>NW_027362763.1:773936850-775136850 GCF_046119375.1 Phyllobates terribilis
TATAGCGCACACAGCAACAGCGGTGCCGTCTAACACGCAGCTGCAGCAGTGAGAAAATGGTGGCGACGGGGAAAATGGCTTGGTCTTATAGGGCAAGGACATGTGACATACACTGCCAATGACACATGCCCTTGCTTGTGTGAAAAAAAGCACTTCGCTCCGTGTGACGCGCCCCCTGGGACATATTCCTTTTTGAGGGGAATACCCGGCACCGGATCAGATGGGGGGTTGTAGTCTCCGAGCGGCTGTGACCCGGTCCCGTGCCCAGGGCGTCAAGCTCAGTGTTATGTGGCAGCTTTACAGATGTTACTAAAGTTCTTTTGTGTCGACTACGCCACCCGTTGTAATGCGGTCACTGTGGCCGCCGCTGCAGCAGGGTCCGCTGAGGCTGATGGTGGATGCGCAGCTTGGTGGGATAACCCCCAACGGGAGGGGTATAGCCTCAGAGGGGACAGGCGCAGAGGATGGGGGTTGTGATGGTGCGGTGCAGCCGGCAATGAAGACAGACTCGGGTTGTGCAGTTAAGGGTGTTTACTTACTGCAGATGTTGTACTGGTCACTCCAGCTGCTAGTGACCACCCGAGCCGTGCTGCGTCCACCAGGTCCTGGATCCAGCCAACCCCCAAACAAGTCCGGAGCGTGGCCCTGAGCTCTCCCTCTGTCCTTTCTTCAGCCGTCCCCACCAGTGATTCACCTAGGTCCAGCTCCCTCGGGCCTTCTGTTGGGACACCCTTGGCCCTGGGTTCCCTGACCCTTCATGTGGTGTGCCTTCGGGGTGAATGTGGTGGGTGACCGTGACAGACACTGCCCACGGTCTCCGGTCTCTGGCTAGGGATTGTTTTTGCCCCCACCAGCTTGGGTTCCGGTACCCTGATGCTGACTCCTCACCCGGTGCTCTAATTTGGGTTCTTGGGTCCCTTCAGTCTTCCCCCTCTGGGTCTTTCTCTGCTCCACTCTCTCTCCAGGGCTGCTGTTTCCTTCTCTCTGCATCTGAACTTGTCCTCTGCAGCTGACTGACTCTCTGCGTCTGACCCTGATTCTAGTTGGTGCCCACCTTATATACACCCTCTATGTGTGAGCTCAGGTGACCAGCACCCAATGAGCTCCTATCACTACCCAGACTGCTCCCCCTATCTGCCCCTACACTACATGGGATGTACCACCCCCCTCCCACTCCAGCCAGGAACAGGCTCGGTTGTACCTGCACATTTCTAAGTGGGAGTACCGTCGGCCTGCTCCTCTGAAGTGGGATGTGTGTAGTGCATGCAGTCTATCTGAGCTCAGATCCACACTCCATCCTTACCCGGGAGTGGAATATCACACCTCTGGGTTGAGGTGCAATACCCCTGTAGCAGCCGAATCCTCAGGGTGCTACATTCCCCCCTGGTAAATCACAGCACGTCCTCGGGCTGTAAAGACATAAACACCAAAACATACAATTTTTTTTTTTTTTTTTATAAACATATAAAACATTATATATATAAAACTTTTTTATATAAACATTCTCGTAGACTTCTCTTGTCTCTGGTTCCTCCTCCGGACACTGTGCACCGTGTGTCCGGGAAAAGTGCGACAGTCTCTTAGAAAATCTGGTTTTCTATAAAACCGGTAGGGGGCGCTTTAGGACGCGCAACTATTTACAGGGAAGTTGGCCGCTCTCAGTCCTCGGCCAGGTAGAGGGAAGGGAATGGCTGCTCACAGTCCTCAGCCTGTAGGATGAAGGGGTTAACGGGTAAACAGTTCACTGGTCCCAACGGGGACTATTTTAGCAGCAACAGTTTCAGTTTCTTTATACCCCCATTGGGTAACTTATTTACATCACTTGCTCTGCCGCACTCAACGGCGTCCTCCTCCTGCTCTTTGCTTATAGCTGGTTGTTACTTCAGACCCGTCCGGGTCCTCTTGCTCCTCCTCCTCGCACCGCAACTCCTCCTCCGTCAGGCGGTGTACGTGGAGGGCGTAAGGTCCTTTGGCACACTTGTGCCGGGTAAAGGTGACCTCATCTCCGATGTAGAGGTCACGACCTCTGTGCCCCTCCGGCAGATGGGACTCCACGTCTCTGCGCGTGACAAAGACGTCGCCGTGGGTGTTGTTGTCTCGAATGAAGCCCCACCCGTGCTGCTGGTTGAACTTTATTACAGTCCCGGCGGTACGGGGACTGTGCGCTGCACGGGGGTCCCTCCTGGTCCGGCTCTTCTGCTCGGCACTCCGTACTTGGGCCTGCTGTTCCCGGACCCGCCTCTCTCTCCGCTCCCTCGCGAACTCTTCGAGCTGTTGGCGGCAGCACTCCGCACGCTCTGCTGCAGCGGCCCTAGTTTCCTGAGTGAACCCCATTAGATCTTCTCCGGTGGGGTCCCACTCAAACTGCGCTTCCGCTAGCGGGGGCGAGATCCGTGCCACGGGCTTCGGAGCCGGAATCAGGGGTTCATCCAGGGGTCTTAGTCTCTGCTGCCGTTCCAGCTCATGGTATCCTTCGGGCCAGATGAAGGGCCGCCCGTCCGGCCATGTGAGCTGGCTGAACAGGTCCTCCCCCAGGTGTGGCACCCTTGGTATTGCGGGCGCGGGCGCGGTGGTGATGGCGCCCGGGTTGCCCAGGCCTTGCGGCCAGGCCTGGGGCACCTGGAAGGTGAAGGGCACCATTAATACGGCGGCGCCCTGGGCTACCTGGCCTTGCGGCCAGGCCGGAGGCTCCGCGGAGGTAGGGGGCGCTGTTGGTGACGCGGCGCCCGGGGGTACTAGGCCTTGCGACCAGGCTGGTGGTATTTCCTGCTTTGTCACGCTCCGGGTCGAGGCGTGTGACGTCACAGGGGTCGCTGCGGCGGCTTCCGGTCGGGGCCTAGTCCATAGCGGTGACGTGGCGGCTACGGGCACAGCAGGGGGACTTTCGGGCTCTGCGACGGGGAGCTGGGGCAGGTGGGCGGTTTCTCGGCTTGGGGTATAGGCGTCCCCTTTACCTGCCTCCATGCGTTCGGCTCCCTTCTCGGCGCCGTCTCCGGCCTTTGGTCCTCCCGCGCCATCCTCAGAGGCGGTCTGCTTCCTCTTCCAGGGTAGCGTGCTCCGTTGACTGGTCTCTGCGTGCTGAGCCATCTCCCGGCTCCACTCCGCCAGTATCTCCCGCTGTACCCGGGCCATCCTCCGTGCGAGGCCCTCCAGGGCAGTCTGCGCACACTCCCGGTCTCGGGGGAGCTGTGCAAGGACCTCCACTAGGCCTAGTGGGGTCGTGGTGTCCAGCAGGCTCCTGACCAACGGGTCGGTGCTGCTCTGCTCTTCTTCCAGCAGGCTCCTGGCCAGCGGGCCGGTGCTGCTCTGCTCTCTGGACATCTCCGGGTGAGCTTTTCTGCTGCTCCTCTCCAGGCTTCCTGCCTCCGGGTGCGCTCGCTCCAGACTACTCCAAGCGACACCCATCTTTTCTCTTCTCTTTCGTCTCCTCCCACTTCGAGGGCGGTCCCAGGGCAACTCGGTGACTGTCAGCTCCAGGGGGTAGTTCTTTCACGCTGACAGACACCTCCAGCATCACAGTCTCTGTTGGTGGGGGCGGTTTCCACTTTTGGCGCCATTTTCTGTCCCGGCCCACGATGGGAGGTGGTCTCTTGCCCTCCTTTGGCACGCCCATAATGGCGTCCGCTGCTCTTCCAAGGCGGGAAATCTGCGGTTTTGGCGGGAAGCGTCGCCCAGTGGCGGGAAACTCTGCAGATGGCGGGAACAAGCTGGAAATGGCGGACAATCGGCGGGAAACGACTGGTGATGGGGTCCGATGGCGGGGACCCTCCGGAACCGGCGGGAGACTTCTTTCTGAGGTAAACTTGCACTTTTCTTCAGGCACGCAGTACCCGGGTGTTGCGGGCACGTAATCCTGCCGACTACGCCAAAGTTGACGCGCCCCCTGGGACATATTCCTTTTTGAGGGGAATACCCGGCACCGGATCAGATGGGGGGTTGTAGTCTCCGAGCGGCTGTGACCCGGTCCCGTGCCCAGGGCGTCAAGCTCAGTGTTATGTGGCAGCTTTACAGATGTTACTAAAGTTCTTTTGTGTCGACTACGCCACCCGTTGTAATGCGGTCACTGTGGCCGCCGCTGCAGCAGGGTCCGCTGAGGCTGATGGTGGATGCGCAGCTTGGTGGGATAACCCCCAACGGGAGGGGTATAGCCTCAGAGGGGACAGGCGCAGAGGATGGGGGTTGTGATGGTGCGGTGCAGCCGGCAATGAAGACAGACTCGGGTTGTGCAGTTAAGGGTGTTTACTTACTGCAGATGTTGTACTGGTCACTCCAGCTGCTAGTGACCACCCGAGCCGTGCTGCGTCCACCAGGTCCTGGATCCAGCCAACCCCCAAACAAGTCCGGAGCGTGGCCCTGAGCTCTCCCTCTGTCCTTTCTTCAGCTGTCCCCACCAGTGATTCACCTAGGTCCAGCTCCCTCGGGCCTTCTGTTGGGACACCCTTGGCCCTGGGTTCCCTGACCCTTCATGTGGTGTGCCTTCGGGGTGAATGTGGTGGGTGACCGTGACAGACACTGCCCACGGTCTCCGGTCTCTGGCTAGGGATTGTTTTTGCCCCCACCAGCTTGGGTTCCGGTACCCTGATGCTGACTCCTCACCCGGTGCTCTAATTTGGGTTCTTGGGTCCCTTCAGTCTTCCCCCTCTGGGTCTTTCTCTGCTCCACTCTCTCTCCAGGGCTGCTGTTTCCTTCTCTCTGCATCTGAACTTGTCCTCTGCAGCTGACTGACTCTCTGCGTCTGACCCTGATTCTAGTTGGTGCCCACCTTATATACACCCTCTATGTGTGAGCTCAGGTGACCAGCACCCAATGAGCTCCTATCACTACCCAGACTGCTCCCCCTATCTGCCCCTACACTACATGGGATGTACCACCCCCCTCCCACTCCAGCCAGGAACAGGCTCGGTTGTACCTGCACATTTCTAAGTGGGAGTACCGTCGGCCTGCTCCTCTGAAGTGGGATGTGTGTAGTGCATGCAGTCTATCTGAGCTCAGATCCACACTCCATCCTTACCCGGGAGTGGAATATCACACCTCTGGGTTGAGGTGCAATACCCCTGTAGCAGCCGAATCCTCAGGGTGCTACACGTGTGTGCGCTGCTGATAGGCTGACAGATTGCACCTCCCCACTGTAAATGCGGGAAAGAGAAAAAAAAAATGGAGATCTTCATTGTTCCTGCAGAGATCCATCCCCTGCCCCTCCCCCCACCCTGCTGTACACTCAAACTGCGTATTAACATTAATTTTCATCATTACTGAGAAAAAATCCAGTTATGATTTTGGTGCACGAACAGTTATCGAACATAACCTCGAACAGCCGAATTTTTCTCAAATTGTTCGTGTTCGCCGAACGGCTCGTACACCGCCCAAAACAGCTCGAATTTGAGATTGGCGAACAGTTCGAGTAGAACAACGCTCATCTCTAATAAGCACGTCCGATCCACATTAAAAAAACTGCCATAGAGTGTCCGGGAACCTTCCCCCACACTTTTCTTAGCCAGGGCTGCTTCTCGACAGGGTTGGACGGACCCACCAGAAGCCAGAGACTCCTCAGGTGGGCCCTGGCTTCTCCTTCAGGTGAGTTCATAGTGCCGAGGTGAGGCCATGATTATGATAGAGGCCACAATCTGCTTAGTTTTCTGTTACTTGGAATGCAAGCGCAAGTATGCAGCCAGCCACGCACCCACAGGCCGCAATACTAAACTGCCAGATTTCTGGTCAGCTGCTTACACTTGAAATGTGGCCTTTTAGGCTCGTGGAGGCGGAAGCTTTTCACAACCTCATGCCTCATGCCTTGTGTCCATACTCGGTCTCCAGCTGTCACTATTTCTCCCGGTGTTGTCCTTCTACAAGCACAGGTCCCTGAACATTACTGCTAGTACTTTTCTGAGGGAATTTGCTTGCCTCCTACCAGCCTGGAATATTTCCAGTAAACTATGGTATTAGTACTGTCCCCAGTACCAGTAGCGAAGCCATCCCCAATTTCCTTCTCAGGAATTTTATTTGGTAGACTGAGTGGCTGCCTAAATACATTAGTTTCTCACAAAGGAGCTGAAGATAGAGTGGCAGTAGGTGCAAGTATCTCCAGCCTGTTAGATATTAGAGGGTGAATGGCAGCACATTGGATCAGTAGTTAGCACTGAAACCTTGCAGCGCTGGGATCCTGGGTTCAAATCCCAGCAAGGACAACATCTGCAAGGACTTTGTATGTACTCCTCGTGTTTGCGTGGGTTTCCACCTCAGTAAAAAAGCAGTCATAGAGTGTCCGAGAACTTCCCCACACACTTTTCTTAGCCAGGATTGCTTCTCAGCAGGGTTGGACGGTCCCACCAGAGAATCCTCTGGTGTGCCTTGGCTTCTACATCAGGAGAGTTCATGATAGCGCTAACTTTGCAGCTGCTATGGGGCTCTTGAGCGGGGGAGAAAGGTGAGCCCTCAGAATCAAATCCTCTGGTGGGCACAATGTTTTTCAATCTGAAACAGCTTCTCAGTGGGAGTTGTATTTCACCACAGACATATTCTTTAGCTCGGTGAAATGACTGGCATAGAGGGAAACCGTATCTATTCCGGCTGTCATTTCTCTGTCACCAGGTTCCACCCATTGTCACACACGACCATGCCTGGCTATATGTTCAGCGGTGAGAGCCACAGATCAGGCTGCTGTGTTACAACTTTCAACAACTCTGCAGCGCTGGGCGGTTTGTCACCTAAGCATTAAGCATGTTATATTCAGCACAGCCTGTTGCCGCTTTGCCAAGGCAGTGCTGCAGTGCTTTCAGCTTGTGACTGATGTGGTCATTTCAGAGATGGAGGAGGAGGTGCAGAAGCTGAACAATGTGATTACATTGAGGTTACATTGGCGACTCTGTTTTTTATACTAAAGAAAGATCCTACAGTTTTTTTCTTTATCTTATTTTTTAAGACAAATGCATTCACCGGGAAATGTCATTTTAACATTTTACAACCTTATCTGGCAATGTGGTGTGTGACACATCATCAGACACATCACGTTTCATTTATGATGGAGGGACTCTGAAGCTTACAAAGCCTATTTTTATGGGGCCATCAGGCGGCCCTTTCTATTCTTAAAAGGCCAGCAGTCGGCACTCGCTATTGTTAGAGAGCCATCAGCTGGCTATGCTTTGCTGTTCCCATTATTAACGAGTGGGTCTCCTATACTGTTATTGCGTATGCAGTGACTGCAAGGGCTGCCAAAAATTTGGACGCAACCCAATACCCCTTTGAAGAGACATAGAGGACGGTCTCAGTAAAAAAAATGTTCCCATTATAAAGGAGCAGGTCTCCTATAGTAGTAATGCCCATGCTGTGACTGCAAGGGCTGCCAAAATTTGGGAAAAACCCCACTAAGAATTGAAAGACAAATAGAGCAGGGCCACAGTAACGAGTACGACATATACCTATTAGAAAGGAGAGGGTCTGCTATACCGTTATAGGGTATGCAGTGAGTCTATTGGCTGACCAAATTTAGGAAAAACCCCACTAAGAATTTAAAGAAACATAGAGCAGGGCCACAGTAACGACAAATTCCCATTAGAAAGGAGAGAGTCTGCTATACAGTTATAGGGTATGCAGTGAGTCCAACAGCTGACCAAATTTACGAAAAACCCCACTAACAATTTAAAGACACATAGACCAGGGCCACAGTAACAAATATGATATGTTCACATTAGAAAAGAGCGGGTCTCCTATACTTGTAATGCCCATGCACTAAGTGTATGGACTGACAAACATTTACCCCTGGGGGGTATACATGAACATACTGTAGAATTTTTTTTTTACAGGCATCATAAACACTATTTAAAAAAATTATGTGGGTGTTGCATCACGGACCACGGTCACCCTGGTGATATGATGTTGGAGGATGAGGATGAGGAGAAGGAGGAGTACAAGAGCAAATATTGAAAATCAGGAAGTGTATACCCATTTGTGGGTGTGAACAAGTGCATGGGAATACACCTCCCAATAAAAGACACTGGATTTGAGTTTATGTGACACTGCTATCATTTGGTGGTGTTGAGAAGTCTGGCCCAATCCAGCCCTTGTTCATTTTTATAAGTCAGCCTGTCAGCATTTTCAGTTGACATGCGGATGCGCTTATGAGTTATAATTCCACCAGCGGCACTAAAAACCCGCTCTGATAAAACGCTAGCGGCAAGGCAGCCCAGGACCTCCAAGGTGTAGAGAGCCAGTTCATTCCACATATCCAGCTTGGATACCCAATAATTATAAAGCACAGAGGAATAACGGAGGACGTTGGTACGGTCGGCAAGGTACTCTCTCAGCATCTTCCCAAACTTTGCATTCCTTGTGAGAGTACCCCACACCTCAGGGCCTGTGCGATGGGAGGGTCTGAGAAAACTGTCCCAGAACTTTGACAGTGTTCCCCTGCCTCTTCTGGATTGCATTTGTGTCTCTCTTGCCTGTACTGCTTGGTTGTCCAACGAACTGTGATCTCTGCTGTCAGGGTTTTCAGATGGGAATTTTCTTAATAGTTCCAAGGGCTTTCTGGTACTGCCCCATTTTTGTAGACCTGTCCGCCTCAGGAATAAGAGATATAAAGTTCTCCTTGTAGCATGGGTCTAGAAGTATCACCCACCAGTAATGACTGTCACCCAAAATTTTGAGAACGCAAGGGTCATGGGAAAGGCAGTGTAACATAAACTCAGCCATGCGTGCCAGACTGCTAACAGGCAAGACTTCCGTGTCCTCACCAAGAGGATGACTGACCATGCTCACCTCCTGCTCCTCCTTGTCCTCTGGCCATCCACGCTGAACAGACGGTATGACAGCTGTGCAGGTAGTACCGTCTATAGCGCATGAAACTAGCTCCTGCCCTTCCTCCTTCTCCTCCTCCTCTTCCTCATTGTCACCCAATCCACATTGGGATGAGATGAGGCTGGGCTGTGTGTAATCACCCTGTATGGTTCCTTGCTCCATCTCATCATGCTCCGCCTGCAATGCATTCTCTTTGATTGTGAGCAAAGAGCGTTTCAGAAGACAGAGAATTGGGATGGTGACACTAATTATGGCGTCATCGCCGATCACCATCTTGGTGGAGTCCTCAAAGTTTTGGAGGATGGTTCATATGTCTGACATCCATGTCCACTCCTGAGGTCTTATGTGTGGAGTCTGAACTGAATACCGATGGCCTTGTTGATGCTGGTACTCAACAACTGCCCTCTTCTGCTCACAAATCCTTCCCAACATCTGCAGTGTAGAGTTTCAACGTGTGGGGACATCACATACCAATCTGTGAGCTGGAATCTGCAAACGCTGCTGAAACACCGCAAGAGCTGTGGAAGCTGTTTGTGACTTTCTAAAATGGGCACACAGGCGGCATACTTTAACAAGCAGATCCGACAGCTCCGGGTAGGATTTGAGAAACCGCTGAACCACAAGGTTAAGCACATGGGCCAGGCATGGTACGGGTGTGCACTCGCCTCGCCTCAGAGCCGCCACCAGGTTCTGGTCATTGTCACACACGACCATGCCTGGCTGTAGGTTCAGCGGTGTGAGCCACAGATCTGCCTGCTCTTTCAGAGCTGTCCACAACTCTTCAGCATTGTGCGGTTTGTCACCTAATCATATTAGCTTCAGCACAGCCTGTTGCCGCTTGGCCGAGGCAGTGCTGCAGTGCTTCCATTTCGGAGATGGAGGCTGAAGAGGAGGAGGAGGTGCAGGAGCTGTAGACTGTGGGGGCAACCCTGATTGACCTAGGGCCCGCAATCCTTGTCGTCGTGTTATGTCCCAAGATTCGACTGGCTCCCAGCTTCCACTATGTTAACCCAGTATGCCGTCAGTGAGATGTACCGTCCCTGCTCACAAGCACTTGTCCATGTGTCCGTGGTTAGGTGGGCTTTCCCGGTAACTGCGTTGTTGAGAGCACGGTTAATGTTTTGGGACACATGCTTGTGTAATGCGGGGATGGCTGGGGACGGAGTACCGAGGAACGGCCGCCGGCATCAGGTTGTGGAATGCTTCCATCTCCACGAGCCTAAAAGGCAACATTTCTAGCGCAAGCAGTCATGAAATGTGGGAATTTAGTAGTGTGGCCTGTGGGGCGTTGGCTGCGTATTTGCGCTTGTGTTCCAAGGACTGGGGTATGGACAACTGAACGCTGCGCTAGGACAAGGACGTGGACATGTTTCCTGATGCTGCTACTTGAGAGTGTGCAATGACAGGTGCAAGGAAGGAGGCATATTCGCATGCACCATGGACAGGGGATTGGCTTGCATGCACAACAGCGGAAGAAGCAGTGGTGTCACCCACAGACACTGTTCCTGGACCCTGGGGTTTGGCCCATAAATTCTGGTGCTTTGCTGCCTTGTGCCTGATCATGCTGATGGTGGTCAGGCTGCTAGTTTTGCCACCTTTGCTGATGCTGGCCTGGCAGGTGGTGCAAATGGCCTTTTTGGGGTTATTGGCAGAGTCTTTAAAAAACAACCAGACTCGGGAAGACCTAACCGTTCTACTGGCAACCGACTTCATGTTGGTGTTACGGGGAACGGTTGCCTGCCTTCTTTTTGCGGCCACCACACTGCTTCTTCCTGCCTATAGGGGTGCTCTGCCTCCCTCCCCCTGTGTGCTGTTGTCCTAGCTCTGCGTGTCCTCCTGCCAGGTTGGGTCAGTTACTATATCATCCACCACCTCATCTTCCACTTCCACACCTTGGTCCTCCTCCTGACTTTCTGGCAATTGTATCTCATCAACATCCACCTCTTGTTACACTTTTCCACCGTCGCCTTCGCGTGACCGTGGCTGCTCAAATATTTGAGCATCGCTACATGCGTTCTCCTCTTGCCCCGCTTCATGTGGACCGGGCAAGAGGCCCGAATCTATAAATGAAAAAGTGAACAGCTCTTCGGAGTGTCCAAGTGTGGGATATGTTGTCTCAGGGCACTCGGCATGGTGGGAGGAAGGAGGTTCAGGGTGAGGAATATGCGGTCCAGACTCACAGCAATGGTCACAGAAATAATTTGAATCTTACAAAAGTAATAATAAATTAAAAATCTATGAAAATGAACAAATGAAAGTTAGTAATTGCTTTACAACCCTGCTTCCACAGAAATTTTAAAAAAATTAAACTCATGAAATAGACCTGGACAGAAATGATGGTACTCTTAACTTAATATTTGTTGAACAACTTTTTGAGGCAATCACTGCAATCAAGCGATTCCTATAACTGTCAATGAGACTTCTGCACCTCTCGACAGGTATTTTGGCTCACTCCTCATGAGCAAACTGCTCCAGTTGTCTCGTGTTTGACAGTAGGGACAGTGTTCTTTTCTTGATATGCTTCATTTTTCTGTCTGTGAACATAGAGCTGATGTGACTTTCCAAAAACTTCCATTTTTTGTCTCATCTGTCCATAGGACATTCTCCCAGAAGCTTTGTGACTTGTCAACATGTAGTTTGACAAATTACAGTCTGGCTTTTTTTTATGATTTTATTTCAGCAATGGTGTTCTCCTTGGTCGTCTCCCGTGAAGTCCACTTTGGATCAAACAACGACGGATGGTGCGATCTGACAATGATGTTCCTTGAGCTTGAAGTTCACCTTTAATCTCTTTAGAAGTTATCCTGGGTCTTTTGTTACCATTCGTATTATCCGTCTCTTTGATTTGTCATCAATTTTCCTCCTGCGGCCACATCCAGGAAGGTTGGCTACAGTCCCATGGATCTTAAATTTCTGAATAATATGTGCAACTGTAGTCACAGGAACATCAAGCTGCTTGGAGATGGTCTTATAACCTTTACCTTTAACATGCTTGTCTATAATTTTCTTTCTAATCTCCTGAGACAACTCTTTCCTTTGCTTCCTCTGGTCCATGTTGAGTGTGGTACTATGTCACCAAACAGCACAGTGAGTATCTGTAACCCTATATACAGGCCCACTAACTGATTACAAGATTGTAGACACCTGTGATGCTAATTAGTGGACACAACTTGATTTAACATCTCCCTTTTGTCACATTATTTTCAGGGGTACTATCATTTCTGTTTGCAGGCCTATTTCATGAGTTTATTTTTTTTTTAATTTCTGTGGAAGCAGGGTTCAAAAGCAATGCCTGACTTTCATTTGTTCATTTTCATAGATTTTCAATTTATTACTTGTCAGATTCAAGTTATTTCTGTGACCATTGTGGGTTTTTCTTTCATTAAGCGAGGGGTACCAACAATTTTGACCATGTGTGTATAACTGGCCAATTTTTTATTTAATGAAATCTGTCACCAGGTTCTTCCCATATAACCTATGGCCCCCACCTTTCAGCCCTGTGTCACAGCAATCTGGAATGCTTTAATAATTTTATAATTAAAGTTTTTTTGTTTTGTTTTGCAGAGAGACTTGGCGACTTACAGTACAGACCAAAGGTTTGGACACACCTTCTCATTTAAAGATTTTTCTGTATTTTCTTGACTATGAAAATTGTACATTCACCCTGAAGGCATCAAAACTATGAATTAACACATGTGGAATTATATACTTAACAAAAAAGTGTTAAGTATATAATTCCACATGTGTTAATTCATAGTTTTGATGCCTTCAGTGTGAATGTACAATTCTCATAGTCATGAAAATACAGAAAAATCTTTAAATGAGAAGGTGTGTCCAAACTTTTGGTCTGTACTGTATATAAAATGTGAAGACCCTAGGTCTTCTGAGGGTGTAATACTACTCAGACAATACAGGGTTAGGTTTAAACAGTGTGGCAATACTTTATTGAACGACAAAACCGACAATAAACACATAGAACAGTCCCAGCAAATACAAAAGATGGTGCAAGTTACAATGTCTCACCCTTCCGCGAATAGACAGTCAGATATGTGGTGACCTGATTGACCAACTTGGATTTCCTCATAGCGTCTCTGAGAGTGGAACAGATCTGTATTCCTCTTGATGGAGCCATGTGTTCTCGTTTCTGTCCTGAATAGTCTGTCTTGGCTGTCTCTTTATCAAGTCTGCCTGCTACAGAGGCCTATGTCCCTTAAATAGTTCACATATGTTCTTTCAAGCACACATCCACAGGTCAAGGATTAGAAATGATATTATTCCACAGGCTCAGAGTATCTACAGCTCATCCCCCCAATGTTGGCTGGCAAACATCCTACAATTGTATTCAACATATTTAGCAAACATCCATTGTTCAGTGTATGGAAGACGATACATTGTAAGAGCTGATATAAGATGTAGATGACAGCCATTCATCAATTACCAATATCACCTCAAATGATCAGCATTCAGGTTTATATGAACAATAGTCTGTGTTGAGCAACCAAAGAGGAACACAGGTTAAAAAGTCAACATAAAAATAAAGGTATATTGCTCTTGGCCATTAGAAAGTATGTCTGGCATAATTAAGAAGAAAAGCTGGGTTGTCACATACAGCATTCCAGAATGCTGAACACAGAGCTGAAAGGTGGTAGCTACAGTTTATATGGGAAAAACCTGGTGACAGGTTCCCTTTAATTATAAAGGACAGCTCCAGATTGGTCAAAGGTAGTCTTTAAATGTTTAGTTGCAGCCTCTATCAAGATATTTCTCTATGCCCTGATATAGTAAATGCATTGTGTTAAATTAGGAAATGATACATCTGTATAAAGAACTTTAGCAATTAACGGGGCAGCCATGCGTCATGCTGTGGTTTTACAGTCAGCTAAACCTTTGGCTCATTGGCTTACTCTTACTCTGTGGTTACAAGCTGCACCTTTTCCGCAGAGAATATTTCTCCAAAGACTGGTTTCATGATAATATTGAGAGATGCATGCAAGCTATTGCTTATCATTACCATTGTTTTTTTTCCATTCATGTTATGGGTATCTCAAAATCTTGGTGTTTAGTGATAAATGAACTGTAAATCACTGATTATCAATGATATCCTTTATTAGACTTCCCATCGATGGGTATACAATACACTGTACTATAATTTTACTATGTTGAACATAACAGTGTGTAATTTATAAATTACATATAATACATAGATTTATTTACTATTATTTCCATAAAAATTTGAGCTGATCTTTAAGTGTTTTAGTTCAGGTTTTAAAAATATCCATTGGACCCCACTTAAAAACTGTAATTCTTATTTAATTTTTTTCTATTTCTTGGAAAATCAGAATGGCAATGTATGAAAAAAAACTTTCCTTTGAAAAATATTTAACTTCACAAGCTTGTTTTGTGAGCTGTCTGCTTTGAGATCTCCAGCAGGGATATTGGCAATATTAACCATTTACTGTATAGTTGAGTCACCGTGTGTGACATTTAGACATTTGTAGAATTTCATATTGGAAACTAGATTCATTGGGGAGGAAAGGTTTTTGCCTGTGTGAGTCACGATGTCTGACATTTCAAAGTAAGTTTTACAAAAACTGATGAAGTTATTGAAAAACTCAACTTTATTTTTGTGTTCCATAACCTCAAATGTAATACTTTCTTGATTTTTCATTCCAGATACGTTACTTGTTGTGTCTCCTATAAGAATATGAAGAGTATGACACCTGAGTTTGTTATTTATGATGTTTTCATATACTATCCCTATTTATATGTTTATATTGTGCTATTAAAATAAATGAAACACATTATTAAATTTTTTTTTACAGACGTGAGTATAAAAAAAATTGTTCAATAGATTTTTGCAATAGACTTTGCATTTTGTAGATGATAATTATACTGTGCTCATCATTCCATTATTTAAAAAATAATAATCTAGGGGACAAATCTAATTTCAAAAGATATATTTTATGGGGGTGGGGTGATCTGAGTTCTGTTTTTCGAGTCCTAATCTCCTGCTTACTTTCACATAGCTTTAGATATTTTTGATATAGTAATACTTATTTATGTGTAGAGTGTATATGCACCAAACTTCAGAAGGTCGTCAATTATTTGAAAATTGGGGCAATTGCAATTAATAGTGACACCAGTACACAGATTTTTGTTTTTTAAATGATATATATTTTTCTTCAAATACTTAAATGTATGCATTTTATAGATCAGAATAATTTCTTGATGATATACAGTACAGACCAAAAGTTTGGACACACCTTCTCATTTAAAGATTTTTCTGTATTTTCATGACTATGAACATTGTACATTCACACTGAAGGCATCAAAACTATGAATTAACACATGTGGAATTATATACTTAACAAAAAAGTGTGAAACAACTGAAAATATGTCTTATATTCTAGGTTCCTATATTCCTGCCACCTTTTGCTTTGATGACTGCTTTGCACAATCTTGGCATTCTCTTGATGAGCTTCAAGTGGTAGCGACCGGAAATGGTTTTCACTTCACAGGTGTGCCCTGTCAGGTTTAATAAGTGGGATTTCTTGCCTTATAAATGGGGTTGGGACCATCAGTTGTGTTGTGCAGAAGTCTGGTGGATACACAGCTGATAGTCCTACTGAATAGACTGTTAGAATTTGTATTATGGCAAGAAAAAAGCAGCTAAGTAAAGAAAAACGAGTGGGCATCATTACTTTAAGAAATGAAGGTCAGTCAGTGTGAAAAATTGGGAAAACTTTGAAAGTGTCCCCAAGTGCAGTTGCAAAAACCATCAAGCGCTACAAAGAAACTGGCTCACATGAGGACCGCCCCAGGAAAGGAAGACCAAGAGTCACCTCTGCTTCTGAGGATAAGTTTATCCGAGTCACCAGCCTCAGAAATCGCAGGTTAACAGCAGCTCAGATTAGAGACCAGGTCAATGCCACACAGAGTTCTAGCAGCAGACACATCTCTTTAACAACTGTTAAGAGGAGACTTTGTGCAGCAGGCCTTCATGGTAAAATAGCTGTTAGGAACCCACTGCTAAGGACAGGCAACAAGCAGAAGAGACTTGTTTGGGCTAAAGAATAGTGTTGAGCCACCCCCGTAGTGTTCGAGTTCGGTTCGGTTCGTCGAACACCCGTGTGTTCGCCGAACTGTTCGTCGAACTGTTCGTCGAACACCTTCGAACACCGTTAAAACCAATGGCAGGCAAACAAAAACACATAGAAACACATAGAAAACACCTTCAAAGGTGTCCAAAAGCTGACAAACTGCTCAGAAGACATAACTAACACATGGAAAAGTGACAAGTACATATAGTCATGCGAAAAGAAAAGAGGTGGAGGAGTAAAAGGAGGGGGAGACACAGATATAGGCATGTCATGCCCTTCTAAAATCCAAAAAGTGAGAAGCCGACACGGCCAGTCCGCTCCTGCCCGTGCCACCTCCGTGTCGCCGGGTTTGTGCCAGAGCCGCGGTGAACCCTGACGGCCAGCCCCCCTCTCCCAATACTGGTGCCTGTCCGCTGGTGGGTCGAGCGAGCCCCCCTGTGGTGGAGGCAGCTCTAAGCTTTTTAATTTAAATTGTCTCTCTAATTTGAATGAATACACTTTAAATCCATTTACAAGGATCTATTGGAGGGCAAGTCTCATGCCAGCAGCCGCGGTAATTCCAGCTCCAGTAGCGTCCACTAAAGCTGCTGCAGTTAAAAAGCTTTTATAAGGATCGAGCTCGGCTGTCCACCGCAAGGCATCCTACTGCCAGTCCCAGCCCCTATGCCTTGGCGTGCCTCCTGATGCTCTTCACTAAGTATCCCATGGTCCCGAAGCATTTCCTTTGAAAAAATTAAGTGTCTAAACTACAGGTGGTGCAGCTTGCTTAACAGCCGGGATAATCCGCTGACTAGCAGACACTGCTACTAGGCACAAAGTATTTCCTGGGCTAGATGCAGTTAAAAATTTGTAATTAGATACTCTCGTTGGATGCTGAGAAAGCATTCCATAGAGTCTCCTGGCACGCCATATATGATTCTCTTAAAAAGCTTGGGGTAGGGGTCTAGGGGACCCTTTTATAGCCAAAATCACGGCCCTGTATCGCAATACGTCACCTAGGCTGAAGATAAATGGAACTGTAGCACCCTGAGGGCTCGGTTGCTACAGACGTATTGCACCTCACCCAGAGGTGTGATATCTCACTCTCAGGTAAGGATGGAGTGTGGATCAGGACCCGACACCTGCATGCATTACACCACATTGCCGTGGGGCAGGTCGACCAATAAGCCCCTGAGATGGGCACGACAGTCCCTGTCCCTGGCTGGAGTGGGGGGAGGGAACACTGATGAAGGGGAACCCTGTAGTGCAGGAGCAGGGAGGAAGCAGTTCCTGGGTGCATTGAGAAGGGAGTATAAAAGGTGGGCACCATCTTAGTTCAGTGCAGAGAAGTCTGAGCAGAAGTGGCAGGGAGCAGGGGCTCTGCATGAGCTCTGCTCCGGAGGCGGGCCTAGTAACAGAGGCCCAGGCCTGGAAGAGGGAGAAGGAAGGAAGAGGAGCGGAGAAGGCTCCAGGAACGAGGAATGAAGGGATCCCAGGGGTGCGGACGGGTGAGTCGCCACCGCACGCCCGAATCCACCTGCGTGGAGGGGTCAGGCCAAAGGGGGAGACCGGTCCCCGAACTAGTGGAGGCAGGAAACGACCCTCAGCTAGAAACCGGAGGCTCTGACATTTTATGTGGCGCAGCCTCTCGCTACACCCACTAGGAAGGCACCACATAGGGTCAGGGAAACTGGCGCCAAGTTTACCAAGAGGAGGCCCGAGGCAGCCGGACAGAAGTGTTGGTAAGAAAGGCCAGACAAAGGACACACAAAGGGGGTCCTGTGAAGTGCTCCAAAGTTATCTGGGAGTTGTCTGAGCCCCTAAGCTGGTGAGCACAGTACGACGTGGGCAGCCGTTACCTGCAGACGTGGTCTGGATAATAAGAACTGTGAGTAAAGGCCCTGAACTGCATCACTGACTCCGTGTCTTTACTGCTGCTGCCCTGCACCATCACCCCCATCCTCCGCATACACTGCCCTGAGGCTATACTCCTCCCGTGGGGAGTTATGCTACTCTCTGCTGCACCCACAACACCAGCCTCAGCGGTCTGCCCTGTAGCGGCGGTTCACTCTGACCGCAATCCACGGGTGGCGTAGTCGGACATTTAAACATCAAAACCACATAAATAGTTCCGCCACTGGTTTGACCGCCCTGAGCCACGGAACCGGGTCGCCGCCACGAAGACTACAACCACCAGCATCCACCAAAAAGGGTCCGGCTCCGGGTGTCCCAAGGCCCAGGGGGTGCGTCAGAACATTTTCATCACCTTTCACAATCACCAATGGGACAAGGCAGTGATGTCCTCTGTCCCCTCTCTTATACATCCTAGTGACGGAGCACCTGCTCTCATCAATTCGCCATAACCCCAATATTAGGTGGATTGAGGTGGGAGGCACCGAGTACAAGTGCTCTCTATTTGCTGATGATGTCCTAGTATATATCACTCAATCACATATATCCATCCATGCTGTTATGGCTGAAATAGATCACTTTGTTACATGGTAAAATTTTAAAATCAATGCAGCGAAGTCTGAGGCCCTCGATGTCTCCCTCCCCAAATCCATATAGGATTCCATCCAGTCCAACTTTCCCTTTGCCTGGCCCTCACAGGGTATCAAATACTTAGGAATTCCTATTCATAGAGACCTCTCCCATCTATGTTATCTTAATTTTGGGCCCTTTATTGAACAACTCCATACAGACCACGGTTGGCAAGTTAGAACTGTAAGATTCACTACGTGAACCACTGGTGTTTTGTGGAAAAGCACATGTACACTGCGTTCCAAATTATTATGCAAAAAGTGTTTAGGAGTGATAAGGGAAGAATTTGTTTGTTTGTCAGTTAAACTCATTGATGGTGATGTGTGTCAGGGCTCTTTATATCACTGTAAGCAATTGCAGACACCTGTGCTTATTAGTTTGGCAGGTGTGTCCAATGAAAGGCAAGACTACTTAAGAAGGCTCTCTCACATTATTAAGCAGCCTACATTTTCTGCCAAAATGGGAAAGAAAAAGGATGTGTCGGCTGCTGAGAAGCAACAAATTGTGGAGTGTTTAGGTCAAGGCATGACTACAATCAACATTGTGCGATGATCAGGATGAAGTGTCTTGGCAATCAAGAAGTATGTAGCTGATTCACAGTACACACGTGTGCGTGCTGATAAGGGCGAATTGAGGACTCTTTCCTACAGGCAATTACGTCAGGTTGAAAGAGCAGCAGCAAAAAAGCCTTGTCATAGCAGCAGACAAGTTTTTGAAGCTGCTTGTGCCTCCAACGTCCCCCGAACAACAAGATGCAGGGTCCTTCAGAGGTTTGCAGCTGTGCATGCGCCATCCTGTCGACCTCCTCTATCCACTTCACACAAGCAGAAACGGCTCCAGTGGGCCAAACATTACATGAAGACTGATTTCAAAACTGTTTTGTTCACGGATGAGTGCCGTGCAGCGCTCGATGGTCCAGATGGATGGAGTGGAGGATGGCTGGTTGATGGACACCCCACGCAAACACGGCTACAGCGCCAACAAGGAGGAGGTGGAGTAATGTTTTGGGCTGGAATCATGGGGAGAGAGATTGTCGGCCCCTTTAGGATCCCTGAAGGCGCTAAAGATGAACTCCATAATGTATGTGGATTTTCTCAAACAGCACTTCCTGCCATGGTTCAAGAAGAAGAACCGTGTATTTCACAGCAAGATCATTTTTCTGCATAATAATGCACCATCTCATGCTGCACATAAAACATCTGCATCTCTGGCTGATATGGGCATAAAAGGGGACAAACTTATGGTGTGACCCCCATGCTCCCCTGACCTCTACCCCATTCAGAACCTTTGGAGCATCATTAAAAGGAGTGTCTATGATGGCGGGAGGCAGTTCACATCTAAGCAACAGCTCTGGGAGGGTATTCTGTCCTCATGCAAAACAATTGAAGCAGAAACCATCCAAAACCTGACAAATTCAATGGACGAGAGAGTTCAGAAGCTCCTTTCGAACAAGGGGTCCTATGTGAAAATGTAACATCACCTAGAATAAAGTTTTGAGTTGAAAACTGTTTGATTTCAGTTTCTAACAACCTGCTAATGCTTATAATTTCAAAAATGACCATTTTTTTGGTCTTTATTAAAATGAAAAGGTTGATCGAAAAGTTTGGGGGATCTAAGAGTGTGGCAACCCAGTAGTCATGATTACTTCGAATTCTGACAATATGAGGGTCATGCTGCAGGTAGTGCAGCAAGAAGGCACTTATGTGCCTTGCGCATCTCGGAGCCCCAAAATTATTTTCCGGGCTAGATGCAGCTAAAAATTATTTTTAATTTTAAATCTGGTGAAGCTTTAGTATAGATGGCCTAATAGGATCAGTGCTGCACACTGCTACAAAGCCCAAATTATTTTCCAGTCAAGATACAGATAAACATGATTAGTAATTTGAAAGCTTAAAACGGTTGGTAGGGTGATTTTAACCAATCATCAAGCTTTTACTCTCCCCAGGATGACACAGGGGTAGAAAAGTCGTTTCGGATCCATGATTTGTTCATCTTTATGAACGTGAGTCTGTCTACATTATCAGTGGAGAGCCGCGTGCGCTTATCTGTCAGCACACCACCAGCAGCGCTGAACACACGTTCAGACAGAACGCTGGCTGCGGGGCATGACAAGATCTCCAAGGCGTAAGTGGCTAGCTCCGGCCATTTATCCAGATTGGAAGCCCAAAAAGAGCAAGGGTCCAGTGACACAGTCGTGGCTTCAATGTTTACTTGGAGATACTCCTGTACCATCGTCTCTAGGCGTTGACTATGTGTCAGACTTCTTGTCTCCTGTGGCCTTGCAAAGGATGGGCTAAAAAAGTGGTGAAATGATTCCGCAAAATTGATGTTACCAGCAGATACTGTGGTTCTGTTACGGTTTGAGTGCTGAACACTTGACGGTCCCACGGTTGGCAAGTTGGAACTGTGAGATTCACTACGTGCACCACTGGTATTTTGTGGAAAAGCACATGTAAGATTCTGCAACAGTCTCTGCTGATACTCCTGCATGCGTGCATCCCTTTCTATGGCAGGAATAATTTCTGCAAATTTACTTTTGCACCGGGGATCTAACAGTGTGGCAACCCAGTAATCAGGATTATTTCTAATTCTCACAATTCGAGGGTCATGTTGCAGGTAGTGCAGCAAGAAGGCACTCATGTGTGTTGCGCATCCAGGAGCACCAAGTCCCTGTTGTGTTGGTGGCGAGGTAACAATCATGCTTCCTTCCTCTGTCCTCTCCCCCCAACCTCGCACAACAGAAATGTGATCAAGGTCTCCCTCATCTGATGAGTCTTCCATCAGTTCGTCCTCCACTTCTTCCTGGGCTCCTGCACCTTCCTCACTAGTTTGGCTGCTACCATGCGCCCTGGTAAAACCATCTCCCCCACCCTCACATGCCTGCCGCCTTGGTGCTGCCGACCGTCTGGACCTTGCAGATGTTAGCCCTTCCGCATACAACTCCTCCTCCTCTACTTCCTCCACCTCCTCTTGTGCCACCACCTGACTCCGAATTCTGTTTAACATGTGCTCCAGCATGTAAATCACCGGAATAGTCATGCTGATAATGGCATCGTCAGCACTAAACATCTTCGTCGCCATTTCAAAACTGTGCAGAAGGGTGCATAGGTCCCTGATCTGAGACCACTCCTCCAGCGTGATTTGCCCCACCTCTGAATCTCGTTGGCCCAGGCTATACGTCAGAACGTATTGCACCAGGGCTTGTCGGTGCTGCCACAGTCGCTGCAACATGTGCAGAGTTGAATTCCACCGGGTAGGCACATCGCATTTTAGCCGGTGAAGTGGCAGGCCCAACGACTTCTGTAGAGATGTAAGTCGCTGAGCTGCGGGATGCGAACGGCGGAAGTGAGCACACAGCGACCGTGCCCTCTGCAGAAGGCCATCTAGTCTGGGATAGTGGGCTAAAAATTGCTGGACAACCAGGTTCAACACGTGAGCCATACAAGGCACGTGTGTGACATTGCCCCGGCGACGGGCCGCACCCAGGTTTGCAGCATTGTCGCACACGGCCTTCCCTGGTTTCAGGTCCAGTGGAGACAACCATTCATGAAATTGGTTCTCCAGAGCTGACCACAACTCCTCAGCTGTGTGACTCACATTTCCCAGACATTTCAATGTAAAAACCGCCTGATGACGTTAAGCCCTACTGCCAGCATAGTAAGGAGGTGTGCAGGATCCCTTCTGCACAGTTAGAAAGCTTGTGGCATGACCAGACAGGCTTTGGGTGCAGGTGGAAGACCGAGAGGAGGTTGAGGAGGCAGAAGCAGTGGAGGAACTTTGACATAAAGAGGATTGACGCACAACTCATGGGGACGGCAAGACTTGGACAGCAGCCCCTTGTCCTGCTGTCACCATAGTTACCCAGTGCCCAGTCAGCGACATGTAACGCCCCTGTCCATGCCTACTCGTCCAAGTGTCTGTGGTGAAATGCACCCTGTCACACACAGAGTTTCTCAAAGAAGCGGTGATGTTATGTGCGACATGCTGGTGGAGCGCAGGCACACCTTTCTTTGAGAAGTAGTGCCGACTGGGCATCTGGTACTGGGGCACTGCGACGGACATAAGGTCTCGAAAATCCTCTGTGTCCACCAGGCGGAAAGGCAGCATTTCTGTAGCCAAGAGCTTGCAGATGGTGAAATTCAACCTCTTAGCTTTCTCATGGCTAGGAGGAAATGGTCTTTTACTTGTCCACATCTGAGGGACCGAGGGCTGGCTATTGTGCTTAGACGGGGTTGATAAGGGTGTCCCCGGCAAACTGCCGGTCTGTGAGGAAGATGCAGGCGGACATGTTAGGTTGCCTTGATCCAAAGGTGGTGCTATCGATGTCGGACAGCGCTCAACACCAGCTGGTGTTACCACCTCCAAAGAAAATGATGACCTGCCAATCACGCTGGCTGTTGCGGGTAAAGAGGTGGCAGGTCTGCGCCCCAAAACAGGTGTGACTGCTGTCCCCCCAGTCACAGAGGATGAAGAGGCCGCGGATGCACAAGATATGGCAGACGGTGGTTGGCCCGGCCGGCTAGGCCGCATTGTAGCACACTGAGCTTCCCACTGCAACTTATGCTTCATGTCCATGTGCCGGTTCATGCATGAAGTACTCAAACTATGTATTTTTTGGCCTCTACTTAGCTTTTGCTGACAAATGTTACAGATAACACGAGTTGGGTCATCTTTATCGATCTGAAAAAATGCCCAGGCTATGCAAGGCTTAGCACCCATGCGACCTGAAGAGCCACCACGACTTGTGGTGAGAGGCAGAGTTGTGTTTGAGGATGCAGTTGTTGACGTGCTTCCAGTACTACGTCTCTGTCCAGGAAGGCGCAACCTGACCTCGTTGTCACTAGCATCTTCCTCCACCTCCTCTCCTGACCTCATCTCTTGGCTGACTGTGGGTTGACAGTAAGTGGGATCTCCGACCTCATCATCATCACCCTGTGCGTTATCACACCCGTCGTCCTCAGAGCCAACCTGTTCCTGCCCTGACAAAAAACTAAAGTTGTCGCTCCAATCAGGTATTTGAGTCTTATCATCGTCTTCCTCATTGTCTCCACCAACAGGAGTTACAGTTTGGGAATGAGGGTCTACATTATGGTCAGAACCTTCTGCGTCTGGTCCTGGATCCGACTCATAAAGATTCTGGGCATCAGTGCAGATCATTTCCTCGTCTGGATTCACAGAAGCGCTGGAGTCGACCTCTGATTCCCAGGCTATAGTATGAGTAAACAGCTCTGCAGACTCAACCATCTGTTCTACCTCATACTCAGACGGGCAGCTGGAGATTTGGGAGCTGTGAGGAAGCAAGTGCGATTTGGGTGACACCTTTGAGGACTGGAGTATTTGTGATGTTGAAGTTGATGTGGAGGAGAGCCCACTTAAAGGAGCACTTGATATCCGTTGAAGCACCTGCTGTTTTTGTGCCTCATCTGGAATTTGTAGCGATTGGCGTGGCCGTAAGAAAGGGATCTTATCACATTGTCCGCTAAAAGAAGTAGACATTTTAGTTTGGCTGGAAGATGGTCTTTCTTCTGCAGATGTTACTGTTGCTTTAACACCTACCCCACGGACACAACCTTTTTTCCCCTTCCCAACATGCCTATTCCCCTTTCCACCAGCAGCAGGCCTTTTTCCACTCATTTTGGTGGTTAACTAATTCACAACTCTGGAGTTGTTTGCACAAAAAAACAATGGATGGTAACCGAGCAGAGCTGAGTGGCCAAACTGTGGTATTAGGCCAAAACTATTGGCTGGGTTAGATGCAGAAAAAAATTATTTTGAATTTGCAACCTGATGGAGGTCAGTATAGATGGATTAATAGAACAAGACCCACACACAGCTAGAAGCCCAATATTTTTTCAGAGGTAGATGCAGGAAAAAAATATATTCAGTTTGCAACCTGATGGAGGTCAGTATAGATGGACTAATACAACAAGTCCCACACACAGCTAGAAGCCCAATATTTTTTCAGAGGTAGATGCAGAAAAAAATATATTCAGTTTGCAACCTGATGGAGGTCAGTATAGATGGACTAATACAACAAGTCCCACACACAGCTAGAAGCCCAAATATTTTTTCAGAGGTACTGTAGATGCAGATAAAAATTAGTTTTAATTTGCAACCTGATGGAGGTCAGTATAGATGGACTAATAGAGAAAGTCCGACACACTACTAGAAGGCCAAATATTTTTTCAGAGCTAGATGCAGAAAAAAATTATATTCAGTTTGCAACCTGATGGAGGTCAGTATAGATGGACTAATAGAGAAAGTCCGACACACTACTAGAAGGCCAAATATTTTTTCAGAGCTAGATGCAGAAAAAAATTATATTCAGTTTCAACCTGATGGAGGTCAGTATAGATGGATTAATAGAACAAGACCCACACACAGCTAGAAGCCCAATATTTTTTCAGAGGTAGATGCAGGAAAAAAATATATTCAGTTTGCAACCTGATGGAGGTCAGTATAGATGGACTAATACAACAAGTCCCACACACAGGTAGAAGCCCAAATATTTTTTCAGAGGTACTGTAGATGCAGATAAAAATTAGTTTTAATTTGCAACCTGATGGAGGTCAGTATAGATGGACTAATAGAATGATGCTATGCCCAAAAGATTTTACTTCACTAGGTGCAGTAAAAAATTGGTATTCTATACACAGGTGGTATATCTTGCAACACAGATAGGCTACTCCACTGACTAACACACTCTGCAATAGGCCAAAAAGGATTAGCTTTGCTAGATTCAGCCAAATGCTGTGAAAAAAAACTTGCACAGCACTGGCACAGACCTGCCTGGCAAAAACTGATAGGAACTGATGTAACCTAGTCCTGAAAAGGACTCCAATTACAATTAGTCTTTACTCCCACAACCTATCTATTTAAGAGCACAGACCTCCCTGATAAAAGTCGTAGGAAATGCTGTAACCTAGTCCTTAAAAGGACTGCAATCACAACTATTCCCTACTCCCAAGCTATCTGTAGATTTGTGCGAAAATTGGCTTGAAATTAACAAGGTATAGCGCACACAGCAACAGCGGTGCCGTCTAACACGCAGCTGCAGCAGTGAGAAAATGGTGGCGACGGGGAAAATGGCTTGGTCTTATAGGGCAAGGACATGTGACATACACTGCCAATGACACATGCCCTTGCTTGTGTGAAAAAAAGCACTTCGCTCCATGTGTGCGCTGCTGATAGGCTGACAGATTGCACCTCCCCACTGCAAATGCGGGAAAGAGAAAAAAAAATGGAGATCTTCATTGTTCCTGCAGAGATCCATCCCCTGCCCCTCCCCCCACCCCGCTGTACACTCAAACTGCGTATTAACATTAATTTTCATCATTACTGAGAAAAAATCCAGTTATGATTTTGGTGCACGAACAGTTATCGAACATAACCTCGAACAGCCGAATTTTTCTCAAATTGTTCGTGTTCGCCGAACGGCTCGAACACCGCCCAAAACAGCTCGAATTTGAGATTGGCGAACAGTTCGAGTAGAACAACGCTCATCTCTACTAAAGAACACAAGGAATGGACATTAGACCAGTGGAAATCTGTGCTTTGGTCTGATGAGTCCAAATTTGAGATATTTGGTTCCAACCACCGTGTCTTTGTGCGACGCAGAAAAGGTGAACGGATGGACTCTACATGCCTGGTTCCCACCATGAAGCATGGAGGAGGAGGTGTGATGGTGTGGGGGTGCTTTACTGGTGACATTGTTGGGGATTTATTCAAAATTCAAGGCACACTGAACCAGCATGGCTACCACAGCATCTTGCAGCGGCATGCTATTCCATCCGGTTTGCGTTTAGTTGGACCATCATTTATTTTTCAACAGGACAATGACCCCAAACACACCTCCAGGCTGTGTAAGGGCTATTTGACCAAGAAGGAGAGTGATGGGGTGCTACGCCAGATGACCTGGCCTCCACAGTCACCAGACCTGAACCCAATCGAGATGGTTTGGGGTGAGCTGGACCGCAGAGTGAAGGGAAAAGGGCCAACAAGTGCTAAGCATCTCTGGGAACTCCTTCAAGATTGTTGGACGATCATTCCTGGTGACTACCACTTGAAGCTCATCAAGAGAATGCCAAGAGTGTGCAAAGCAGTCATCAAAGCAAAAGGTGGCTACTTTGAAGAACCTAGAATATAAGACATATTTTCAGTTGTTTCACACTTTTTTGTTAAGTATATAATTCCATATGTGTTAATTCATAGTTTTCATGCCTTCAGTGTGAATGTACAATTTTCATAGTCATGAAAATACAGAAAAATCTTTAAATGAGAAGGTGTGTCCAAACTTTGGTCTGTACTGTAGATAGTTAAATTAATGATTTACTTCTCATTAGGGCAAAGCAATGAAAGAGCTATTTGACAAAGGCCATAGTCCCAAGTACCATAAAGGTTGTGTTTTTCAATTGCGTTTTTTGTGTTAAAAATCAGCTGTATTAAACAGTTCAAGAAAAATGGATCTAATTTAATAAAACTCATGCCCACCGTGCGTTTAAAGACACTATTGAGCTGTGCATTTTTTCTCCATAATTTTTTCCTTTAAAGGGAAACTGCCAGCTTCCCCAAGTCCCCCAAACTGCCACAATGTATAATAAATAATATAAAGATCCTCTTCATAAAAAAAACTTTTTTAATGGTTTATTGATTTCTGCTTACGGCTAAAATCTATTTTTTTTTACTGCGGTTGTGATATGCTAATAAGTGGGGGAGTTGCTTTTCCTGGACTGGTTCTTTGCAAATCTCTGCTTCCTTGGCAATGTGCAGTAAGCTGTGTGTATGCTCTGTGTTCTCATAGTTACACTGTGCATGCCCCCTGACATAGTTGTGATGCAGGACCATCTCTGCAAATCTTGCTGATGACTGTGTCCTATGTCACCAGTGAAATCCTGGGAATGTGCAATGTGCTGATGAAGCCAGGAAGCACCCACAGAGGCATGATCACATGATTAGAGGGAAGATTAGTCAGGGGAAAGGCATTCCCCACAAAACTAGTCATCCACTAATTAGCATACCGTGACCACCGTTAAAATTGATTTTAGCCATATGCAGAAATCAATATGACACTAAAAGGGGCTTGGTAAAAAGCGTAGAAAGGCCAGGGGAAGCTGACAGGTTCCCTTGAAGCTTCTTTGGGCGGCCTAGAAGAACACATGTAAAAATGTAATTGCATTTTAAATGTTTCTGCACTAAAAATGCATTATAAATGGGAAAAATTCATAAAAAGCAATTATTAGAGCAAATTACTATTCTCGTATGTTGGTGCGAACACTGGTAGAAAATAGGCAAAAAAAAATCCACTACGTATCAGATGGCTTGGCCTCCACACCTAACAAAAAACTGATGGAGATGGTTTGGAATTGACAGCAAACTAGTACTCTGCACACAGAGATGGTTGAGAGAATGAAAAGAGTACACCAAGCTGTTTTCAAGGCAAAAAGAGTGGTTATTTTTGTCTCTTCCGTCAACAACTAATTTTCATTTTTTCGCTTTTCATTTTTCCTACCCTGTTTTCATAACCCATTATTTTTATTTCAACACAGTTTCTGTACGACGGGTTGTAGTTTTAAATGACCCCCATTCATTTTAACATTCAATGAACTATAGTGGGAAAAAATTGCAAGTGTGGTGAACGTGTGAAAAAAATTGAAGTCTACCATGTTTTGGGATTTTGCTTTTACAGCATACATTCTGTGATAAAAGTTACTGTGAATCATGATTCTCCAGGTCGGTACAATTACGGCAATACCAAACGTGTATCTATTTTTTTTTTTCATTTATGTGTAGAAAAAGATTCAGCAATTTGTAAAAAAAATAAAAATAAATAAAAATAAAAATTGGTGGGTTTGTGTTACCATTTTCCAAGACCCTAACCTTTCAGTTTATCAATTATTTGAGCTGGCTGAGGATTTTTTTTTTTTATGAACTGACAGTTTAATTGCTATCATTTTGGGCAATGATGTTTTGATCTGTTTTTATGTCATTTTTAGCGAGGAGTGGTGCCCAAGAAAACACATTTCTAGCATTTAGAATTTTTTTTTGTTGTTATGGCATTTACCAATTGGGTTAATTAATTTAATATTTTGATAAATTGGACTTTTATGAATCTGGTGATACCAGATATACTTATTTTTTTCATTTTTGCATTTCTTTGCTTTGAATGTGTGAAAAGGTGGGCAATTTGAATTTTTATTCTTGTTTAATATCCTTTATATTTGAAAAACTTTCTTTTATGTTTTACTTTATTTCTTAGTCCCCTTCAGTGACTTGAACCTGCTATCATCAATTGACCACTTACACCATGTAGTGCAATGCAAAAGTATTGCAGTATACAGTGTAAATCGGTCTCCTTTGAAGCTCAGCATATAGCTGTCCTTCAGAGGAATACCAAGTCAGCATCAACAGTGGTCTTCAGGGCGCTAACCAGTTCACATTGATGCCCTCAAGAGGTGATTACTGGCCACCGATGGAAGCCAGCTGGTGTGTGCAGCGTCACATTTTCCATTTAAACGCAACTGTCAGAGATCGACAGTGGTGTTTAAATAGGTAACAGCCCCAGCCAGAGCTGATCTTATGCCACGTCTGTTAGGTCAAGATATGGCTATATGATATAGCTGGTATTTGCCGCATGTAGAAGGGGCTCAGATCCTAAGCTCGCTCCGCACAAAATCACCCACGCAATCATGATAAGGGGTTAAAGGCTAAGAAAAAAAAAATTATTTTGTTTGGTCACTACTAGTGTTGAGCGAGCATGCTCGACACTGCTCGGTACTCGCCCGAGCATCACGCTACTCGGGATGTTCGGCGAGCACCGAGCATTTCCGGGTTACTCGGGCGGGAGCTCGGGTCTCCGCCCTGCATGTTTGGCACTCTTTACAGAGCCAATGAACATGCAGGGATTGCCAGCCAGTCACTGTAATGCAGCAGCCATGTTGGTTGTGGGCATTACAGTGATTAGCTGGCCGCACAGCGTCACCTCGAGTATTTAAAACGGGGCGCCGCAATCTTGGACACAGTCGCTCCAGATTAGACAGTGTAGGGACAGCGCTGCTGATTTAGGGAGAGATATAAACTGCGAAATAGTTAGTGTAGGGTCTGTAAAGGCTGCCAGAACAAACAAACAGTCCTTTTCAGGACTAATATCTATCCCAGATACCAGGCAGGCAGGCTGTATAGGGGACACAGTGGTTATACCAGCAAACGCTGCATTACAGTCCTGTGTGCTCCTGTTGCTGAAATTGCTGGACTTAGCACCAGGTGTCGGGGGCCAGGAAAAATCCTTTTTTTTTCATCTAAATCCTCCTTTTTTTTTCCTCCTTCACACTGTACGAATACCCGTCTTATTAACCTTTTGGTGTCCCCCCCCCCCAAAAAAAAAAGCGTGTCTCTGATTTTTCAGACACAAATATAACTGTTGAAAATAGTCTGGTGTAGGCTAGAGAAACAGAAGTGTTGTTTTGCACTTCCACAGTTCAAACCTCTGTATTATCCATTTTGGGCCATTTGTGTCTAAAGAAAAAAACTGTTTGAGTGTGTCGCTCACTGTTCAGCCGCAAATATCTATATTTAAAAAAGTGTGGTATACCCCAGTAAACAATAACTGTGGTTTTGCCATCCCACGGTAAAAAATCTCTATTATTCAGGTTTTGGTAGTTTTTTCCGTAAAGAAAAACAGTAGTGTCTCCTGACTGTTGTGACACAAAAATATATCTGTTGAAAATAGTCTAGTGTAGGCCCGACATCCCAGTGTGGTTTCGCAGTTCCACGGGTCAAATCGCTGTACTATCCAGTTTTGGGCCTTTGGTATCTAAAAAAAAAAGCAGTTTGAGTGTGTCGCTCACTGTTCAGCCGCAAATATCTCTATTTAAAAAAGTGTGGTATACCCCAGTAAACAATAACTGTGGTTTTGCCATCCCATGGTAAAAAATCTCTATTATTCAGGTTTTGGTAGTTTTTTCCGTAAAGAAAAACAGTAGTGTCTCCTGACTGTTGTGACACAAAAATATATCTGTTGAAAATAGTCTTGTGTAGGCCCGACATCCCAGTGTAGTTTCGCAGTTCCACGGGTCAAATCGCTGTACTATCCAGTTTTGGGCCTTTGGTATCTAAAAAAAAAAGCAGTTTGAGTGTGTCGCTCACTGTTCAGCCGCAAATATCTCTATTTAAAAAAGTATGGTATACCCCAGTAAACAATAACTGTGGTTTTGCCATCCCACGGTAAAAAATCTCTATTATTCAGGTTTTGGTAGTTTTTTCCATAAAGAAAAACAGTAGTGTCTCCTGACTGTTGTGACACAAAAATATATCTGTTGAAAATAGTCTTGTGTAGGCCCGACATCCCAGTGTGGTTTCGCAGTTCCATGGGTCAAATCGCTGTACTATCCAGTTTTTGGCCTTTGGTATCTAAAAAAAAAGCAGTTTGAGTGTGTCGCTCACTGTTCAGCCGCAAATATCTCTATTTAAAAAAGTGTGGTATACCCCAGTAAACAATAACTGTGGTTTTGCCATCCCACGGTAAAAAATCTCTATTATTCAGGTTTTGGTAGTTTTTTCCGTAAAGAAAAACAGTAGTGTCTCCTGACTGTTGTGACACAAAAATATAGCTGTTGAAAATAGTCTTGTGTAGGCCCGACATCCCAGTGTGGTTTCGCAGTTCCATGGGTCAAATCGCTGTACTATCCAGTTTTGGGCCTTTGGTATCTAAAAAAAAGCAGTTTGAGTGTGTCGCTCACTGTTCAGCCGCAAATATCTCTATTTAAAAAAGTGTGGTATACCCCAGTAAACAATAACTGTGGTTTTCCTCTTCCACTGTTCTAATCTATTCTTTATTACCCTTTTTCCATTGATAGTGCAAGTGTAAGCTATTTTACTTCATTTACAATGGGCAAGGCGCGTGGCATGGGACGTGGAAGTGGACGTTCTGGTGATGGTTCGTGCAGAGGACGGGGCCGTGGCCAAGGTGAAAATGTGCCACAACCAACAGCCACATCTTCTCGCTCCCACTTCTTGACTGAATTACTAGGGAAGCACAGAACAACACCAGTATTGAGAACTGATCAGTGTGAACAGGTTATTAATTGGATAGCAGATAATACTTCCAGTTACCTGGGCACCACCACCTCCAGTCTGTCTTCCACACGGTCAACTCTTAGTAGCCGTGAGTCTCGACCGCATACTCCTCCTCACCCTGATGCTCCTTCCTCCCACCATGCCGAGTGTCGTCAGACAGCAAGTGATCCCACACTTGGACACTCTGAAGAGCTGTTCACTGGTCCATTTCCATATTTGGGCCCCTCGCCTGATACGCTTGAAGTGGTGGAAGAGGAGATCCCATGTTGCGATGCCCAAATATTTGAACAGCCACGGCCACAGGAAGTCGACGTTGGCAATCTGTCAGAAGAGGTGGACGATGACGAGACACAATTGCCAGGGAGTGAGGAGGAGGATCGTGGTGCGCAAGTGGAAGAGGAGGAGGTGGTGGATGATCTAGTAACTGACCCAACGTGGAAGGAGGACATGCAGAGTGAGGCCAGCAGCACACAGGGGGAGGGAGGCAGAGTACCCCAACAGGCAGGAAGAAGCAGTGTGGTGGCTGCAGACAGAAGGCAGGCAACCGTTCCCCGTAACACCAACACGAGGGACGTTGCCAGTACAAGCGGTAGGTCTTCCAGAGTCTGGAAATTTTTTAAAGACTCTGCTGATAACCCCAAAAAGGCCATATGTTCCACCTGCCATGCCAGCATCAGCAGGGGTGACAAAACTACCAGCCTGACCACCACCAGCATGATCAGGCACATGGCAGCAAAGCACTCGACTTTGTGGGGCGAAACCCAGGGTCCACGACCAGTGTCAACGGGTGTCACCACTGCTTCTTCCACTGTTGTGCGTGCAGTAGAACCCCCTGTTCTGTGTGCAAGGCAATCCCCTGTCCATACTGTATGTAAAGATGCCCCCTCCTCTCAGTCTTCACTTGTTATGGCAGTTTCTCAAGAAACAGCATCAACGTCCACGTCCACGTCCCACCGCAGCGTTCAATTGTCCATATCCCAGACCTTTGAACGAAAGCGGAAATTCGCAGCTAACGCCCCACAGGCCACAGTCCTAAATTCGCACATTTCACGACTGCTCGCATTGGAAATGCTGCCTTTTAGGCTGGTGGAGACGGAATCCTACCGCAATCTTATGGCGGTGGCCGAACCTCGGTACTCGGTCCCCAGCCGACACTATTTTTGCCCGGTGTGCCATCCCCGCACTACACAAGCACGTGTCCCAAAGCATCTGCTGTGCCCTCAACAACGCAGTTACTGGGAGAGTCCACCTGACAACGGACACGTGGACAAGTGCTTGTGGCCAGGGACAGTACATCTCTCTGATGGCACACTGTGTAAACATAGTGGAAGCCGGGACCCAGTCGGACCTTGGGACGGAACACATCCTCCCCACACCGAGGATTGCGGGCCCTATGTCAGTCAGAGTTGCCCCCACAGTGTACAGTTCCTGCGCATCCTCCTCCTCCTCCTCATGTTCAGCCTCCATCTCAGATATCACCACATCAGTTACAAGCTGGAAGCATTGCATTACTGCCTCCGCCAAGCGGCAACAGGCTGTTCTGAAACTCATAAGCTTAGGTGATAAACCTCACACTGCTTGTGAGTTGTGGACAGCTGTGAAAGAGCAGGCAGATCTGTGGCTGAGACCGCTGAACCTACATCCCGGCATGGTCGTGTGTGACAATGGCCGTAACCTGGTGGCGGCTCTGAGGCGAGGTGAGATCACACACATACCATGCCTGGCTCATGTGCTTAACCTCGTGGTTCAGCGGTTTCTTAAATCGTACCCCGAGTTGCCAGATCTGCTCGTGAAAGTACGCCGCCTGTCAGCTAATTTTCGCACTTGCTGTGTTGCAGCAGAGTTTGCAGCTTCCGGCACACCGACTGGTGTGTGATGTCCCCACACGTTGGAACTCTACCCTCCACATGTTGCAAACGATTTGTGAGCAGAAGAGAGCAGTTGTGGAGTACCAGCTGCAACAAGGCCGTCGATATTCAGGTCAGACTCCACACATAAGACATCAGGAGTGGACCTGGATATCTGACATATGTACCATCCTGACAAACTTTGAGGAGGCCACCAAGATGGTGAGTGGCGATGACGCCATCATTAATGTCAGCATCCCACTTGTCTGTCTTTTGCAACGCTCTCTGCAGAGAATTAAAGAGGAGGCATTGCAGCCAGAGTATGATGAGATGGATCAAGAAGCCGTAGCGGGCGATTACACACAGCCCAGCCTCATCTCATCCCAACGTGCATTGGGGGACAATGAGGGAGAGGAGGAGGAGGAGGAGGAGGAGGAGGAGGAAGAACAGGAGCTGCTATCATGCGTTGTAGACGGTAGTACCTGTACAAGTGTCATACCGTCGGTTCAGCGTGGGTGGCCTGAGGACAGGGGGGAGGAGGAAGAGGAGGAGGAGGAGGAGAGCATGGTCAGTCGTCATCTTGGTGAGGACATGGAAATCTTGCCCGTTACCAGTCTGGCACGCATGGCTGACTTTATGTTACGCTGCCTTAACCGTGACCCACGCGTTGTCAAAATGTTGGGTGACAGTCATTACTGGTTGGTGACACTTGTAGACGCCCGCTACAAGGAGAACTTTCACTCTCTTATTCCTGAGGTGGAGAGGTCTACAAAAATGGGGCAATACCAGAAGGCCCTTGCTGCAGAACTCTTAAAAAAATTCCCAACTGAACACGCTAGCGGCAGAGGTCACAGTTCGTTGCCCAACCAAGGCGTACAGGCGAGAGAGATGCAACTCCAATCCAGCAGAGGCTGGGGAACGCTGTCAACGTTCTGGGACAGTTTTCTGACACCCGCCCAGCTTACAGGCCCTGAGGCGTGGGGTACTCTCACAAGGAGTGGAAAGTTTCAAAAGATGGTGAGGGAGTACCTTGCCGATCGTACCAGCGTCCTCCGTGATTCCTCTGTGCCTTTTTATTATTGGGTATCCAAGCTGGACACTTGGAATGAACTCGCTCTGTACGCCTTGGAGGTCCTGGCCTGCCCTGCCGCTAGCGTGTTATCGGAGCGTGTTTTTAGTGCCGCTGGGTGAATTATAACTGATAAGCGCACTCGCCTGTCAACTGACAATGCTGACAAGCTGACCCTTATCAAAATGAACAAGTCAAATCCACTGTGTTATTTCGGGAGGTGTATTCACATGCGCCGCTTCACACCCACACATGGGTATACGCTTCCTCGTTTCGGCTGTTTAATCTTCTTCTCCTTATCCTCAGCCTCCACCACCACTATACCACCAGGGTGCCAGCATTGCAAGTACCTCCGTACTTATTTTTGGCAGCTTTTGCTTGCAAGGCATAAGCAAATACTATGGGACACCCACTCCCCAATAATGGGACTTATGTTTGTAATATGCTGTACTGCATGGCTCTTGTAAGGGGCATTGCAAGTTGCTCCGTCCTAATTTTGGCAGCTTTTGCTTGGAAAGCATAAGCAAATACTATGGGACACCCACTCCCCAATAATGGGACTTATGTTTGTAATATGCTGTACTGCATTGCTCTTGTAAGGGGCATTGCAAGTTGCTCCGTCCTAATTTTTGGCAGCTTTTGCTGGGAAAGCATAAGCAAATACTATGGGACACCCACTCCCCAATAATGGGACTTATGTTTGTAATATGCTGTACTGCATGGCTCTTGTAAGGGGCATTGCAAGTTGCTCCGTCCTAACTTTTGGCAGCTTTTGCTGGGAAAGCATAAGGAAATACTATGGGACACCCACTCCCCAATAATGGGACTTATATTTGTAATATGCTGTACTGCATGGCTCTTGTAAGGGGCATTGCAAGTTGCTCCGTCCTAATTTTTGGCAGCTTTTGCTGGGAAAGCATAAGCAAATACTATGGGACACCCACTCCCCAATAATGGGACTTATGTTTGAAATATGCTGTACTGCATGGCTCTTGTAAGGGGCATTGCGAGTTGCTCCGTCCTAACTTTTGGCAGCTTTTGCTGGGAAAGCATAAGCAAATACTATGGGACACCCACTCCCCAATAATGGGACTTATGTTTGTAATATGCTGTACTGCATGGCTCTTGTAAGGGGCATTGCAAGTTGCTCCGTCCTAATTTTTGGCAGCTTTTGCTTGGAAAGCATAAGCAAATACCATGGGACACCCACTCCCCAATAATGGGACTTATGTTTGTAATATGCTGTACTGCATGTGACGCGCCCCCTGGTCCGTGTGTACACGTGTGTGGGATACCCGGTGCCGGGTCTCTGGGGTCTGTAGTCTCCGTGGCGGTGACCCGGTCCCGTGGCTCAGGCTGGTCAAATCAGTGGCAGTCTTTCTTAGGTTTTGAGGTTAATTGTCCGACTGCGCCACCCGTGGATTGCGGTCAGGGAGTACCACCGCTGCGAGGCAGACCGCTGAGGCTGGTGTTGTGTGTGCAGCATAGAATGGGAGGAGTATAGCCTCAGGGCAGTGAGTGTGGATGATGGGGGTGATGGTGCACGAGCGCAGCAGGAATGACTCAGAGTCTTTGCAGTGCAGTTCAGGGTCTTTACTGATGATTATAAGGTAGACCCTCCCGGGAGTACTGGCTAGCATAAGAGGCCTGGTCAGTCTGTGAGCAAGCAGGAGTTCCCCTGGCCAGGTGGAGTTGTAGGCCTCCCCGTCTGTCTGCACTCTTCCTGGCTACCTTGCTGTAAGCGGGTAGAAGTAGCCCACGTCCCTGAGTGTACCGTGTAGTGCTCACCCGTATGGCTGGTGACTTGGGGCCTTCTGTTAGCCTCCGCTCCACGACGGCGGTGCTGGTCCCTTGCTTGTGACTGAGCCTCCGGGCTTCTATGGCCAGAGGACCTGAAATCCCCTGCTAACTGGTTTCTGCTGCTAGATATATAAGTCCTCACAGCTTTGGACTCCTGTGTCCGGTTCCTATTGTCTTCTGCCAGGGCGAGCTCTGCTCAGCTTCCAGCCCCTGGTCTTTAGCTCCTAGCTCCTACAGAGCTCCTTGCTGTTACTTTTCCTTGCTCTCACTCTGACTCTGACTGTTCTCTGACTCACTCAACCCCACCCCAGATCCAGTTTATAAGGGCAGAATTCTCCCCTCCCAGGATTGGGGCAGGAGGATGTTGCATGTTTAAGGGATCCTGACCAGGAAACCTCCCACTTGCTCTCCGACGTAATATCTCTATTACTGTGGTGACCAGACTCCTGGGGTGCCACACATGGCTCTTGTAAGGGGCATTGCAGTTCCTCATAATTTTTGGAAAGCTTTCCATTCACTGCTTAAGCCAACAGTGCACGGGAGACCCAGTTGCTATAAATGGAAAAAAAGGTTTAGTTAACGCCCTCTGACCTCCATGTCATTTCCAAGGGGCATTGGAGTGGCTCGAAATTTTTGGTAGGCATTGCACTCACTGTATGCCCTAGAACTGTGTAGCCGAACCGCTCCTTTTGTTACAGAAACATATCCTACAAGACATATCTGGTTGACTGGCCTGATATTGATGTGAATGGTCCCTGTTCCTCCTGCTCTTTCTCCTTTGCCACTACCTCATCCATCATTTATCACCTGAAGCTTTGTTTTAACGGGAGTCATAGAACTTGGATAGTAGCAGGAAAACATCCAGCAATCCTCGGAGGAGGTAGGATATGCGCCAAAACGCTGACCACCTCAGGCCTAGCCGCTACTACATACATGCGCTTGCATTACAACAAAACAAAGCAGATGCTAACTTCTATCATCCTCATCATGCTCCTCACCTTGGCACTCTCAACTCCCCTGATGGAGAAGCCAGGGCCCACAGGAGGAGTCTGATAGTCCGGTGGGCTCGGCCAATGCTGCCCTAAAGCAGGCCAGGCTAAGAAAAGTGTGGGAAAGGTTACCGGGACAAATAGGGGTGGCTGTGGACCGAGTATCGACACCCGGCCACCCCCTGGAGGCTGGGGAGCAAGCGGGGACACCCGGCCACCAGGCGGCTGGGGACTGAGTATGGATACCAGGCCGCCGACACAGCCATGGCGTGGTGGCCAGATTCCGCCTCCACATGCCTAAAAGGCCCAATTTAAAGTGCAAGCAAGCAAGCAGCATGGTATTGCAGCCTGGGGGTGGGTGGGTGGCAGGTTGCATACTTGCGCTTGCATTGCAAGGAATGGGAGAGGTACAATTGAACACTGCCCTGGGACAAGGACTTGAATGGGGATAGTTGCAAGTCTGCAACGACAGGTGCAAGGTGGGAGGCATCTTCGCATGTACCATGAACAGGGGTTTGGCATGCACGCACTACAGCGGAATAGGCTCTCCTTCCCTCTAAATGCACAGGGGAGGGCACAGGAAATGTTTTGGTATACGCGCTTAATCTTATGTATAAGGCACACCAGGACAAATAATGGCGGCTGGGGACTGAGTATGGATACCTCGCTGCCGAAGCAGCCATGAGGTAGTGGCCAGCTTCGGCCTCCTCCAAACTAAAAGGCCCCATTTCAAGTGCAAGCTAGCAGTATGGAATTGCAGTCTAGGGGTTGATGGGTGGCAGGCTGCACACTTACACTTGCATTAAAAGAAAACATAGCAGATGCTAACTTTTGTCATCATCATCATGCTCCTCACCTTGGCACTCTCAACTCCACCGATGGAGAAGTCAGGGCCCACCGGAGGAGTTTGGTTCTCTGGTGGGCTCGTCCACTGCTGCCTAAAGCAGGCCGGGCTAAGAAAAGTGTGTGGGGGGATGTTCCAAGGAGAAATAGGGGCGGCTGGGGACCGTTTATGGACACCTGGCTGCCCCCAGGCGGCTGGGGACCGTGTGTGGACACCCGGCCGCGGGGCGGCTGGGGACCGAGTATGGACACCCGGCCGCCGGGCGGCTGGGGACTGAGTATGGATTCCAGGCCGCCAACACAGCCATGACTTGGTGGCCAGATTCTGCCTCCACATGCCTAAAAGGCCCAATTTCAAGTTCAAGCAAGCAAGCAGTATGGTATTGCAGCCTGGGGGTTGGTGGGTGGCAGGCTGCATACTTGAGCTTGTATTGCAAGGAATGGGGGAGGTACAATTGAACACTGCCCTGGGACTAGAACTTACATGGGGATAGTTGCAAGTCTGCATCTTCTGATGCGGTAAGGATCACTTATGATGGGCACACTTTTAGACAGTGACCTGGGAGTCAGAGATGCTTCCAGGGGTCTTCCCCATGATGTTCCCTTGTCTTTTCAGCACTTTATGCATGTATCACACAGCACATGACCAGATAAGGTTGTAAAATGTTAAAATGACATTTCATGGTGAATGCATTTGCCCCTTACAAGAGCCATGTGTGGCACCCCAGGGGTCTGGTCACCACAGTAATAGAGATATTACATCGGAGAGCAAGTGGGAGGTTTCCTGGTCAGGATCCCTTAAACATGCAACATCCTCCTGCCCCAATCCTGGGAGGGGAGAATTCTGCCCTTATAAACTGGATCTGGGGCGGGGTTGAGTGAGTCAGAGAACAGTCAGAGTCAGAGTGAGAGCAAGGGAAAGTAACAGCAAGGAGCTCTGTAGGAGCTAGGAGCTAAAGACCAGGGGCTGGAAGCTGAGCAGAGCTCGCCCTGGCAGAAGACAATAGGAACCGGACACAGGAGTCCGAAGCTGTGAGGACTTATATATCCAGCAGCAGAAACCAGCCGGCAGGGGATTTCAGGTCCTCTGGCCATAGAAGCCCGGAGGCTCAGTCACAAGCAAGGGACCAGCACCGCCGTCGTGGAGCGGAGGCTAACACAAGGCCCCAAGTCACCAGCCATACGGGTGAGCACTACACGGTACACTCAGGGACGTGGGCTACTTCTACCCGCTTACAGCAAGGTAGCCAGGAAGAGTGCAGACAGACGGGGAGGCCTACAACTCCACCTGGCCAGGGGAACTCCTGCTTGCTCACAGACTGACCAGGCCTCTTATGCTAGCCAGTACTCCCGGGAGGGTCTACCTTATAATCATCAGTAAAGACCCTGAACTGAACTGCAAAGACTCTGAGTCATTCCTGCTGCGCTCGTGCACCATCACCCCTATCATCCACACTCACTGCCCTGAGGCTATCCTCCTCCCAAGGGGAGTTATCCCATTCTATGCTGCGCACACAACACCAGCCTCAGCGGTCTGCCTCGCAGCGGTGGTACTCCCTGACCGCAATCCACGGGTGGCGTAGTCGGACAATTAACCTCAAAACCTAAGAAAGACTGCCACTGGTTTGACCAGCCTGAGCCACGGGACCGGGTCACCACCACGGAGACTACAGACCCCAGAGACCCGGCACCCGGTATCCCACACACGTGTACACACGGCCCAAGGGGCGCGTCACATGCAGTACAGCATATTACAAACATAAGTCCCATTATTGGGGAGTGGGTGTCCCATAGTATTTGCTTATGCTTTCCCAGCAAAAGCTGCCAAAAATTAGGACGGAGCAACTTGCAATGCCCCTTACAAGAGCCATGCAGTACAGCATATTACAAACATAAGTCCCATTATTGGGGAGTGGGTGTCCCATGGTATTTGCTTATGCTTTCCCAGCAAAAGCTGCCAAAAATTAGGACGGAGCAACTTGCAATGCCCCTTACAAGAGCCATGCAGTACAGCATATTACAAACATAAGTCCCATTATTGGGGAGTGGGTGTCCCATAGTATTTGCTTATGCTTTCCCAGCAAAAGCTGCCAAAAATTAGGACGGAGCAACTTGCAATGCCCTTACAAGAGCCATGCAGTACAGCATATTACAAACATAAGTCCCATTATTGGGGAGTGGGTGTCCCATAGTATTTGCTTATGCTTTCCCAGCAAAAGCTGCCAAAAATTAGGACGGAGCAACTTGCAATGCCCCTTACAAGAGCCATGCAGTACAGCATATTACAAACATAAGTCCCATTATTGGGGAGTGGGTGTCCCATAGTATTTGCTTATGCTTTTCAAGCAAAAGCTGCCAAAAATTAGGACGGAGCAACTTGCAATGCCCCTTACAAGAGCCATGCAGTACAGCATATTACAAACATAAGTCCCATTATTGGGGAGTGGGTGTCCCATAGTATTTGCTTATGCTTTCCCAGCAAAAGCTGCCAAAAATTAGGACGGAGCAACTTGCAATGCCCCTTACAAGAGCCATGCAGTACAGCATATTACAAACATAAGTCCCATTATTGGAGAGTGGGTGTCCCATAGTATTTGCTTAGGCTTTCCCAGCAAAAGCTGCCAAAAATTAGGACGGAGCAACTTGCAATGCCCCTTACAAGAGCCATGCAGTACAGCATATTACAAACATAAGTCCCATTATTGGGGAGCTGGTGTCCCATAGTATTTGCTTATGCTTTCCCAGCAAAAGCTGCTAAAAATTAGGACGGAGCAACTTGCAATGCCCCTTACAAGAGCCATGCAGTACAGCATATTACAAACATAAGTCCCATTATTGGGGAGTGGGTGTCCCATAGTATTTGCTTATGCTTTCCAAGCAAAAGCTGCCAAAAATTAGGACGGAGCAACTTGCAATGCCCCTTAAAAGAGCCATGCAGTACAGCATATTACAAACATAAGTCCCATTATTGGGCAGTGGGTGTCCTGGGAAGGGAGGAGAGCCAGGCGGAGGTGACCGAGCAGACCGGAAGGACCAGTAGGAGGCGACCGGAGGGACCAGCGCAAGAGAGCGCTGTGGCAGCGTGCAGTGCCGGCCAGCGGAGGGTGCCCGGTGGTGGTGACCAGGAGGTGATCAGGAGGACCGGTAAGAGGCGACCGGAGGGACAAGCGCGCTGTGATAGCGTGCAGCGTCCCTAGAGGAGGTGAGTGAGGGGCAGGAGGTCGCGATAAGCGGCCCTACTGAACCCAAGTGTGTACTGTACTGTATTGTATTTGTATCTGTATTGTAATTGTATTGTATTCCCTAGTCCATATTTAATTGATTACCCCCCTGTCCATATTTAATTGATCACCCCCGTCCATATTTAAATTGATTCCCCTGAACACCCCCGTCCATATTTAACTGATCCCTCTGACCACATTAAATTGACCCCCCCGTCCTCATTTAATTGATCCCCGACCACCCCGCGTCCATATTAAAGTGATCCCCTTGACCACCTTTAAATGATTGACCCCCCCAGCCCATAATTGATTGATCCCCCTTGTCCTATTTAACAGATTCCCCTTGTCCACTTTTACTCATCCCCAGTCCCTATCTATTTGCCTTATCCCCCACCATATTTAATTAACCCCTGTCCATAATTAATTGATTGATTCTCCAGACCACAATTAATTATATCCCCAGTCCATATTTATTGATATTATTGATACTTATTGATCCCCAGTCCTTAGTTAATTGACCCACCGTCCATACCTATTTATTTGCTTTACCCCCCATCCTATTTAATTAAACCCCCTGTCCATAATTAATTGATTGATTCCCTAGTCCACAATTAATTATTTCCCCAGTCCATACTTATTGATCCCAGTCCATAGTTAGTTGACACACCGTCCATACTTAATTAATCCACCTGACCCACTCAGCTGATCCCCCGTCCATACTTAATTGATACTTAATTGATCCCCCGTCCATACTTAACTGATCCCGCGCCGATATCTAATCGATACACTTGCACATCCCTAATTAATCCCGGTCCATACACCTATATATAAATAATTGTTTTGTACTTGTACATATATACTGACTGTATCCCCATATTTAGAATGACGTCCATGTTGGCCGGAGCCGTGCAGTGTACATCTTGCGCAATGTATGCATTCCCTGAGCTACCGCTCAGGGATCCATACTGCTGCGAGAGATGTGAGCATATCGTGCACTTGGAAGCCCAAATCCTGGATCTAAGTGCTCAGATAGCGGTACTGAGGAGCATCGACAACATGGAACGGAGTTTGCTGCTCACCGAGCAGACACTCAATGGGTCAACACTGGGGGTGGAGCTTAGTGGGGAAGCGCAGGCTGAACAGGCAGGGAGCTGGGTAACAGTTAGAAGGGATAGAGGGAAGAAGTATAGGAAGGCTGGTTCAGAACCGGCATTATTGGAGCACGACAGATCCTCTGACCGCTGGGGGAGTGTATGCTCCAGTAATGAGGGGGAGGGGGGAAGTGTAGGGCAGGCTAGACAGGTCCTGGTAGTGGGTGACTCTATTATTAGGGGGACAGACAGGGCAATCTGTCACAAAGACCGGGATCGCCGAACGGTGTGCTGCCTCCCTGGCGCTCGAGTCCGGCACATCGCGGATCGGGTTGACAGGTTACTGGGTGGGGCTGGCGAAGACCCAGCGGTCATGGTCCACATTGGCACCAATGACAAAGTGAGTGGTAGATGGAGGGTCCTTAAAAATGATTTCAGGGATCTAGGTAGGAAGCTTAGGGCAAGGACCTCCAAGGTAGCTTTCTCAGAAATACTACCAATCCCGCGAGCCACACAGGAGCGCCAACGGGAGGTTAGGGAGGTGAATAAGTGGCTAAAGAGTTGGTGCAAGGCAGAAGGGTTTGGGTTCATGGAGAACTGGGCCGACTTCGCTGTCGGCTACAGGCTCTACCGTAGGGACGGGCTGCACCTCAATGGGGAGGGTGCAGCGGTGCTGGGGAAGAAGATGGCTAATAGGTTGGAGGAGTTTTTAAACTAGAGACGGGGGGGGGAAACCAAGGAAATAGGTGGGATGTGAGGCAAGCAAGGGGGAAGGGGAGAAGTGAATATAATGAGGGTGGAGAGGGGGGTGGGGATAGTACAGTTAGATCGTTAGAGAAGAATAGGATGCTAAATAACCCCAAAGTTTTATCTTGCATGCTGACCAACGCAAGAAGCCTGACCAATAAGGCGGATGAGCTGCGGGCGCTTATATCGGAGGAGAGGTATGACATCGTAGGTATAACAGAGACTTGGCTAGACGATAGCTACGACTGGGCGGTAAATTTAACAGATTATAGTTTATTTAGAAGGGACCGGAAACAGGGGAAAGGCGGAGGAGTCTGCTTATATGTAAGGTCACGTTTAAAGCCCAGACTAAGGGAAGATATAGGAGAGGGAGAAGAGGGGGTCGAGTCCATGTGGGTAGAGATAGAGGGGGCAAAAAATAATAATAAAATATTACTGGGGGTCTGCTATAAGCCACCTAATATAACAGAGGAGAATGAGAAACTGCTATTAGGACAAATAGACAAAGTAGTAAAACATAATGAGGTGATTGTAATGGGGGACTTCAACTACCCGGATATTGACTGGGAAACAGAAACCTGTAGATCGCAGAAAGGAAAAAGGTTCTTGACAAATATCAAGGATAATTATCTCTCCCAACTAGTGCAGGAACCAACGAGAGGGAAGGCAGTGTTGGACTTAATATTGACTAATAGGCCTGATAGAATAACTGAGGTACAGATAGGGGGGCACCTAGGTAATAGCGATCATAATATTATCAATTTCAAAATGCCCTTCAGTAGGGTTATCAATAAGGGAACAACTAAAACATTAAACTTTAGGAGGGCGAAGTTTGATCAGCTGAAAGAAAACCTTCAACTTATTGACTGGGACAAAGTTCTTAATCAAGGAAATACGAATAGTAAATGGGAAACCTTCAAAAGAATTCTGAATACTCAGTGCGAGAGGTATATACCGTATGGGAATAAAAGGGCCAGAAATAAGAGGAAACCAATATGGTTGAATAAGAACGTAAAATTGGCGTTAAATAGCAAAAAAGAGGCATTCAAGAGATTAAAACAGGAAAACAGCAAGGAGGCACTAATGTGTTACAAGGAAAAAACGAGAACCTGCAAAAAACAAATAAAAATAGCAAAGGAGGAAACAGAGAGACGTATTGCTAGGGAGAGTAGATCAAATCCCAAACTGTTCTTTACGTATATAAATAGTAAAAGGATTAAATCGAATAATATTGGACCGATAAAAAGTGATGAAGGCAAAATCATAGAGAAAGATGAGGATAAAGCTAATCTATTAAATACATTTTTTTCGTCAACTTTCACAAAGGAAAAAGAACTAACAGGCGAAATGAGAAGTGACAAACTTAATCCTCCACTAAGTATGACAAATCTAACCCAAGCTGGGGTACAGAAACGCCTCAGTAACATTAAAATAAACAAATCACCAGGACCTGATGGCATACACCCACGGGTACTAAGGGAACTAAGTAATGTGATAGACAGACCGTTATATCTTATATTTAAGGACTCTGTTGAGACTGGGTCTGTACCACTTGATTGGCGACAGGCGAATGTAGTGCCAATATTCAAAAAGGGAGCAAAAAGTAACACCGGAAACTATCGGCCGGTGAGTCTGACGTCCGTTGTGGGCAAAATTTTTGAAGGCTTTATTAATGAGGCAATCATGGAGCATCTTGATGCTAATAATCTATTAACCCCGAACCAACATGGATTCATGAGGAATCGCTCCTGCCAAACAAACCTGATTGACTTCTACGAGGAGGTTAGCTCTCAAGTAGATCAGGGGGAACCAGTGGATGTCGTGTATCTCGACTTCTCAAAAGCGTTCGATAGCGTGCCACATAATAGGTTGGTATACAAAATGAGAATGATGGGGCTGGGGGAAAATGTCTGCAAGTGGGTAGCTAACTGGCTAAAGGATAGAAGGCAGAGGGTGGTTATAAATGGAATATACTCAGATTGGGTAAGCGTCACTAGTGGGGTACCACAGGGGTCTGTACTAGGCCCAATGTTATTTAATATCTTTATTAACGACATAGTCAACGGGATAAATAGTAAAATATCAATATTTGCAGATGACACAAAGTTATGTAAAACAATTAATACAAAAGAGGATAGTGAAGACCTACAGAGGGATTTGGATAAGCTGGGTAGGTGGAGCATTAAATGGCAAATGAGGTTTAACGAGGAGAAATGTAAGGTCATACATATGGGAAGGAAAAATGGAAGTCACCAGTACTCACTGAATGGGAAACCATTGGGGAATTCAGAGATGGAGAAGGACTTGGGCATCTTGATTGATAGCAAACTAAATTGGAGTGCCCAAAGTCAGGCCGCTGCTGTAAGGGCAAACAGGGTAATGGGATGTATCAGAAGAGGTATAGCTGCAAAGGATGAGAACATTGTTCTTCCACTGTACAAAGCACTGGTCAGACCACACTTGGAATACTGTGCTCAGTTATGGGCCCCAATATATAGAAAGGATATAAATGAGCTTGAAAAGGTACAAAGGAGGGCAACAAAATTAATAAGGGGAATGGAGGGACTGCAATACCCAGAGAGGTTGGCAAAACTAGGACTATTCAGCCTGGAAAAGAGAAGGTTGAGGGGGGACATAATAAATGTGTACAAATATGTTAGGGGACAGTATAGAGACCTTGCCCGGGATTTGTTCAAAAGGAGGGATATTACGGTAACAAGAGGGCACTCACTAAGACTGGAAGAGAAAAGGTTTCAGCACCAGCATAGGAAGGGGTTCTTTACGGTAAGAGCAGTGAGAATATGGAATTCACTGAGTGAGGAGACGGTAATGTCGGATTCACTAAACCAGTTCAAGCGGGGACTGGATGCTTTTCTAGATACCAGGCAGATTTCTGCATATACTTAAAAATAGAATAAAATAGTAGGTTGATACAGGGATTTATTCTGACTGCTGGTTTCAGAGTCGGGAGGGAATTTTTCCTCAGGTGAAGATTGGCTAAATCATTTGGGGTTTTTGCCCTCCTCTGGATCAACTTTAGCAATTACAGAACTAACAGGTCGAACTTGATGGACGCAAGTCTTTATTCGGCTTTACTAACTATGTAACTATGTAATAGTATTTGCTTATGCCTTGCAAGCAAAAGCTGCCAAAAATAAGGACGGAGGAACTTGCAATGCTGGCACCCTGGTGGTATAGTTGTGGTGGAGGCTGAGGATATGGAGAAGAAGATTAAACAGCCTAAGCGAGGAAGCGTATACCCTTGTGTGGGTGTGAAGCGGTGCATGTGAATACATCTCCCGAAATAACACAGTGGATTTGACTTTATGTTACTCTGCTGTCATTTGGTGGTGATGAGAAGTCTGGCCCAATCCAGCCCTTGTTCATTTTGATAAGGGTCAGCTTGTCAGCTTTGTCAGTTGACAGGCGAGTGCGCTTATCAGTTATAATTCCCCCAGCGACACTAAAAACACGCTCCGATAACACGCTAGCGGCAGGGCAGGCCAGGACCTCCAAGGCGTACAGAGCGAGTTCATTCCAAGTGTCCAGCTTGGATACCCAATAATTAAAAGGCACAGAGGAATCACGGAGGACACTGGTACGATCGGCAAGGTACTCCCTCACCATCTTTTGAAACTTTCCACTCCTTGTGAGAGTACCCCGCGCCTCAGGGCCTGTAAGCTGGGCGGGTGTCAGAAAACTGTCCCAGAACGTTGACAGTGTTCCCCTGCCTCTGCTGGATTGGAGTTGCATCTCTCTCGCCTGTACGCCTTGGTTGGGCAACGAACTGTGACCTCTGCCGCTAGCGTGTTCAGATGGGAATTTTTTTAAGAGTTCTTCAGCAAGGGCCTTCTGGTATTGCCCCATTTTTGTAGACCTCTCCACCTCAGGAATAAGAGAGTGAAAGTTCTCCTTGTAGCGGGGGTCTACAAGTGTCACCAACCAGTAATGACTGTCACCCAACATTTTGACAACGCGAGGGTCACGGTTAAGGCAGCGTAACATAAAGTCAGCCATGCATGTCAGACTGGTAACGGGCAAGATTTCCGTGTCCTCACCAAGATGACGACTGACCATGCTCTTCTCCTCCTCCTCTTCCTCCTCCCCCCTGTCCTCAGGCCACCCACGCTGAACCGACGGTATGACACTTGTACAGGTACTACCGTCTACAACGCATGATAGCAGCTCCTGTTCTTCCTCCTCCTCCTTCTCCTCTCCCTCATTGTCCCCCAATGCACGTTGGGATGAGATGAGGCTGGGCTGTGTGTAATCGCCCGCTACGGCTTCTTGATCCATCTCATCATACTCTGGCTGCAATGCCTCCTCTTTAATTCTCTGCAGAGAGCATTGCAAAAGACAGACAAGTGGGATGCTGACACTAATGATGGCGTCATCGCCACTCACCATCTTGGTGGCCTCCTCAAAGTTTGTCAGGACGGTACACATGTCAGACATCCAGGTGCACTCCTGATGTCTTATGTGTGGAGTCTCACCTGAATATCGACAGCCTTGTTGCAGCTGGTACTCCACAACTGCTCTCTTCTGCTCACAAATCCTTTGCAACATGTGGAGGGTAGAGTTCCAACGTGTGGGGACATCACACACCAGTCGGTGTGCCGGAAGCTGCAAACGCTGCTGCAACACAGCAAGGGCGGCGGAAGCTGTAGCCGACTTGCGAAAATGAGCTGACAGGCGGCGTACTTTCACGAGCAGATCTGGCAACTCGGGGTACGATTTAAGAAACCGCTGAACCACGAGGTTACGCTCATGAGCCAGGCATGGAACGTGTGTGATCTTACCTCGCCTCAGAGCCGCCACCAGGTTATGGCCATTGTCACACACGACCATGCCGGGATGTAGGTTCAGCGGTCTCAGCCACAGATCTGCCTGCTCTTTCACAGCTGTCCACAACTCACAAGCAGTGTGAGGTTTATCACCTAAGCTTATGAGTTTCAGCACAGCCTGTTGCCGCTTGGCGGAGGCAGTACTGCAATGCTTCCAGCTTGTAACTGATGTGGTGATATCTGAGATGGAGGCTGAACATGAGGAGGAGGAGGAGGAGCAAGAGGATGCGCAGGAGCTGTACACAGTGGGGGCAACTCTGACTGACATAGGGCCCGCAATCCTCGGTGTGGGGAGGATGTGTTCCGTCCCAAGGTCCGACTGGGTCCCGGCTTCCACTATGTTTACCCAGTGTGCCGTCAGAGAGATGTACCGTCCCTGGCCACAAGCACTTGTCCACGTGTCCGTTGTCAGGTGGACTCTCCCAGTAACTGCGTTGTTGAGGGCACGGCAGATGCTTTGGGACACGTGCTTGTGTAGTGCGGGGATGGCACACCGGGCAAAATAGTGTCGGCTGGGGACCGAGTACCGAGGGACGGCCACCGCCATAAGATTGCGGAAGGATTCCGTCTCCACCAGCCTAAAAGGCAGCATTTCCAATGCAAGCAGTCGTGAAATGTGCGAATTTAGGACTGTGGCCTGTGGGGCGTTAGCTGCGAATTTCCGCTTTCGTTCAAAGGTCTGGGATATGGACAATTGAACGCTGTGGTGGGACGTGGACGTGGACGTTGATGCTGTTTCTTGAGAAACTGCCATAACAAGTGAAGACTGAGAGGAGGGGGCATCTTTACATGCAGTATGGACAGGGGATTGCCTTGCACACACAACAGGGGGTTCTATTGCACGCACAACAGTGGAAGAAGCAGTGGTGACACCGCTGACACTGGTCGTGGACCCTGGGGTTCGCCCCACAAAGTCGGGTGCTTTGCTGCCATGTGCCTGATCATGCTGGTGGTGGTCAGGCTGGTAGTGTTGTCACCCCTGCTGATGCTGGCATGGCAGGTGGAACATATGGCCTTTTTGGGGTTATCAGCAGAGTCTTTAAAAAAATTCCAGACTCTGGAAGACCTACCGCTTGTACTGGCAACGTCCCTCGTGTTGGTGTTATGGGGAACGGTTGCCTGCCTTCTGTCTGCAGCCACCACACTGCTTCTTCCTGCCTGTTGGGGTACTCTGCCTCCCTCCCCCTGTGTGCTGCTGGCCTCACTCTGCATGTCCTCCTTCCACATTGGGTCAGTTACTAGATCATCCACCACCTCCTCCTCTTCCACTTGCGTACCACGATCCTCCTCCTCACTCCCTGGCAATTGTGTCTCGTCATCGTCCACCTCTTGTGACAGATTGCCAACGTCGACTTCCTGTGGCCGTGCTGTTCAAATATTTGGGTATCGCAACATGGGATCTCCTCTTCCACCACTTCAAGCGTATCAGGCGAGGGGCCCAAATATGGAAATGGACCAGTGAACAGCTCTTCAGAGTGTCCAAGTGTGGGATCACTTGCTGTCTGATGACACTCGGCATGGTGGGAGGAAGGAGCATCAGGGTGAGGAGGAGTATGCGGTCGAGACTCACGGCTACTAAGAGTTGACCGTGTGGAAGACAGACCGGAGGTGGTGGTGCCCAGGTAACTGGAAGTATTATCTGCTATCCAATTAATAACCTGTTCACACTGATCAGTTCTCAATACTGGTGTTGTTCTGTGCTTCCCTAGTAATTCGGTCAAGAAGTGGGAGCGAGAAGATGTGGCTGTTGGTTGTGGCACATTTTCACCTTGGCCACGGCCCCGTCCTCTGCACGAACCATCACCAGAACGTCCACTTCCACGTCCCTTGCCACGCGCCTTGCCCATTGTAAATGAAGTAAAATAGCTTACACTTGCACTATCAATGGAAAAAGGGTAATGAAGAGTAGATTAGAACCGTGGAAGAGGAAAACCACAGTTATTGTTTACTGGGGTATACCACACTATTTTAAATAGAGATATTTGCGGCTGAACAGTGAGCGACACACTGAAACTGCTTTTTTTTTAGATACCAAAGGCCCAAAACTGGATAGTACAGCGATTTCACCCATGGAACTGCGAAACCACACTGGGATGGAGGGCCTACACAAGACTATTTTCAACAGATATATTTTTGTGTCACAACAGTTAGGAGACACTACTGTTTTTCTTTACGGAAAAAACTACCAAAACCTGAATAATAGAGATTTTTTACCGTGGGATGGCAAAACCACAGTTATTGTTTACTGGGGTATACCACACTTTTTTAAATAGAGATATTTGTGGCTGAACAGTGAGCGACACACTCAAACTGCTTTTTTTTTAGATACCAAAGGCCCAAAACTGGATAGTACAGCGATTTGACCCGTGGAACTGCGAAACCACACTGGGATGTCAGGCCTACACAAGACTATTTTCAACAGATATATTTTTGTGTCACAACAGTCAGGAGACACTACTGTTTTTCTTTACGGAAAAAACTACCAAAAGCTGAATAATAGAGATTTTTTACCGTGGGATGGCAAAACCACAGTTATTGTTTACTGGGGTATACCACACTTTTTTAAATAGAGATATTTCCGGCTGAACAGTGAGTGACACACTCAAACTGCTTTTTTTTTAGATACCAAAGGCCCAAAACTGGATAGTACAGCGATTTGACACGTGGAACTGCGAAACCACACTGGGATGTCGGGCCTACACAAGACTATTTTCAACAGATACATTTTTGTGTCACAACAGTCAGGAGACACTACTGTTTTTCTTTACGGAAAAAACTACCAAAAGCTGAATAATAGAGATTTTTTACCGTGGGATGGCAAAACCACAGTTATTGTTTACTGGGGTATACCACACTTTTTTAAATAAAGATATTTGCGGCTGAACAGTGAGCAACACACTCAAACTGTTTTTTTTTTAGATACAAATGGCCCAAAATGGATAATACAGAGGTTTGAACTGTGGAAGTGCAAAACAACACTTCTGTTTCTCTAGCCTACACCAGACTATTTTCAACAGTTATATTTGTGTCTGAAAAATCAGAGACACGCTTTTTTTTTGGGGGGGGGGGGGGGGACACCAAAAGGTTAATAAGACGGGTATTTGTACAGTGTGAAGGAGGAAAAAAAAAGGAGGATTTAGATGAAAAAAAAAAGGATTTTTCCTGGCCCCCGACACCTGGTGCTAAGTCCAGCAATTTCAGCAACAGGAGCACACAGGACTGTAATGCAGCGTTTGCTGGTATAACCACTGTGTCTCCTATACAGCCTGCCTGCCTGGTATCTGGGATGGATATTAGTCCTGAAAAAGGACTGTTTGTTTGTTCTGGCAGCCTTTACAGAGTACAGAGCAGTGTCGAGCATGTTCGCTCAACACTAGTCACTACATGATTTCTTATGTTTTCTGCATCATTTGCATCGATGTTTGTAGTCTCTTAAAATTTAGAAAATAGTAAAGATAAATTAAAAGCTTGAGTGGGTGTTTCCAAATATTTCACTGGTTCTATATGAATTTGTATGTTAAAGTTATTACATCTTCAAAATATTCCTTTTGATGTATGTAGGTAATGTCATATACACAGCCAAATTGGGAAAAACATATGGTACTGAAAAAGTAACCATGTGCTATACTTCCATGTGCCGGTGTTGCCCGAAGAAAAAACTAGTATTACTGTATATTTGGCATAAAGTAAGTAGGGGCCCATTTGACCCTTAGATCACGAGCTCTAAGAATTAAAAACCATTAAATCAAACATTCTACTAGTTGACATATATTGGGGCTGTATAAGTGATCAACTTTTGTCTCTACTATATCAGGGAAGTATTAATTCTAATAAATAAGTAATTAAAAAAGAATAGAAAAAGGGTCTATGCCACTCTTTTCTTTGGGTTGTGTCTAATTGGACAAGAATGGTGCTGTTTCAAGGAAAAAAATAAAAACAATTAGGATTTGTGCCCACGATGCTTTTTTAATGCGTTTCTGCAGCGGTTTTGCAGCTGCGGAAACTCATTAAAACGCATGGTAGAAGGGCAGCAATGTTCCCCAATGATAATCCGCATGTGCTGTGCACATGCTGCGGAAATTTCCGCTGCGGATTATCATTGCGGGAAAAAACGCAGCACTGCCAATTATTTTGCGGAAATGCTGCGTTTTCGCCGCCATTGACTTGCATTAAAACGCGCCAATTCCGCAAGACTGCATCTGTACTTGCATAATTGGTGCGTTCTAATGTGCGGATGGTACCCGGAGAGGAGAATCTCATCCACACCCAGGTACCATTAAAAAATCTGTAGAAAAAGAATAAAATAAAAAACAAATGTATATTTATCCTCCGGCGGCCCGCGCTGCGCTCCTACTTGCTTCCCGGCACTTTGCAGTGGATTGAAGGACCTGCGCTGACGTCAGAGTCATGTGACGGGTCACGCGACGCTGACGTCGGCAGGTCTTTCAATCCACTGCTGCTGGCACCGAGCGAAGCAAGCCAGTGCAGGCCATCGGAGGGTAAGTATATATTTATTTTTTTATTTTTAACCACTCTCTCGGGTCACACTATATAAATCCATGCAGTTTGCATTTCTGCATCGTGGGCACATAGCCTTACATTATTTTGTGCAATTATAGACTAACCCTTTTAATCAATGACCTTCATTACCATTATTGCACATTTCAGACAGTGATTTTCCTGGCTGCATAAAATCAAATAGATTTTATTAATGGGAGCCTTTTGTTGTTCTCTTCTAATGAGTTTATTTATTGCCAGAAGCCATACAATCATGTGTAATGTTACAGTGTCTCCATTCTGACATTAGAGCCTTACCATTGCATTGTAAAATAAGACCAGCACTTTTAGATTGGATTGACATTTATTTAGAATGGGAATTCCACATATTTTCCTATTGCATTTACAGTAAGGAACTATGACTGGGGCGCCCTGTGGTCTTTTATTGGATACATTTATAATAAACACATTTTTATTCTCATTTCTTCACTAAGCAACTTGATTCAATGAAAAACAATTCACCGACCAAAAACAATATGTAACAAGAGGAAAATCTTGAATTAGTTGAATGTTTCAGTAATAAATGTGATGATATAAAGTGCAAGCACTTGAATAAAAATAGCTTCTACTCGGTCTCTCTGCGGTGGTCAACACCACAAACCTCAACTCCTGCTTCGTATGCTGCACTCTTAGCTTATGGAAGGCTGCCTTCTTAGATTTCTTTTTACCTCTCTGTATGCTCATTAATTGTTTGATTTTCTGGTTCTAATTTTTCAACTCCTTCTCCAGTTGTCAAGGTTTTGCAGGGTTCAGTGCTAGGTCCTTTCCTATTTTCTATGTCCCTAATTTTTGTCTACTCTATTTACTGTAGGTTCTACTGTACATTCCACAAATACAGATAAAAGAGGATGTCAAATACTTGGATAACCCTTTCTGCATCCCTATGTTTTCCCACAGTAAAATAATAACACTTATACTCACCTCCAGTGCAGCCACCATTCCATCGGTGTTCGCATTGGCTCTCCCAGGGCTAGCATGACATTATGTCACTTGAGCCCTGTACCCTCAACACTGGCTTCACTTTTCCCTCCTTCAGACAAATCAGATATTTCTTAGGAAGTCAGAGTGCGGCTGCTCTTTCGATCCTTCTGAATATCAATTACGTCCATAGGAGAGTAGAGTGAAGCGAGAACTGATTGGCCACAGAGATCGTGTGACATAAAATGTCACGTGAGCCCCTGGAGAGCCAGTGCCGACACCGCTGGAGTGGTGGCAACACTGGAGGTGAGTATAAGTGTTATTACTTTACTGGGGGGAAAACAAGGGTGTTGAAAAGGGATTTTCCAAGTAGTGGACAACCCCATTAACATCCTCTATAATCTGAACCTCTCATTACACACTAAGAGTTTACTTGTGCTCCATCAGTTCTCTGGAATTCATTATACCAGACAGATTTATTCCCTCCATCTACAGTTTAATTTATGCCCATCTTTTTTGGCAAGCCATTTTGCATTCATTAATTTGAATCTTTTCCATTTACCCCCCATTATCAAAAAATCTCATTCATTCATTTAGCTGTAACCCCCACAATCCATGCACTCATATTCACTTCAAATGTACACACATAGACTCTGACTGAATGATTAGTAAAACATGCCTCGGCAATTGTACAAAACTAACAACTATACCTTTTGGGCCACTCATTTTTCCATTATAGATTGTCAGCTCTTGCAAGAAGGGCTCTTACTCCTCTTGTCTAAATTGTTGTTTAGTTTGTTACTTTATATTGTATCATTGGTATTTGTCTTTATTTAATTGTAACAGTTATTTTTACAGATGGCACAATGAAGCTTATAAGGAAATAACACCTTACCAACAGTTAAGAATGGTGGAGGATCCATAATGCTGTGGGGTTGCTTTGCTGCGTCTGGTACTGAAGGCCTTGACTGTATCATAGGAATCATGAAATCAGAGAATTATCAAGAGATTTTAGAGCGAAATGTCCTAACCAATGTAAGAAAACTTGGTTTGAGTCGAAGATCATGGGTCCTCCAGCAAGACAATGACCCAAAGCACACATCCAAAAGTACACAGAAATGATTGAAAAAAAAGGACTGTTTTAAAATGGCCAGCAATGAGTCCTGACCTCAATCCCATTGAAAATCTTTGGCGTGAGCTGAAATCTGCCATTGGGAAAAAGAACCCTGCAAACATTCAAGAGCTTGAACAAACTGCAAAGGAAGAGTGAGAGAAAGGTCCAGCTGAGAAGTGCAAGAAACTTATAGATGGCTGCAAGAAACATTTAGAGGCTGTCAGAAATGCCAAAGGGTGTGCAACCAAGTATTAATTATGGGTGCCTTTATTGCTGCTCATGCTGTTTATTCTGTTTCTTCTTTGAAAGTGCAACTTGGAAGTTGAAAAACAATGTTTTATTGTTGTATTACTTTGTACCACTATTTAAAAAATCCTGAGGATATAACTTTGGTCCATTTATTTATGAAGATATTGTACAGTCTATGAAAAAAAATGAAGGGGTGCCAATAATGGTAGAGCAGCACTATATAAAGGTATAATAATACATTAGAGGCCCGATTCATTTTTTATTGTATTCATTTTCAGTTTTATAGCCAGTCTTAATGAAAGAAGCCCTGGATTATTGTGTATGGAAATTGTTAAGAGGTGTGTGCCTCTTTAATGAAGTTGGTGCATCTTTTCACTACCAAGAGCTAAAGCCAGATATGTAACTATTTCTGGCTTAAATTTTGATGAACCTTCAAAAAAGAGCAATAGGGCATATAATCATAATGTAATCATACAGGGTGGGTCATTTATATGGATACACCTAAATAAAATGGGAATGGTTGGGGATATCAACTTCCTGTTTCTGGCACATTAGTATATGGGAGGGGAAAAACGTTTCCAGATGGGTGGTGACCATGGTGGCCATTTTGAAGTTGGCCATTTTGGATCCAACTTTATTTTTTTCAATGGGAAGAGGGTCATGTGACACATCAAACTTATTAAGAATTTCATAAGAAAAACAATGGTGTACTTGATTTTAACGTAACTTTATTCTTTCATGAGTTATTTACAAGTTTATGACCACTTATAAAATGTGTTGAAAGTGCTCCCTATTGTATTGGATTGTCAATGCAACCCTCTTCTCCCACTCTTAACACACTGATAGCAACACCGCAGAAGAAATGCTAGCACAGGCTTCCAGTATCCGTTGTTTCAGATGCTGCACATCTCATATCTTCACAGCATAGACAATTGCCTTCAGATGACCCCAAAGATAAAAGTCTAAGGGAGTCAGATCGGCAGACCTTGGTGGCCATTCAGCTGGCCCACAACGACCAATCCACTTTCCAGGAAACTGTTCATGTAGGAATGCTCAGACCTGACACCCATAATGTAGTGGTGCACCATCTTGTTGGAAAAACTCAGGGAATGTGCCATCTTCAGTGCATAAAGAGGGCAACACATCATCATGTACCAATTTCAGATATCCAGTGGCATTGAGGTTTCCATTGATGAAGAATGGCCCCACTATCTTTGTACCCCATATACCACACCATACCATCAATTTTTGTGTTCCAACAGTCTTGGAGGGATCCATCCACTGTGGGTTAGTGTCAGACCAATAGCGGTGGTTTTGTTTGTTAACTTCACCATTCACAAAAAAGTTTGCCTCATTACTGAACATAATGTTCTGTGTAAACTGAGGGTCCTGTTCAAATTTTTGCTTTGCCCATTCGGCAAATTCAGTGCGCCGATCTGGGTCATCCTCATTGAGATGCTACAGCAGCTGGATTTTGTAAGGGTGCCATTTGTGAGTAGCTAATATCTGCCGAAGGGCTGTTCGACTGATGTCACTCTCCAGTGACAGGCGGAGAGTGCTACGCTGTGGGCTCTTGCTGAGTGAAGCTAGGACAGCCACTGATGTTTCTTCATTAGTGACAGTTTTCTTGCGTCCACATTTTGGCAAATCCAACACTGAACCTGTTTCATGAAATTTGGCAAGCAATTTGCTAACTGTAGCTTGGGAGATGGGTGGTCTCATAGGGTGTCTTGTATTGAAATCTGCTGCAATGACCCAGGTACTGCGTTCACCAGACATCAACACAATTTCTATCCGCTCCTCACATGTTAACTTCTGCTACATGTCAATGGCTGTAAACAAAGAGAAACTTGTAAATAACTCATGAAAGAATAACGTTACGTTAAAACCAAGCACACCATTGTTTTTCTTATGAAATTCTCAATAAGTTTGATGTGTCACATGACCCTCTTCCCATTGAAAAAAATAAGTTGGATCCAAAATGGCCAACTTCAAAATGGGCGCCATGGTCACCGCCCATCTGGAAAAGTTTTCCCCCTCCCATATACTAATGTGCCACAAACAGAAAGTTGATATTAGTGTTGAGCCACCCCCGTAGTGTTCGAGTTCGGTTCGGTTCGTCGAACACCCGTGTGTTCGCCGAACTGTTCGTCGAACTGTTCGTCGAACACCTTCGAACACCGTTAAAACCAATGGCAGGCAAACAAAAACACATAGAAACACATAGAAAACACCTTCAAAGGTGTCCAAAAGCTGACAAACTGCTCAGAAGACACAACTAACACATGGAAAAGTGACAAGTACATATAGTCATGCGAAAAGAAAAGAGGTGGAGGAGTAAAAGGAGGGGGAGACACAGATATAGGCAAGTCATGCCCTTCTAAAATCCAAAAAGTGAGAAGCCGAGACGGCCAGTCCGCTCCTGCCCGTGCCACCTCCGTGTCGCCGGGTTTGTGCCAGAGCCGCGGTGAACCCTGACGGCCAGCCCCCCTCTCCCAATACTGGTGCCTGTCCGCTGGTGGGTCGAGAGAGCCCCCCTGTGGTGGAGGCAGCTCTAAGCTTTTTAATTTAAATTGTCCCTCTAATTTGAATGAATACACTTTAAATCCATTTACAAGGATCTATTGGAGGGCAAGTCTCATGCCAGCAGCCGCGTAATTCCAGCTCCAGTAGCGTCCACTAAAGCTGCTGCAGTTAAAAAGCTTTTATAAGGATCGAGCTCGGCTGTCCACCGCAAGGCATCCTAGTGCCAGTCCCAGCCCCTATGCCTTGGGGTGCCTCCTGATGCTCTTCACTAAGTATCCCGTGGTCCCGAAGCATTTCCTTTGAAAAAATTAAGTGTCCAAACTACAGGTGGTGTAGCTTGCTTAACAGCCGGGATAATCCGCTGACTAGCAGACACTGCTACTAGGCACAAAGTATTTCCTGGGCTAGATGCAGTTAAAAATTTGTAAGTAGATACTCTCGTTGGATGCTGAGAAAGCATTCCATAGAGTCTCCTGGCACGCCATATATGATTCTCTTAAAAAGCTTGGGGTAGGGGTCTAGGGGACCCTTTTATAGCCAAAATCACGGCCCTGTATCACAATACGTCACCTAGGCTGAAGATAAATGGAACTGTAGCACCGAGGGCTCGGTTGCTACAGACGTATTGCACCTCACCCAGAGGTGTGATATCTCACTCTCAGATAAGGATGGAGTGTGGATCAGGACCCGACACCTGCATGCATTACACCACATTGCCGTGGGGCAGGGCGACCAATATGCCCCTGAGATGGGCACGACAGTCCCTGTCCCTGGCTGGAGTGGGGGGAGGGAACACTGAGGAAGGGGAACCCTGCAGTGCAGGAGCAGGGAGGAAGCAGTTTCTGGGTGCATTGAGAAGGGAGTATAAAAGGTGGGCACCATCTTAATTCAGTGCAGAGAAGTCTGAGCAGAGGTGGCAGGGAGCAGGGGCTCTGCATGAGCTCTGCTCCGGAGGCGGGCCTAGTAACAGAGGCCCAGGCCTGCAAGAGGGAGAAGGAAGGAAGAGGAGCGGAGAAGGCTCCAGGAACGAGGAATGAAGGGATCCCAGGGGTGCGGACGGGCGAGTCGCCACCGCACGCCCGAATCCACCTGCGTGGAGGGGTCAGGCCAAAGGGGGAGACCGGTCCCCGAACTAGTGGAGGCAGGAAACGACCCTCAGCTAGAAACCGGAGGCTCTGACATTTTATGTGGCGCAGCCCCTTGCTCCACCCGCTAGGAAGGCACCACATAGGGTCAGGGAAACTGGCGCCAAGTTTACCAAGAGGAGGCCCGAGGCAGCCGGACAGAAGTGTTGGTAAGAAAGGCCAGACAAAGGACACACAAAGGGGGTCCTGTGAAGCGCTCCAAAGTTATCTGGGAGTTGTCTGAGCCCCTCACCTGGTGAGCACAGTACGACGTGGGCAGCCGTTACCTGCAGACGTGGTCTGGATAATAAGAACTGTGAGTAAAGGCCCTGAACTGCATCACTGACTCCGTGTCGTTACTGCTGCTGCCCTGCACCATCACCCCCATCCTCCGCATACACTGCCCTGAGGCTATACTCCTCCCGTGGGGAGTTATGCTACGCTCTGCTGCACCCACAACACCAGCCTTAGCGGTCTGCCCTGTAGCGGCGGTTCACTCTGACCGCAATCCACGGGTGGCGTAGTCGGACATTTAAACATCAAAACCACATAAATAGTTCCGCCACTGGTTTGACCGCCCTGAGCCACGGAACCGGATCGCCGCCACGAAGACTACAACCACCAGCATCCACCAAAAAGGGTCCGGCTCCGGGTGTCCCAAGGCCCAGGGGGTGCGTCAGAACATTTTCATCACCTTTCACAATCACCAATGGGACAAGGCAGGGATGTCCTCTGTCCCCTCTCTTATACATCCTAGTGACGGAGCACCTGCTCTCATCAATTCGCCATAACCCCAATATTAGGTGGATTGAGGTGGGAGGCACCGAGTACAAGTGCTCTCTATTTGCTGATGATGTCCTAGTATATATCACTCAATCACATATATCCATCCCTGCTGTTATGGCTGAAATAGATCACTTTGTTACATGGTAAAATTTTAAAATCAATGCAGCGAAGTCTGAGGCCCTCGATGTCTCCCTCCCTAAATCCATATAGGATTCCATCCAGTCCAACTTTCCCTTTGCCTGGCCCTCACAGGGTATCAAATACTTAGGAATTCCTATTCATAGAGACCTCTCCCATCTATGTTATCTTAATTTTGGGCCCTTTATTGAACAATTCCATGCAGACCACGGTTGGCAAGTTGGAACTGTGAGATTCACTACGTGCACCACTGGTATTTTGTGGAAAAGCACATGTAAGATTCTGCAACAGTCTCTGCTGATACTCCTGCATGCGTGCATCCCTTTCTATGGCAGGAATAATTTCTGCAAATTTACTTTTGTACCGGGGATCTAACAGTGTGGCAACCCAGTAGTCAGGATTATTTCTAATTCTCACAATTCGAGGGTCATGTTGCAGGTAGTGCAGCAAGAAGGCACTCATGTGTGTTGCGCATCCAGGAGCACCAAGTCCCTGTTGTGTTGGTGGCGAGGTAGCAATCATGCTTCCTTCCTCTGTCCTCTCCCCCCAACCTCGCACAACAGAAATGTGATCAAGGTCTCCCTCATCTGATGAGTCTTCCATCAGTTCGTCCTCCACTTCTTCCTGGGCTCCTGCACCTTCCTCACTAGTTTGGCTGCTACCATGCGCCCTGGTAAAATCATCTCCCCCACCCTCACATGCCTGCCGCCTTGGTGCTGCCGACCGTCTGGACCTTGCAGATGTTAGCCCTTCCGCATACAACTCCTCCTCCTCTACTTCCTCCACCTCCTCTTGTGCCACCACCTGACTCCGAATTCTGTTTAACATGTGCTCCAGCATGTAAATCACCGGAATAGTCATGCTGATAATGGCATCGTCAGCACTAAACATCTTCGTCGCCATTTCAAAACTGTGCAGAAGGGTGCATAGGTCCCTGATCTGAGACCACTCATCCAGCGTGATTTGCCCCACCTCTGAATCTCGTTGGCCCAGGCTATACGTCAGAACGTATTGCACCAGGGCTTGTCGGTGCTGCCACAGTCGCTGCAACATGTGCAGAGTTGAATTCCACCGGGTAGGCACATCGCATTTTAGCCGGTGAAGTGGCAGGCCCAACGACTTCTGTAGAGATGTAAGTCGCTGAGCTGCGGGATGCGAACGGCGGAAGTGAGCACACAGCGACCGTGCCCTCTGCAGAAGGCCATCTAGTCTGGGATAGTGGGCTAAAAATTGCTGGACAACCAGGTTCAACACGTGAGCCATACAAGGCACGTGTGTGACATTGCCCCGGCGAAGGGCCGCACCCAGGTTTGCAGCATTGTCGCACACGGCCTTCCCTGGTTTCAGGTCCAGTGGAGACAACCATTCATGAAATTGGTTCTCCAGAGCTGACCACAACTCCTCAGCTGTGTGACTCACATTTCCCAGACATTTCAATGTAAAAACCGCCTGATGACGTTGAGCCCTACTGCCAGCATAGTAAGGAGGTGTGCAGGATCCCTTCTGCGCAGTTAGAAAGCTTGTGGCATGACCAGACAGGCTTTGGGTGCAGGTGGAAGACCGAGAGGAGGTTGAGGAGGCAGAAGCAGTGGAGGAAAAATGACATAAAGAGGATTGACGCACAACTCGTGGGGACGGCAAGACTTGGACAGCAGCCCCTTGTCCTGCTGTCACCATAGTTACCCAGTGCCCAGTCAGCGACATGTAACGCCCCTGTCCATGCCTACTCGTCCAAGTGTCTGTGGTGAAATGCACCCTGTCACACACAGAGTTTCTCAAAGAAGCGGTGATGTTGTGTGCGACATGCTGGTGGAGCGCAGGCACACCTTTCTTTGAGAAGTAGTGCCGACTGGGCATCTGGTACTGGGGCACTGCGACGGACATAAGGTCTCGAAAATCCTCTGTGTCCACCAGGCGGAAAGGCAGCATTTCTGTAGCCAAGAGCTTGCAGATGGTGAAATTCAACCTCTTAGCTTTCTCATGGCTAGGAGGAAATGGTCATTTACTTGTCCACATCTGAGGGACCGAGGGCTGGCTATTGTGCTTAGACGGGGTTGATAAGGGTGTCCCCGGCAAACTGCCGGTCTGTGAGGAAGATGCAGGCGGACATGTTAGGTTGCCTTGATCCAAAGGTGGTGCTATCGATGTCGGACAGCGCTCAAGACCAGCTGGTGTTACCACCTCCAAAGAAAATGATGACCTGCCAATCACGCTGGCTGTTGCGGGTAAAGAGGTGGCAGGTCTGCGCCCCAAAACAGGTGTGACTGCTGTCCCCCCAGTCACAGAGGATGAAGAGGCCGCGGATGCACAAGATATGGCAGACGGTGGTTGGCCCGGCCGGCTAGACCGCATTGTAGCACACTGAGCTTCCCACTGCAACTTATGCTTCATGTCCATGTGCCGGTTCATGCATGAAGTACTCAAACTATGTATTTTTTGGCCTCTACTTAGCTTTTGCTGACAAATGTTACAGATAACACGAGTTGGGTCATCTTTATCGATCTGAAAAAATGCCCAGGCTATGCAAGGCTTAGCACCCATGCGACCTGAAGAGCCACCACGACTTGTGGTGAGAGGCAGAGTTGTGTTTGAGGATGCAGTTGTTGACGTGCTTCCAGTACTACGTCTCTGTCCAGGAAGGCGCAACCTGACCTCGTCGTCACTAGCATCTTCCTCCACCTCCTCTGCTGACCTCATCTCTTGGCTGACTGTGGGTTGACAGTAAGTGGGATCTCCGACCTCATCATCATCACCCTGTGCGTTATCACACCCGTCGTCCTCAGAGCCAACCTGTTCCTGCCCTGACAAAAAACTAAAGTTGTCGCTCCAATCAGGTATTTGAGTCTTATCATCGTCTTCCTCATTGTCTCCACCAACAGGAGTTACAGTTTGGGAATGAGGGTCTACATTATGGCCAGAACCTTCTGCGTCTGGTCCTGGATCCGACTCATAAAGATTCTGGGCATCAGTGCAGATCATTTCCTCGTCTGGATTCACAGAAGCGCTGGAGTCGACCTCTGATTCCCAGGCTATAGTATGAGTAAACAGCTCTGCAGACTCAACCATCTGTTCTACCTCATACTCAGACGGGCAGCTGGAGATTTGGGAGCTGTGAGGAAGCAAGTGCGATTTGGGTGACACCTTTGAGGACTGGAGTATTTGTGATGTTGAAGTTGATGTGGAGGAGAGCCCACTTAAAGGAGCACTTGATATCCGTTGAAGCACCTGCTGTTTTTGTGCCTCATCTGGAATTTGTAGCGATTGGCGTGGCCGTAAGAAAGGGATCTTATCACATTGTCCGCTAAAAGAAGTAGACATTTTAGTTTGGCTGGAAGATGGTCTTTCTTCTGCACCTACCCCACGGACACAACCTTTTTTCCCCTTCCCAACACGCCTATTCCCCTTTCCACCAGCAGCAGGCCTTTTTCCACTCATTTTGGTGGTTAACTAATTCACAACTCTGGAGTTGTTTGCACAAAAAAACAATGGATGGTAACCGAGCAGAGCTGAGTGGCCAAACTGTGGTATTAGGCCAAAACTATTGGCTGGGTTAGATGCAGAAAAAAATTATTTTTAATTTGCAACCTGATGGAGGTCAGTATAGATGGACTAATAGACCAAGTCCCACACACCGCTAGAAGCCCAAATATTTTTTCAGAGCTAGATGCAGAAATTTTTTTTATTCAATTTGCAACCTGATGGAGGTCAGTATAGATGGACTAATAGACCAAGTCCCACACACTGCTAGAAGCCCAAATATTTTTTCAGAGCTAGATGCATAAAAAAATTATTTTTAATTTGCAACCTGATGGAGGTCAGTATAGATGGACTAATAGACCAAGTCCCACACACCGCTAGAAGCCCAAATATTTTTTCAGAGCTAGATGCAGAAAAAAATTATTTTTAATTTGCAACCTGATGGAGGTCAGTATAGATGGACTAATAGACCAAGTCCCACACACCGCTAGAAGCCCAAATATTTTTTCAGAGCTAGATGCAGAAAAAAATTATATTCAATTTGCAACCTGCTGGAGGTCAGTATAGAAGGACTAATAGAACAAGTCCCACACACTGCTAGAAGCCCAAATATTTTTTCAGAGCTAAATGAAGAAAAAAATTATTTTTAATTTGCAACCTGATGGAGGTCAGTATAGTTGGACTAATAGACCAAGTCCCACACACTGCTAGAAGCCCAAATATTTTTTCAGAGCTAGATGCAGAAAAAAATTATTTTTAATTTGCAACCTGATGGAGGTCAGTATAGATGGACTAATAGACCAAGTCCCACACACTGCTAGAAGCCCAAATATTTTTTCAGAGCTAGATGCAGAAAAAAAATATTTTTAATTTGCAACCTGATGGAGGTCAGTATAGATGGACTAATAGACCAAGTCCCACACACCGCTAGAAGCCCAAATATTTTTTCAGAGCTAGATGCAGAAAAAAATTATATTCAATTTGCAACCTGCTGGACGTCAGTATAGAAGGACTAATAGAACAAGTCCCACACACTGCTAGAAGCCCAAATATTTTTTCAGAGCTAGATGCAGAAAAAAATTATTTTTAATTTGCAACCTGATGGAGGTCAGTATAGATGGACTAATAGACCAAGTCCCACACACTGCTAGAAGCCCAAATATTTTTTCAGAGCTAGATGCAGAAAAAAATTATTTTTAATTTGCAACCTGATGGAGGTCAGTATAGATGGACTAATAGAACAAGTCCCACACGCTGCTAGAAGCCCAAATATTTTTTCAGAGATAAATGAAGAAAAAAATTATTTTTAATTTGCAACCTGATGGAGGTCAGTATAGATGGACTAATAGACCAAGTCCCACACACCGCTAGAAGCCCAAATATTTTTTCAGAGCTAGATGCAGAAAAAAATTATTTTTAATTTGCAACCTGATGGAGGTCAGTATAGATGGACTAATAGACCAAGTCCCACACACCGCTAGAAGCCCAAATATTTTTTCAGAGCTAGATGCAGAAAAAAATTATATTCAATTTGCAACCTGCTGGAGGTCAGTATAGAAGGACTAATAGAACAAGTCCCACACACTGCTAGAAGCCCAAATATTTTTTCAGAGCTAAATGAAGAAAAAAAATATTTTTAATTTGCAACCTGATGGAGGTCAGTATAGATGGACTAATAGACCAAGTCCCACACACTGCTAGAAGCCCAAATATTTTTTCAGAGCTAGATGCAGAAAAAAATTATATTCAGTTTGCAACCTGATGGAGGTCAGTATAGATGGACTAATAGAATGATGCTATGCCCAAAAGATTTTACTTCACTAGGTGCAGTAAAAAAATTGGTATTCTATACACAGGTGGTATATCTTGCAACACAGATAGGCTACTCCACTGACTAACACACTCTGCAATAGGCCAAAAAGGATTAGCTTTGCTAGATTCAGCCAAATGCTGTGAAAAAAACTTGCACAGCACTGGCACAGACCTGCCTGGCAAAAACTGATAGGAACTGATGTAACCTAGTCCTGAAAAGGACTCCAATTACAATTAGTCTTTACTCCCACAATCTATCTATTTAAGAGCACAGACCTGCCTGATAAAAGTCGTAGGAAATGCTGTAACCTAGTCCTTAAAAGGACTGCAATCACAACTATTCCCTACTCCCAAGCTATCTGTATATTTGTGCGAAAATTGGCTTGAAATTAACAAGGTATAGCGCACACAGCAACAGCGGTGCCGTCTAACACGCAGCTGCAGCAGTGAGAAAATGGTGGCGACGGGGAAAATGGCTTGGTCTTATAGGGCAAGGACATGTGACATACACTGCCAATCACACATGCCCTTGCTTGTGTGAAAAAAAGCACTTCGCTCCGTGTGTGCGCTGCTGATAGGCTGACAGATTGCACCTCCCCACTGCAAATGCGGGAAAGAGAAAAAAAAATGGAGATCTTCATTGTTCCTGCAGAGATCCATCCCCTGCCCCTCCCCCCGCCCCGCTGTACACTCAAACTGCGTATTAACATTAATTTTCATCATTACTGAGAAAAAATCCAGTTATGATTTTGGTGCACGAACAGTTATCGAACATAACCTCGAACAGCCGAATTTTTCTCAAATTGTTCGTGTTCGCCGACCGGCTCGAACACCGCCCAAAACAGCTCGAATTTGAGATTGGCGAACAGTTCGAGTAGAACAACGCTCATCTCTAGTTGATATCACCAACCATTCCCATTTTATTTAGGTGTATCCATATAAATGACCCACCCTGTAGTTTATTTAAATCACATAATAAATAGTGCATTCAAAAATAGTGCATAGCTCTACTCATTTTAGTGAAGCTGGCTAGGACTGTGCAAAAAAAACAAAAACTACAAAAGTTGCAACATTTTTGCGTAACTTTGAGTTGCATAAAATTTTTGTGACTCTTCAAGGATTTTTATACCAGAAAATATTTATGACTTTCTTGTATACCACACAGTTCACTGAAACAAACATGTATGTTGTAAAAGATGATTAAATTCACAGGGATAAACTATAATTCTAAATTTATGAGTTTTGAAAAAAGTGTAATCAATTTTATAGCATAACCACATATGGCTATGGTGTGCCTTAACAATAAAACCCTAACAGTCCTGAGAATGTAGGGAAAAAAATGAAAGAATGGGGAAGGGGTACATCTTTGATTTTATTTCTACCCATTGACCAAACAAAAATAAAAATCTCCATTAGGCATGAGCCAATCTGCTCTATATGGTAAAAAAGTTCTATCCCTACCAAGTGGTGATCAGATTTGTGATCAACACACAAACATGGATTCTATACATTCATATAAGCCTTTACATTGTTTTGTTTCATTAAATAATTAACACCTTTTTGTTAAAATAATCCTATGGCTTTTCTAAAACCAATTCAAGTAATAGTAAAGTCTATAATGCCCATAATGAACTTTGAAAGGATGATTTACCATTTCTCCCATGCAATGGCCATAGAATTTGTATTACTAATATGATTTAGAGGAAAAGAGAAACTTAAAATAATAATCATATAAGTGACAATTTTGTAGCATACAGTATAATAACACATCAATTCAGTCAACAATTCTATGTGTCTTCTTTATGACCCATGAAAGCATTCATTTAGAAACTTGTATGGCAGTTAACCAGCAAGCATGTGTGGGCTCCCCCTCACATATTTCTATGGTCTGACAGTCAGTAATTATTTATTACCCATTTTGGTTATCTTGTTGATTATTTCCTTCATACTTTAAAGAAATTGTCAATTTAAAAATGTGAAATTAAATAATCAGGATTCTTCTTTTTGTTGCTAAATTCACTATATTGTTTTATTTTAGAACACTGTTCTGTAATACAAGTAATAATAATAATTATTTTTATTTATATAGCGCCAACATATTCCGCAGCACTTTACAATTAAGCGGTGACATGTACAGACAATAAATTCAATACAATTTAAGGACAATTTAAACAGTTACATTAGGAGTGAGGTCCCTGCTCGCAAGCTTACAATCTACAAGGAAATGGGGGGACACAATAGGTGGAAAGTGCTTGTTATTTCAGGTCTAGCAATTATATTAAATAGGTATTTTCATATAAGGCTGCACGATCCGGTCATCAGCCCGTATGTTTAAGCGCAATAATCAAGTATCGAGTGTAGTTTTCGTGTGCATGGAGGGTGTGGAGACAGATGAATAGTAGGGAGCAGATTCTGAATAATATTTAGAAGGAGGGATCACGGTAAAGTTAGTTTACTAAGTTGAAGTGGTAGGCTTGTTTAAAGAGATGGCTTTTTAAAGCGCGCTTGGAGTCGTGGGGGCTAAGCAACAGTCGGATCATCTGGGGTAGTGCATTCCTGAGTCCAGCACGAGAGAAGTCTTGGAGATGGAGGTGCGAGGTTGGGATTATGGGGGATGTTAGTCTTAAGTCATTAGTAGAATGGAGGGCACGTGTAGGGCGATAGACAGAGATGAGTGAGGAGATATAAGGCGATGCAGAACTGTGGAGAACTTTGTGGGTGAGAGCGATGAATTTATATTGGATCCTGTAGTGAATGGGCAACCAGTGTAATGACTGGCACAAGATGGAGATATCGGTGAAGCGGCTGGACAGAAATACGACCCTGGATGCCGCATTTAGGACGGATTGGTAGGAGAAAGTTTGGTAATAGGGAAACGGATCAGAAGAGAAATGCAGTAGTTCAGACGAGAGTGAATAAGAGCGACAGTATGAGTTTTAGCAGTTTCAAAGGTGAGAAAAGGTTGGATTCTGGAGATGTTTTTAAGATGCAGGTGGCAAGAGCTAGTGAGTGATCGGATATAGGGAGTAAAGGAAAGTTTAGTGTAGAATATGACCCCAAGGCAGCGAGCTTGCTGCTTGGGATTTTGGTTGAACCCTCCAAGGTAATTTCAATGTTAGGTAGAGTTTGGTTAGTAGAGGGGAAAAACACAAGAAGTTCAGTTTTGGAGAGATTCAGTTTAAGATAGAGAGAGGACATGATGTTAGAGACAGCAGACAGACAATCCTTGGTATTTTGTATTAGGGTACGGGTGATGTCAGGGGAAGTAATGTATAATTGGGTGTCGCCAGCATAAAGATAATACTGGAACCCAAGTCTGCTGGTTGTTTGTCCAATAGGAGCAGTGTATAGAGAGAAGAGGAGGGGGTCTAGGACTGAGACCTGCGGAACTCCCTGATAGAAAGGGGATGAGGAGAGGAAGAGGAGCTGGCAAAAGATACAGTGAAGGAGCGGTCTGAGAGGTAGGAGGAGAACCAGGAGAGAACAGTTTCCTTGAGGCCGATAGAGCGGAGCATAGTGAGGAGGAGCTGGTGTTCCACAATGTCAAATGCGGCGGAGATCCAGGAGAAACAGCAGGGAGCAGTGACCTTTGGATTTAGCTGTTTATAGATCGTTAGAGACTTTAGTGAGGGCAGTTTCAGTAGAGTGTAAAGAGGGAAAACCAGATTGTAGAGGGTAGAGAAGAGCGTTATCTGAGAGATAGCGGATTAGATGGGAGTGGACCAAGCGTTCCATTACATATGGCATATAGTACACATTATGTTAAATGCAAGAACTTAGAATAAATTTGTAAATAATTCAAAATTGAATCTTAATATAGATGGCCTTTAACTGCCACAATCGCAATTTCATCAGATCTTGATTCTTGATCAATGCAGCTGGAATTTGATATAAACCATTTTCCTGCCATTGATCAAGTTGGTGCATAGGCAATGCTGGCGCCATTACCTGTGTAATGCAAGTAAAGTAATGTATGGACATGACGTACAGTGATTAGAGAGAACTCTCATTAGGATTTTATGAACAAAAGCAAAGAAAAAATTTCATATCAGCTCACCCTGTCCAGGTATCGTTCAATCTAATAAGGGTGCGATGCATGGACAGAGACCACGAGCCGGTTGAAAATGATCAGGTAGAAAGCAGAAAGTTTACATAGTTACATAGTTTATAAGGCCGAAAAAAGACAAGCGTCCATCAAGTTCAGCCTATTTCTTGTGCACTGCAGCTATTCCGCAGCGTTGATCCAGGGGAAGGCAAAAAAAAAACATGCGGTATAGGCCAATTTACGTCATTGAAGAAAAATTCACTTCCCGACTACAATCTGGCAGTCAGATTAAATCCCTGGATTAATTAACTATCACTAAGCATAATATGTAATTTTATTGCTCTCAAGAAAGGCGTCCAGGCCTCTCTTGAACTCATTAAGTGAGTTGGACATCACCACTTCCTCTCCCAGAGAGTTCCAGAGTCTCACGGCTCTGACCGTAAAGAATCCCCTTCTATGCTGGTGCAGGAATCTCCTTTCCTCCAGACGCATAGTGTGCCCCCTCGTTTTTGTCACCATCCTTGGTATAAACAGGTCATGGGAGAGATCTCTGTACTGCCCCCTGATGTATTTATACATGTTTATGAGGTCTCCCCTAAGCCTTCTCTTTTCCAACGTAAATAGGCCTAATTTTGACAACCTCTCTGGGTATTCTAGTCCCTCCATTCCCTTTAATACCTTAGTCGCCCTCCTTTGTACCCTCTCTAGCTCCAATATGTCTTTCCTGAGCATCGGAGCCCAGAACTGTGCACAATATTCTAAGTGTGGCCTTACAAGCGCTTTATACAGAGAAAGAACAATGTTCTCATCATATGCCCCTATTCCTCTTCTGATGCATGCCATGACTCTATTTGCCTTCGCAGCTGCTGCCTGACACTGGGCACTCCAATTTAATTTGCTGTTAACCAAGACGCCCAGGTCCTTCTCCATGTCAGATTTCACCAACGGTTTCCCATTTAACCGGTTCCCGACCGCCCACTGTAGATAAACGTCGGCGCTTGCCGGGCTCTGTGCAGTGCCGACGTTTAAAAACGGTGGGTGGTCTCGCAGTGCTCAGGACCCCCAGGGTCCTGCAAGCACTGCGATTCCGGTGCAGAGCGTTAGCTCTGACAGGGTACATCATCGGGACCTGATTAGATCAGGTCCCAGTGATGTTAACCCTTTGCTGTCTGCTATATGCTGTGATCTATAGTGATCGCGGCATATAGGAGACAGCAGGAAGAGAGGGGGTCGTCTTACTTACCTCCGAAGACCTCCGTTTCGTTTGAGGACCTGGGGTTGCTATGGCAGCTGGAGGTCACATGACCGCCTCCAGCTCTGCCATATATGGTGTCCTTCCTGTCTGGCTTCAGCCTGTATGTAGCTGATACCAGACAGGAGACTCTGACTGAAACAGTCAGTGAAGATCTCATATAATGTAATATATGTGTATTACATTACATGAGATCAGTGATCAGAAAAATAAAAATTAATGTCCCATACAGGGACTAAGTAAAAATGTAAAAAAAAAGTAAAAAAAAAGTTTTTAAACTATTAAAAAAAAAAATCACAAAATAAATAAAAATAAATAAATAAAATATTAAACCAATAAATCCGTAAATTATTACAAAACCAAAAAAAGTACACATATTTGGTATCGCCGCGTCCAAAACAACCCGAGCTATAAAACTGTCACACTAATTAACTCCTTCTGTGCACACCGTAATAAAAATAAATAAAAAACGGAGCAAAAAAATATGCTTTTTCATCATATCGCCAAACAAAAAGTGGAAAAAAATGCGATCAAAAAGCAGAATAGAAATAAAAATGGTACCACTGAAAACGTCATCTTGTTCCGCAAAAAAAAGCTGCCATACAGCTCCATCAGCCAAAAAATAAAAAAGTTATAGCGCTCAGAATAAAGCAATGCAAAAAAAATATTTTTTTTTCTATAAAATTGTTTTATTGTGTAAAAGCGCCAAAACATAAAAAAAATACAGTAAGTGTAGTATCGCTGTAAACGTACTGACCCGAAGAATAACGCTGCCTGATCACTTTTACCACATGCAGAACGGCATAAAAAAAAACTCAAAAAACAATTCCTGAAGTGTTTGTTTTTGTTAACTTTACCTCCCAAAAAACGGAATAGAAAGCGATCAAAAAATGTCACGTGCCCAAAAATGGTTCCAATAAAAATTTCAACTCGTCCCGCAAAAAACAAGCCATCACATGACTCTATCGGCCGAAATATGGAAAAATTATAGCTCTCAAAATATGGTGATGCAAAAACTAGATTTTGCAAAAAAAGGGTATTTTAGTGTGTGACAGCTGTCAGTCATAAAAACCCGATATAAATCTGGTATCTCTGTAATCGCACCGACCCGAAGAATAAAGTAATCTAATCAGTTATATCACACTAGGAACGGCATAAAAAATAAATAAAACAAATATTATTCACCTGCTACTGATTTGTTTATTATGTCTCCCAAAGATCCCAGTAAGGCTCTGCTCACATTTATCCTGTGCTCTGCGCTGAGCACTTACACCAGAGTTTCCGTGTAAATCTCTGAAATACGTGATTCAGCCAGAACCCATGATGGAAGATTCCCTGTAATGAGGCAGATATAGGCCACTGTGGATGCCGTCTAGCCTGGGATCCCACGGTGTCATTTGTTTTAGGCGTGCATAAAAGTGCGGTTGGCCACAGTTTTGTGCACTTCTGAAAAAAAGGACACCACTAAACAGAGGCCAGACGGAGTCCAGAGTAACTCTGCTGCCTCATTACAGTGAATGGATCCTGCAGGGGTTTCATCTGAATTACATCACTTGGAAAATTAGATGGAAACCCCGATGTAAGTGCTCAGCCTAGAGCGCCGGATAAATGTTACGTAAAATGTTCCCAATAAAAGCTTCAACTCAGTCCTCAAAAAAAGCTAGTCCCCACTCAGGTCCATCATCTGTTAAAAATATAAGGGACTTCCAAGTTACTGGTAGCAGAAAGGCTCTGGAAAAGCAAAATGGTCCTTGCCCCCCAAAAGAAATTCAGAAAATTTTGTGCTCCCAAATCCAAATACCTATTCTACAATAATTTGTTCTCCAATTGTCAAATAGCGCTCCTTCCCCCTCAAATCTCACCGTATGGCTAAGTGGTACGATACAGCCACATATGGGGTATTGACACTTTTAGAAGAAATTGTGTGACACATTTCGGCACCATTTTTACCCATTGCCCTGTGTGAAAATGTAAAATCTGAGGGTAAAACATTTTTTTGTGGTAAAAATATAATTATGCTTTTTTCACTGCCCAATGGTATAAATTTAAAAATTAAAAAATGCTCACTACTTCCCTAGATGAATTCCTTGAGAGGTGTAGTTTACAAAATGGGGTCACTTGTGGGGGTTTCTGCTGTTTTGGCATGTCAGCGACTCTTCAAATGTGACATGGTGTCTGCTGCCTATCCCAGCCAACATAGCGCTTCTTTCTCTTCCGAACCCTGCCGTACACCAAAGCAGTGGTTTTCCCCCACATATGGGGTATCGGCGTACTCAGGAAAAATTGTACAACAAATTTCATGGTGCAATTTATCCTGTTACCCTTATGATAATGCAAAATTAGGGAATGAAAAACATTTTTTATGGGAAAAATGTGAAAATTTTATTTTTACGGCTCAATATTATAAACTTCTGTGAAGCAGCTGGGGGTGCAAGGTGCTCACCACACATCTAGATAAGTTCCCTAAGGGGTATAGTTTCCAAAATGGTGGCACTTGTGGGGGGTTTCCACTGTTTAGGCACATTAGGGGCTCCCCAAATGTGACATGGCGTCCGCTAATTATTCAAACAAATTTTACATTCAAAAAGTCAAATGGCACTCCTTCCCTTTCAAACCCTGCCATGTGCCCAAACAGTAATTTGCCTCCACATATGGGGTATCGGCGTGTTCAGGAGAAATTGCACAACAAATTTCATGGTGCAATTTATCCTGTTACCCTTATGATAATACAAAATTAGGGAATGAAAAACATTTTTTGAGGGAAAAATGTGAAAATTTTATTTTTACGGCTCAATATTATAAACTTCTGTGAAGCAGCTGGGGGTGCAAGGTGCTCACCACACATCTAGATAAGTTCCCTAAGGGGTCTAGTTTCCAAAATGGTGGCACTTGTGGGGGGTTTCCGCTGTTTAGGCACATTAGGGGCTCCCCAAATGTGACATGGCGTCCGCTAATTATTCAAACAAATTTTACATTCAAAAAGTCAAATGACGCTCCTTCCCTTTCAAACCCTGCCATGTGCCCAAACAGTAATTTGCCTCCACATATGGGGTATCGGCGTGTTCAGAAGAAATTGCACAACAAATTTCATGGTGCAATTTATCCTGTTACCCTTATGATAATACAAAATTAGGGAATGAAAAACATTTTTTGAAGGAAAAATGTGAAAATTTTATTTTTACGGCTCAATATTATAAACTTCTGTGTAGCAGCTGGGGGTGCAAGGTGCTCACCACACATCTAGATAAGTTCCCTAAGGGGTCTAGTTTCCAAGATGGTGTCACTTGTGGGGGGTTTCCACTGTTTAGGCACATTAGGGGCTCCCCAAATGTGACATGGCGTCCGCTAATTATTCAAACAAATTTTACATTCAAAAAGTCAAATGGCGCTCCTTCCCTTTCAAACCCTGCCATGTGCCCAAACAGTAATTTGCCTCCACATATGGGGTATCAGCGTGTTCAGAAGAAATTGCATAACAAATTTCATGGTGCAATTTATCCTATTACCCTTATGATAATGCAAAATTAAGGGATGAAAAACGGTTTTGTGGGAAAAATGTGAAAATTTTATTTTTACAGCTCAATATTATAAACTTCTGTGAAGCACCTTGGGGTTCAAGGTGCTCACCACACATCTAGATAAGTTCCCTAAGGGGTCTAGTTTCCAAAATGGTGTCACTTGTGGGGGGCTTCCACTGTTTAGGCACATCAGGAGCTCTCCAAACGCAACATGGCGTCCGCTAATTATTCAGACAAATTTTACATTCAAAAAGTCTAATGGCGCTCCTTCCCTTCCGAACCCTGCCGTGCGCCCAAACAGTGGTTTTCCCTCACATATGGGGTATCAGCACGCTCAAGAGAAATTGCACAAAAAAATTTGGGGTCCATTTTTTCATGTTACCCCTGTGAAAATAAAAAAATTGGGTCTAAAGTAACATTTTTGTGAAAAAAGTTAAATGTTAATTTTTTTCTTCCACATTCCAAAAATTCCTGTGAAGCACCTGAAGGGTTAATAAAGTTCTTGAATGTGGTTTTGAGCACCTTGAGGGGTGCAGTTTTTAGAATGGTGTCACTTTTGGGTATTTTCTGTCATAAAGACCCCTAAAAGTGACTTCAAATATGATGTGGTCCCTAAAAAAATGTTTTTGTAAATTTTGTTGGAAAAATGAGAAATCGCTGGTCAACTTTTAACCCTTATAGCTCCCTAACAAAAAAAATTTGGGTTCCAAAATTGTGCTGATGTAAAGTAGACATGTGGGAAATGTTATTTATTAACTATTTTGTGTGACATATCTCTCTGATTTAAGGGCATGAAAATTCAAAGTTTGAAAATTGCAAAATTTTCAAAATTTTCGCCAAATTTCCGATTTTTTCACAAATAAACGCAAGTGATATCGAAGAAATTTTACCACTATCATGAAGTACAATATGTCACGAAAAAACAATCTCAGAATCAGGGGAATATGTTGAAGCGTTCCAGGGTAATTACTTCATAAACTGGCAGTGGTCAGAATTGAAAAAATTGGCCCGGTCACGAAGGCAAAAACAGGCTCTGGCGCGAAGTGGTTAATATGTATGGGTGACTGCTGTCTTTCTTTCCCATGTGCATGACCTTACATTTATCGGCATTGAACCCCATTTGCCATTTTTTGGCCCAACTCCCCAATTTATCTAAATCATCCTGTAGCTGTGCCCTATCCTCATCTGTGTTAACTACTTTACAAAGTTTAGTATCATCTGCAAATATTGCTATTTTACTATGCAGCCCTTCCACTAGATCATTAATAAATATATTAAATAATATAGGGCCCAAGACAGACCCTTGAGGCACCCCGCTAGTAACCCTGACACACCCTGAGCTTACTCCATTGATAACCACCCTCTGCTTTCTATCACTCAGCCAGCTATTTACCCACTTGCACACATTATCCCCCAGACCAAGCATTCTCATTTTATATACCAACCTTTTGGGTGGCACGGTATCAAACGCTTTGGAGAAGTCAAGGTATACAACATCCACTGACTCTCCCCGGTCCAGCTGTGAGCTCACCTCCTCGTAGAAGGCGATCAGCAACCACAATGGTAAATGACTATAAAAACATTATTTGTTAGTAATTTTTAAAATATCAAAAGTGAAAAAAAATAATAAAAACAAATGCACTAGGGCTAAGCCTAATAAGCTGTGTTCCCATGCTTTCATCAAGCAGACTCCTGCAAGTGGCATGTCTAACCAGGAGACCCCTTTTGACAAAACTTTATAGATACAGTCATGTGCTTTACATTAGTTTTTAGTAAGTTTCCACAGCAGAAACACACTAAAAACATACTGTATGCATTTTTAACCAGTGGAATTTCCTCATCTAATTGTCACTGATCCACTCCTCACTGTGTCTGGAATGCAGTTACTGACAGCTCAGCCATCCAATCTTGTACAGGGGCGTGCTGGAGCTGTCAGTACTGTGATTGACAGCTCGACCTTTCCAATCTGGTACAGAGGCGTGCAATAGCTATCAGTTTGGTGATTGACAGCTCGGCTGTCCAATCTGAGACTGGGAAGCACTGGCTATTCTCAGGTGTTCATTATTCCAGGTGAATGCCTGGCTACTTAACTGAGCTGTTTGCCCCAGATCTCTGCCAGACGTACATTCAGCTAGTGTGTGTGGTTTGTTCTCTGTGCCTTGTTCTGTTTATTGATCTTTTGCTGTCTGACCTTGGACCTTGTTCTGACCATCCGTTTGTTTAACCCTTTCTGCTGCTCTGATCTGCTGTCCTCATGGAATTCTGACCAATGGTATGTTACCTGACTACGCCTTTGCCCCTTCCCTCTGTATATGACTTACCCTCCTGGCTTTGACTTCGGACTCCTTGGCTATCCCGTCTCACGGCCTGGTCGTGAAAAGTGACTCAGCATCGCATTACGTCTGGCCCATTCGCTTTTCTTTTTCGCCAGTATGGAGACTGTCCACACTCTCTGTGATCAGGTGGCGAATCTGAAGCAGATGACTCAGGATGTGGCTAAGGAATGCCAGAGTCTGGAGTCATCACAATGTCAATTGCAGGGTCAGATAACTAATTTAATGAATCCTCCCATAGCCCTCCACTGCCAGCAGTGGCTGTGACGTCAGTACCCTCTGATGTACAGTTGGTCTCTCCCGAACCTGTAATAGCCCTCCCTGATAAATTTTCTGGACAGAAAGACCAATTTAGAATCTTTAGGGAGAGCTGTAGGTTATTTTTTACCCTGCGCCCTTGATCCTCAGGGGAGGAGTTCCAGCGGGTGGGAATAATCATGTCCCTACTGTGAGGGGGTCCTCAGACCTGGGCATTTTCCTTGTCCCCACAAGCCCAAGAACAGTTTTCTTTTAACGCCTTCTTTGTCAGTTTAGGACTAATATATAACGAACCCAACAGGATCCAGGTCGCTGAGGCTAAGATCACGAACCAGGCACAAGAGAGTTGCACAGCTGAGGACTACTGTATTGAGTTCCGGCAGTGGTCCACCGCAGTCCTGTGGAACGATGCAGTGCTCAGGTGCCTGTTCCACAAAGGCCTTTCCGAAACCCTTAAGGACGCCATGGTCCTGCATGATGCCCCTTGTTCTCTGGCAGAGGCCATGACCCAAGCCATATGAATGGACCGTAGAATCCGTGAGAGACGGGATGAACAGCAGGCTGCCCATTATTCTTCCCCGGAGTAGGTCCATTTACCAGAGGTGGAGCCATCGTAGATTAGAGTTGCCACACTTCGTGTAGTAGAGAAAAAATGTAGACAAGATTTTGGACTCTGTCTGTACTGTGGTCTCTCTGGACATTTTCTCAAGAATTGCCCAACTCGTCCTCAGGCTGGCAAACCATCAGGAGAACGTGTGGGTTTGGTTTACAACCAAGGAGGTCACCCAGACTCCCAGGTACTATTTTCTTCCTCTACTAAAGTACTGATAAATACTGTGTTATCCTTCGAGAACCAGTTGTTATCAACATTGGCGTTCATTGACTGTGAGTCTGCTGCTAACTTTATTGATTCGGGACTGGTTCTGAAGTTAGGGTTAGGGACAGTTAGTTTAGAAAGACCCATACAAATCTTTGCCTTTGACAAGACACTATTATCCCAGAATTTGGTCAAGAAGGTAACGGTGGATTTCACGCTTCAAGTAGGAGGATAATCTGCCTGATGGGTTGCTACTGGGGCTTCCATGGTTGCAGATTCACAATCGTGTGATTGATTGGTGTCAGAGGGAGATTGTTAAATGGAGCTCCAATTGTTGCAAGAAATGTATAAAAACTGTACAAACATGCTCCGCTAGTCTGAAGGGTCTGCCGGGGTACCTGAAGGACTTCGGAGATGTGTTCTCGGAGAAAGAGGCGGAGATATTACCACCCCTAACGTCCTTATATGCTATTGATCTTATTCCAAGTGCCAAATTGCCTAAAGCTCGCCTTTACAATTTGTCTGGGCCTGAACGGGCCATCATGAAAGAATATATTAATGAAAGTTTACTGAAGGGTCATATCCGTCCTTCCTCCTCTACAGTAGCTGCTGTTTTTTTCTTCGTAAAAAAGAAAGATGGGGGTCTCCGTCCTTGCCTAGATTTCCGAGAACTAAACAAAATCATGGTTAAAAATACGTACCCACTTCCACTCATCCCCTACCTATATAATCAGCTTCTAGGGGCCAGGGTGTTCTCCAAACTTGATCTTAGAGGGGCTTACAATTTGATATGCAATCAGGAGGGTTTTGAGTGGAAAATGGCGGTTTTAACGTCAGAGGGTCTGTTTGAAAACCTTGTCATGCCTTTTGGGTTATCCAATGCACTTGCTGTGTTTTAAAATTTTATGAATGATATTTTTTCTGATTGCATTGGAAGATATGTTGTGATTTACCTGGATGATATTCTAATTTTCTCTCCAGACTTGGATTCTCATCAGGAACATGTCTGGGTTATGTTACAAAGATTAAGGGAGAACTCCTTGTTTGCTAAATTAGAGAAATGTGTTTTTTCTGTTCAGGAAATTTCATTCTTGGGATTCATCTTGTCAGCAGAAGGGTTTAAGATAGACCCTGGGAAGGTACAGTCCATTATTGACTGGGTTCAGCCTTGTGATCTTAAGCCTTTGCAACGATTTCTGGGATTCGCCAACTATTATAGGAAATTTATCAAGGATTCTCTCAGATTGCTAAACCTCTTACTGACCTGACACGTAAGGGGGCTAATCTCAAGGTATGGTCGCCGGGTGCTATCAGGGCTTTTGAAAAATTAAAAGAATGTTTCATGTCTGCCCCCATTCTGATCCAACCTGATCTCCAAGAGCCTTTCATTTTACAGGTGGATGCTTCGGAGGTCGGAGTAGGGGCGGTTTTGTCTCAGGGGCCCAAAACTCTGACTAACTTGCGTCCAATTGCTTTTTTTGTCTAAGAAATTTTCGCCGGCGGAAAGAAATTATGATGTTGGGAATCGTGAGTTACTTGCTGTAAAATTAGCCTTTGAGGAATGGAGGCATTTTTGGGAGGGAGCGGTTCATCTAGTTACTGTGGTCATTGCTCACAAGAATCTAGCCTATATTGAGTCAGTTTAAAGGTTTAATTTTTCGATTACATTCAGACCGGGGTCTAAGAATGTGAAAGCTGATGCATTGTCTCGTAGTCTCGATCCAGTTTCTCCTCCATGACCTCCATCTTCCATTATTCCTCAGGGTATTGTGGTTTCTATGGTAACCTCAAAATTGGAGGAGGAGATCCGTAATGCCCAGTCATTGGTTCCTCCTGCTACTCCAGGGTCTAAATTATTTGTGCCTGTGTATCTAAGATTACGTGTGTTACAGGAATTTCATGATTTCGTTTGAGTGGTCATGCTGGGGTTACTGCTTAATGGAAAGCCATTGCCAGACTTTTTTGGTGGCCGTCCATGCATAATGATATCAAAGATTTTGTATTTGCTTGTGGGGTCTGCACACACGCTAAAGTCAGTCATAGCCGGTGTGATGAAATGCCGGCCGGTGGGTGCAGCTCTCTGGCGCCCCCTTACCTCTCAAGTGAGTCAAGGTACTGCACCTAGAGTAAGTAGTGCCAGGAAGCTACTACCAGCGGGGGAAAACACGGTGGTGTGTTGTCCCTTACACATCACCAATCCATGACGCCACAATACAGGCACAACTCTCTGGTGCCCCCTTGCCTCTCAGGTCAGTCAAGGTACTGCACCTAGAGTGAGTGGTCGCCGGAGAGGCCGTCCTGTAGCCCACTGGGTATTTGAGGCCCTCTGCAGTGAGGGCGGTATATATATTTCCCTGGCTGCACCAGTAATATATATCCACACCTCCGACCGTCACTGCCAGCCTTCCTCAAATCCCCCAGATGGGATGCTGCCACTAGTTCTCATTTGATACAAGCCCGGTCCGTTAATAGACTTGTATCGGGTCAGGAACCAACCCAGTAGTGTTTCAGCCAAGTGTTCCAGACCAATGGATTCGTATATGCAGAGTAAAGGATACAGCCCACAATTAATTTATGATTTAATCTATTATAAGAATACACTAGATTACAAGGCTATACAATTAACTATACAATGGTATTTGGCCAGAATAAGGGATATAACAATTAGAAATACAAAACACAGGAATAACAACGATAAATCAGTTACCGTTCTTGTGGTGCAAGGGAGGATTTGCAATCCCACAGGTTCAAGCTTAGTTGCAGTCGTCCAGGCCTCAGTAGCACATGGCAAAGGTGCTCCTCCCACTCAGAGACCTGGACCCGAAGTTAGGAGTTGTTCACATCATCTCCTGGGTCCAAACTAAGGGGGTTTCTGGCTGTCGGCTATACTAAAGTCCTGTCACGCCCACTCTTGGTGATGTCAGTTTACTAAGCCCTCCCCCCTACCAATGCCAGTTTTGGCTCCATTTGGGAAAAGTACCCATAACTTTCCCTGGGGTGATGTCATTGTATCACCAGAGGTCTCGTCGTGATCCTACTCTTCTGGGGAAGCCATTGACTCTAAACATGCCTCCCCTGGGACCTTGTATATGGTTCTTCTAAATATCTAGCTTTCCAGGCCACTTATGGATTTATAAGTCCCATGATTGTGTCCGTGGGCACCTTCCCCACATGATACATTTTATTCGAGTTCCCTAACTTGTATCGTGTGGTTATAAATTGATAGTGTATTTGTAGCTTTTGGTGGCCATTTTCCACAAAGAAAGCACATGGTTCCTTGGGACAATGGAGAGGTTTGCAGGCTTGCACAAATGGTTTGCTTCTGGTTTCAAGTGACATCAAGGTGTTAATTAGCCCCCTGGGGCCTAGCTGACTCTGTCCTGTTTGGACACAACAGAGCTGGCCCATCTATTTACCATATCAAAGAAGTTCCTGAGACTGATCTCCAGAGGTGGGGGCGAATTGCTCTGTTTACCAGGGCTGGAGAATTGTGACATGGTAGGAGCTGTGTGAGGGATTTTTTTAGAAATGACAATAGGGAATATCTTCAGGCATGACGTATCATACCTAAGATGGCGGCTAACTTTCATGACAGCCAGCCAGCTGGGGAATTGGCTCCATTGCCAATTCCAGAAAGACCATGGACTCATTTGTCCATGCATTTCATCACAGATTTGCCTCTGTCTGATGGGAAAACTGCTATCTGGGTGGTAGTGGACCGATTCAGTAAACAAGCTCATTTTGTTGCTTTATCATGATTACCTTATGCAGAGAGACTCTACAGGTTGTTTATTTCCCATATTGTGAGGTTACATGGTATCCCTCTTAACATTGTGTCCGATAGGGGAGTACAATTTGTCTCTAAATTCTGGAGAGCTTTTTGTAATAAGCTTGGGATTGAATTGTCATTTTCATCTGCTTACCACCCTGAGACCAACAGTCAGACTGAGAGGACAAATCAATCTTTGGAACAAATTTTAAGGTGTTTTGTGGCGGCTCAGCAGGAGGACTGGTATTCGTTTTTACCTCTCGCTGTGTTTGCCTTTAACAGTCGAGTTAATCAGTCTACTGGAACCTCTCAGCTTTTCTGTAATTTTGGTTTTCATCCCCATTTTGGTGAATTTTCTAGAATTAGTTCTGAATGTCCTAGGGTGGAGGTGGCCATACAAAGACTTGGGGATATTTGGAAGAAGGTTCAAAAGAATATTGGGACTGCTCAGACTCGCCAAAAACTGAAGGCCGATAGAAGACGTTCAGTGGGTCCTGTTTTTAAGATTGGGGATAAGGTTTGGTTGTCATCCAGGAACATTAAACTTAAAGTGCCGTTTGCAAAGTTGGGTCCGAAGTTTATTGGTCCTTGAGTTGGTCAATCCAGTGGCATTCAGATTAAAGCTTCCTCCATCCTTTCGCATCCCTAACATCTTCCATAAATCCCTGTTAAAGGAATTTGTCCCTTCGGTATTGTCTCCATCATCCCCGCCTCCTCCAGTGTCAGTCAACAGTGGCTTGGAGTATGAGGTTCAGAGAGTGGTGGATTCTCGTAGGGTCCGTAATTCCCTCCAGTACCTCATCCACTGGAGGGAATACGGACCAGAGGATAGATCATGGGTCCCTGCTCAAGATGTGAAGGCTGATCGGTTAGTCAGGGCCTTCCATCTAAAGTTTGCTGGGAAGCCTGGGGGTCCGGTGGCCCCCCTTAGCAGAGGGAGTTCTGTCACGGTTCCACCCTTCACTGTGTCTGGGACGCAGTTACTGACAGCTCAGCCGTCCAATCTTGTACAGGGGCGTGCTGGACCTGTCACTATTGTGATTGACAGCTCGATCGTCCAATCTGGTACAGGGGAGTGCAATAGCTATCAGTGTGGTGATTGACAGCTCAGCTGTCCAATCTGAGACTGAGAAGCGCTGGCTATCTTCAGGTGTTCATTATCGCAGGTGAATACCTGGCTAGTGGCTACTTAACTGAGCTGTTTGTCCCAGATCTCTGCTAGACGTACATTCAGCTAGTGTGTGGTTTGTTCTCTGTGCCTTGTTCTGTTTATTGATCTTCTGCTGCCTGACCTTCGACTTTGTTCTGACCATCCATCTGTTTAACCCCTTCTGCTCTGATCTGCTGTCCTCCTAGAATTCTGACCAACGGTATGTTACCTGACTACACCTGTGCCTCTTCCCTCTGTTTATGACGTACCCTCCTGGCTTTGACTTCGGACTCCTTGAGTATCCCGTCTCATGGCCTGGCTGTGAAAAGTGGCTCAGCGTCACATTAATGCAATTCTATGGGGAAAGGCTGCACATAAAACTCGGCATACCCACAAGAGAAACTGACATGTTGTTGTGTCACCCCAGGCCTGGATGCCACAAATATTAAAGGCTGTGTCTGAGAGCAGGAGGGAGGTTCCCTGGTCAGGGACCATTAGCATGCAGCACCTCCTGTCCCAGGCCAGTAGGGGGGAGCAGGCTGCCCCTATAAAAGCTGGAACTGGGGAAGGGTTAGTGAGACCAGAACCCACTTCTGAAGTGACCAGAAGGGTTCCTTAGAGGAAGGGACAGGTCAGCAGCAGCTGAGGAGTCCGTGAGGCAGAGGAGAGACTGCAAGCCAGGGACAGAGGCGACGAGAGCCGGTCCTGGCTGAGAGAATCACCACCGGACATTGGGGTCCGAGGCTGTCAGGGTTGCAAGCCCAGCAGCAGAGAACCAACCCGCGAGGGATTTCAACTCCCTTGGCCTAAGAAGCCTGGAGGCTCGCCACACAGAGGGACCAGTACAGCAGGAGAAAGCAAAAGGTACCTAAGGCCCGAGTCGCAAGCCATACAGGCAAAGTACACGGCCTGCTCAGGGACGTGGGTTATTACACCACGAAGAGGGGGATAGTCAGAAAGAGCATAGAGAGAACGGTAGGCCTACACACTCACCCTGACCAGTGGGGCTCGCCCGAATGCTCTCAGAGACCCAGGCCCACTCCTAACCAGTACTCCTGTTGGGTCAGTAATAACATCTGCAATAAAGACCCTGGACTGTTTGAAGCGGACTCTGAACTTTTACTATTGCGGCCTGCACTATCACCCCCAGCATTCACCTACACTGCCCTGAGGCTACACTCTTCCCGTGGGGAGTTATCCTATCCCTATGCTGCACACCAACAACAGCCTCAGCGGTCTGCCTTGCAGCGGCGGTCATCCCTGACTGCAATCCACGGGTGGCGTAGTCGGACATTCAAAACACTGATAAATAGACTGCCACAATTTGGTCTGACCACCCTGAGCCACGGGATCGGGTTGCCACTACTACCCCCAGCATCGCATAGAAGCTCGGTTCCGGGTGCCCCACGGCCCAGGGGGTGAGTCAGCTTTGGCGTAGTCGGCAGGATTGTGACCAACCCGCCACAAACGGGTATTGCATGCCTGAAAAAGACTTTATACTTACCTGAGTGAAGTTTCCCGCCATTCGGGGCCGTTTCCCGCCATTCGGAGCCGTTTCCTGCCATCGGGCACCATCTTCTGGACGCCGCGCGGGAAGAAGAGGGGCGTGGACGTCCAAACCGCGCGAGACCTGAAGCCCCGCCCTACGCACCGACGCTGCGCAAGGTCCTGGAAGGAGAGAGAGCGACGCTGACGTCACCAGGACGCGACGCAAGGTCCTTGCCCGGAGCAGCACCAGCGGAGCCGCGGCCTACGGAAGAGGATCAACGGAAGGTAGGCCACGGTTAACTAGGGGGGAGGAAGATGTCGGAAGCGGAGGCCCCCCTCTACCACCAGCGTGGCTGCAGCAGCGGTGATGCCGTTCTCCATGCCCTACATCCCCGGAGCGCCCTGGCTGCCCCAATACTCAGGGGAATCCCATACATTAACTGACTTTAAGGAAAGACTGCACAGTTTATTTAAAGTTTATCCCCTGACAGAAGAACAGAAAGTAAGCATTCTGACGGGGCAGCTAACCGGTGCAGCCCAGCGGGAAGTGAAATCATGGTCAGATGAGGAGAAAAGGACTGTAAAGGACATTCTAACCCGGCTGCGGGGTACCTTTGACACGCGTACTTCAGCAGAGATCAAAATGCGGTTCTATGGCTGTAAGCAGCGAGCCCAAGATAGTATCAGAGACTATGCCTTGAGCCTACAAGAAGCTCTGGGAGCAATCAAGCAAGCTGACCCTGGCAGCGTGCAGGATACCGATAAACTATTGACCGATCAGTTCATAGAAGGTCTGCTGTCCAGCACCCACAGAACCCAGCTGCGCCTCATGGCCCTTCAGAACCCCGATTTGACTTTTGCACAGTACAAAGATAGGGCCATCCGGGTGCTCCGAGAACCCGCACCAGGTAGCGCTGTAGTTTCCCGGCACCCTGCCATCACTTACCACCAGGAGGCAGCGCCCTACCCTGCAGACCTTGTGGGGGCTGATGCGCAGGTCCTAAACCCATCCCCGCCTGCAAACCTGCACCATCAGGTCCAGTAACTAACAAAGAGTGTTGCTGCATGGACCAGGACCGTACAGTCGTTACAGATGGACCCGTCAGGACCAATCAAGCTGGCTTCAAGTCCGGAGGATGTCCCGTGGCGTTGACAGAGGAGGATCCCGTCGTTCAGAGGGAGGCCCGCCGATCGTTACACTGAGGATGGACAGCCGATTTGCCGCCGTTGCAGCCAGCCGGGACACGTAGCCAGGTACTGTACTTTAAATGGGTCTGACCTGGGGCAGAGGGCCAACCCCCAGGCATAAGTTCATCAGGCCCGCCTAATTGGCGTGATAAGTACGTAGGGGGACGCCCGGTTTTAGCCGTAGTTCTGGACGGTATCCCCATGAGTGCACTGCTGGACACCGGGTCCCAAGTGACTACCATCCCTTATGTACTTTTCAAGCAGTACTGGAGTGACACTGACATAACCCGCTATCTAGACAGTAACTTGAGCATCATTGCCAGCAATGGCCAGCCCGTGCCGCAGGTGGGGTTCAGAGAGATGACCATTAAGATTGGTAAAGTTGAACTGCCGGCACAGGGAGTGATCATTGTGGACATTGACCGTCGAGAAAGTCACCCTAAAATACCCTTGGGTACTAACGTGATTGAAAATTGTCTTTCAGAAGTGATTGTAATTTTGCAGCAGGTGGCGATGAATGCAAGCTCCAGCCAACAGAGGGTCCTCCAGAAGGTGATAAGAGCCCTGATGAGACGGCAACAGGTAGAACTGTCTGGTGGTGAGATCGGTAGCGTGAGGATGAGCGACCCGTTCCCCATTGCCATGCCTCCCAAAAGTGAAATGATGATCTGGTGTCGGACTGCAATCGGGTTAAGAGGGAGAGACTACCAAGCCATGGTAGAACCCGTGTACTCAGACAGCAGGCCCACCATTTTGACAGCCCGGGGGGTGGTTGATGTCCGCCATGGAAGGGTGCCCGTCCGGATCTTAAACATTGGGGAAAGGGAAGCACACTAGCCCCGGTACGCTACACTAGCCAAATTGTTTGCCGTCGAACACAATGCTGTCAGGGCCGTGGAACCCTTGCCTCCATCTCCCCCTGGTGCCAGAAACTCCACGTGGGTGCTGACTCCACTCCCTCGCACCAAAAACAAGGAGTCTACCTGGTGGTTCAGGAGTACGAGAGAATCTTTAGTAAGCACCCGCTAGACTTCGGCAGGGTGAAAGGGGTAGAACACCACATCCCCACGGGGAGCCACCCACCAAGAAAAGAGAGACACAGACCTGTACCCCCTGCACATTATCAGAACGCAAAGGGCATGCTGAGAGAAATGAAAGAAGCCGGGGTCATTAGAGACAGCTGTAGCCCCTGGACAGCCCCCTTGGTTCTGGTTAAAAAGAAAGACGGTACCATGAGAATGTGTGTGGACTATAGACAAATCAATCGTATCACCCATAAAGACGCGTACCCACTACCTAGGATAGAGGAGTCTTTAGCCACACTAAAATCAGCTAACTTCTTCTCTACTTTGGATCTTACTAGCGGATACTGGCAGGTTCCTGTGGCAGAGGCTGACAAGGAGAAGACCGCCTTCACCACCCCGATGGGATTGAGTGAATTCAACTGTATGCCATTCGGGCTCTGCAATGCACCCGGGACCTTCCAGAGGCTGATGGAATGCTGTCTATGGCACCGAAACTTCGAGACGGTCCTACTTTACCTGAACGACGTGATTGTCTATTCGAAGACTTACGAGGACCATCTAAAGCACCTGGCCGAGGTGTTCGAAGCCCTGGCAGGCTATGGCCTGAAAGTGAAGCCCTCAAAATGTCACCTGTTAAAACCGAAGGTACAGTACCTAGGGCGCGTGGTGAGTGCTGAGGGAGTAGCCCCCGACCCCGACAAAGTTACAGCCATCAAGAGCTGGCCAAGCCCCTCTAACATCAAAGAAGTGAGGCAATTTCTCGGGTTGGTAGGCTACTACCGAAGGTTCATCCCCGGGTTCACAAAGATGGCAGCTCCAATGCAGGACCTCCTGATAGGTCAGTCTAAATCCAGAAGTCAAAAGCCACCCTTCAAGTGGGACAAGCCGGAAGAGGAGTCCTTCCGCCAGCTGAAGATGGCCCTCACGGGGGATGAGATCCTGGCCTACCCTGATTATGGCCAGCCTTTTATCCTCCACACAGACGCCAGTAATGTGGGGTTAGGAGCCGTACTGTCCCAAAACCAACAGGGCAGAGAAAGGGTGATCGTGTACGCCAGCCGGAAGCTAAGGCCCACTGAAAGAAACCCGGAGAATTACAGCTCCTTCAAGCTAGAATTCTTGGCAGTGGTGTGGGCCGTCACAGAACAGTTTAAACATTACCTGGCCTCCGCAAAGTTCACCGTGTACACGGACAAAAACCCGTTGACACACCTGGACAATGCAAGACTAGATGCCCTAGAACAGCGGTGGATGGCCCGGCAATCAAATTATGACTTCACAATCAAATACCGGGCAGGCAGAACCAACGCCAGCGCAGACGCCCTATCAAGAATGCCCCACCTACCCGAAGGAGAAGAAGACTCGGAAGAGCTGGAGGAAGTAGAGTTCCCTGCGTTCCACCGGTATGGGGCCACTCAGTATTCTCACCGGGTAAGTGACAAAGACCTAACCACCGTCATGTTCAACCCCTTACCCCACCACGGCTGGGCTGAATTGCAAGATAGTGACCCTGCAGTTTGCCTTGTGAAAGACCTGTTAACCCAGGCAGACGCTAGCCCTGGCCCGGATGCTCCAGAGGAAGCCAAGCAGTTATGGAAGGAGAAAAGCAGGCTATTCCTCTACGAGGGTAAGCTGTGCAGAAGGCTTGTCAACCACCGGACGCACGAGCTGACCTGGCAGGTAGTGGTCCCAAGGCGAGATGCAGCAATGGTCCTGGAGGCCTACCATGACAGAGCGGGACACTTCGGGTGGAAGAAACTGGAGTTACTACTGAGAGAGCGGTTCTACTGGATCGGTATGAGAGGGGCCATAGAGAAGTGGTGCAGGGACTGCGGCCCATGCCACCTCAGAAGGAAGGACCGTACCAGCCAGAAGACACCCTTGAGGCCCATCATCACCAGGCAGCCTCTTGAGTTGGTAGCTCTGGACCATGTGAAGTTGGCTCCAAGCAGGTCCGGCTACATCTATGCACTCACGATTGTGGACCATTATTCCCGATTCTTGGTGGTGGTCCCAGTTAAAGACTTGACAGCCTTCCAACAACACTTCTGCCGTCCACACGGGTATCCAGAACAGGGTTTGAGGCTGAAGTCTTCCAGGAGTTCTGCAACCTCTACGGCTGTAGGAAGATTCGGACAACGCCTTACTACCCGCAAACCAACGGGCTGTGTGAGAAAATGAATGATATCGTCATTGATCTCCTCAAGACGTTGCCCCTGGAAGAACGCAGCCTGTGGCCGGAGAAGCTGCCAGACCTGATAGACTTGTACAACCATATCCCGGTGAATGCTACCAACTGCACCCCGGCTTACCTGATGCAAGCAAGACCAGGTAAGCTGCCTATGGACCTGGAGATGGACACCTCCCCAGATGCGGATTGGGATACGGAACGGCGGCTACAGTACAAGAAGGTACAGGAGAGTGTGGAGAGGAGTCTGGCTCAAGTGAGAGAAAAACAAGAGAGGCTCTTCAACCATCACGCCCCTGCTGGTCCCCTGGAACCTGGTGAGCAGGTCCTGAAGTGGAAGAGAAGGCTTCACAAGCTAGATGACCAGTGGGAGAGCGATCCGTACACAGTACTGCCGTCCAACCACAACAACCCGAAGGTATGTGTGATTACCAAGGATAGAGGAGAAACCACTAGCACCGTCTCCAGAGACCACCTAAAACGGTGCCCCGAGCAACTACAGAGTCCAAGTGAAGATCAAGATGACCTTGAACCCGCAGAGGACAAGGAAGAAATGATCCGCACAGTTCTCGGAGAGTTCCCCCGGACCTGGACTCGGATAAATGACGCGATAGTGGTACCCGTCCTACACTTCCTTCAGCCTACCCAGCAGGAGCCTACAGAAGAACAAGAAGAACAAGCAGCCCCGGAGGCAGAAGAACCCATGCCAGAAGCCCAGGAGAGTCAACCCTCTGCTGACAGTGAGCCTGCCATGCCTGCAGTAAACCAAAGAACCTGCAGACAGCTGCCTGCCCTGCCTGTAAACCCAGCTAGTAGCTGTACCCTAAATGCTAGTGGGGAAAGCCAGGTTAGACCACCACCAGACAGTGGGTTACGGAGGTCAACCCGGAGCACTAGGGGTCAAGTACCAGCTCGCTGGAAAATCTGAATGTAAAGTATATATTTAACGTTTTATGTTTGTACTCTGGTTATTAATACTGTTTTCCCAGTTTTCCTAGATACAATGGACTGACAGGTTATGGACGGTGAATAACCGGAACTACCATGTAGATAGTTGCACGTGGTGCCCTCTTGTGAAGATGGCCACAGATGAAAAACCAGTCCGGCGTGGCCTCCTTGTGGCCCAAAGTAGTTAGCTCGGCCTTGTCGCCACGCCCAAGGCCAGGAACTTGGGGTTTATGGAGACAGGTCCCCACACTGTGGAAAACTTCACCTTGCTTGGTGATATGGACACCTGGTCGCGGAAGCGCCGTGACCTTAAGGACAAAATGTGCTTGTAAATATGTTATGGTATTGTTTATACCCTGTTTGTTTTTGGCCAAAAAGACTTAGTCCCGGAGTACTATATTTTACTAGGGTGGAATGTGTCACCCCAGGCCTGGATGCCACAAATATTAAAGGCTGTGTCTGAGAGCAGGAGGGAGGTTCCCTGGTCAGGGGCCATTAGCATGCAGCACCTCCTGTCCCAGGCCAGTAGGGGGAGCATGCTGCCCCTATAAAATCTGGAACTGGGGCAGGGTTAGTGAGACCAGAACCCACTTCTGAAGTCACCAGAAGGGTTCCTTAGAGGAAGGGACAGGTCAGCAGCAGCTGAGGAGTCCGTGAGACAGAGGAGAGACTGCGAGCCAGGGACAGAGGTGACGAGAGCCGGTCCTGGCTGAGAGAATCACCACCGGACATTGGGGTCCGAGGCTGTCAGGGTTGCAAGTCCAGCAGCAGAGAACCAACCCGCAAGGGATTTCAGGTCCCTTTGCCTAAGAAGCCTGGAGGCTCCGCCACACAGAGGGACCAGTACAGCAGGAGAAAGCTAAAGGTACCTAAGGCCCGAGTCGCAAGCCTTACAGGCAAAGTACATGGTCAGCTCAGGGACGTGGGCTATTACACCATGAAGAGGGGGATAGTCAGAAAGAGCATAGCGAGAACAGTAGGCCTACACACTCACCCTGATCAGTGGGGCTCGCCCGAATGCTCTCAGAGACCCAGGCCCACTCCTAACCGGTACTCCTGTTTGGTCAGTAATAACATCTGCAATAAAGACCCTGAACTGTTTGAAGCGGACTCTGAACTCTTACTATTGCGGCCTGCACTATCACCCTCAGCATTCACCTACACTGCCCTGAGGCTACACTCTTCCCGTGGGGAGTTATCCTATCCCTATGCTGCACACCAACACCAGCCTCAGCGGTCTCCCTTGCAGCGGCGGTCATCCCTGACCGCAATCCACGGGTGGCGTAGTCGGACATTCAAAACACTGATAAATAGACTGCCACAATTTGGTCTGACCACCCTGAGCCACGGTATCGGGTTGCCACTACTACCCCCAGCATCGCATAGAAGCCCGGTTCCGGGTGCCCCACGGCCCAGGGGGTGAGTCATTGTAAATTTGAAAACCACACCCCAGATCAGTTTACACAGCATAAAAAAAAAAGCAGAGTGGATATGAGATTTCTATACATCCAATTAACTTTACAGTAGGATTACCACCAGCTGTCGTATATTATAATTGTACAATACAATTGACAAGCAGAAGATGTGTGTTGGCGTCTATCCGCAGTGGCAGCAACTTCACAGTATGGAATGGGATGGAGCAGACAACGAGATGTCTGGTAGTGTAGAGCTATCACTGGCAGCTCCAGCAGCATCAGTTTAAATTAGCTTTAAAACATAGTGGACAGGCTGGAGATTTTTGGCAGTGCAGAAACTGCACAGTATAGAATATTATGAGGAAAGCAGTGAGATGTCTAGCTGAGTGTGTTCAGCATTTGAAGCTCTGGTGGCAGCAGCACAGTATAGATGATATGATTAATAGGGAGGGTATACCTGGCTGGCCATGGGGTATTGGCACTGGATGCAGTACAGGTACATCATAATCTGGCCGTTCAGGCAGTGCATTTCTGTTTGGTGATGTGCATATGGTTGGTTAAGTGGCAAATAAAACATTTGGTCCTTAATGTCATATGCATTGTAATCTCTACTGCTGCCCAAGCTATTTATTGTAGTCCTAGTGTTGGTGTGGCGCCCCTGAGGGTTCGGTCGCCACAGGGGTACTGCATCTCTTCAATGAGGTGTGGTATCTCCTCTCCAAGGTAAGGATGGAGTGCCTTTCAGGACCCCACCTCTGCATTCAACACTACACCTATCCTACCTGTAGGGGGGCTAATATGCACCAGGGTGCTGCCCCAGCCGGGATAAGAGGAGATGGGGGAACCAAAGATAGGGGGAACCAAGTAGTGGGTGAGGGTGGAGGACACACTTAGAGGTTACACTTAATAATTCATATTTAATCTTCAGCCATCTTGGACTTATGGTCCTTTGATTGTGATCTTCATCACTGAACGTGGCTTTCTGTGTGAACCTGCAGTTGATGGGGACACGGTCCTCGTGCTCTGGCCTTGAGGCGAGGAGTGGGCGGGAGTTAACGGTTGTCTCTACCCGGTCAAGGTCCCTACCTAAGAAGGCCTGGAGGGGAGTAGAGGAGAAAAGCTCCACAGGCAAAAGGATCCCAGGAGGATACAGACGGAGCGGCATACGCCACCTGTCCTCACTATTCTGGCCTAGCCAGAGGGACTCCTGCTGCAAAAGGGGTACCGGCCCCCGATATCCGACTCTGTCACTTCAAGTCTTAGTTGGAGAAGCCCGGAGGCTCAGTGGATCCAAACGGGTAACGGACGAAGCGGAGTCGCCACCCGTACCCTTGTTTTGTGCATAGTCCAGAGGGAGACCCGGCCTTTCCACACACACACGGACAGGATAGGACCTAGTGGGACATTCTAGGAACACCTGGGTGCTTGGGTCCTGATTAGCACACCTGAATTATCCGGAGTTTACTGAACCCTTTTCTGGTGGCCACAGCACACCGTGAGGAGCAGGGAGAAGCCTTGCAGCTGTGCATACTACCGTGAGTAAAGCTTGGAAGACTACCCCTATGGCCTCCGGTCCTTTATTGAAGCACGGCACTGCACTACACCGCACCTCATCTCCCACTACTACTCCCATCCTCCTCCTGTCCTTTCCTCTGCTCCACCTGTGGGGAGTAGTACCATCGTCTGCTGCCGAAACCATCCCGCCTCAGAGGACTGAACGCAGCGCTGGTGGAAGATCACCAGAAACCACAGGTGGCATAGTCGTTAATAACCACTCATCCATCCCGAAGCCCATATTTTTGGTGTGTGCGCCCTGGGCACGGACCGGGCCAAGGCCGCGACTGTATCCCCCTTCCTTTTTCCACCGGCCCGCCGTCCGAGTACACCTTTTCCCAGGGAGGGCTGACGCTACCTGACTCAAAGCGGTGTTGGAAATTGGCGTACACTTTTAACTGGCGGCCCTGCCCCCTTCCTTTGGGATGGGGCGTTTAGTGTGTTGACACCAATCCTGACATTGCCGACTATGTTAGTTTGTAGGTGTTTATGACGCGCCCCTGGGCCTGTGTCGCGCTGCGTTGCGCACGCGGGAGCTTACCCGGAGCCGGATCTCTTGAGGGTTGTAATCTCGTGGCGGCGACCCGGTCCGTGCCCAGGGAGTCAAACTGCGCGGCGATATACTAGCAGTAGATGGTTGATGACTACGCCACCCGTTGAGTGCAGCCAGGAAGCTGCTGCTGCAGGGCAGACCGCTGAGGCCGGTGGTAGGATTGTGCAGCGTGATAGTATAACCCCCAACGGGAGGGGTATGGCCTCAGGGCAGCCGACGTGGATGATGGGGGTAGCAGGAACCACTCAGAGACGGTACGGTGTAGTTCAGGGTCTTTACTGGTAACAACGACAGACCCTCCCGGAGTACTTGCTAGCAAACGGGGCCTGGTCAGTCTTTGAGCAGATGGGATCTCCCCTGGCCAGGCGTAGTTGTAGGCCTCCCAAACTGACTGTACTCTTCTGGCTACCTTGCTAGAAGCTGATGTAAGTAGCCCACGTCCCTGAGTGTACCGTGTGGTGCTCATCCGTATGGCCGGTGACTCGGGGCCTTCTAATGGCTTCCGCTCCACGATGGCGGTGCTGGTCCCACGCGTGTGACCGTGCCTTCGGGCTTCTGGGCCAGAGGACCTGAAATCCCCTGCCCGACGGATTCTGCTGCTGGGTAAGAGTTAGTCCCCACAGCCTCGGACTCCGGGTCCGGTAAAGAATCTTCTTAGTCAGGGCGAGCTCTGTAGCTGCCAGCCCCTGACTCCTTGTAACTCTGCTGTTTCCTATGCTGCTTCTCTTCTCCACTCTCCTTGTCTGACTCACCCTGCCTCAGCCCCGGGTTTATACAGGGGAAGTTCTTCCCCTCCCAAGACTGGGCAGGAGGTGTGGCATGCACAGGATCCCTGACCAAAGGACCTCCCACCTGCTCTCAGACATAATATCTCTATCACTGTGGCAACCAGACCCCTGGGGTGTCACATTCCCCCCTAGTGAAATTTAGTACTCCGGGACTAAACACATTTAGAAAAACATAACAAAGTATAACAATAACAATACTATAAGAAAAACACATAAGATGGTTACGGCGTGTCCGCAACCGGATGCAGTCTTTGAAGAAAAGCAAAGGTGTCCATTTCACCAACACAGGGAGACGTAACCAGGTAGGGGTCTGTCCTACCCCGAGTCCTTAACAGTCTCTAGTCCATCCTGGGTTACGCTCCAACTATATACAAGGATTCCCGGTAAATCCACCAAGGTTTCCTAAAAATAACTAGAAACACAAAATTATACACAAGCAACAAGACACAGAAAAACATAAATAAAACAATTTATACACTTTAAATTCTCCAGCGTGCGGGTAACTGGCCTCTAGTGGCCCGAGTGGACCTACGGAGCTGACTGTCTGGCCCTGAACTACAGGGTGTAGGAGCTGTCAAGGGTAAACTGGGCAGCTGTCTACCGGCTCTTTGTCTCACTAGGGGTACGGCAGGCTCACTATAAGCAGAGGGTTGATTCTCCTGTTCTGCTTGTGTGGAGTCTTCTGCCTCCTGGACCGGCTGTTCTTCCAGCTCTACCCGTTGCTCCGTAGGTTCTTGGGATGATGGTTGGAGGAAGGTGAGTACGGGTACCACAACTGCACCATTGACTTGAGTCCAAGACCGAGGGAAGTCCCCGAGCACGGTACTAACCATATCTTCCCTTTCTTCCACGGGTCGATGGTCTTCTTGTTCCTCTTCAGGGTTCCTCAGTTGTTCGGGACACTTCTTCAGGTGGTCCCGGGATACAATGGCTGTGGTTTCCCCTCCGTCTTTACTGATGGTACAGACCTTCGGGTTCCCGTGGCTTGAGGGCAGTACGGTGTACGGGTCCTTCTCCCACTGGTCGTCCAACTTGTGGAGCCGTCTCTTCCTCTTCAAGACCTGCTCTCCGGGTACCAGGGGAACAGCGGGAGCATACTGGTTGTAAGTTTTCTCTTGTCTTTCCCTAGCCTGACAGAGACTTCGCTCCACGCTCTCCTGTACTCTCCGGTACTGCTGCTGCCTCTCTGTGTCCCAGTCTGTTTCTGGTGAAGTGTCCTCGGGGGTCAGGACTCCCATTTCCAGGTCAACAGGTAACTTACCAGGTCTTGCCCTCATTAGGTAAGCCGGGGTACAGTTGGTGGAACCTACCGGGATGTGGTTGTATAGGTCCACCAGATCGGGCAACTTTTCAGGCCACAGACTGCGTTCTTCCAGGGGCAACGTTTTTAGAAGATCCATTACCACCTGGTTCATTTTTTCACAAAGTCCATTAGTCTGCGGATGGTAGGGTGTCGTCCTTATCTTCCGGCAGCCATACAGATTGCAGAATTCCTGAAAGACCTCCGCTTCAAAGGCAGGTCCCTGGTCCGTCAGCACTTGGTCCGGGTACCCGTGTGGACGGCAGAAGTGCTGCTGGAAGGCTCTAGCTGCTGTTTGAGCCGTTAAGTCCTTGACGGGGACGACAACCAAGAACCGGGAGTAATGATCCACGATGGTTAACGCGTAGACGTAGCCACTTCTGCTTGGGGTCAGTTTTACATGATCCAAGGCTACCAGTTCCAACGGTTGCCGGGTGACGATGGACTGCAGGGGAGTCTTCTGGCTGGCTCGGTCCTTCCTTCTCAGGTTGCACGGGCCACAATCTCTGCACCACTTCTCGATGGTTCCCCTCATGCCTACCCAGTGGAACCGCTCGCGCAGCAGGAACTCCAGCTTTTTCCACCCAAAGTGTCCAGCTCCGTCGTGGTATGCCTCCATCACCATGGCTGCGTCTCTTCGTGGCACCACTACTTGCCAGAGTAATTCATGCGTCCGGGAGTTGACCATTCTGCGGCACAACTTCCCCTTGTAAAGGAATAGTCGACTCTTCTCCGCCCATAGTTGTTTGGCTTCCTCCGGAGCGTCTGGTTCAAGGCGAGCCTCTGGCCGAGTCAGCATCTCCTTCACCAGTCGGACGGCAGGGTCGCTGTCTTGCGTTTCCGCCCAGTTGTAGTGGGGTAAGGGGTTCAACGTAGCAGCCTGCTTACCCCTTACCCGGTGGGAATACTGGATAGTCCCATGACGGTGGAACGCAGGGAGTTCAACTTCTTCCAGTCCCTCCGGATCTTCTCCTTCGTCCGGCAGGTTGGGCATCCTGGACAGGGCATCCGCGTTAGTATTGGAGCGTCCTGCCCGGTATTTGATTGTGAACTCGTAGTTGGACAGACGGGCCATCCACCTCTGCTCCAGGGCACCGAGTCTTGCCGTGTCCAGGTGTGTCAACGGGTTGTTATCCGTGTATACGGTGAACCGGGAAGAAGCGAGGTAATGCCTAAAGCGCTCGGTGACTGCCCATACCACGGCCAGGAACTCTAGCTTAAATGAGCTGTAATTCTCGGGGTTCCTTTCGGTGGGTCGCAGTTTTCGGCTGGCATAGGAGATTACTCGTTCTCTCCCCTGCTGAATCTGGGACAGTACGGCTCCTAGCCCGATGTTACTGGCGTCGGTGTAGAGGATGAAGGGCTGGCTATAGTCCGGGTACGCCAAGATTTCATCCCCCGTGAGGGCCATCTTCAGCTGGCGGAAGGACTCTTCTTCTAGCTCTTCCCATTTGAAGGGCGGCTTCTGGTTCTTGGCCTTCCGGGACTGGCCTATCAGGAGGTCCTGCATAGGCGCTGCCTTTTTGGTGAAACCGGGAATAAACCTTCGGTAGTAGCCTACCAACCCTAGGAACTGCCGCACTTCTTTTACGCTGGAGGGGCTTGGCCATCCCTTAATTGCGGTGATCTTATCGGGGTCGGGAGCCACTCCGTCAGCGCTCACCACGTGTCCCAGGTATTGCACCTTTGGTTTCAGGAGGTGACACTTGGAGGGTTTCACCTTTAGGCCGTAACTCGCCAGAGCTTCGAACACCTCCGCCAGGTGTTTCAGGTGGTCCTCATAAGTTTTGGAGTATACGATGACATCGTCCAGGTACAACAGGACCGTCTCGAAGTTTCTGTGGCCCAGACAGCACTCCATTAATCGTTGGAAGGTTCCTGGGGCGTTGCAGAGTCCGAACGGCATGCAGGTGAACTCGCTAAGTCCCATCGGGGTGGTGAATGCGGTCTTCTCCTGGTCCGCCTCTGCTACAGGAACCTGCCAGTACCCGCTAGTGAGATCCAAGGTAGAGAAGAAGTTAGCAGATCTTAAAGCAGCCAATGACTCCTCTATCCTTGGTAAGGGGTACGCATCCTTGTGTGTGATACGGTTGATTTTCCGGTAATCTACACACATCCTCATGGTGTTGTCTTTCTTTTTGACTAAAACTAGTGGGGCTGCCCAGGGGCTACAGCTATCCCGGATTACCCCAGCCTCCTTCATGTCTCTAAGCATCCCCTTGGCGTGTTGGTAATGTGCAGGGGGTACGGGTCGATACCTCTCTTTTATGGGAGGATGATCTCCCGTGGGGATGCGGTGTTCTACCCCCTTGACTCGCCCGAAGTCTAACGGGTGTTTACTAAACACTCTCTCATACTCTTGAACCACCCGATAGACTCCTTGTTTCTGATGTGAGGGAGTGGAATCAGTACCCAAATGTAGTTGCTGACACCAGTCCTCCATGTCTTTCTTAGAGCCGTTACCTTCCTCCGGGTGAGATGGAGGCAAGGGTTCCACAGATTGTATAGAATTTTGATTAGTGGTATATAATTTGGCTAGCGTGGCATACCGGGGCAGGTACACTTCCCTCTCCCCGATATTTATTATGCGAATGGGCACCCTCCCATGGCGTACATTGACCACCCCCCGTGCTGTCAAAATGGTGGGCCTACTGTCTGAGTAAACTGGTTCTACCATTGCCTGGTAATCTCTACCTCTCAGACCAATAGCTGCCCGGCACCAAATCATCATTTCACTTTTTGGGGGCATGGCAATAGGAAAAGGGTCACACATTCTTACGCTACCAATCTCACCGCCGGAGAGTTCCACTTGTTGCCGTTGCATCAGTGCCCGGATCTCTTTCTGGAGCACCCGCTGCTCGCCGGAGCTGGCGTTCTTGGCAACCTGCTGTAAAAGGAAAATCACCTCTGCAAGACAATTTTCAATTACGTTAGTTCCTAGAGTTATTTTTGGGTGACTCTCATGTTTATCAATATCTACAATGATCAGTCCCTGTGCGGCCAGTTCGACTCTACCGATTTTGAGGGTCACCTCTTTAAATCCGATCTGTGGCACGGGCTGGCCATTGCTGGCGATGATACTCAAGTCGTCGTCAGGGTAGCGGGTAATATCCGAGTCATTCCAGTACTGCTTGAAGAGCACGTACGGGATGGTGGTGACCTGTGACCCGGTATCCAGTAGGGCACTCATGGGAATGCCATCCAGTACCACAGGCAAGACTGGACGTCCTCCCACATATCTGTCGCGCCAGTTCGATGGGCCTGGTGATCTTTTTCCTGGGGGTTGGCCCTCTACCCCAGGTTGTGCCCGTTTAAAGAACAGTACCTTTCCATATGTCCGGGTTGATTGCAGCGGCGGCAGATGGGTCGTCCGTCCTCGCTGTATCGGTCACTGGGTCTTCCTCTGGCCGGTGGGGTCCTCCTTGGTCGACGCCACGGGATGTCCTCCGGTCCGGATGCCAGCTGGATCTTCCCTGGGGTGGAAACCTGTAAAGACTGCACAGTTCGGGTTAGCGCAGCAACGCTCTTAGCTAGCTCTTGGACCTGATGGCGTAGGTCTGGAGCCGGGTCATTGTCCAAAGCCTGCGCATCAGCTCCCACAGGCCCTGCCGACAAGGGCGCCGCCTCCTGGTGGTAAGTAATAGCTGGGCGCCTGTGGGTCACAACGCCACCCGGTGCCGGTTCTCGGAGCACCCGGATGGCTCTGTCCTTGAACTGTGCAAAGTCCAGATGGGGATCCTGTAAGGCCATTGCCCGCAACTGGGTTCGGTGGGCATTGCAATATAAACCCTCTATAAATTGTTCAGTCAACAGCCTGTCCTCGTTTCCCACCCCATCAGGGTCGGTCTGCTTTATGGCCCTCAGGGCCTCTTGTAGGTTTAGTGCATAGTCCCTTATACTCTCATGCGCTCGCTGCTTGCACCCGTAGAATCTAAGCTTAATCTCGGCTGAGGTGCGGGTATCAAAGGTGTCCTTCAGCCGGGTTAGTATCCCTGCGACAGTCTTCCTCCCAGGTGGCCAGGATTTTACTTCCCTTTTGGCTGCCCCGGTTAGTTGGGCCACCAGGATGCTCACTTTTTGCTCTTCTGTGAGGGGGTACACCTGGAAGAGGCTATCCAGCTTTTCTCTAAAGTCATGCAGGGTATGTGACTCCCCTGAGTACTGGGGTAGCCAAGCTGCTCCCGGGATATAGGGCATGGTGAAGGGCATAACTGCAGCAGCGGTGGCGCTGGCGGGAGTTGAGGCAGTGAAGCTCTCCTCCGTATCCGACATCTTCCTCCCCCCTAGTGGACCGTGGCCTACCTTGCGATGAAACTGTTCCGTAGGCCGCGGCTCCGCAGTGGATCGTCAGGGTTGAGGACCTTCCGTCGCGCTCCGGTGACGTCGGCGTCTGCTGGGCTCCTTCCAGGACCTTACGCAACGTCCGGACGTGAGGCGGGGCTTCAGTTCTCGCGCGCTTTCGGAGTCCACGCCCCTCTTCTTCCCGCGCGGCGTCCTCAAGATGGCGTCCAATGGCGGGAAAACTCCACGGATGGCGGGAAGAAGGTCGAAGATGGCGCCGGATGGCGGGAAAACTTTGCGGATGGCGGGAAGAAGGTAGAAGATGGCGCCGGATGGCGGGAAACCTCCACGGATAGCGGGAATCTTCACCACTGGTAAGTTTGAACAGTCTTTGCTTTTCAGGCACGCAGTACCCGGTGGTTGCGGGCACGAAATCCTGCCGACTACGCCAAAGTTGACGCGCCCCTGGGCCTGTGTCGCGCTGCGTTGCGCACGCGGGAGCTTACCCGGAGCCGGATCTCTTGAGGGTTGTAATCTCGTGGCGGCGACCCGGTCCGTGCCCAGGGAGTCAAACTGCGCGGCGATATACTAGCAGTAGATGGTTGATGACTACGCCACCCGTTGAGTGCAGCCAGGAAGCTGCTGCTGCAGGGCAGACCGCTGAGGCCGGTGGTAGGATTGTGCAGCGTGATAGTATAACCCCCAACGGGAGGGGTATGGCCTCAGGGCAGCCGACGTGGATGATGGGGGTAGCAGGAACCACTCAGAGACGGTACGGTGTAGTTCAGGGTCTTTACTGGTAACAACGACAGACCCTCCCGGAGTACTTGCTAGCAAACGGGGCCTGGTCAGTCTTTGAGCAGATGGGATCTCCCCTGGCCAGGCGTAGTTGTAGGCCTCCCAAACTGACTGTACTCTTCTGGCTACCTTGCTAGAAGCTGATGTAAGTAGCCCACGTCCCTGAGTGTACCGTGTGGTGCTCATCCGTATGGCCGGTGACTCGGGGCCTTCTAATGGCTTCCGCTCCACGATGGCGGTGCTGGTCCCACGCGTGTGACCGTGCCTTCGGGCTTCTGGGCCAGAGGACCTGAAATCCCCTGCCCGACGGATTCTGCTGCTGGGTAAGAGTTAGTCCCCACAGCCTCGGACTCCGGGTCCGGTAAAGAATCTTCTTAGTCAGGGCGAGCTCTGTAGCTGCCAGCCCCTGACTCCTTGTAACTCTGCTGTTTCCTATGCTGCTTCTCTTCTCCACTCTCCTTGTCTGACTCACCCTGCCTCAGCCCCGGGTTTATACAGGGGAAGTTCTTCCCCTCCCAAGACTGGGCAGGAGGTGTGGCATGCACAGGATCCCTGACCAAAGGACCTCCCACCTGCTCTCAGACATAATATCTCTATCACTGTGGCAACCAGACCCCTGGGGTGTCACATTTACCTTGGTGCAAAAATAGTAGATGAAGGTTCTGTTATTGAACAACAATACACCGTACTGGCGTCTTTTTCAAGTAAAGAAAAGATGCCAGTTTGGATTTTTTGACTTGAAAAAGATGCCAGTATGGCATATTTACGCATTTTCCAATAAAAGTACCTTCAGTTACTACTTTTGCAGCAAGAAATGTTTTTCCAGCAAAGCTGCCTATTTTTTTTTCTTCTGGTTAATTTTACCGCTGTTGGACCTTTTATATCAGGGGTTAACATGTTATCCCCTGATGGACCTTTCCATATGGTTTACTTTTTATCCTCCTTTAGTAGGATCACCCTATTTTGTGTGTTTTTTCCCTCCACAGCTTTTATCACAAACTATCTTCTTTGGGGCGCACATGACCTATTGCAGCCATGTGATATACATGATCCTTTCTGATCACCTGATCGCTTGTCTGCAGACAATTTATCATTATGTTTTCTCATAAGAACACATTGTCAGTGATGCAGGCCATGTGCGTCATTTAACGCTTGGTCATCTGGCGCACGTCATCTTTGCGATCACATGGCCATGTGCCCTCACTCCATCCAGTCACATCAGTAGCCCCGTGACTGCTCCCTTGAGTGGTCACTAGTGATGAGCGAGCATGCTCGCTACTGCTCAGTGCTCACCCGAGCATCTCACTGCTCGAGATGCTCGGCGCTCGCAAAGTATTTCCGGGGTTGCTCGGCGGGAACTCGGGTCTCCTCCCTGCATGTTTGGCGCTCTTTAGAGCGCCAATGAACATGCAGGGATTGCCTGCCATTCACTGTAATGCCGTAGCCATGTTGGTTGTGGCATTACAGTGATTGGCTGGCGCACAGCGTCATCAGGTGTATATCAGACCTGGCGCCGTCATGCTTGTCACAGTCACTCTGGAATCAGGCAGTGTAGGGAGAGGTGCTGCTGAGCTAGGGAGAGATTTGCTTGTTTCTAGTTAGTGTAGGTGTACCAAACTATATTAGAGACACATATCCATCTCAACAAACAGTCCTTCTGAGGACTAATCCTTCTGCAGAGATATCAGACAGGCCGTGTATATAGGCAGGCAGGCATGGTATATAGCAGACTGCAGTGCACATAGCACAAGAGGCTCCATTCCAGTTCTGTCTGCTGCTGCAGTTAGATATTTCTAGAAATAGGCTCAGGTCTCAGGGGCAAGAAATAATTTTTTTTGCATCTTAATCAGCATTATTTGCTTAAAAATCAATCCAGAGAACACAGTTTTTCTGCGCCATTTGCTTGTTAGCACTGCAGAATACAACTTGGTCCTTTCCATATTACAGCGCTAAAAATCCAGCTATTTAAAACTGTGTTTTCTCCATCACACGGATCACATATATGCTTTCAGAAAATATTGCCATTTCTGAACTCGATTAAAAATTTTTTTAGTGTGTCAGTGAAGCAATTGACACCAGTTTGCTGTTCAAAATAGTTACCTACAGGCCAGATATTTAAAACTGTGGTTTCTCCGTCACACGGATCACATATATGTTTTCAGAAAATACTGCCATTTCTGACCTCCATTAAAAATTTGTTTCAGTGTGTCAGTGAAGCAATTGACACCAGTTTGCTGTTCAAAATAGTTACCTACAGGCCAGATATTTAAAACTGTGGTTTCTCCGTCACACGGATCACATATGCGTTTTCAGAAAATACTGCCATTTCTGACCTCCATTAAAAATTTGTTTCAGTGTGTCAGTGAAGCAATTGACACCAGTTTGCTGTTCAAAATAGTTACCTACAGGCCAGATATTTAAAACTGTGGTTTCTCAGTCACACGGATCACATATATGTTTTCAGAAAATACTGCCATTTCTGACCTCCATTAAAAATTTGTTTCAGTTTGTCAGTGAAGCAATTGACACCATATTGCTATTCAAAATAGTTACCTACAGGCCAGCTATTTAAAACTGTGGTTTCTCTTTCACACGGATCACATATATGCTTTCAGAGTGTGGAAGTGGAAGACCACGTGGTGGATGATACAGTAACTGACCCAACCTGGCAGGAGGACATGCAGAACAAGGACAGCAGCACACAGGGGGAGGGAGGCAGAGCACCCCAACAGGCAGGAAGAAGCAGTGTGGTGGCAGCAGAAAGAAGGCAGGCAACCGTTCCCCGTAACACCAACACGAAGGAAGTTGCCAGTACAACTGTTAGGTCTTCCCGAGTCTGGTTGTTTTTTAAAGACTTTGCCGATAACCACCTGCCAGGCGAGCATCAGCAGGGGTGGCAAAATGACCAGCCTGACCACCACCAGCATGAACAGGCACATGGCAGCAAAGCACCCGACTTTATGGGCCAAACCCCAGGGTCCAGGAACAGTGTCTGCGGGTGGCACCACTGCTTCTTCTGCTGTTGTGCATGCAAGCCAATCCCCTGTCCATGGTGGATGCGAAGATGCCTCCTGCCTTGCACCTGTCATTGCACACTCTCAAGTAGTAGCATCAGGAAACACGTCCACGTCCTTGTCCCAGCGCAGCGTTCAGTTGTCCATACCCCAGTCCTTGGAACGCAAGTGCAAAAACGCAGCCAAAGCCCCACAGGCCACACTACTAAATTCCGACATTTCACGACTGCTTGCACTAGAAAAGTTGCCTTTTAGGCTCGTGGAGACGGAAGCATTCCGCAACCTGATGCCGGTGGCCGTTCCTCAGTACTCAGTCCCCAGCCGCCACTATTTTTCCCAGTGTGCCGTCCCCGTATTACAAAAACACGTGTCCCAAAACATTAGCCGTGCCCTCAACAATGCAGTTACCGGGAAAGTCCACCTAACCACGGATACGTGAGCAAGTGCTTGTGGGCAGGGACGGTACATCTCGCTGACGGCACACTGGGTTAACATAGTGGAGGCTGGGACCCAGTCGGACCTTGGGACGGAACATATCCTCCCGACGCCAAGGATTGAGGGCCCTAGGTCAATCAGGGTTGCCCCCACAGTCTACAGCTCCTGCACCTCATCCTCCTCCTCCTCCTCCTCTTCAGCCTCCATCTCCGAAATGACCACATCAGTCACAAGCTGGAAGCACTGCAGCACTGCCTCAGCCAAGCGGCAACAGGCTGTGCTGAAGCTAATATGCTTAGATGACAAACCGCACAATGCGGTTATGGAGTTATGGACAGCTCTGAAAGAGCAGGCAGATCTGTGGCTCACAGCGCTGAACCTACAGCCAGATATGGTCGTGTATGACAATGGCTGGAACCAAGTGGCGGCTCTGAGGTGAGGCGAGCTCACACACGTACCATGCCTGGCCCATGTGCTTAACCTCGTGGTTCAGCAGTCTCTCAAATCCTACTCGGAGCTGTCGGATCTGCTTGTTAAAGTACACTGCCTGTGTGCCCATTTTAGAAATTCACCTACAGCTTGCGCCGCCCTTGCCGTGTTTCAGCAGCGTTTGCAGCTTCCGGCTCACAGACTGGTATTTGATGTCACCATGCATTGGAACTCTACATTGCAGATATTGGGAATGATTTGTGAGCAGAAGAGGGCAGCTGTTGAGTACCAGCATCAAAAAGGCCGTCGGTATTCAGTTCAGACTCCACACATAAGACCTCAGGAGTGGACATGGATGTCAGACATATGTACCATCCGCCAAACCTTTGAGGACTCCACCAAGATGGTGAGCCACCCCCGTAGTGTTCGAGTTCGGTTCGGTTCGTCGAACACCCGTGTGTTCGCCGAACTGTTCGTCGAACTGTTCGTCGAACACCTTCGAACACCGTTAAAACCAATGGCAGGCAAACAAAAACACATAGAAACACATAGAAAGCACCTTCAAAGGTGTCCAAAAGCTGACAAACTGCTCAGAAGACACAACTAACACATGGAAAAGTGACAAGTACATATAGTCATGCGAAAAGAAAAGAGGTGGAGGAGTAAAAGGAGGGGGAGACACAGATATAGGCATGTCATGCCCTTCTAAAATCCAAAAAGTGAGAAGCCGAGACGGCCAGTCCGCTCCTGCCCGTGCCACCTCCGTGTCGCCGGGTTTGTGCCAAAGCCGCGGTGAACCCTGACGGCCAGCCCCCCTCTCCCAATACTGGTGCCTGTCCGCTGGTGGGTCGAGAGAGCCCCCCTGTGGTGGAGGCAGCTCTAAGCTTTTTAATTTAAATTGTCCCTCTAATTTGAATGAATACACTTTGAATCCATTTACAAGGATCTATTGGAGGGCAAGTCTCATGCCAGCAGCCGCGTAATTCCAGCTCCAGTAGCGTCCATTAAAGCTGCTGCAGTTAAAAAGCTTTTATAAGGATCGAGCTCGGCTGTCCACCGCAAGGCATCCTACTGCCAGTCCCAGCCCCTATGCCTTGGGGTGCCTCCTGATGCTCTTCACTAAGTATCCCGTGGTCCCGAAGCATTTCCTTTGAAAAAATTAAGTGTCCAAACTACAGGTGGTGTAGCTTGCTTAACAGCCGGGATAATCCGCTGACTAGCAGACACTGCTACTAGGCACAAAGTATTTCCTGGGCTAGATGCAGTTAAAAATTTGTAAGTAGATACTCTCGTTGGATGCTGAGAAAGCATTCCATAGAGTCTCCTGGCACGCCATATATGATTCTCTTAAAAAGCTTGGGGTAGGGGTCTAGGGGACCCTTTTATAGCCAAAATCACGGCCCTGTATCACAATACGTCACCTAGGCTGAAGATAAATGGAACTGTAGCACCGAGGGCTCGGTTGCTACAGACGTATTGCACCTCACCCAGAGGTGTGATATCTCACTCTCAGATAAGGATGGAGTGTGGATCAGGACCCGACACCTGCATGCATTACACCACATTGCCGTGGGGCAGGGCGACCAATATGCCCCTGAGATGGGCACGACAGTCCCTGTCCCTGGCTGGAGTGGGGGGAGGGAACACTGAGGAAGGGGAACCCTGCAGTGCAGGAGCAGGGAGGAAGCAGTTCCTGGGTGCATTGAGAAGGGAGTATAAAAGGTGGGCACCATCTTAGTTCAGTGCAGAGAAGTCTGAGCAGAAGTGGCAGGGAGCAGGGGCTCTGCATGAGCTCTGCTCCGGAGGCGGGCCTAGTAACAGAGGCCCAGGCCTGCAAGAGGGAGAAGGAAGGAAGAGGAGCGGAGAAGGCTCCAGGAACGAGGAATGAAGGGATCCCAGGGGTGCGGACGGGCGAGTCGCCACCGCACGCCCGAATCCACCTGCGTGGAGGGGTCAGGCCAAAGGGGGAGACCGGTCCCCGAACTAGTGGAGGCAGGAAACGACCCTCAGCTAGAAACCGGAGGCTCTGACATTTTATGTGGCGCAGCCCCTTGCTCCACCCGCTAGGAAGGCACCACATAGGGTCAGGGAAACTGGCGCCAAGTTTACCAAGAGGAGGCCCGAGGCAGCCGGACAGAAGTGTTGGTAAGAAAGGCCAGACAAAGGACACACAAAGGGGGTCCTGTGAAGCGCTCCAAAGTTATCTGGGAGTTGTCTGAGCCCCTCACCTGGTGAGCACAGTACGACGTGGGCAGCCGTTACCTGCAGACGTGGTCTGGATAATAAGAACTGTGAGTAAAGGCCCTGAACTGCATCACTGACTCCGTGTCGTTACTGCTGCTGCCCTGCACCATCACCCCCATCCTCCGCATACACTGCCCTGAGGCTATACTCCTCCCGTGGGGAGTTATGCTACGCTCTGCTGCACCCACAACACCAGCCTTAGCGGTCTGCCCTGTAGCGGCGGTTCACTCTGACCGCAATCCACGGGTGGCGTAGTCGGACATTTAAACATCAAAACCACATAAATAGTTCCGCCACTGGTTTGACCGCCCTGAGCCACGGAACCGGATCGCCGCCACGAAGACTACAACCACCAGCATCCACCAAAAAGGGTCCGGCTCCAGGTGTCCCAAGGCCCAGGGGGTGCGTCAGAACATTTTCATCACCTTTCACAATCACCAATGGGACAAGGCAGGGATGTCCTCTGTCCCCTCTCTTATACATCCTAGTGACGGAGCACCTGCTCTCATCAATTCGCCATAACCCCAATATTAGGTGGATTGAGGTGGGAGGCACCGAGTACAAGTGCTCTCTATTTGCTGATGATGTCCTAGTATACATCACTCAATCACATATATCCATCCCTGCTGTTATGGCTGAAATAGATCACTTTGTTACATGGTAAAATTTTAAAATCAATGCAGCGAAGTCTGAGGCCCTCGATGTCTCCCTCCCTAAATCCATATAGGATTCCATCCAGTCCAACTTTCCCTTTGCCTGGCCCTCACAGGGTATCAAATACTTAGGAATTCCTATTCATAGAGACCTCTCCCATCTATGTTATCTTAATTTTGGGCCCTTTATTGAACAATTCCATACAGACCACGGTTGGCAAGTTAGAACTGTAAGATTCACTACGTGAACCACTGGTGTTTTGTGGAAAAGCACATGTACACCGCGTTCCAAATTATTATGCAAAAAGTGTTTAGGAGTGATAAGGGAAGAATTTGTTTGTTTGTCAGTTAAACTCATTGATGGTGATGTGTGTCAGGGCTCTTTATATCACTGTAAGCAATTGCAGACACCTGTGCTAATTAGTTTGGCAGGTGTGTCCAATGAAAGGCAAGACTACTTAAGAAGGCTTTCTCACATTATTAAGCAGCCTACATTTTCTGCCAAAATGGGAAAGAAAAAGGATGTGTCGGCTGCTGAGAAGCAACAAATTGTGGAGTGTTTAGGTCAAGGCATGACTACAATCAACATTGTGCGATGATCAGGATGAAGTGTCTTGGCAATCAAGAAGTATGTAGCTGATTCACAGTACACACGTGTGCGTGCTGATAAGGGCAAATTGAGGACTCTTTCCTACAGGCAATTACGTCAGGTTGAAACAGCAGCAGCAAAAAAGCCTTGTCATAGCAGCAGACAAGTTTTTGAAGCTGCTTGTGCCTCCAACGTCCCCCGAACAACAAGATGCAGGGTCCTTCAGAGGTTTGCAGCTGTGCATATGCCATCCTGTCGACCTCCTCTATCCACTTCACACAAGCAGAAACGGCTCCAGTGGGCCAAACATTACATGAAGACTGATTTCAAAACTGTTTTGTTCACGGATGAGTGCTGTGCAGCGCTCGATGGTCCAGATGAATGGAGTGGAGGATGGCTGGTTGATGGACACCCCACGCAAACACGACTACAGCGCCAACAAGGAGGAGGTGGAGTAATGTTTTGGGCTGGAATCATGGGGAGAGAGATTGTCGGCCCCTTTAGGATCCCTGAAGGCGCTAAAGATGAACTCCATAATGTATGTGGATTTTCTCAAACAGCACTTCCTGCCATGGTTCAAGAAGAAGAACCGTGTATTTCACAGCAAGATCATTTTTCTGCATGATAATGCACCATCTCATGCTGCACATAAAACATCTGCATCTCTGGCTGATATGGGCATAAAAGGGGACAAACTTATGGTGTGACCCCCATGCTCCCCTGACCTCTACCCCATTCAGAACCTTTGGAGCATCATTAAAAGGAGTGTCTATGATGGCGGGAGGCAGTTCACATCTAAGCAACAGCTCTGGGAGGGTATTCTGTCCTCATGCAAAACAATTGAAGCAGAAACCATCCAAAACCTGACAAATTCAATGGACGAGAGAGTTCAGAAGCTCCTTTCGAACAAGGGGTCCTATGTGAAAATGTAACATCACCTAGAATAAAGTTTTGAGTTGAAAACTGTTTGATTTCAGTTTCTAACAACCTGCTAATGCTTATAATTTCAAAAATGACCATTTTTTTGGTCTTTATTAAAATGAAAAGGTTGATCGAAAAGTTTGGGGGATCTAAGAGTGTGGCAACCCAGTAGTCATGATTACTTCGAATTCTGACAATATGAGGGTCATGCTGCAGGTAGTGCAGCAAGAAGGCACTTATGTGTCTTGCGCATCTCGGAGCCCCAAAATTATTTTCCGGGCTAGATGCAGCTAAAAATTATTTTTAATTTTAAATCTGGTGAAGCTTATTATAGATGGCCTAATAGGATCAGTGCTGCACACTGCTACAAAGCCCAAATTATTTTCCAGTCAAGATACAGATAAACATGATTAGTAATTTGAAAGCTTAAAACGGTTGGTAGGGTGATTTTAACCAATCATCAAGCTTTTACTCTCCCCAGGATGACACAGGGGTAGAAAAGTCGTTTCGGATCCATGATTTGTTCATCTTTATGAACGTGAGTCTGTCTACATTATCAGTGGAGAGCCGCGTGCGCTTATCTGTCAGCACACCACCAGCAGCGCTGAACACACGTTCAGACAGAACGCTGGCTGCGGGGCATGACAAGATCTCCAAGGCGTAAGTGGCTAGCTCCGGCCATTTATCCAGATTGGAAGCCCAAAAAGAGCAAGGGTCCAGTGACACAGTCGTGGCTTCAATGTTTACTTGGAGATACTCCTGTACCATCGTCTCTAGGCGTTGACTATGTGTCAGACTTCTTGTCTCCTGTGGCCTTGCAAAGGATGGGCTAAAAAAGTGGTGAAATGATTCCGCAAAATTGATGTTACCAGCAGATACTGTGGTTCTGTTACGGTTTGAGTGCTGAACACTTGACGGTCCCACGGTTGGCAAGTTGGAACTGTGAGATTCACTACGTGCACCACTGGTATTTTGTGGAAAAGCACATGTAAGATTCTGCAACAGTCTCTGCTGATACTCCTGCATGCGTGCATCCATTTCTATGGCAGGAATAATTTCTGCAAATTTACTTTTGTACCGGGGATCTAACAGTGTGGCAACCCAGTAGTCAGGATTATTTCTAATTCTCACAATTCGAGGGTCATGTTGCAGGTAGTGCAGCAAGAAGGCACTCATGTGTGTTGCGCATCCAGGAGCACCAAGTCCCTGTTGTGTTGGTGGCGAGGTAGCAATCATGCTTCCTTCCTCTGTCCTCTCCCCCTAACCTCGCACAACAGAAATGTGATCAAGGTCTCCCTCATCTGATGAGTCTTCCATCAGTTCGTCCTCCACTTCTTCCTGGGCTCCTGCACCTTCCTCACTAGTTTGGCTGCTACCATGCGCCCTGGTAAAATCATCTCCCCCACCCTCACATGCCTGCCGCCTTGGTGCTGCCGACCGTCTGGACCTTGCAGATGTTAGCCCTTCCGCATACAACTCCTCCTCCTCTACTTCCTCCACCTCCTCTTGTGCCACCACCTGACTCCGAATTCTGTTTAACATGTGCTCCAGCATGTAAATCACCGGAATAGTCATGCTGATAATGGCATCGTCAGCACTAAACATCTTCGTCGCCATTTCAAAACTGTGCAGAAGGGTGCATAGGTCCCTGATCTGAGACCACTCATCCAGCGTGATTTGCCCCACCTCTGAATCTCGTTGGCCCAGGCTATACGTCAGAACGTATTGCACCAGGGCTTGTCGGTGCTGCCACAGTCGCTGCAACATGTGCAGAGTTGAATTCCACCGGGTAGGCACATCGCATTTTAGCCGGTGAAGTGGCAGGCCCAACGACTTCTGTAGAGATGTAAGTCGCTGAGCTGCGGGATGCGAACGGCGGAAGTGAGCACACAGCGACCGTGCCCTCTGCAGAAGGCCATCTAGTCTGGGATAGTGGGCTAAAAATTGCTGGACAACCAGGTTCAACATGTGAGCCATACAAGGCACGTGTGTGACATTGCCCCGGCGAAGGGCCGCACCCAGGTTTGCAGCATTGTCGCACACGGCCTTCCCTTGTTTCAGGTCCAGTGGAGACAACCATTCATGAAATTGGTTCTCCAGAGCTGACCACAACTCCTCAGCTGTGTGACTCACATTTCCCAGACATTTCAATGTAAAAACCGCCTGATGACGTTGAGCCCTACTGCCAGCATAGTAAGGAGGTGTGCAGGATCCCTTCTGCGCAGTTAGAAAGCTTGTGGCATGACCAGACAGGCTTTGGGTGCAGGTGGAAGACCGAGAGGAGGTTGAGGAGGCAGAAGCAGTGGAGGAAAAATGACATAAAGAGGATTGACGCACAACTCGTGGGGACGGCAAGACTTGGACAGCAGCCCCTTGTCCTGCTGTCACCATAGTTACCCAGTGCCCAGTCAGCGACATGTAACGCCCCTGTCCATGCCTACTCGTCCAAGTGTCTGTGGTGAAATGCACCCTGTCACACACAGAGTTTCTCAAAGAAGCGGTGATGTTGTGTGCGACATGCTGGTGGAGCGCAGGCACACCTTTCTTTGAGAAGTAGTGCCGACTGGGCATCTGGTACTGGGGCACTGCGACGGACATAAGGTCTCGAAAATCCTCTGTGTCCACCAGGCGGAAAGGCAGCATTTCTGTAGCCAAGAGCTTGCAGATGGTGAAATTCAACCTCTTAGCTTTCTCATGGCTAGGAGGAAATGGTGTTTTACTTGTCCACATCTGAGGGACCGAGGGCTGGCTATTGTGCTTAGACGGGGTTGATAAGGGTGTCCCCGGCAAACTGCCGGTCTGTGAGGAAGATGCAGGCGGACATGTTAGGTTGCCTTGATCCAAAGGTGGTGCTATCGATGTCGGACAGCGCTCAAGACCAGCTGGTGTTACCACCTCCAAAGAAAATGATGACCTGCCAATCACGCTGGCTGTTGCGGGTAAAGAGGTGGCAGGTCTGCGCCCCAAAACAGGTGTGACTGCTGTCCCCCCAGTCACAGAGGATGAAGAGGCCGCGGATGCACAAGATATGGCAGACGGTGGTTGGCCCGGCCGGCTAGACCGCATTGTAGCACACTGAGCTTCCCACTGCAACTTATGCTTCATGTCCATGTGCCGGTTCAGAGTTGTGTTTGAGGATGCAGTTGTTGACGTGCTTCCAGTACTACGTCTCTGTCCAGGAAGGCGCAACCTGACCTCGTCGTCACTAGCATCTTCCTCCACCTCCTCTGCTGACCTCATCTCTTGGCTGACTGTGGGTTGACAGTAAGTGGGATCTCCGACCTCATCATCATCACCCTGTGCGTTATCACACCCGTGGTCCTCAGAGCCAACCTGTTCCTGCCCTGACAAAAAACTAAAGTTGTCGCTCCAATCAGGTATTTGAGTCTTATCATCGTCTTCCTCATTGTCTCCACCAACAGGAGTTACAGTTTGGGAATGAGGGTCTACATTATGGTCAGAACCTTCTGCGTCTGGTCCTGGATCCGACTCATAAAGATTCTGGGCATCAGTGCAGATCATTTCCTCGTCTGGATTCACAGAAGCGCTGGAGTCGACCTCTGATTCCCAGGCTATAGTATGAGTAAACAGCTCTGCAGACTCAACCATCTGTTCTACCTCATACTCAGACGGGCAGCTGGAGATTTGGGAGCTGTGAGGAAGCAAGTGCGATTTGGGTGACACCTTTGAGGACTGGAGTATTTGTGATGTTGAAGTTGATGTGGAGGAGAGCCCACTTAAAGGAGCACTTGATATCCGTTGAAGCACCTGCTGTTTTTGTGCCTCATCTGGAATTTGTAGCGATTGGCGTGGCCGTAAGAAAGGGATCTTATCACATTGTCCGCTAAAAGAAGTAGACATTTTAGTTTGGCTGGAAGATGGTCTTTCTTCTGCACCTACCCCACGGACACAACCTTTTTTCCCCTTCCCAACACGCCTATTCCCCTTTCCACCAGCAGCAGGCCTTTTTCCACTCATTTTGGTGGTTAACTAATTCACAACTCTGGAGTTGTTTGCACAAAAAAACAATGGATGGTAACCGAGCAGAGCTGAGTGGCCAAACTGTGGTATTAGGCCAAAACTATTGGCTGGGTTAGATGCAGAAAAAAATTATTTTTAATTTGCAACCTGATGGAGGTCAGTATAGATGGACTAATAGACCAAGTCCCACACACCGCTAGAAGCCCAAATATTTTTTCAGAGCTAGATGCAGAAATTTTTTTTATTCAATTTGCAACCTGATGGAGGTCAGTATAGATGGACTAATAGACCAAGTCCCACACACCGCTAGAAGCCCAAATATTTTTTCAGAGCTAGATGCAGAAATTTTTTTTATTCAATTTGCAACCTGATGGAGGTCAGTATAGATGGACTAATAGACCAAGTCCCACACACTGCTAGAAGCCCAAATATTTTTTCAGAGCTAGATGCAGAAAAAAATTATTTTTAATTTGCAACCTGATGGAGGTCAGTATAGATGGACTAATAGACCAAGTCCCACACACTGCTAGAAGCCCAAATATTTTTTCAGAGCTAGATGCAGAAAAAAATTATATTCAGTTTGCAACCTGATGGAGGTCAGTATAGATGGACTAATAGAATGATGCTATGCCCAAAAGATTTTACTTCACTAGGTGCAGTAAAAAAATTGGTATTCTATACACAGGTGGTATATCTTGCAACACAGATAGGCTACTCCACTGACTAACACACTCTGCAATAGGCCAAAAAGGATTAGCTTTGCTAGATTCAGCCAAATGCTGTGAAAAAAACTTGCACAGCACTGGCACAGACCTGCCTGGCAAAAACTGATAGGAACTGATGTAACCTAGTCCTGAAAAGGACTCCAATTACAATTAGTCTTTACTCCCACAATCTATCTATTTAAGAGCACAGACCTGCCTGATAAAAGTCGTAGGAAATGCTGTAACCTAGTCCTTAAAAGGACTGCAATCACAACTATTCCCTACTCCCAAGCTATCTGTATATTTGTGCGAAAATTGGCTTGAAATTAACAAGGTATAGCGCACACAGCAACAGCGGTGCCGTCTAACACGCAGCTGCAGCAGTGAGAAAATGGTGGCGACGGGGAAAATGGCTTGGTCTTATAGGGCAAGGACATGTGACATACACTGCCAATCACACATGCCCTTGCTTGTGTGAAAAAAAGCACTTCGCTCCGTGTGTGCGCTGCTGATAGGCTGACAGATTGCACCTCCCCACTGCAAATGCGGGAAAGAGAAAAAAAAATGGAGATCTTCATTGTTCCTGCAGAGATCCATCCCCTGCCCCTCCCCCCGCCCCGCTGTACACTCAAACTGCGTATTAACATTAATTTTCATCATTACTGAGAAAAAATCCAGTTATGATTTTGGTGCACGAACAGTTATCGAACATAACCTCGAACAGCCGAATTTTTCTCAAATTGTTCGTGTTCGCCGACCGGCTCGAACACCGCCCAAAACAGCTCGAATTTGAGATTGGCGAACAGTTCGAGTAGAACAACGCTCATCTCTAATGGTGAGTGGCGATGATGCCATAATTAGCATCACCATCCAGCTTCTCTGTCTTCTGAAACGCTCTCTGCTCACAATCAAAGAGGATGAATTGCAGGCAGAGCAAGATGAGATGGAGCAGGGAACCATACAGGGTGATTACACACAGCCCAGCCTCATCTCATCCCAACATGGATTGGGTGACAATGAGGAAGAGGAGAAGGAGGAGGAAGAACAGGAGCTAGTTTCATGCACTATAGATGGTATTACCTGCACAACTGTCATACCGTCTGCTCAGCGTGGATGGCCAGACGACAGAGAGGAGGAGGAGGAGAGAATAGTCAGTCATCCCCTTGGTGAGGACACGGAAGTCTTGCCTGTTAGTAGTCTGGCACGCATGGCCGAGTTTATGTTACGCTGCCTTTCCCATGACCCTCGCGTTCTCAAAATTTTGGGTGACAGTCATTACTGGTTGGTGACACTTCTAGACCCACGCTACAAGGAGAACTTTATATCTCTTATTACTGAGGCAGACAGGTCTACAAAAATGGGGCAGTACCAGAAGGCCCTTGTTGCGGAACTATTAAAAAAATTCCCATCTGAAAATGCTGGCGGCAGAAGTCACAGTTCGTTGGACAACCAAGGAGTACAGGCGGGAGAGATACAACTTCAATCCAGCAGAGGCAGGGGAACGCTGTCAAAGTTATGGGAGAATTTTCTCAGCCCCTACTAACGCACTGTCCCTGAGGCGCGGGATACTCTCACAAGGAATGAAAAGTTTGGGAAGATGCTGAGGGAGTACCTTGCCGACCGTACCAACGTCCTCCGTGATTCCTCTGTGACTTATAATTATTGGGAATCCAAGCTGGATATGTGGAATGAACTGGCTCTCTACGCCTTGGAGGTCCTGGGCTGCCCTGCCGCTAGCGTTTTATCAGAGCGGGTTTTTAGTTCCGCTGGTGGAATTATAACTGATAAGCGCATCCGCCTGTCAACTGAAAGTGCTGACAGGCTGACTCTTATAAAAATGAACAAGGACTGGATTGGGCCAGACTTCTCAACACCACCAAATGATAGCAGCCTAACATAAACCCAAATCCAGTGTCTTTTTTTGGGAGGTGTATTCCCATGCACCTCTTCACACCCACACATGGGTATACGCTTCCTGATTTTGGCTATTTGCTCTTGTCCTCCTTCTTTCCACTCATCCTCATAGTCCACCACCATGTCACCAGGTTGACCATGGTCCGTGATGCAACACCCACATAATTTTTTTAAAGGGTGTTTATGATGCCCGTAAAAAAAAAAAATGTATTCAGTATGTTCATATATACCCCCCAGGGGAAAATGTTTGTCAGCCAATACACTTAGTGCATGGGCATTACAAGTATAGGAGAGCCGCTCCTTTCTAATGGGAACATTTTTTTATGAGGCCCTGTACGTTTCTTCCATGAGGCATTGGAGTGCCTCCCAATTTTTGGCAGCTCTTGCATTGACTGCATAGGCCAACACTATGGGAGACCCTCTCCTTTCTAATGGGAATTTGTCGTTACTGTGGCCCTACTCTGTGTCTTTAAATTCTTAGTGGGATTTTTCTTAAATTTGGTCAGCCCTTTTACTCCCTGCATACCCTATAACTGTATAGCATACCCGCTCCTTTGTAATGGAAACATGTCATTACTGTGGCCCTGCTCTATGTGTCTTTAACTTCTTAGTGGGGTTTTTCCAAAATTTCGGTCAGCCCTTGCAGTCACAGCATGGGTATTACCACTATAGGACACCAGCTCTTTATAATGGGAACATTTTTTTTACTGAGACCCTCTTCTATGTCTCTTTAAAGGGGTATTGGGTTTCGTCCACATTTTTGGCAGCCCTTGCAGTCACTGCATACGCAATTACAGTATAGGAGACCCACTTGTTAATAATGGGAACAACAAAGCAGAGCCGGCTGATGGCTCTCTAACAATAGCGACGGCCGCCTGATGGCCCTATAAAAATAGGCTTTGTGACTTTCAGAGTCCCTCCATCATAAATGAAACAGGATGTGTCTGATGATGTGTCAAACTCCACATGGCCAGATAAGGTTGTAAAATGCTAAAATGACATTTCCCGGTGAATGCATTTATCTTTAAAAAAAAAAACGTAAATAAAAAACAAACAGTAGGATCTTTTTTAGTATAAAAAACAGCATTGCCAATGTAATCTCAATGTAATCACATTGTTCAGCTCCTGCACCTCCTCCTCCATCTCCGAAATGACCACATCAGTCACAAGCTGAAAGCACTGCAGCACTGCCTTGGCAAAGTGGCAACAAGCTGTGCTGAAGATAACATGCTTAATGCTTAGGTGACAAACCGCTCAGCGCTGCAGAGTTGTTGAAAGCTGTAAAACAGCAACCTGATCTGTGGCTTTCACCGCTGAACATACAGCCAGGCATGGTCATGTGTGACAATGGGCGGAACCTGGTGACGGAGAAATGACAGCTGGAGTAGATATGGTTTCCCAAGTCCTTTCACCAAGCTAAACAATATGTCTGTGGTGAAATACAACTCCCACTGAGAAGCTGTTTCAGATTTAAAAACATTGGGCCCACTAGAGGATTTGATTCTGAGGGCTCACCTTTCTCCCCCGCTCAAGAGCCCCATAGCAGCGGCAAAGTTAGCGCTATCATGAACTCTGCTGCTGTAGAAGCCAGGGCACACCAGAGGATTCTCTGATGGGACAGTCCGACCCTGCCAAGAATCAGTCCTGGCTAAGAAAAGTGTGTGGGAAGGTTCCCGGACACTCTATGGCTTCTTTTTTACTGAGGTGGGAACCCACGCAAACACGGGGAGAACATAAAAAATCCTTGCAGATGTTGTCATTGCTGAGATTTGAACCCAGGATCCCAGCGCTGCAAGGCTTCAGTGCTAACCACTGATTCAATGTGTTGCCGTTCACCCTCTGATATCTATCAGGCTGGAGAAACTTGCACCTACTGCCAACCTATCTTCAGCTCCTTTGTGAGAAAATAATGTATTTGGGCAGCCACTCAGTCTACCAAATAAAATTCCTGGGAAAGAAATTGGGGATGGCTTCGCTACTGGTACTGGGGGCAGGGCTAATACCATGGCGTCTTACCATAGTTTACTGGAAATATTCCAGGCTGGTAGGAGGCAAGCAGATTCCCACAGAAAAGTACCAGCAGTAATGTTCAGGGACGCGCTTGTAGAAGGCAGAGACAACATCGGGAGAAATAGTGGCGGCTGGGGCCCGAGTATGGACACGAGGCATGAGGCATGAGGTTGTGAAAAGCTTCCGCCTCCACGAGCCTAAAAGGCCACATTTCAAGTGCAAGCAGCTGCCCAGAAATCTGTCAGTTTAGTATTGCGGCCTGTGGGTAAGTGGGTGGTTGGGTGACTGGCTGCATACTTGCGCTTGCATTACAAGTACCAGAAAACTAAGAAGATGGTGGCCTCTATCATCATCATGGCCTCACCTCGGTACTATGAATTCTCCTGAAGGAGAAGCCAGGGCCCATCGGAGGAGTCCCCGTTTTTCTGGTGGGCCCGTCCAACCCTGCCGAGAAGTACCCCTGGCTAAGAAAAGTGTAGGGGAAGGTTCCCAGACACTCTATGGTTGCTTTTTTAATGTGAATCGGATGTTCTTACGCATGTTATTTCTCAAACCGCATTGCAGACCAGGCCATTTCCCAAATTTGTAGTCATGAAATTAAATGCACAAAGAAAGATGTTTGTGTGTCAAAGCACCACCGACAAGTGCGAGTTGATGTTGGACGGGCTGCCATTGCTTCTGCAACAAGCTGCATTAGAGTACTTTCTGGGAGAAATGACACCCAGAGTAGATATGGTTTCCCTCTATGCCAGTCCTTTCACCGTGCTAAAGAATATGGCTGTGGTGAAATACAACTCTCAGCAAAAAAAGCTGTGGACTGACTCCGTACCGTCCCTGGCCACATTCACTTGACCATGTGTTTGTGGTTAGACGGTCCTTCCCAGTCACTGCGGAGGGCACGGTTAATGTTGTGGGACCCGTGCTTGTGGAAGGCGGAGATGATACCAGGAGAAATATTGGCAGCAGGTACCGAGTATGGACACCCGGCCGCCGCCAGCATGAGGTTATGAAAAGCTTCTGCCTCCACGAGTCTAAAAGGCCACATTTCAAGTGAAAGCAGCTTTAGAGGACTTCCTGGGAGAAATGACAGCTGGAGTAGATATGGTTTCCCAAGTCCTTTCACCAAGCTAAACATTATGGCTCTACTCTCGTCGACCGTGGAAACTTTCAAAAGGAGCCTGAAGACCCACCTCTTTCGACAAGCCTACAACCTGCAGTAACCACCGCTGCACGACCAGCTCTACCCTCACCTACTGTATCCTCACCCATCCGTTGTAGATTGTGAGCCCTCGCGGGCATGGTCCTCTCTCCTCCTGTACCAGTTGTTTCACATTGTGTTCAAGATTATTGTAATTGCTCTTGTATGTATACCCCTTTTTCACTTGTAACGTGCCATGGAATAAATGGCGCTATAATAAATAATAATAATAATAATAATAATAATAATAATATGGTTGTGGTGAAATACAACTCAGCAAAAAAAGATGTGGACTGGCTCTGTACCATCCCTGGCCATATTCACTTGACCACGTGTTTGTGGGTAGGCGGTCCTTCCCAGTAAGTGCACTGGGGAGGGCACAGGTAATATTGAGGGACTCGTGCTTGTGGAAGGCGGAGACGATACCGGGAGAAATAGTGGCGGCTGGGGACCGAGTATGGACACCCGGCTGCCGCCGGCATGAGGTTATGAAAAGTTTCCCCTTCCATGAGCCTAAAAGGCCACATTTCAAGTGCAAGCAGCTGTCAAAAATTGGGCAGTATAGTATTGCAGCCTGTGCGTGGGTGGGTGGATGGCTGCATACTTGCGCTTGCATTCCAAGGAATGGGGTAGGGACAACTGAACACTGCACTGGGACAAGGACGTGGACGGTGATTGTTGCAAGTCTGCAACAATGACAGGTGCACAGCAGGAGGCATCTTCGCATGCGCTAAGGATCACTTATGATGTGCACACTTTTAGGCAGTGACCTGGGAGTCAGAGATGCTTTCAGAGGTCTTCCCCATGCTATTCCCATGTCTTTTCAGCACTGTATGCATGTGTCTGATGATATCCCACACACCACATGGCCAGATAAGGTTGTAAAATGTTAAAATTACATTTCCCAGTGAATGCATTTGTCTTGGTTGAAAGCAATGCAAAAGTGCAAAAACGCATCAAAAACGCTACGTGTGAACATAGCCCAAGGTGTGGAGGAGTATTTTTGGTTTTGGTTATTTATTTTTCCTTATTCAAGTCATTACCCTGGAAAAGATGTTCCTTAACATATTTCCCAGGAAAATCCATTTTGGATTCCTTTTTGTATGTTTTATTCTGAGTCCATAAAAGTTGTTGACAGCAGGACCTGGGAATCAGAATGCTTCTAGGGGTCTTCCCCATGCTGTTCCCATGTCATATGAGCACTTTTCCCATCGATTTGGGCAATTTTTAGGCCCTTTGCAGACCTCCGGGGGGAGCCGCCTGAAAAATGCTCGAGTTTCCCATTCTCATAGACTTACATTGGGCTTGTTGCTCGGGTTGAGCACCCGAGTATTCCAATTTGCTCAACCGAAGCATCGAGCACCTGAGCATTTTAGTGCTCGCCCATCACTAGTGGTCAGCTTACTGGTCATATGACTGTTTTCTTTTACCTGGACATGGTGCGCCTGCACTGGCATCTAAGGATTCCGATCACTGATGGGATATTAATCTTGGTTTTTAACATATGCTGTTAAGTGAATCCTTAATTGGATAAATACACTGCATTCCAAATTATTATGCAAATGCTATTTTTCTCTGATTTTCCTAAACGAATGAAGCAAGTAAGTCAGTATAATGTTCAAATCATCAACCATTAGAGTATAAATCACATTTTATTGGACAAACCTCCCAATGATAACAGTATTTTTTTCAAGACTAAAATAACTTAAAATGCACTGCTCTAAATTATTATGCACAACAGAGTTTCCAAACATTTTATAGGTTGTAAAGAATGAAAATGGTCATTTGTTGAATTTGCAGCATCAAGAGGTTATATTTATTGAAATCAAGGCTTTTACAATCAAAAATATATTAACAGGCCAAGTTACATGTAAACATAGGACCTCTTCTTTGATTTCACCTTCACAATTCTTACATCCATTGAACGTATGAGTTTTTGAATATATTATACTTGTATTCTTTGCAGGATGTCAGAATAGCCTCCCAGATCTGCTGCTTTGATGTTATCTGCCTCCCAACCTCATAGATCTTTTGCTTGATGATACTTCAAAGGTTCAAAATAGGTTTGAGTGCAGGGGAGGATAATGGCCACACCATGAACTTCTCTCCTTTTATGCCCATAGCAGCCAATGACTCAGAGGTATTCTCTGCAGCATGAGATGGTGCATTGTCATGCATCAAGATGATTTTGCTACGGATGGCACGGTTCCTCTTTTTGTACCATGAAATAAAGTGGTCAGTCAGAAACTCTATATACTTTGTCAAGGTCATTTTCACACCTTCAGTGACCCTAGAGGGGCCTACCAGGTCTTTCACCATGATTCTGGCCCAAAGCAGGACTCCGCCACCTTCTTGGTGATGTCACAGCCTTGTTGGGACATGGTGGCCATCCACCAATCATCCACTACTCCATCCATATGGACCATCCAGGATTGCCCGGCATTCATCAGTAAATAAGACTTTACAAAATTAGTATTCATGTAGGTCTGGGCCCACTGCAACCATTTCTGCTTGTATGCCATGTTTAGGGGTGAAAAAAAGACCTAGTGCCAAGAGGCAAAAATACAAAGACTAGGGTAAATTCAAAAAACAGACCATAACAGCAAAAGCAACCCCAATATAAAATCTACCTTTAATTAGATATCATTATAAAAGAATTAATCAATATAAACGGACAAAAAACTTAGAAAAGTGTGTCAATGCAATGGGATAAGGGTCGTAGGGAAGCAATATATATAAAATGTACAAAATTGCCCTGGCTTTCCCTCCAAAGCTGAAACTCTACCTGACAGCAGACATTTAGCACCCTAGCTATATGATTTGGTGCCCCCACTCCACGTCAACTCTCCCTTAATGACCCCATGTTTAGGGGTGACCAAATAGTAGGTTTATGCACTACTGCAAGCCTCTGGGGGATCCTTCACTTTAAAGTTTGCGGGACTGCAGAGTCACCAGCAGCTTCAAATACCTGTTTGCTACTTGGTAATGGTATTTCAGCAGCGGCTCTCTCAATCCAATGAATTTATCTGGCACAAACCTTTCTCATTATGCCTTTATCTGTACAAACTCGGCTGTGCTCTGTATCCGCCACAAATCTCTTCACAGTAAGTTTTCATGAAATATCTAATATTTTCATACCCTGTCCAAGAAATTTCAGTATTTGAAACTTTTCAGTAGCAGAGAGATCATTTTTCCTTCCCATATTGCTTGAAACCTGTGGCCTGCTTAATAATGTGGAATGTCCTTCTTAAGTAATTTTCCTTTATTTGGACTCACCTGACAATTTAATTATTAGTGTTGAGCGAACATGCTCGACACTGCTCGGTACTCGCCCGAGCATCACGCTACTCGGAATGTTCGGTGAGCACCGAGCATTTCCGGGTTACTCGGGCGGGAGCTCGGGTCTCCGCCCTGCATGTTTGGCGCTCTTTACAGAAACAATGAGCATGCAGGGATTGCCAGCCAGTCACTGTAATGCCGCAGCCATGTTGATTGTGGGTATTACATTGATTGGCTGGCCGCACAGCGTCACCTCGAGTATTTAAAACCGGGCGCCGCCACCTTGGACACAGACGCACGGGATCAGACAGTGTAGGGAAAGCGCTGCTAGGGAGAGATTTATAGTGTGAAATAGTTAGTGTAGGGTCTCTAAAGGCTGCCAGATCAATCAAACAGTCCTTCTCAGGACTAATATCTATCCCAGATATCAGGCAGGCAGGCAGGCTGTATAGGAGACGCCGTGAGGATATACCAGCAAACGCTGCATTACAGTCCTGTGTGCTGCTCCTGTTGCTGAAATTTATGGACTTAGCTCCAGGTCTCAGGGGGCCAGGAAAAATCTTTTTTTTTTTTCATCTAAATCCTCTTTTTTTTTTCCTCCTTCACACTGTACAAATACCCGTCTTATTAACCTTTTGGTGTCCCCTCCCCCCCCAAAAAAAAAAACTGTGTGTCTCTGATTTTTCAGACACAAATATATCTGTTGAAAATAGTCTGGTGTAGGCCAGAGAAACAGAAGCGTGGTTTTGCAGTTCCACGGTGCAAACCTCTGTATTATCCACTTTTGGGCCATTTGTATATAAAAAAAACAGTTTGAGTGTGTCGCTCACTGTTCTGCCGCAAATATATATATTTAAAAAAGTCTGGTATACACCAGTAAATTATAACTGTGGTTTTGCTGTTCCACGGTAAAAAATCTCTATTATCCTGCTTTTGCCATTTTTTGCCGTAAAAAAAATAATAATAGTGTCTCCCTGATTTTTCAGACACAAATATATCTGTTGAAAATAGTCTGTTGTAGGCCTGACAAATCCAAGTGTGGTTTTGCATTTCCAGGGTCAAATCTCTGTAGTATCCAGTTTTGGGCCTTTTGTATGTAAAAACAAACAGTTTGAGTGTGTCGCTCACTGTTCAGCCGCAAATATATATATTTAAAAAAGTCTGGTATACACTAGTAAATTATAACTGTGGTTTTGCTGTTCCACGGTAAAAAATCTCTATTATCCTGTTTTTCGCATTTTTTGGCTTTAAAAAAAACAGTAGTGTCTCCTGACTGTTCTGACACAAAAATATATCTGTTGAAAATAGTCTGTTGTAGGCCCGACAAATCCCAGTGTGGTTTTGCAGTTCCACGGGTCAAATCGCTGTAGTATCCAGTTTTGGGCCTTTTGTATGTAAAAACAAACAGTTTGAGTGTGTCGCTCACTGTTCAGCCGCAAATATATATATTTCAAAAAGTCTGGTATACACCAGTAAATTATAACTGTGGTTTTGCTGTTCCACGGTAAAAAATCTCTATTATCCTGTTTTTTGCATTTTTTGCCTTAAAAAAAAACAGTAGTGTCTCCTGAATGTTCTGACACAAAAATATATCTGTTGAAAATAGTCTGTTGTAGGCCCGGCAAATCCAAGTGTGGTTTTGCAGTTCCACGGGTCAAATCTCTGTAGTATCCATTTTTGGGCCTTTTGTATCTATAAAAAAACAGTTTGAGTGTGTAGCACACTGTTCAGACGCAAATATATATATTTAAAATTTTATGGTATACCCCAGTAAACAATAACTGTGGTTTTGCCATTCCACGGTAAAAAATCTCTATTATTCAGGTTTTGGCATTTTTCCATAAAGAAAAACAGTAATAGTTTCTCCCTGATAGTGCGAGTGTAAGCTATTTTACTTCCTTTACAATGGGCAAGGCGCGTGGCAAGGGACGTGGAAGTGGACGTTCTGGTGATGGTGCGTGCAGAGGACGGGGCCGTGGCCAAGGTGAAAATGTGCCACAACCAATAGCCACATCTTCTCGCTCCCACTTCTTGACCGAATTACTAGGGAATCACAGAACAACACCAGTATTGCGAACTGATCAGTGTGAACAGGTCATTAATTGGATAGCTGATAATATTTCCAGTTACCTGAGCACCACCACCTCCGGTCTGTTTTCCACACGGTCAACTCTTTGTAGCCATGAGTCTCGACCGCATACTCCTCCTCACCCTGATGCTCCTTCCTCCCACCATGCTGAGTGTCGTCAGACAGCAACTGATCCCACACTTGGACACTCTGAAGAGCTGTTCACTTGTCCATTTCCATATTTGTGCCCCTCGCCTGCTCCGCCTGAAGTGGTGGAAGAGGAGATCCCATGTAGCGATGCCCAAATATTTGAACAGCCACGGCCACAGGAAGTCGACGCTGGCAATTTGTCACAAGAGGTGGACGATGACGATACACAATTGCCATGAAGTGAGGCGGAGGATCGTGGTGCGCAAGTGGATGAGGAGGAGGTGGTGGATGATCTAGTAACTGACCCAACGTGGCAGGAGGACATGCAGAGTAAGGGCAGCAGCACACAGGGGGAGGGAGGCAGAGTACCCCAACAGGCAGGAAGAAGCAGTGTGGTGGCCACAGACAGAAGGCGGGCAACCGTTCCCCGTAACACCAACATGAGGGACGTTGCCAGTACATGCGGTAGGTCTTCCAGAGTATGGAATTTTTTTAAAAGACTCTGCTGATAAAAGGCCATTTGTACCACCTGCCATGCCAGCATCAGCAGGGGTGACAAAACTACCAGCCTGACCACCACCAGCATGATCAGGCACATGGCAGCAAAGCACCCGACTTTGTGGGGCGAACCCCAGGGTCCACGACCAGTGTCAGCGGGTGTCACCACTGCTTCTTCCACTGTTGTGCGTGCAATAGAGCCCCCTGTTGTGTGTGCAAGGCAATCCCCTTTCCATACTGCATGTAAAGATGCCCCCTCCTCTCAGTCTTCACTTGCTATGGCAGTTTCTCAAGAAACAGCATCAACGTCCACGTCCAACCGCAGCGTTCAATTGTCTATATCCCAGACCTTTGAACGAAAGCGGAAATTCGCAGCTAACGCCCCACAGGTCACAGTCCTAAATTCGCACATTTCACGACTGCTTGCGTTGGAAATGCTGCCTTTTAGGCTGGTGGAGACGGAATCCTTATGGCGGTGGCCAACCCTCGGTACTCGGTCCCAAACCGACACTATTTTGCCCGGTGTGCCATCCCCGCACTACACAAGCACGTGTCCCAAAACATCTGCCGTGCCCTCAACAATGCAGTTACTGGGAGAGACCACCTGACAACGGACATGTGGACAAGTGCTTGTGGCCAGGGACGGTACATCTCCCTGACGGCACACTGGGTAAACATAGTGGAAGCCGTGACCCAGTCGGACCTTGGGATGGAACACATCCTCTCCACACCGAGGAATGCGGGCCCTATGTCAGTCAGAGTTGCCCCCACAGTGTACAGCTCCTGCGCATCATCCTCCTCCTCCTCCTCATGTTCAGCCTCCATCTCAGATATCACCACATCAGTAACAAGCTGGAAGCACTGCAGTACTGCCTCCGCCAAGCGGCAACAGGCTGTGCTGAAACTCATAAGCTTAGGTGAGAAACCTCACACTGCTTGTGAGTTGTGGATGGCTGTGAAAGAGCAGGCAGATCTGTGGCTGAGACCGCTGAACCTACATCCAGGCATGGTCGTGTGTGACAATGGCCGTAACCTGGTGGCGGCTCTGAGGCGAGGCGAGATCACACACGTACCATGCCTGGCTCATGTGCTTAACCTCGTGGTTCAGCGGTTTCTTATATCGTACCCCGAGTTGCCAGATCTGCTCGCGAAAGTACGCCTCCTGTCAGCTCATTTTTGCAAGTCGGCTACAGCTTCTGCCGCCCTTGCTGTGTTGCAGCAGCGTTTGCAGCTTCCGGCACACTGACTGGTGTGTGATGTGCCCACACGTTGGAACTCTACCCTCCACATGTTGCAAAGGATTTGTGAGCAGAAGAGAGCAGTTGTGGAGTACCAGCTGCAACAAGGCCGTCGATATTCAGGTCAGACTCCACACATAAGACCTCAGGAGTGGACCTGGATGTCTGACATATGTACCATCCTGACAAACTTTGAGGAGGCCACCAAGATGGTGAGTGGCGATGACGCCATCATTAGTGTCAGCATCCCACTTGTCTGTCTTTTGCAATGCTCTCTGCAGAGAATTAAAGAGGAGGCATTGCAGCCAGAGTATGATGAGATGGATCAAGAAGCCGTAGCGGGCGATTACACACAGCCCAGCCTCATCTCATCCCAACGTGCATTGGGGGACAATGAGGGAGAGGAGGAAGAGGAAGAGGAGGAAGATCAGGAGCTGCTATCATGCGTTGTAGACGGTAGTACCTGTACAAGTGTCATACCGTCGGTTCAGCGTGGGTGGCCTGAGGACAGGGGGGAGGAGGAAGAGGAGGAGGAGGAGGAGGAGGAGGAGAGCATGGTCAGTCATCATCTTGGTGAGGACGCGGAAATCTTGCCCGTTACCAGTCTGGCACACATGGCTGACTTTATATTACGCTGCCTTAACCGTGACCCTCGCGTTGTCAAAATGTTGGGTGACAGTCATTACTGGTTGGTGACACTTGTAGACCCCCGCTACAAGGAGAACTTTCACTCTCTTATTCCTGAGGTGGAGAGGTCTACAAAAATGGGGCAATACCAGAAGGCCCTTGCTGCAGAACTCTTAAAAAAATTCCCATCTGAACACGCTAGCGGCAGAGGTCACAGTTCGTTGCCCAACCAAGGCGTACAGGCGAGAGAGATGCAACTCCAATCCAGCAGAGGCAGGGGAACACTGTCAGCATTCTGGGACAGTTTTCTGACACCCGCCCAGCTTACAGGCCCTGAGGCGTGGGGTACTCTCACAAGGAGTGGAAAGTTTCAAAAGATGGTGAGGGAGTACCTTGCCGATCGTACCAGCGTCCTCTGTGATTCCTCTGTGCCTTTTAATTATTGGGTATCCAAGCTGGACACTTGGAATGAACTCGTTCTGTACGCCTTGGAGGTCCTGGCCTGCCCTGCCGCTAGCGTGTTATCGGAACGAGTTTTTAGTGCCGCTGGGGGATTTATAACTGATAAGCGCACTCGCCTGTCAACTGACAATGCTGACAAGCTGACCCTTATCAAAATGAACAAGGGCTGGATTGGGCCAGACTTCTCATCACCACCAAATGACAGCAGAGTAACATAAAGTCAAATCCACTGTGTTATTTCGGGAGGTGTATTCACATGCACCGCTTCACACCCACACATGGGTATACGCTTCCTCATTTCAGCTGTTTTATGCTCTTCTCCTTATCCTCAGCCTCCACCACCACTATACCACCAGGGCGTGGTCCGTGTGGCCTTTATTGAAAGCTCCTCCATCCTGTTTTATGTCAGCTTTTGCTTGGAAGGCATAAGCAAAGACTGTGGGAGACCCACTCCCCAATAATGGGAATAATATTTTTAAGATGCTGTACTGTATGGCTCTTTCAAGGGCATTAAAAGCGTCTTGTTATACCACTCTGACCTCCACGTCTCTTCTGAGGGGCATCAAAAGCATCTTGTTATACCACTCTGACCTCCATGTCTCTTCTGAGGGGCATTAAAACCGTCTTGTTATACCACTCTGACCTCCACGTCTCTTCTGAGGATCATTAAAAGCGTCTTGTTAAGCTACTGTGACCTCCATGTCTCTTCTGAGGGGCATTAAAAGCGTCTTGTTAAGCTACTGGGACCTCCACCACATTTCTGAGGGGCATTAAAAGCGTCTTGTTAAGCTACTGGGACCTCCATCATTCTTTCAAGGGGCATTAAAAGCGTCTTGTTATACCACTCTGACCTCCACGTCTTTTCTGAGGGGCATTAAAAGCGTCTTGTTATACCACTCTGACCTCCACGTCTCTTCTGAGGGGCATTAAAAGCGTCTTGTTATACCACTCTGACCTCCACGTCTCTTCTGAGGAGCATTAAAAGCGTCTTGTTAAGCTACTGGGACCTCCACAACTTTTCCGAGGGGCATTAAAAGCGTCTTGTTAAGCTCCTGGGACCTCCATCATTCTTTCAAGGGGCATTAAAAGCGTCTTGTTATACCACTCTGACCTCCACGTCTCTTCTGAGGGGCATTAAAAGCGTCTTGTTATACCACTCTGACCTCCACGTCTTTTCTGAGGGGCATTAAAACCATCTTGCTAAGCTACTGTGACCTCCACATCTCTTCTGAGGGGCATTAAAACCATCTTGTTATACCACTCTGACCCCCACGTCTCTTCTGAGGGGCATTAAAACCGTCTTGTTAAGCTACTGGGACCTCCACGACTCTTCGAACGGGCATTGCATTTCCTCATAATTTTTGGAAGCTTTTGCTTGGAAGGCATAAGCAAATACTATGGGAGACCCACTCCACAATAATGGGACTTATGTTTGTAATATGCTGTACTGCATGGCTCTTGTAAGAGGCATTGCAAGTTACTCCGTCCTAATTTTTGTCAGCTTTTGCTTGGAAGGCATAAGGAAAGACTGTGGGAGACCCACTCCCCAATAATGGGAATAATATTTTTAAGATGCTGTACTGTATGACTCTTCCAAGGGGCATTAAAAGCGTCTTGTTATACCACTCTGACCTCCACGTCTCTTCTGAGGGGCATTAAAAGCATCTTGTTATACCACTCTGACCTCCACGTCTCTTCTGAGGGGCATTAAAAGCGTCTTGTTATACCACTCTGATCTCCACGTCTCTTCTGAGGGGCATTAAAAGCATCTTGTTATACCACTCTGACCTCCATGTCTCTTCTGAGGCGCATTAAAAGCATCTTGTTATACCACTCTGACCTCCACGTCTCTTCTGAGGGGCATTAAAAGCGTCTTGTTATACCACTCTGACCTCCACGTCTCTTCTGAGGGGCATTAAAAGCGTCTTGTTAAGCTACTGTGACCTCCATGTCTCTTCTGAGGGGCAATAAAAGCGTCTTGTTAAGCTACTGGGACCTCCACCACTTTTCCAAGGGGCATTAAAAGCGTCTTGTTAAGCTCCTGGGACCTCCATCATTCTTTCAAGGGGCATTAAAAGCGTCTTGTTATACCACTCTGACCTCCACGTCTCTTCTGAGGGGCATTAAAAGCGTCTTGTTATACCACTCTGACCTCCACGTCTCTTCTGAGGGGCATTAAAACCGTCTTGTTAAGCTACTGTGACCTCCACGTCTCTTCTGAGGGGCATTAAAACCATCTTATTATACCATTCTGACCCCCACGTCTCTTCTGAGGGGCATTAAAACCGTCTTGTTAAGCTACTGGGACCTCCACGACTCTTGGAACGGGCATTGCATTTCTTCATAATTTTTGGAAGCTTTTGCTTGGAAGGCATAAGCAAATACTATGGGAGACCCACTCCACAATAATGGGACTTATGTTTGTAATATGCTGTACTGCATGGCTCTTGTAAGAGGCATTGCAAGTTACTCCATCCTAATTTTTGGAAGCTTTTGCTTGGAAGGCATAAGCAAATACTATGGGAGACCCACTCCCCAATAATGGGACTTATGTTTGTAATATGCTGTACTGCATGGCTCTTGTAAGAGGCATTGCAAGTTGCTCCGTCCTAATTTTTGGAAGCTTTTGCTTGGAAGGCATAAGCAAATACTATGGGAGACCCACTCCCCAATATTGGGACTTATGTTTGTAATATGCTGTACTGCATGGCTCATGTAAGAGACATTGCAAGTTACTCCGTCCTAATTTTTGGAAGCTTTTGCTTGGAAGGCATAAGCAAATACTATGGGAGACCCACTCCCCAATAATGGGACTTATGTTTGTAATATGCTGTACTGCATGGCTCTTGTAAGAGCCATTGCAAGTTGCTCCGTCCTAATTTTTGGAAGCTTTTGCTTGGAAGGCATAAGCAAATACTATGGGAGACCCACTCCCCAATAATGGGACTTATGTTTGTAATATGCTGTACTGCATGGCTCTTGTAAGAGCCATTGCAAGTTGCTCCGTCCTAATTTTTGGAAGCTTTTGCTTGGAAGGCATAAGCAAATACTATGGGAGACCCACTCCCCAATAATTGGACTTAAGTTTGTAATATGCTGTACTGCATGGCTCTTGTAAGGGGCATTGCAAGTTGCTCCGTCCTAATTTTTGGAAGCTTTTGCTTGGAATGCATAAGCAAATACTATGGGAGACTCACTCCCCAATAATGGGAATAATGTTTTTAAGATGCTGTACTGTATGGCTCTTGTAAGGGGCATTAAAATCGTCTTGTTAAGCTACTGTGACCTCCACGTCTCTTCAAACGGACATTAAAAGTGTCTTCTTAAGCCACTCTGAACTCCACAGGTCTTCCAAGGGGCATTGAAATGTTGTTGTTAATTACCTTACCTCTAATCTACACGATTCTTCCAACGGGCATTGCATTTCCTCCTAATTTTAGTCAGCTTTAGCTTTTCAATGCAAAGGTGAAAACTAAGGGAGACACACTCCCCAATAATGGGAAGAAGGTTTTTAGTACGCTGTAATCCACGTCTGTTTCAAGGGGCATTGCAGTTCCTCATAATTTTTGGAAAGCCTTCCATTCACTGCTTAAGCCAACAGTGCACAGGAGACCCAGTTGCTATAAATGGAAAAAAAGGTTTAGTTAAGGCCCTCTGACCTCCATGTCATTTCCAAGGGGCATTGGAGTGCCTCAAAATTTTTTGTAGGAATTGCACTCACTGTATGCCCTATAACTGTGTAGCCGAACCACTCCGTTTGTTACAAAAACATATCCTACAAGACATATGTGGTTGACTGGCCTGATATTGATGTGAATGGTCCCTGTTCCTCCCGCTCTTTCTCCTTTGCCACTACCTCATCCATCATTTATTACCTGAAGCTTTGTTTTAACGGGAGTCATAGAACTTGGATAGTAGCAGGAAAACATCCAGCAATCCTTGGAGGAGGTAGGATATGCGCCAAAACGCTGACCACCTCAGGCCTAGCCGCTACTACATACATGCGCTTGCATTCCTTGAAAACAAAGCAGATGCTAACTTCTATCATCCTCATCATGCTCCTCACCTTGGCACTCTCAACTCCCCTAATGGAGAAGCCAGGGCCCACCGGAGGAGTCGGGTTCTCTGGTGGGCTCGTCCAATGCTGCCCTAAAGCAGGCCAGTCTAAGAAAAGTGTGTGGGGATGTTCCGCGGAGAAATTGGGGCGGCTGGGGACCGTGTGTGGACACCCGGCCGCGGGGCGGCTGGTAACTGAGTATGGATAAAAGGGCCGCCGACGCAGCCATGACATGGTGGCCGGCGTCTGCCTCCACATGCCTAAAAGGCCCAATTTCAAGTGCAAGCAAGCTAGCAGTATGGTATTGCAGCCTGGGGTTGGGTGGGTGGCAGGTTTCACACTTACGCTTGCATTCCAAGAAAACAAAGCAGATGCTAACTTCTATCATCATCATGCTCCTCACTTTGGCACAAACAACTCCCCTGATGGAGAAACCAGGGCCCACCGGTGGAGTCGGGTTCTCTGGTGGGCTCATCCAGTGCTGCCCTAAAGCAGACCAGTCTAAGAAAAGTGTGTGGAGATGTTCCGCGGAGAAATCGGGGCGGCTGGGGACCGTTTATGGACACCTGGCCGCCCCCAGGCGGCTGGGGACCATGTGTGGACACCCGGCCACCGGGCGGCTGGCGACTGAGTATGGATAAAAGGGCCGCCGATGCAGCCATGACAAGGTGGCCGGCGTCTGCCTTCACATGCCTAAAAGGCCCAATTTCAAGTGCAAGCAAGCTAGCAGTATGGTATTGCAGCCTGGGGGTGGGTGGGTGGCAGGTTGCACACTTACGCTTGCATTCCAAGAAAACAAAGCAGATGCTAACTTCTATCATCATCATGCTCCTCACCTTGGCATAAACAACTCCCCTGCTGGAGAAGCCAGGGCCCACCGGAGGAGTTGAGTTCTCTGGTGGGCTCGTCCAATGCTGCCCTAAAGCAGGCCAGTCTAAGAAAAGTCTGTGTGGATGTTCCGCGGAGAAATCGGGGCGGCTAGGGACTGTTTATGGACACCCGGCCACCCTCAGGCGGCTGGGGACCGTGTGTGGATACCCGGCCGCAGGGCGGCTGGGGACCGAGTGTGGACACCCGGCCGCCCCCTGGCAGCTGGGGACCGTGTGTGGACACCTGGCCGTGGGGCGGCTGGGGACCGAGTGTAGACACCCGGCCGTCCCCTGGCAGCTGGGGATCGAGCGTGGACACCCGGCCGATGGGCGGCTGGGGACTGAGTATGTGTAGCATTGGCTTCTCTGCCCCCTGCCAGGCAGAGATGCCGTCCCTCTCACTTCCTCGCTCCCTGCGCTCCTCGCTCGGCGTCCTCCAGCGATCCTCTTCCTGCTGCTGCCGGGGCGCTCAGCTTCCCAGGCACCGTGCTTAGGGCGCACGCGCGCTCCCTCTCTCTTAAAGGGGCCGCGCGCGCCGTCCTAAGGAGTCCCCGGCCAATTGCCGGAGGACCTCCCATATATAAGGCACCTCCTCCAAAATGGAGGTGCCCGAGCAAAAGTTGTTGCACAGTGTTTCTTACCTCTGCTTCAGCCCTCAGGTCCCGCTGCTAACCTGACTATCAGTCCTGCCTGTTACCTGCCTGTTACCTGCCGTGCCTGCCAGCCCACTCACCTGGGAGCACTTGCCTGTTGCCTGCCTGTTACCTGCCATGCCTGCCAGCCTGCTCACCTGGGAGCACTTACCTGTTGTCTGCCTGTTACCTGCCGTGCCTGCCAGCCCTCTCACCTGGGAGCACTTGCCTGTGACCTGCCTCTTACCCGCTTGTTACCTGCCGTGCCTACCCAGAGGCTCCTGCCGTCACTTGCCGTGACCACCTGCCAGCCCACCTAGAGACTCCTGCCGTCACTTGCCGTGACCACCTGCCAGCCCACCTAGAGACTCCTGCCGTCACTTGCCGTGTCTACCTGATAGCCTACCTGGGGGCTTCTGCTCGCCAGCCTGCCTGCTGTGCCTACCTGCTATTCTGGTCAGTCCCTGCCATCTGTACCGTGGGAGTCACCTGCTCCCTTACAAGGTCGTCCCCAGAGAAGCACATGGTCCCTCTGCTCGGTCCCTCCCTGGTCACGGAGTCGTTAGCCGCTGTATGACCAGGGTTGGTCCGAGTTGATATTTAGTTACGCCCCTCTGGGTCCCTCCTTGCACCATAGCACAGAGGTTCCACCTCCCGGACCCGTAACAGTTTGCTCGGGCCATGGAACCCGGTGGCCCCCAGGCCCCTTCGCTTGCTGACCTGTACCAGGAGGTTTCTCATCAGAGATCCCAACAGGAAACCATCCTGACCTACCTGCGGTCTGTCAACACTCGCCTGGACACGCTGTCTGTACCACCTGTGTCCGCCCCAAGTTGAGCAACACTTGCTCCGGCAGCGCCGCTGCCCACCAATACCACGGCATCCAACCCAGGGCCCCGGCTTTCTGAACCTCCTCGTTTTGGAGGCGACCCCGCTCTAGCGAGGGGTTTCATAAACCAGTGCACCCTGCACTTTGAACTCTTGGCACATCAGTTCATCTCCGACCGGGCCAAGGTGGCATTCATCATGTCCCATCTCACTGGGGAAGCACTGGCATGGCTAAATCCCCTGTGGGAGAGAGGGGACCCCATGGTGTCCGACCTATCGTCTTTCCTCGCTGCTTTCCGGAAAGTCTTCGGTGAGCCAGGACAAAATCCTCTTCAGCCTCCTCTCTGCTATGTCTCCGCCAAGGGAGTCTCACCGTGGGCCAATATGCCATACAGTTCCGTACCCTCGCTTCTGAGCTTGCCTGGGATAACGAGGCTCTGGTGTCCGTCTTCTGGGAGGGTCTTTCCGGTCGGATTAAGAACGAGTTAGCCAGTCGGGACATTCCTACCACCCTGGATGACCTGGTGTCACTAGCTACCCGGATTGACATCCGGTTCCAAGAACGTACCAAAGAGACTACCCAGGAGAGGAAGTTTCCTCGCCTTGCTCCTACTTTCCAGAGACCTGCCTCTCAACCAGTCACTCCCCGGGCGCACTCGCCCGAACCTATGCAGATCGACCAGACCAAGATGGTCAAATCTCGCCAAGAGTCACGCCGAGCCGAGGGGAGCAGTTTCTATTGTGGCAGTAAGGAGCACTTCATCCGTTCCTGCCCGGAGAAGCCGGGAAATTCCAGTGTCTAGGACCGCTCGGAGAGGTCGTCCTAGGCAAAAGTAAGCCCTCTCCGTCCCTGACTTTGTCTGTCTCTATCTCCTGGGGAGAGAACCATCACTTTGAAATTGCTCACCTGGATTCTGAAGCTGCTGGAAATCTCATTTCCCAGTCCCTGGTAGAGAGATACCGGATTCCCACCAAACCTCTGGCTGAACCATTGTCAGTTGCCTCCGTGGATGGAAGACTCCTTCTGGTGACTTTCCTGCTCGTCACTGAACCCATAACCCTGCAGGTGGGAATGCTGCACTCTGAGAAGATCTCCTTCCATGTGCTGTCTGGACTCTCTCACTCCCTATTGCTAGGTCTACCCTGGCTCCAGACACATGAACCCGTGCTGAACTGGCAATCCGGTGAAGTACTCCGGTGGGGTCAGGATTGCCATAGGACCTGCCTGGTTCCGGTTCGCCCGGCTCGTCCTCCACCTACCCCGGCTAATTTACCCGGTCTACCGGCACCTTACTGGTCCTATGCAGATGTCTTCGGTAAAAAGGAAGCAGAAACACTGCCACCTCATAGGCCATATGATTGCCCAATCGACCTGGTACCCGGCGCCACTCCACCCCGTGGGCATATTTACCCGTTGTCGTCGGCCGAAACCCGGGCCATGTCGGAGTATATCGAGGAGAATCTGGCCAGGGGATTCATCCGGAAATCTACCTCCCCAGCTGGAGCCGGATTCTTCTTCGTCAAGAAGAAAGATGGTTCATTACGCCCCTGTATTGGCTATAGAGGACTCAACCAAATCACGGTAAAGAACAAATACCCCCTGCCGCTCATCTCCAAGTTGTTTGACCGTCTTAAGGGAGCTAGGATCTTTACCAAGCTAGATCTACGTGGGGCGTATAACCTGGTCCGAATCCGTCAAGGAGACGAGTGGAAGACGGCATTCAATACCCGGGACGGTCACTATGAATACCGTGTGATGCCCTTCGGTCTCTGCAATGCTCCTGCCATCTTCCAAGAATTGGTCAACGACATCTTCCGTGATCTTCTTTACTCTTGCGTGGTGGTGTACCTGGACGATAGCTTGGTCTTCTCTCCGGATCTTCCCACACACCGGAGGGATGTTTGTCAGGTCTTGCTTAGGCTCAGGCAGAATCACCTCTATGCAAAATTCGAGAAGTGCCTCTTCGAGCAGACCTCCCTTCCTTTCCTGGGTTATGTTATCTCCCAGACAGGCCTACGAATGGATCCTGAGAAGCTCTCTGCTGTCCTAAAGTGGCCCCGTCCGGAGGGGTTGAAGGTGATTCAGCGATTTCTGGGCTTCGCCAACTACTATCGTCTCTTCATCCCGCACTTCTCTTTCCGGACTGCTCCCATATCTGCGCTCACCCGTAAGGGAGCAAATCACAAGGTATGGTCGCCCGAAGCTGAGAAGGCCTTTCTTTCCTTAAAGCAAGCCTTCTCCTCTGCCCCAGTGCTGCACCGTCCGGACTGCAACAAACAGTTCTACCTGGAGGTTGATGCTTCCTCCTCCAGAGCCGGAGCGGTGCTCACCCAAAAGTCCTCTTCCAGGAGAATGGTAACCTGCGGCTTCTTCTCCAAACTCTTCTCCTCATCTGAGCCCAACTACTCTATAGGAGACCGAGAACTGTTAGCTGTTAAATTGGCGCTGGAGGAGTGGCGTTACCTGCTTGAATGGGCTCTATACCCGGTGATCATCTATATGGATCACAAAAACCTGGCATATCTCCAGAATGCCCAAAGACTCAATCCGCGTCAGGCCTGGTGGTCTTTGTTGTTCGCCCGCTTCGACTTCGTCCTACACTTCCGCCCGGCGGACAAGAATGTCAAAGCCGACGCCCTGTCCCGATCCTTCCTGTCCTCCGATCAAGAGGAGGAGCCTATGCACATCATCGACCCCTCCAAAGTGATGAATGTGGCCCCCTTGGATCTGACTCGTCTTCCACCATGTAAGACGTTTGTAGCGGTACCAGATCGTGAGAAGGTTCTTCACTGGGGTCATTCATCTAAACTAGCCGGCCATGCACGACAAAAGAAAACCTTCCTACTCATTACCCGGCATTACTGGTGGCCTACCCTGCGCAAGGATGTGGTAGACTTCATCTCGGCCTGTTCGTCCTGTGCCTGCAACAAAGTTCCCAGACATCTTCCAGCCGGTCGCCTCCTGCCTCTTCCCGTACCTGCGAACCCGTGGCAGCACATTGCCATGGACTTTATTACTGATCTCCCTGTTTCTGCCGGTTGTACAGTCATTTGGGTTGTCGCTGACCGCTTCTCTAAGATGGCCCACTTCATCCCTGTGCCTGGTCTTCTGTCTGCATCGGAGCTGGCCAAGGATTTCTTCCGTCATATCTTCCATCTCCATGGCCTACCCCTCCACATTGTGTCGGATCGAGGGGTTCAGTTCACCTCACGTTTCTGGAGAGCTACCTGTAAGCTACTGGATGTCACCCTGGATTTTTCCTCCGCCTACCATCCACAGTCCAATGGCCAAGTGGAGCGTATCAACCAAATCCTTACCAGCTACCTCCGGCACTTTGTTAACGCTCATCATACCGATTGGGTGGAGCTCCTACCATGGGCCGAGTTCTCCTACAACAACCATGAGAGCGAATCTACTTCTAAATCCCCATTCTTCGTGGTCTACGGTCAACTTCACCGGATTCCGTTTCCCATCTCCACTTCTGTGGACAACCCTGCCGCGGAGGCTCTTGTCAGCGAATTCTCCACCATTTGGGAAAATACAGTACTAGGTCCGCACTTCTTCAGTCCTCCGAGTGGATGAAGAAACATGTTGACAAGAGACGTCTGGATCCGCCTCAATTCTGCCCGGGAGATAAAGTCTGGCTCTCTTCCTCGTCCTCGGTTCATCGGTCCATTTGAAGTTCTCAAACAAATCAACCCAGTGGTTGACTCCTGGCCACCTTACAGATGCCCAACTCCTTCCATGTATCTCTCCTCAAACCAGTTGTGTTTAATTCTTTTTCCAACAATCCAGGTACTCCCCCTGCTCCGGTTTCCGCTGAGGACGTTTTTGAGGTAGAGAACATTCTGGCCACCAAGAGGGTAAGAGGAAAAACCTTTTTTCTGGTGGATTGGAAGGGGTTTGGCCCAGAGGAGAGAACTTGGGAACCCAGGGAGAACATTCATGCCCCGCTTCTCCTTGAAATTTTTTTTTCTGGCCTAAAAAAGAGGGGGCGTAAGGGTGGGGGGTACCGTAGCAACGGCGTATCTGCCCCCTGCCAGGCAGAGACGCCGTCCCTCTCACCTCCTCGCTCCCCGCGCTCCTCGCTCGGCGTCCTCCAGCGCTCCTCTTCCTGCATTTATTTGATAGATGAGGTCTGTCTGACACCACTATGCATTACTTCAGCTATGTGATACCACTCCTTATTCTTTTTTTCTCTTTTCTGAACATCTTCAATTTCTGAATAGTATTGATTACTTCGGGCTCTTACCTATATTTGAGTATCTGACTATGTTATATCTGAGTATGTTGATATTGCACTTAATATACTTCTCTATTAGTCTGCTCTACTTTTATTTGGGAGTGTAGTGCCATTGCCCACCTATTTACTGTATTTTATATCTCTGACTTTGCATGTTCATTTTACTGTTTTTAATCATTGTTAATTAAAATACATAATTTTATTTGTGTTGATCCTTGCTCATGCTTTGTATAGGTTTTCTTGATTCTATTGTGCATATTGGTGTAACGCAAGATGTGGGAAAGACTAAGTGCAACACGAAGGGAAGAGGGGGAGGAATCCCAAACACTAGGGAAAGGGGGAGTGGAGACCCCTAGGCAGATCTAATAAAACTTGCCTACCCTACCGTCCCTATATAGGTTCCACACCTATCACCGAGCTGGACCCTAAACCCTGTATGTCCCTTGAGCTTGGCCCTAGAAAGGGAGGGGGAGGGGTGAGCACTAGTCAGGCTCCACTACAAACTAAAGACAACAAGGTAGACAAACAACGGGGATAAACTTAGCTTGAGCAGACACCAGAGGAGTAGCACCAACTGTCCTCCAAGTGCACCAGAGAAGAAGTCAGCCAACAGCTAGTGCTCCAAGCATGCACAAAGGTATATAGAAGTATCACCAGCAATTGCCTGGAGTAAACTGAGAGTTTTTAACTCCCATGCAAGGTTGTGTCAATAAGCAGCAGGAGGGAGGTCGCCACTGGGTCTTAAAGGAAGAAGAATTAAGAAGATGTCTGCAATGCCAAGCCCAGTGACCTTCTACAGCTAGATCCAGAGCGACTGTCTATTACACATGACTCGTGACAATTGGCTTCTTATTTATAGCTCATAATACTAATGTATGCGTGTTATTTTTCAGAACTGTAAAAGGCCATCAAAATGATGCAAAAAAAATTAAACTCCCCTCTATGGCTCCTTTGTGTCACTCGTTCAGTCCACGCTGCTTATTCAGATCACCTCCACTCGCGCGGGCCTGTCAAATTGGATCAGAACTTGATGAGAACCCAGGAGGATTCTGTACAAGCACGCAAAAGGTCACAGTGTCATGACGTCATGGCATGCATTACAAACCTGCATGTACATATGCATAACTCTCCCAGGCCCCATCAAAGACAGAAATTCCAGCCCAACGTGAGAGGACCGGGAATTTGAGCACTAACAGTGGCAATCTGAAGATACAATGAGGACAGGATGGTTGACGCTGAGGAGCAGAGGGCCTGAGAGTCGGTCAGTGAGGTGACTATAAGGATTTTTCTATTTTTTACATGATAAGTTTATTATGCTCTGGGGTCTAGAGTGACATCAGAGCATGATAAGAGAAATTAAATTTGAAGAGAATAATTTCTCTGAAAATAAAATTTCCCAGGAAAAATTGTGCTAATTGACATTTTGCCTGATCCACTAATCTTTACTTAGTAGTACTTAAATAAAATTGACAAATTTGAATTTCAAAAGCTTCTATCACCTCTATTAGCAACATAATTGTTTAAATTTATTTTATCATTATTGAGTTTAACAAAAAGCATACATTTCCTTTTACACAGTATCATAAATGTAAAAGTCCTTCTAATAAAGGAGTACTAGTGTTGATATAGTTTCCATGTCAGCTACACAAACAAGTGACGTGAAGGTTCGTCATAAATGTATAATCTTGTCAAAAGCATAATAGAATAAATGTCAATCACTAGGGCACGCCTAAAAATTGAGCAATAAATATTAATGAGAGGAAATGAATTCCATAGTGAGTCAGTTCAAGCATAATTAATGCTTCTGCAATTAGAAGCTGTTTTATACAACTTAAGGAACTTGTTTTAAAATATACAAAATGCCTACTATGTCTCATCTCACAACTGACAATGGCAAATGAAAAGTCGGCAGTCAAATTTAGTCCTATTTGATTTGTGTAATTTGCTGTCTTTATAAGGGCAAGCATGTAGCTTGTAGTCAAGTCAAGAGCGTGACAATTCCCTATATCAGTGTTTCCCAAACTCGAGTCCTCACAGCCTCCAACAGATCATGTTCTCAGGATTTTGTTAGTGTTGTACAGGTGAGAGAACCTGTGGCAATTTCTGATACGTTGATAGTAATTCCATCACATGTGCAATACTAAGGAAATCCTGAAAACATATTGGGTGCCGTGAGGACTGGAGTTTTGGAAACACTGCTCTATATGGTCAAATTTTGAGACCACACTTGAAAATAGTGTTGGTATCAACTTTTTGGCAGAAACATCCAAATTGATAGCACTGAAGATAAGCCGCTTTTGCAATAGCTAAATCAAAGTGCTGCTTTTATTGTGAATAACAGATTTGAGATCCAACATTTTGCTCCTAGGTTATCTGAAGATGTGTCTGTTTGTGTAGGTGGAATCCACATACAGGTGCTTCTCACAAAATTAGAATATCCTCAAAAACGTAATTTATTTCAGTTCTTCAATACAAAAAGTGAAACTCACATATTATATAGAGTCATTACAAACAGAGTGATCTATTTCCAGTGTTTGTTTCTGTTAATATTGATGATTATCGCTTACATCCAATGAAACCACAAAAGTCATTGTCTCAGTAAATTAGAATACTTTATAACAACAGCTTGAAAAATGTTTGTAAAATATGTAACATTGGCCTACTAAAATGTATGTTCAGTAAATGCACTCAACACTTGGTCGGGGATCCTTTTGCATCAATTACTGCATCAAAGCAGCGTGGCATGGAGGCGATCAGCCTGTGACACTGCTGAGGTGTTATGGAAGCCCAGGTTGCTTTGATAGCAGCCTTCAGCTCGTCTGCATTGTTGGGTCTGGTGTCTCTCATCTTCCTCTTGACAATACCCCATAGATTCTCTAGGGTTAAGGTCAGGCGAGTTTGCTGGCCAATCAAGCACAGTGATACTGTTTGTAAACCAGGTATTGGTACTTTTGGCAGTGTGGACAGGTGCCAAGTCCTGCTGGAGAATGAAATTTCCATCTCCAAAAAGCTTGTTGGCAGAGGGAAGCATGAAGTGCTCTAAAATTTCCTGGCACATGGCTGCGCTGACTTTGGTCTTGATAAAACACAGTGGACCTACACCAGCAGATGACATGGCTCCCCAAACGATCACTGATTGTGGCAACTTCACACTAGACCTCAAGCAGCTTGGATTGTGGCCTCTCCACTCTTCCTCCAGACTCTGGGACCTTGATTTCCAAAAGAAATGCAAAATTTACTTTCATCTGAAAACAACACCTTTGACCACTGAGCAACAGCCAGGTCTGTTTCTCCTTGGCCCAGGTAAGACGCTTCTGGCGTTGTCTATTGGTCATGAGTGGCTTGACACAAGGAATGCAACACTTGTAGCCCATGTCCTGGATACGTCTGTGTGTGGTGGCTCTTGAATCAATGACTCCAGCAGCAGTCCATTCCTTTCTTAACAATTCTTTCAAGGCTGCGGTTATCCCAGTTGCTTGTGCACCTTTTTCTACCACACTTTTTCCTTCCACTCAACTTTCCATTAATATACTTGGATGCAGCACTCCATGAACAGCCAGCTTCTTTAGCAATGACCTTTTGTGGCTTACCCTCCTTGTGGAGTGTGTCAATGACTGCCTTCTGGACATCTGTCAAGTCAGCAGTCTTCCCCATGATTGTGGAGCCTACTGAAACAGACTAAGCGACCTTTCTAGACCTTTCTAAATGCTTAGGAAGCATTTGCAGGTGTTTTTTGTTAATTATTCTAATTTACTGAGATAAAGAATTTTGTGTTTTCAATTGCTGTAATCCATAATCAACAACATTAACAGAAATAAACACTTGAAATAGATCACTCTGTTTGTAATGACTCTATATAATATATGAGTTTCACTTTTTGAATTGAAGAACTGAAATAAATTCAATTTTTGATGATATTCTAATTTTGTGAGAAGCACCTGTACAAGTCTGCCACCTCCACCACACAGGCTTCTATGAGGATTTAGCTATTTCAAAGGTGGCTTATCTTCAGTGCCAAAGGCTACCTATCAATTTGGATGTTTCCTAATTGATCCTTCTGAGCATGATATGTCCATTACTCAGGTGTGCAAGTCTTCTTACCTAAACTGTTGAACTTATAATTACAGACCATTTTTGCTTACTGAAAATGTTGCTTCTGCAATGATTATAAAATGACAGTCCTTTAGGTTTTCTTTCCCTCTTGTAGCATCGGCGTCTCTGCCCCGTACTAGGCAGAGACGCCGTCCCTCTCACCTCCCCGCTCCTGGCGCGGAGTCCTCCAGCGCTTCTCTCCCCGCTGCTTCCGGCACGCGCTCCTTCCCCGGCAGTGTGCTTAGGGCGCTCTCCCCCTCTCTTAAGGGGACCGCGCGCGCCGTCCTAAGGAGTCCCCGGCCAATTGCCGGAGGACCTCCCATATTTAAGGCACCTCCTCCAAAATGGAGGTGCCCGAGCAATGTTGTTGCAAAGCCTTCACTCTGCTTCAGCCCTCAGGTCCCGCTACCAGTTACCTGCCAGTCACCTGCCAAATTCCTGCTTGATACCTGCCTGATATCCGTTTACCTGCTTGCAAGCCTGCGGTCCGACAGTCTGCCTTCCAACACCTGTCAGTCTGTCTATGGACCTGCCTGCCCGCTCACCTGGGAGCGCTCACCTGCTACCTGTCTGCTAGCCTACCTGGAGGCTCTGCTGTCACTTGCCGTGACCACCTGCCTGTCCAAAGACTTTCGCCCGCTCACCTGGGAGCGCTCACCAGCCACCTGCCTGCTGTCCTTCTACCCAGAGACTGTCCCTGTCACTTGCTGTGAGTACCCGTCCTTCTACCCAGAGACTGTCCCTGTCACTTGCCGTGACTACCTGCCCTTCTAACCAGAGACTGTCCCTGTCACTTGCCGTGACTACCTGCCCTTCTACCCAGAGACTGTCCCTGTCACTTGCCGTGACTACCTGCCCATCTTCCCCGGGAGCCACCCGCTTCCTTACAAGGACCGCCCCCTTGTATAGTTGCTCAGAGGTTCCGCCTCTCAGACCCGTTACAGTTTGCTTGGGCCATGGAACCCGGTGGCCCCCAGATCTCCGATCTGCACCAGGAAGTCTTACGTCAGAAAACTCAGCAGGAGGTGGTACTGTCCTATCTACTGTCCGTTAACTCTCGTCTAGGCGCATTGTGTGACTTGTCTATGTCTACCTCTGGTCCAGCCGTGCCCATTCCTGCGGTACCGCAATCCAGTCCCTTCATGGTACCCGACTATGGACCTCGGCTTCTGGCACCTCCACGCTTTGCCGGCGAACCTACTTTAGCTCGGGGTTTCATAAACCAGTGCACCCTGCACTTTGAGCTATTGGCATACCAGTTCATCTCCGACCGGGCCAAGGTGGCCTTCATCATGTCCCATCTTACTGGGGAGGCACTGGCATGGTTAAATCCCCTGTGGGAGAGAGGGGATCCCCTGGTGTCCGACCTGCCGTCTTTCCTCGCTGCTTTCCGGAAAGTCTTCGATGAACCTGGACGGAAAACCTCTTCTGCCTCCTCACTGCTACGTCTCCGCCAAGGGAGTCTCACCGTGGGTCAATATGCCATACAGTTCCGCACCCTCGCTTCTGAGCTTGCCTGGGAAAATGAGGCTCTGGTGTCCGTCTTCTGGGAGGGTCTTTCCGGTCGGATTAAGGACGAGTTAGCTGGTCGGGACATTCCTACCACTCTGAATGACCTGGTGTCACTAGCTACCCGGATTGGCATTCGGTTCCAAGAACGTGCCAAAGAGACTACCTGGGAGAAAGACTTTTCTTGCTCTGCTCCTACTTCCCTGAGACCTGCCTCTCAATCAGTCACTCCGCGGGCGCCCTCGCCTGAACCTATGCAGATCGACCAGACTAAGATGGTCAAATCTCGCCAAGAATCTCGCCGAGCCGAGGGAAGCTGTTTCTATTGTGGCAGTATGGAGCACTTCATCCGTTCCTGCCCGGAGAAGCCAGGAAACACCAGTGTCTAGGACCGCTCGGAGAGGTCGTCCTAGACAAAAGTAAGCCCTCTCCGTCTCTGACTTTACTGGTCTCTATTGCTTGGGGAGAAAACCGTCACTTTGAACTTGCCCACCTGAATTCTGGAGCTGCTGGAAACCTCATCTCCCAGTCTCTGGTAGAGAGATACCGTATTCCCACCAAGTTCCTGGCTGAACCATTATCAGTCGCCTCCATGGATGGAAGACTTCTCTCGGAGACCAACCTGCTCGTCACTGAACCCATAACCCTGCAGGTGGGAATGCTGCACTCTGAGGAAATCTCATTCCCTGTGTTGTCCGGACTTTCTCACTCCCTGTTGCTAGGTCTACCTTGGCTCCAGACACACGAACCCGTATTGAACTGGCGATCCGGTGAAGTACTCCGATGGGGTCCAGACTGCCATAGGACCTGCCTGGTTCCGGTCCGCCCAGTTCGCCCTCCGCCTACTCCAGCTAATTTGCCAGGTCTCCCGGCTCCTTACTGGCCCTATGCGGACGTCTTCGGTAAGAAGGAAGCAGAGACGTTGCCACCCCATAGGCCATATGACTGCCCGATCGACCTGGTACCTGGCACCACTCCTCCCCGTGGGCGTATCTACCCGTTGTCTGCAGCCGAGACCCGGGCCATGTCTGAGTACATTGAAGAGAATCTGGCTAGGGGATTTATCCGGAAATCTACCTCCCCGGCTGGAGCCGGATTCTTCTTTGTCAAAAAGAAAGACGGCTCGCTACGCCCCTGTATTGACTATAGAGGACTCAATCAGATCACTGTTAAAAATAAATACCCCCTTCCGCTCATCTCTGAGTTATTTGATCATCTTAAAGGCGCCAGGATCTTCTCCAAGCTGGATCTACGTGGAGCGTATAACCTGGTCCGTATCCGTCAGGGAGACGAGTGGAAAACAGCATTTAATACCCGGGACGGACACTATGAGTACCGTGTGATGCCCTTCGGTCTCTGCAATGCTCCCACCGTCTTCCAAGAACTGGTCAACGACATCTTCCATGACCTTCTTTACTCCTGCATGGTGGTATACCTGGACGACATCTTGGTCTTCTCTCCGGATCTTCCCACACACCGGAGGGATGTTCGTCAGGTCCTGCTTAGGCTCAGGCAGAACCACCTCTATGCTAAATACGAGAAGTGCCTTTTTGAGCAGACCTCTCTTCCTTTCCTGGGCTATGTTATCTCCCAGACAGGCTTGCGAATGGATCCCGAGAAGCTCTCTGCTGTCCTAAAGTGGCCCCGTCCGGAGGGCTTGAAGGCGATACAGCGATTCCTGGGCTTCGCTAATTACTATCGTCTCTTCATTGCTCACTTCTCGTCACGGACTGCGCCCATATCTGCGCTCACCCGTAAGGGAGCAAAAAGGTATGGTCATCCGAAGCTGAGGAGGCCTTCCTTTCCCTGAAACAAGCCTTCTCCTCTGCCCCTGTGCTGCACCGTCCGGACTGCAACAAACAGTTCTACCTGGAGGTTGATGCCTCCTCCTCTGGAGCCGGAGCGGTGCTCACCCAGAAGTCTTCCTCCGAGAGAATGGTAACCTGCGGCTTTTTCTCTAAAATCTTCTCCTCCTCTGAGCGCAATTACTCCATAGGAGACCGAGAACTGCTTGCCGTTAAATTGGCGCTGGAGGAGTGGCGTTACCTGCTTGAAGGGGCCCTATACCCGGTGATCATCTATACGGATCACAAGAACCTGGCATATCTCCAAAATGCCCAGAGACTTAATCCACGTCAAGCCCGGTGGTCTTTGTTCTTTGCCCGCTTCGATTTCATCCTTCATTTCCGCCTGGCGGACAAAAATGTCAAAGCTGATGCCTTGTCCCGATCCTTCCTGTCTTCCGACCAAGAGGAGGAGCCTATGCACATTATCGACCCCTCCAAGGTGATGAATGTGGCCCCCTTGGATTTGACTCATCTTCCACCCGGCAAGACGTTCGTGGCGCCTCCAGACCTTGAGAGGGTTCTTCGCTGGGGTCATTCTTCTAAACTAGCTGGCCATGCCGGCCAAAAGAAGACCTTCCTACTCATTTCCCGGCATTACTGGTGGTCTACCCTGCGTAATGTGGTAGACTTTGTCTCTGCCTGTTCATCTTGTGGCTGCAACAAAATTCCCAGACACTTACCAGCTGGTCATCTCCTGCCGCTTCCCATACCTGTTGCCCCGTGGCAACACATCGCTATGGACTTCATTACCGATCTTCCTGTCTCTGCCGGGTGTACTGTCATTTGGGTGGTCGCAGACCGCTTCTCTAAAATGGCCCACTTCATTCCCCTGTCTGGTCTTCCGTCTGCACCTGAGCTGGCTAAGGACTTTATTCGCCATATCTTCCGTCTCCATGGCCTACCCCTCCACATCGTGTCGGATCGAGGGGTTCAGTTTACCTCACGCTTCTGGAGAGCCACATGTAAACTGCTGGACGTCACCCTGGACTTCTCCGCTTACCACCCTCAGTCCAATGGTCAAGTGGAGCGGATCAATCAGATCCTTACCAGCTATCTCCGGCACTTTGTTAATGCCCACCATTCTGATTGGGTGGACCTCCTTCCTTGGGCCGAGTTCTCTTATAATAACCACGAAAGTGAATCCTCTTCCAAGTCCCCGTTCTTTATTGTCTATGGCCAGCACCTCCGGATTCCGCTCCCTGTCTCCGTTTCTGTGGACAACCCTGCTGTGGAGTCTCTTGTCAGCGAATTTTCTACTATTTGGGAGAGTACCAGGTCCGCTCTTCTTCTGTTCTCTGAGCGGATGAAGAGATATGCTGATAAGAGACGTCTGGATCCGCCTCAATTCCGTCCGGGAGACAAGGTTTGGCTCTCGTCCAAACATGTGCGGCTCAAAATACCCTCCTTCAAGTTGGGTCCTCGATTCATCGGTCCCTTCGAAGTCCTCAGGCAAATTAACCCTGTGGCCTACAAATTAAAACTCCCGGCCACCCTATGGATTCCCAACTCCTTCCACGTATCTCTCCTCAAACCTGTTGTCTTTAAGTCTTTTTCCAATAATCCAGGTGCCCCTCCTGCTCCGGTTTCCGCTGATGATGTCTTTGAGGTAGAGAGTATTCTGGCCTCCAAGAGGGTAAGAGGAAAGACCTTTTTTCTGGTAGATTGGAAGGGGTTTGGTCCTGAGGAGAGAACTTGGGAACCCAGGGAGAACATCAACGCCCCACTTCTCCTTGAAAAATTTCTTTCTGGCCAAAAAAAGAGGGGGCCTAAAGGGGGGGGTACTGTAGCATCGGCGTCTCTGCCCCGTACTAGGCAGAGACGCCGTCCCTCTCACCTCCCCGCTCCTGGCGCGGCGTCCTCTAGCGCTTCTCTCCCCGCTGCTTCCGGCACGCGCTCCTTCCCCGGCAGTGTGCTTAGGGTGCGCGCGCGTGCTCCCTCTCTCTTAAGGGGACCGCGCGCACCGTCCTAAGGAGTCCCCGGCCAATTGCCGGAGGACCTCCCATATTTAAGGCACCTCCTCCAAAATGGAGGTGCCCGAGCAATGTTGTTGCAAAGCTTTCACTCTGCTTCAGCCCTCAGGTCCCGCTACCAGTTACCTGCCAGTCACCTGCCAGATTCCTGCTTGATACCTGCCTGATATCCGTTTACCTGCTTGCAAGCCTGCGGTCCGACGGTCTGCCTTCCGACACCTGTCAGTCTGTCTATGGACCTGCCTGCCCGCTCACCTGGGAGCGCTCACCTGCTACCTGTCTGCTAGCCTACCTGGAGGCTCTGCTGTCACTTGCCGTGACCACCTGCCTGTCCAAAGACTTTCGCCCGCTCACCTGGGAGCGCTCACCAGCCACCTGCCTGCTGTCCTTCTACCCAGAGACTGTCCCTGTCACTTGCCGTGAGTACCCGTCCTTCTACTCAGAGACTGTCCCTGTCACTTGCCGTGACTACCTGCCCTTCTACCCAGAGACTGTCCCTGTCACTTGCCGTGACTACCTGCCCTTTTACCCAGAGACTGTCCCTGTCACTTGCCGTGACTACCTGCCCGTCTTCCCCGGGAGCCACCCGCTTCCTTACAAGGACCGCCCCCTTGTATAGTTGCTCAGAGGTTCCGCCTCCCAGACCCGTTACACCTCTTATCACTGTAAAATCTCTTCAAAGGATCATGTATGTTAAGATCTTCTATCATGATGAAGCAGTAAACTAGTTGGTTCCACAAATTTACTGATAGCGTTGATTTTGGGTGATCTAATGATTTCTGCCATATTGTGGGTTTATTTTCCTTTTTTTTGTTAATCATAAGGGAGAATTAAAATAAAATAAAAAAAAAAGATAAAATGAGACTCCACCTATTTTTCACCTAAAGATAAAGATACATGAAAGAAAAGCAGATGACAATGTAAGACATGCCTGAAGTATTAATTTTATAGATATTCTTGAATGTTTAAGCTGTTTACAGATGTTGATTAAAAGAGGTTAATTTGTCAGTTTATAGAGAAGTTAATGAAAATTTGTGAAGAAGACTCCAATACCTCTATTGAGCCATGTGAATATTTTCAGTGTTATAGAATTGTCAATCTTACCTTGGCCATCACTAGGGTAAAATTGGAACGGGCACAAATAATCATTAGTGATGAATCTGACAATATTCAGATTCACAAGCTCACTTGAATTTGGCAAGGTTTAAGCAGATCCCAGAGCATAATAAAAGTAGGGTGAAAATAAAATATCTTGCTCACCTGTCCTGTGGACACCACCACCCGTCCGTTCCTCTAGACAGCTTCCCCCAGCCTGTTCCTTCCTTAGGCAGCTTTTTCAGGATGTCCTCTTTTGACTTTTCCAGCATTTTCACTCTGAATCAGGGTTTTTGGTGCCCAGTTGACCTCTAATGTCACAACGTGCATAAAAATTTTCTTGGTTACTAGTCCTCAAGTCAACGCACATTATATTGTTGTGACGTTACAATGTGCATATTGACATTAGAAGCCTACTCAGATGCAATGTAAATTGTAAAGAAAAATTAAGGGAACATTTATTATCACGGTGTAATGCCAAATAGACTAAACTTCAGGGATATCAGGCTGTCGAGTTAGGGAACATAAGCGATTGTAAATAATTTTCACCTGCTCTTTTGCAAATGAAAGTGACAAGAGGTGCTTTGGAGAGGCCGCAGTAAGACAACCCTAAAAAATGAATGATTTTGCATGTATTGGCCACAGACAAATTCTCTTTCCTTTTCCCTCCTGACTGTTACTTATGTAGCACCCTGAGGACTCGGCTGCTACAGGGGTATTACACCTCAAGCCAGAGGTGTGGTATTCCACTCCCGGGTAAGGATGGAGTGTGGGACTGAGCTCAGATAGCTGCATACACTACATACATCCCATTTCCGGGGGACAGACCGACGGTACTCCCACCAGTATATGTGCAGGTACGACAGTGTCTGTCCCTGGCTGGAGTGGGAGGGGGGTGGAACATCCCAGTAGTGTAGGGGCAGATAGGGGGAGCAGTCTGGGTAAGGCTAGGAGCTCATTGGGTGCTGGTCACCTGAGCTCACACATAGAGGGAGTATATAAGGTGGGCACCATCTTAGATCAGGGTCAGTCTTCTGTAGAGGGTCAGTCAGTCCTGAGAGAGGTCCAGGAGCGCCTGCAGAGAGAAGAGAGAGGAGAAGAGAAGGACCCAGAGGGGGAGAAGAAGGAACCCCAAGAACCCAGTATACAACCAGAAGGGTGAAGGGTTGGCACGCAAGGGAACCGGATCCCAAATTAGTGGAGGAGAGAAACTACCCTCAACTAAGAACCGGAGGCTGCGACATTACATGTGGAGCAGCCCCTCACCAAGTCCACTAAGAAGGCACACCGAGCATAGGGTCAGGGAAGCCAAAGAAGGTTCACCCAACAGGAGACCCGAGGGAGCCGGACATAAGTGGACCCCTGGTGGGAACGGCCAGTAGAGAGGACAGTCAGAAAGGGAGCTCAGGACCACGCTCCAGAGTTGCTTGGGGGTTGGCCGAGTCCAGGACCTGGTGGACGCAGCACGGCTCGGGCGGTCACTCAAGGCCAGAGTGACCAACAGAACAGCAGTAAGTAAAAACCCTGAACTGCACAGCCCGACTCTGAGTCTTCTTACCATCCACACTGCACCACCACTACCACCATCCTCTACACCTGACCCCCTGAGGCTATACCCCTCCCGTTGGGGGTTATACTACCACAGCTGCACATATACCACCAGCCTCAGCGGACCCTGCTGCAGCGGCGGCCTTTTGACCGCAAATCAACGGGTGGCGTAGTCGACACTAAGAACAACTAATAACATCTGTAAAGACTGCCACACACTGAGTTTGACACCCTGGGCACGGACCGGGTCGCCGCCACTCGGAGACTACAACCCCCATCAGATCCGGCTCCGGGTAATCCCCAAACAGCACTGGCCCAGGGGGCGCGTCACTTATATAATTTTGTACTTTTCTAGTGTCATTATCACTATTGGTAGCATGTCAAGAACAATGTCAAGATCAGGGATCAGATACCAGGATGAAGGCTATTATGTAAGGAACGTTGGACAGAGCCGTAGAAGGGCATCAGTCCAGCAGCAGGGCCAGTGTCTGCTTCTTTGTTAAAAGAGGAGCAGGATCAGCCCTACCAGAGCTCTGCACTATGACTTTCAGTTGGCTGTTGATATTCATGTTTCTGACCAAAATGCCAGAAATAGTAATCATGATGGTGGCATGAGGACCTGTGTCGACAGACAGTTTTGCCAGTTACGCCATTGGTGCTCCATTCTCTTCACAGCGCAGGTTCTCACTGAGCACATGCGATAGGAGAGAGTATGAATGCGCCATGGTGAAAGTTATGCTGCCTTGAACATTATCCCGGATGACTGGTTTGACAGTGAATCAGTAATGATCTGGGAAGCATATGCTTGGAGCGTTGCACAAACCTCTATCTAGTAGCCGACAATAACTGAATGCTGTTAGATACCACAAAAAAATTACCAGAACCTCCTAATAAAATAAAGCAAATATGAACAGGTACAAGTTTCTATGACTGCATAATAAACTAACAAAAGAATACAGCAGAATTCTGGAAAGGCTAAGATGTATGTAAACATTAAATATGTGAAATTTAAATTGAATAACTGCTTTGTAGAGTATATTTGTCAAATGAAGATTTCAGCCTAAGACTGCTTTTAATTATTGTTGGATCCTCCTTGCCCTTTAAATTTCTAGGCTTTTAACCCAGGAGATGTTTTCATAAATATTAGTTTAGAGAGTTTATCACTTTGTCATGGCTGGTGGGTGCATATAAATTACCAATTTGTCCATTGCCGTCATTAAATTAATACAAATTGAATATTTAAGTTTCTTAATTTTGGGGGGCAGTTTGTCAATTGGTTGATGATTTTGGTTTCTCTTGATCATTTATGAATCATTTTGTTCCCAACAAATTTCATAATTTATGTTTATAAAGGTTTTCAACTTGAACATTGCATGCTATTAGGAAACTGTCATGTGTCTGAATTCGAACCTTTAAGCCTGTGCTGAGCCACGGCAGTTACACCTTTTCTTCGGGTGTGTATCATTATTTGTTATGTTTGTTTTAGTCTTTTTTGGTGTTTTCATTTATTTATTTATCTGCCCAATCACCTTTTGGATGCGGCTATATAAAATCCCCCCCCCCCCGCTGGTATTCCCTGCTGGTAATATTCTCATTTAGATGTCCAGCAGTACTGTCATTGTTTATGCCAGTCAGTGAAAGACCAACTAGGGTTTATCTTTCTGCTGATTATGATTTTCACCCTGCATTTATCTTCTGTTTCTTGTTTAGGAAGTGGGGGACATTCTCTCTAGCAGTACATACCTTATCTTTTCATTTTGCATTTCCTGGTTTGTTTTAACTCACTCTGATATTGCTTTCTATCCCAGCACTTCTTCCATTCTGTAGGTAAATTGCACTCTGCTCTGCCCTCTGGTTCCTTTCAGGCAGCATAGGTCTGAGCTGTCATTATTTAGTCTATTGTTAGGGCTATTCCAGCCCACATAGGAACCATTAGGGACTGTGGAGTCAGAATTTCTAGTCTATACAGGAAACAGCTGAGTCAGTTGCACTTGTTTTACCTATTTTCTCTTGTGAGTTGTTACACAACCATAACAGAAACCTTCACATTACACCTACATGAGCTTTTGACGTCTCATTATAAATCTATAGGGGTAACATTTGGAGAGTGACATGCTATGTCTGCCAGGCCAGTGTGAGGAGGCTTATAAGCCATGCAGTGCTCCTCTGGGAAATGAAATATGCAAATTGCCTTTTCAGCGAGAACGAGGACTAGAACTCTAGTGCCACCTATTGAAAGTACCAATCCTAAAAGTCAATATCAAATAGGTGGCACTAGAGTTCTAGTGATCTTCCTCTCTGCAGCAGCAATTGCATATATTAATCCGTAGGCATTAATAGGGAATTGGTCCTTCATTTGTGGCAAAAACTATTTCCATTTATCTTGGGAAGGTTTTCTACAAGATTTTAAAGTGTGGCTCTGGGAATTTTTGCTCGGTCATGCACAAGAGTATTTGTAAGCTCAGACACTGTTATTGAGTCAGCAAAGCATTGGCAAATGTTACGCACTATGCACCGGAGAAATGGGTGACCATACTGTAAATTTGCGCGGTATCCACTTTGTGACTGAGTTCCTGTGGTTTGTTTTACTTTTCAATAATACCACTCACAGGTGATTGTGGAATATTTACAAGGAAAGAAGTTTCAAAAACAGACTTTTTGCACTCCTACAGGATCATGCTCCAATTCAGTGAGCACTTTCGAATGAGCCAGTCATTCACCAAATGTTTGTAAAGACAGATGGCATGGCTAGGGGCTAGATTTTGTACAGTTTGGAAATAGAATCAAATGCTAAACCTAAATCCAATGATTAAGATCATGATTCCGACTAGTGGTACAAATAGAAGAGAGGAAACCCTATACTAAAATCACAATGGGCTTTTATTATGGTGCTAGGTTTTCTCATCCCATACAGAATGGTTGGTGCTTGTTTCTCCTATAACACCTTTTTCATAACCCTATAACAAATTAGCCACCGTTTGATGTCTTTTGGAAAGGGGAGTCCTTCACACGCTAATGCCACCCAGTAGCAAAGGAGGCAGAACTAAACAAAGCTGGACACTATCTCTCTAATGTCCCCAAAGCATTACCTCATGGTCTGCTACTACGATATTTATGTCCTTGAATCTCCTTAACATTATTCCAATTTGATGTGGTTTTGATATCTTCCAACAGACTATAGGTCTATTTTTATGGGCTGATTGCCTGCCAAAAAAGAGCCTTAGTTGACAATTTTGATTTATCTTGAACAATCGGCAGTGTGTGTGGATGAATAATTGGTTGTATGATTATTTGTTCACATAAAGTTTATTATTTATACAAGGGGATGTAAAGAACACAAATAATGATTATACTGTGTGTAATATACAGTGCCTACAAGTAGTATTCAACCCCCTGCAGATTTAGCTGGTTGACACATGCGGAATTAACTTGGCATTGTGACATTTGTACTGTAGATCAGCCTGGAAGTGGGAAATGCACTGCAGCAATTTTTTTTTTTTTTTTTTAAAACGTTAAAAGTTAATTCAGAGTGTTATTTATTATTCAACCCCTCAAACCACAAGAATTCTGTTTGGTTCCCCAAAAGTATTAAGAAGTAGTTCAGGCACCAAGAATAATGAGCTTCACATGTGTGGATTAAAGATCTCTTTTGCCAGCCTTTTCTGACTATTTAAGACCCTCCCCAAACTTGTGAACAGCACTCAGACATGGTCAACATGGGAAAGACAAAGAGGCATTCCAAGGCCATCAGAGACAAGATCGTGGAGGGTCACAAGGCTGGCAAGGGGTACAAAACCCTTTCCAAGGAGTTGGGCCTACCTGTCTCCACTGTTGGGAGCATCATCCGTAAGTGGAAGGCTTATGGAACTACTGTTAGCCTTCCACGGCCTGGACAGCCTTTGAAAGTGTCCTCCCGTGCCGAGGCCAGGCTTGTCCGAAGAGTCAAGGCTAACCCAAGGACAACAAGGAAGGAGCTCCGGGAAGATCTCATGGCAGCCCGTAAGGTACCTTTACTTTCAACGCGTCATGTCAAGGCTCGTCTACAGTTTGCTCATGATCACTTGGAGGACTCTGAGACAGACTGGTTCAAGGTTCTATGGTCTGATGAGACCAAGATCGAGATCTTTGGTGCCAACCACACACGTGACGTTTGGAGACTGGATGGCACTGCATACGACCCCAAGAATACCATCCCTACAGTCAAGCATGGTGATGGCAGCATCATGCTTTCGGGCTGTTTCTCTGCCAAGGGGCCTGGCCATCTGGTCCACATCCATGGGAAGATGGATAGCACGGCCTACCTGGAGATTTTGGCCAAGAACCTCCGCTCCTTCATCAAGGATCTTATGATGGGTCGTAATTTCATCTTCCAACAAGACAACGACCCAAAGCACACAGCCAAGAAAACCAAGGCCTGGTTCAAGAGGGAAAAAGTCAAGGTGTTGGAGTGGCCTAGTCAGTCTCCTGACCTTAACCCAATTGAAAACTTGTGGAAGGAGCTCAAGAATAAAGTCCACATGAGACACCCAAAGAACCTAGATGACTTGAAGAAGATCTGCATGGAGGAGTGGGCCAAGATAACTCCACAGACCTGTGCCGGCCTGATCAGGTCTTATAAAAGATGATTATTAGCTGTAATTGCAAACAAGGGTTATTCCACAAAATATTAAACATAGGGGTTGTATAATAATTGACCCACACTTTTATGTTTAAAATTTAATAAAATTCAACTGAGCAACATAACTTTTTGGTTTGTAAGATTTATGCTTTTGTTCATAAAACCTACTCTCGTTTGCAGTTTGAAGGCTCTAACTTATTTGCATCTTATCAAACCAGCTAAATCTGCAGGGGGTTGAATACTACTTGTAGGCACTGTAATATGCCAAGGTAGTACTGACGATCTTCGTTCTTTTATGGCCGGTCTGAATGATAACCAATTCAACATCAAATTGACCTATAAGGTTGATGCGAGACAGTTTGACTTTTTAGATATACACATCAGGGTGCATACGGACGAAAAAATTGTTACGGACGTCTTTCGTAAAGAGACGTCAGTTAATGCCTTACTCCATGCCACTTCTGCCCACACACCGTCTACTATACGGGCTATCCCGGTAGGCCAGTTCTTGAGAATGCGACGCATATGTTCCACTGATGAGATGTTTGAACATCAAGCTGAGGACCTACGGGCAAGATTTATTGCAAGAGGTTACAGCAAGAGATGTATAAAAAGAGGGTACAACCGGGCCAGGAACAGCAATTGGACACAATTATTGATGGGTCCTGATGCTAGTAAGAAAAATATGAAAACGGCATTTAATCAGGTTTTTAGATTCATCTCAACTATTTAACAACCAGTGGGAGGGTATGCATCGCATTCTTGAGAAACATTGGTCGATTTTGAAAACAGAACCGACCATTGGTACAAACCTGCCTGATCGGCCCCTTGTGACGGCAAGAAGGAGCAGAAATATTAAAGATTTAATTGTGCGGAGCCATTATGTTCCACAACCTCCAACTTTGCCCTTTGATGTGGGTAGGCAGAGATGGGGGTGCTTTCCCTGCGGCTCATGTTTGGGCTGTCGCAATATAGTTCGGGCGACGACCTTTTTGTCGGCCGATGGGAAACGGGAGTACAAGATCCTCAAGTACATTTCATGTAGTATAGATCACGTAATATATTATGCAACATACCCTTATGGTATGGTGTATATAGGGTTGACATCACGTGAATTACGTGTATGCACGAGGGAACATGTTAGAGACATACGTGCGGCAGCTAATGTGACTGATGTCTCATCCTTTAAAACTATCCCTCGGCACTTCAGACTGTGCCATGGCTCGGACCCGGATGGTTTTAGGGTCAGAGGTATTGACCGCCTACATATGGGTGCCCGTGGAGGCGACCTTAAACGAGCATTGGCACGTCTGGAATGTAGGTGGATAGTGAAACTGGGGACCATGACTCCCAGTGGTTTAAACGAAAAGCTAAGCTTTTCTCCATTCTTATAAAATCTACATATATCTAATAAATTTCTTTGGCATATCTGTCCTCAGACAAAGTACTTCTATCATCATTCTGAGAAAAAAACTCTGGATTTCAATTTTTTATTTTAATATTAACTGTGTGTTTCTTTGGTTTTATTTTCAGTAGTTTGTCTTTACCCTGATGAATATTGCATATTATTTGGCTTAGATGTGCGCCCTCTTACTCTTGAACATCTTATACAACCAACGTCTACAAACGGCAGTTCCAGAAATTACCACATCTTCATTTGGCTATTATTGTAAAAAAACATATATCTGTCATTAATCTAATGTTTCTTTATATACATTAGGTATTTATGTATGGTGTTAATAATTTGGATAACTGTATCTGTACATATTGGGCTAATACATTTATATATGCTGAATGTTTGTTGATTGATGGAACTTTTCTCCTGAATTGGAGATGGGACTGGTAGTATATATCTGCATTTGAAATTACATAGCATAGGAGGTAGATTTGATCATTCTATCTCTGTTGTAGCACTTCTTAGTGGTGTACATGTTATACTTACCTATTTGCAGATCCGTTGGGTGCGCATGTGCAGGCGGACTGCCTTTGATCCCCACCGCCTCGGGCATCTGATTGAAGCCGTGCGTTCCACATGACGTCACAGGAAGCAATTCTTCCTGGAACGCAAGGCGGTCAAAGATCCGCCTCAGGTGACGGGTGTATCACTTGCTATCCTGCCAACATGCGCCCATTGGATGCGGCGCTGCTCATCATTAGCCACACCTGGATTTAACATGAGGTTATATATACGCAGACTGACACAGTTGATATCTAGGTCCCTTGAAGAAGCAAGGTATGCGAAATGCGCATCGGGGCAGTCTGCCATACAGGACAAATTTACTTTTTCATGGGTAAGCATGGTTTCGTTTTAGGGCAGGTTCGGCTTCCATTGTTCTATTGATAGTCTACCACTATCATCTGGTTTACATACATGCACTTGCCACTTTAGTTTAGGATGGGACAACATTGTTACCACTCTATTTATATCATGCCATGGAACAGGGATTATAGAAAGTGCAGGACATTGCTCTAAACATTTCATTTTTGGGGAGATGCTTTAACTTTAATCAGTGACTATTCATTAATTATTATATCTCTTCACATGCTACCCAATTACCTATGTACTATTGATGTACACATGTTTTCGCTTGTAATTGTCATACAATTTTCTTGTGTTTTCATGGCACAACTTCTGTGTGTATCACTTTTCTACTGAATGGAGGTTTTAATATTGATTTAATAAAGATTATATTGCCACTAGATCCTTGTTTACCTTTAGAATATACTATCTGACATGTTTTGGTCTTCCCTCTTGGCACACAGCACCGTTATTATGTACAGTAAGTCTACAAGCAGCTAGACTATAAGTCTATTACTTCTCAAGTACTGTCTCTCACTCCTAACAAACAGGGAATTGCAAACCTGTGGGCCCATGTAACTCCTCCCATCCTGGGATGTTCCTCAACTTTTAACTCTGTCTGCTGCTAACTCACTGTTGCTGGGCAGTAAATAGGCAAACAACATTTTAAAACATCACAATGCATTATGCAACCATAAAATCTTCAATGGGGAGTGTGGGCAGCTTCTCCACTCCTTTATACTTATATAAACTATGTGATCAAACAAACATTTGTTCCCTTGTCTTAGATAAATGGACACATTCACACTGAGCAATGATCAGGAATGAATGTTCATACGAATGGGCCATCATCTTTCTATGTAAATGGCCCTAATATTTTAATAACTGTATTTAAATTTATCGGAATTTAAACCTAGATTTTAGATTGATATTTTGATCTGTAAGATCAAAAAAGAATGTGATGTATTATATCTATGTTTTAATAGTAGAAATGTATATACTATTCTAAATGCTGATGTGTCTTAACAAATTAATGGGTGTGTATATTTTATTAGCAGATAGACAAAGAAAAGACAAACATCAAGCAGAAATATTTAGTAGTCATTATGATTTATTATACCATGTAGACACGCCATAAATTTACTGTTTAGCATCACTGTATTTATACGGTATTTCTTTTTTGATGCATTTGATTTTCTTGCTGTTCTGTTGGTATCTACTCTTTCAGAATTTAAAACATTGATAAATGCTACCATATAATATGCAACCAACAATGTAGTTTCACTCTTTCTTGCAAAAGAATGTTGTATTCACGTCCTGGGAAACGGTCCTCATGTGTGAAGGGGGCTCAGGACCTATCACATAGCCGGCATCTGTCTGCAACAGCCATAGCTGGTGCCAACTTTTGCCCACGGCTGCTAACTATTTAAATGCCACTGTCAATCCCTGAAAGCGGCATTTAAATGGAATGTGCGCACTGGCTCCCATCGCCATTTCCCCCCAGTACAATGAGTTACTATGACATCCAGGTGTCTGCTGAAGACCTGTCACTGTGATCTTGGCCCTCCTGTGAAGCTCAGCCACAGGCCATGATTTTCACTATACAGTATATTGCAATATAGTGGTATTGCAATATACAGTATAAATGATCAAACCATCAAAGGATAAAATCCCATAAGGTAACTAAAATGGTATACAAGAAATAAACATGTTTTTACAAAATTATATATATATATATATATATATATATATATATATATATATGAAGGTTTTCCTATTTCCCAGTTAAAAATAAAGAAATGAAACAAATGAATATATTTGGTATCACCATTTCATCATAATGGAGTTTTTTTGTCCTGTGTTTCAGCACAGTATATGGTAAAATGAATGATGAAATTCAAAACTGCACCTCATACCGGAAAAAAAAACAAGCCTTCACATATCTATATCAACGAAAACATAAAAAAGTTATCACTCTTGAAAGAAGGCAAGGAAAAAAACGAATAAGCTAAAAGGAAAAATTCCCTGGTCCTTAAAGAGTTACCCCCGCCCCCCCCCCCCCAAAAAAAGAAAAAATCATGCATAGGAACTAAAAATATGTTCATAGCATGAAAATGTAATATAAGGTGATTAGATATACAAAATTTTAGTCAATTCAAAACTGACCTTTTTTAAATTTTGTTTCATTTTCTTTGTATTTTCAATTTTCTAGTTTATGATTTACAGATTTTAATCCATTCATAGAGGAGAGAGTAACATATGCCTAATGATGTTACCAAGATCAGCCATCTCATAGCCTTAAATGTACTTTTATAAAACTTTACCAAAAACTACCACTACATCATCGACATCGGAATATCCCTTTAGAGATATGCACATTCCTATTTCCAATTGATTGCACCATAATTTAATTGTCTATTTTAAAAAATATACTTGTTAAAACAATTAAATATTAATAATTATAATATTTTCATAACTAGTTTACTCAAATTTAATGTAGCAAATCTATTTATTATTCTAGTGAAAATACAAAACATGTATTAACACATCTAACTAGCTAGATCATATGTGTCCACACAAATAGAAAAATTGCTTACTAAAATACCTTGTCAGAAAAACAGAAAAAAAATAAACACAAAATGGTGTATTTCCTTTAGGTAAACAAATTGCAGCTTAAGTTCCCCATTAATGTAACCTATGGTGGAAACAATTCCTTGTTGCCATATATAAATTAAATGGATTTTGGTCTTTCTCAGTTGGAAACTTCATGTGAATATTACAGTATTGCTCATTCTGGGCACATTTTGTCAAACTATGAATCCCTGGCATTTGTCGTTATTGGCTTACTTTCTAATTTCATTATTTAATACCCAAATCTACGTAATAGAAATTACAAGAACATCTCTTTTTGATTATCATGAAGTGGTGCGAAATTGCTAAAGTCATTTTAAGATTAACAGTATATTTCTAAGCTGAAAAAATAAGTAGAAGCAAATTAACAATGTCTCATGTTAAACAAATGCACTTGGGAGGAAACAGAAAAAGGAAAGAAACTGTGTATATGTTAGAAACATTTCATGTTAGTAAAATATAAGTTATTTTATGAATATTTATCATTTTATTTAAATAATACATAAAGAAGGAAATGTTAGTTTTGTGGAAATCTCTTAAGGATATTTACGTAAGTAGTATATTTGAATATATTGTAAATATGTTAAGATAGAATTTTTGATAAAGAATGATGTTATTTTAATTAAGAACTTAAAGGGAACTTGTCGTGTTGAAAATGGTATCTGATCTGCAGGCAGTATGTATTATATCAAGAGGAGCTGATCAGATTGATATCCTTTTTAAATGGGAAAAGTCTCAGTAAAACTTGCATTTTATTAATTTAAATCCCTGTTGCCTGTGTACATTTGAGTCCAGGGGGTGGTCCTATTCAGTGATTGACAGTCTTCCTTTATGTGCATGCAAAGATAGCTGTCAATCAGTAGTCAGACCGCCCACTGGACTCATGCATCCAAACAGTATGTTAATTAATTCAATGAATAAAAAACAAATAATACTGAGTCTTTGATATACACTGCTCAAAAAAATAAAGGGAACACTCAAATAACACATCCTAGATCTGAATGAATGAAATATTCTCATTGAATACTTTGTTCTGTACAAAGTTGAATGTGCTGACAACAAAATCACACAAAAATCATCAATGGATATCAAATTTATTAGCCAATGGAGGCCAAAATTATAGTGGAAAAACACACTAAAGGCTGATCCAACTTTGATGTAATGTCCTTTAAAACAAGTCAAAATGAGGCTCATTATTGTGTGTGGCCTCCACGAGCCTGTATGACCTCCCTACAACACCTGGGCATGCTCCTGATGAGGTTGCGGATGGTCTCCTGTGGGATCTCCTCCCAGACCTGGACTAAAGCATCCGCCAACTCCTGGACAGTCTGTGGCGCACCGTGACGTTGGTGGATGGAGCGAGACATGATGTCCCAGATGTGCTCAATCGGATTCAGGACTGGGGAACGGGCGGGCCAGTCCATAGCTGCAATGCCTTCATCTTGCAGGAACTGCTGACACACTCCAGCCACATGAGGCCTGGCATTGTCCTGCATTAGGAGGAACCCAGGGCCAACCGCACCAGCATATGGTCTCACAAGGGGTTTGAGGATCTCATCTCGGTACATAATGGCAGTCAGCATAGCAGATCGCTCTCTAGGCTTCTCCAGACTCTGTCACGTCTGTCACATGTGCTCAGTGTGAACCTGCTTTCATCTGTGAAGAGCACAGGGCGCCAGTGGCGACTTTGCCAATCCTGGTGTTCTGTGGCAAATGCCAAGCGTCCTGCACGGTGTTGGGCTGTGAGCACAACCCCCATCTGTGGACGTCGGGCCCTCATACCACCCTCATGGAGTCGGTTTCTTACCGTTTGTGCAGACACATGCACATTTGTGGCCTGCTGGAGGTCATTTTGCATGGCTCTGGCAGTGCTCCTCCTGTTCCTCCTTGCACAAAGGCAGATGTAGCGGTCCTGCTGCTGGGTTGTTGCCCTCCTACGGCCCCCTCCACGTCTCCTGGTGTACTGGCCTGTCTCCTGGTAGCGCCTCCAGCCTCTGGACACTGTGCTGACAGACACAGCAAACCTTCTTGCCACAGCTCGCATTGATGTGCCATCCTGGATGAGCTGCACTACCTGAGCATCTTCTGTGGGTTGTAGAGTCCGTCTCATGCTACCACGAGTGTGAAAGCACAACCAACATTCAAAAGTGACCAAAACATCAGCCAGAAAGCATTGGTACTGAGATGTGGTCTGTGGTCCCCATCTGCAGAACCACTCCTTTATTGAGGGTGTCTTGATAATTGCCAATAATTTCCATCTATTGTCTATTCCATTTGCACAACAGCATGTGAAATTGATCGTCAATCAGTGTTGCTTCCTAAGTGGACAGTTTGATTTCACAGAAGTTTGATTTACTTGGAGTTATATTCTGTTGTTTAAGTGTTCCCTTTATTTTTTTGAGCAGTGTATATTTTTTTATTATTCTGCTAAAATTCTTCTTCTCTTTTCTGTGCTGCTGGCAGATCAAATTGCATGTGCTCTGTATTAAAATATTACACATTATATGGTACAGTTCTACAGCAAATTATTAATGCATTGTATGTATGTAATGTATATAATATATGTATGCAATGGTGCAAGGAACCCAAAAATTACCCAGATGTAAAAAAAATATTCAAGGTTATCTTTTACTAATTAGTTTTTTTTCTGTTTTAGATCTCCTTCCTATATATTTTTTTAGGGCTTAATCTGTCAAGATTTTATGGTGATTTTTAATTTGTTATATTTTGTAAATGCGTTTCCTTACAGATGTTTTGGAATGCCCTTAAAGAAGTCCATGATCAATGTGAAAAAGAAAAGCCATATCCAGAGCACGAAAAAACACACAAAAAGGACTACAACTTAAACTTGGTGTTTGTGACAAAGGAACCTTCCTCTACGCAGAGATCATAAGTATTGGACTATTAAACAATAAATGGCTATAGTTCCCTTATCCATATTTATCTTGTATCATAGTTTACTATTATTTGTAGAGCAATTTCTTTTGAAAACATATTACTTATAAATACAAATTATTAAGTTATGCTTAAATGCAAAATTATAAGAAATCACAAGGAGTGATTGAATAGGCCACCCAGTATAAAAATATTTTTTTCTTTGATCAGGATGAAGTAAACTTAACAATATGCAAGTGTTGCCCATAAGGGAATCGCTAGAATATAAGAGTTGATTTGCTAAACTAATTTCACCAAAAATATGGCTTAATTTATACCAAAAACGTCTTATATATCTTGAACCAAACTTATGTGTTTTAGACACATTTTTTGACATTAGCCAGGAGAAGCAGCCCTTTAGAAGTGGGTTGTAACTTAAATAGAAACTCAATGCATCAATGTTGTAGCTAAACTGTGACACACTCTGGAATAAAAATTTTGGACCAAAGTAAGTCAACTAATTCAGACTAGACAGTCAAAAGATGAGCCAAATTTATCAAACAGCATACGCCACTATGATAAATGTGCACATTTTCAGACTATCAAGCTTGCAATGCCTAGAAATTAGATTGTCCCAGTGAGTATTTAGAACAACAGATAAAAAAGGCAAACATAGAGATACATAGAGATATTGTACTCTGTTCAAGTGGTAGAGTACAGCAAAGAGAGACGTTTCTTAATAGATCTAAATTCAACTTGTAAATTAAGATCAACATAAAGTAGCTAAATAGAACAATTTCAATATTAATTAACAAATGTAATAAGAACAAGAAAAAGAGCCAACTCACAGTACATATTAACATATTATTAAGGTTGGTAAGTTGGAAGGGTGATCTGTACCTGGAAACCTGGTGACACTTAGTAGGGCTAAGACTTTATGCAAGTCACTCAGTTTAGGAGGGCCCAAAGGAACCCTGGGCTTATCCCATTAAATCCTATAAAGGAACCCGGACTTAAAACAGGGTCCTCTGGGTTGTATCCAAGGAACAGCTGCGGGTCAGTGGAGCAAGCTGGCAAAGAAATGTCTACTAGTCAGGTAGAAAGCAGAGAGGGCAGATACAGAACAAAATTACTGTAGTAGTCAGAGATTTAGTCAGGAGGTAACCAAGTTCAGAAACAGAAGGACTCAGAATCGTCAGGAAGGTGGAAGCTGAAGTCAGTCCGTGGTCAAGTATAAATAAAGTATAAATCAAGCAGGATATGCTAATGGAGTATCAACCAAGGTGAGTATAAACTTATAACTAGCAACAGTAAGCCATGAGTTTAATTAGGGTGTGGTGCTGCTCCATTGGCGACAGGAAGGAGCTGGTTACTCTTATTGTGCGGCTGGACACAAGTATCTCCATAGCTTATACCTCCTTGAGTCATGATGGCTCCTTCATTACCTTAATCGTCTATAGTGACAGAAGTCAACATGCAGCTTTACGGGAAGAAGCGACATAAGGAAGGGCAAAAATAGAGATGTAGGAAAGTCGTAATGCAACATAGATGTTTATCCACATGAACTAGTCTCTCTAGTAAATCACCTAAAATTCATTTACTTCTTAAAATTTTTGTTATTGGTTATTAAAAAAATTTAGATTATGTCAAGTGGATTACAATATCATATTGATTCCATAAGAAAAAAGGTAGAGAAATAGATTATTTCAGCATTTTTGAATAAAATATGCAACATATTTTCCAATTCCAAGCTGTATAAACTTGAATGCTTATTGCATGAAGCAGATCAGGTGATGTGTATTTGATTAATGAAGGAGGGTGAGGACTAAGGCTACAACACGCTATATGAAGGTGTGCAGAATTATTAGGGTATATTTACACATCCAAATATTTCCGGTACTGCAAAAATTAGTACCGGAGATGTCTGTGTGTATGATATGTGTGGCAACCATGTGCCACCCGTGTGCCGCATCAGTATCACACGTACAGGTGCCTGAGAATCAGCGGTACAGTTAGCGCTGTTCCCAAGTGCCAGGTGCTGAATGCTGCCCTCATCATTGTCCCTTGCCAGTGCTGCAATCAGCTCCAGCAGGGGACAATGTTGAGAGTAGGATTCTAGTGTTGAGCCACCCACGTAGTGCTCGGGTTCGGTTCGGTTCGTTGAACACCGGGATGTTCGTGGAACTGTTCGTCGAACACCTTAGAACACTGTCGAACACCATCGAACACCGTTAAAACCAATGGCAGGCAAACAAAAACACACAGAAAACACCTTCAAAGGTGTTCAAAAGCTGACAAACTGCTCAGAAGACACTCTCTTTACAAAATATGTCCGGCAATTCAGCATCGGTACCCGACAATTTAGAACAGAAACAATAGAGCATCACACATAGATTAGACAGAAACATGTCAGTCACATATATAAGAAGTACAGTGACAGTGTTGGTTACTGTACTTGTCATTTAGTGTTAAAGGATTTATTAAAAAAAACAATAGTGTTTTCATGCACCGTCTCTTTAAAAAAGCCGGCCGGCAATTCAGCATCGTTACCCGACAATTTAGAACAGAAAGAATAGAGCATCACACATAGATTAGATAGATAGAAACATGTCAGTCACATATATAATAAGTACAGTGATAGTGTTTATTACTGTACTTGTCATTTAGTGTTAAAATAAAGGATTTATTAAAAAAAAAAATTGGCGTGGGGTTCCCCGTAATTTTAGTCTCTAGCGGAGGTTAAGCAGACAGCTGGGGCAGATGTTTGAAGCCTGGGAAGGGGGTAATACCCACGGAGCTTCCCAGTCTACTAGTATCAGCCCCCAGCTGAATAACTAGCCTTTACTAGCTATTAAAATGGGGGACCAAAAAAAAAATGGCGTTCGGTTCCCCCTATTTTAATTGCTAGCAAAGCTAAACATACAGCTGGGGGCTGATATTAATAGCCCAGGATGGGTGCCATGAATATTGGCCCCCTCCCAGGGTAGAAACACCAGCCGTCAGCCGCCCCAGAAATGGCTCATCCATAGGCGAAGCCCCACATATATTTTTTTTTTAAATTATTTCATGAAATTCATGAAATAATAAAAAAAAGGCTTCCCTATATTGTTGTGTCCAGCCAGGTACAACTAGGCAGCTGGGGGCTGGAATCCGCAGCACAGTGAGGCCCAAGCTTTCTAGGCCCCCCCCCCGCGCTGCCAATTGCAGTCCGCAGCCACCCCAGAAAATGACGCGTTCATAGAAGCGCCATCTTCTGGCGCTGTACCCAACTCATCCAGGGCCCTGGTGCAGTGACTCACTGGGTAATAAAGAGGTTAGGGCCTGCTTGGTATTATCAGCTGGCCCTAAGCCCGAAATTCATGGGGTCACGCCAATATTAGAAATGACCGCCATGAATTTCTAGTAAAGCATTTATAAAAAACACAACACCCAGAACAAAGTCCTTTAATTTAAATAAACACACAATTCTTTAATGTTCTAAATTAAACCATACTTACCGTCACGCCCATTCCAGCAGAAGCCAACGATCTCCTGCAATAAAAGTAAAATAATAAACCAATCTCATCCTTACCTTTCCATGGTTCCCAGGATGGCTCCAGCTCTGCTACATTCACATGACAGGCTGGATCGTAGCAGAAAGCTGCCATCCAGCTTGCCATGCCGCAGACACTGTGAAGCGCAGGCATGCTTGCGCTCCTCAGTGTCTGGCTGTGACGTCATCCAGATGAGCCGAGTTCATGTCCAATGAACTCAGCTCACCTCATGCATGTCACTGACAGCGTGGGAAAATTGTTCTGCGCTTGCGGTGAGCGTGAGAGAATTCTGTCAGTGACGTGCATGAGGTGAGCTGAGTTCATGAACTCGACTCATCTGGATGCCGTCACAGCCAGACACTGAGGAGCGCAAGCATGCCTGCGCTTCTCAGTGTCTGCGGCATGGCAAGCTGGATGGCAGCTTTCTGCTGCGATCCAGCCTGTCATGTGAATGTAGCAGAGCTGGAGCCATCCTGGGAACCATGGAAAGGTAAGGAATCGGATGAGATTGGTTTATTATTTTACTTTTATTGCAGGAGATCGTTGGCTTCAGCTGGAATGGGCATGACGGTAAGTATGGTTTAATTTAGAACATTAAAGAATTGTGTGTTTATTTCAATTAAAGGACTTTATTCTGGGTGTTTGTTTTTTTTTTTAACTTTGACTATGGGGTTAGTAATAGGGGTGTCTTATAGACGCCTCTCCATTACTAACCTGGGCTTGATGTCAGCTGGCATTATAAGCTGACATCAACCCCAACCCTATTACCCCACTGCCACCGCTACAGGGCAGTGGGAAGAGCGAGGCTAAGTGCCAGAATTGGCGCATCCTATGGATGCGCCATTTCTGGGGCGGCTGACGGCTGGTGTTTCTACCCTGGGAGGGGGCCAATATTCATGGCACCCTTCCTGGGCTATTAATATCAGCCCCCAGCTGTCTGCCTAGCCTTTGCTAGCTATTAAAATAGGGGGGACCCCACGTCATTTTTTTTTTGGATCCCCCATTTTAATAGCTAGCAAAGGCTAGGTATTCAGCTGGGGGCTGATATTGGTAGACTGGGAAGCTCCGTGGGTATTACCCCCTTCCCAGTCTTCAAACATCTGCCCCAGCTGTCTGCTAGAGACTAAAATTACGGGGAACCCCACGCCAATTTTTTTTTAATAAATCCTTTATTTTAACACTAAATGAGAAGTACAGTAATCAACACTATCACTGTACTTGTTCTATATGTGACTGACATGTTTCTATCTATCTAATCTATGTGTGATGCTCTATTCTTTCTGTTCTAAATTGTCGGGTACCGGTGTATGCCGCTGCTGAATTGCCGGCTTTTTATGTTTCACTGTGAGCACTGTTCCCATCGATTTGGGCAACCACTGTAATGCCACAACCACCATGGTTGTGGCATTACAGTGAGTGGCAGACAATCCCTGCATGATGTGAAAAAATCCAGTTACGCTTTTGGTGCACGAACAGTTATCGAACATAACCTCAAACAGCCACATTTTTTGCAAATCGTTCGCGTTCGTCGAACGACTCGAACACCGCCCAAAACAGCTCGAATTTGAGATTGGCGAACAGTTCTAGTCAAACACCGCTCATCTCTATAGGATTCTGCTCCCACTGTCTCCAAAACCTGTAAAAATAAGAATAAAATAAAAAATCCTTATACTCCCCTGTCCGAAGATGAAATAAGTGTCCCATGCTGTAATCCATCTGACCGCACATGCTGAAGAGCTGAGGAGAACGACTCGCTCCAGTGAGTGGGCCCCTGAACAGCGCTGAGCTCAATGAGTGGTGTCCTGCCACTCAGTGAGCTCAGCGCAGTTCAGAGGCACGCTCGCTGCAGCGCGTATTTCTCCTCTGCTCCTCAGCGTATGTGGTCGCCTCAAACCACTGCAGGAGATCAGATCTTCACAGAATAAACATTTGTCGTCCATTCTAGATTCTTGGTCATTGAGAATCTCTTTCTATATATTAATACTGGTTTATAAAGATTTCAATTTTATGCAAAAGTTGTAATTATGAATCAGTTTTCTTCTTTCATCTTTAAAATAAATCACTTCCCTGTGTTATTTTCCAGTGGGCTACTATAGCAGCCAAATGAGGCAGAAGTGTAAATGATATGCCTGCCACTCGTTATTTGTTCATGCCAAGACTGGAACATCCTCTGTCAACGCTGTCAATATTTATCACTCACCATTACTTTTGCTGACAGTTTACACACTAAAACCTTTTGCGATCAGACATGACATAAACGGTAGTAGCTTTGGCTCTGTCTTCTAAATTAAATGTCCCCTCTCTTAATTATTTACTGGCATGACAACCAGGGAGTTTCACTTATTAAATGTGATGGCACATAATTTTTTACAAGTTCCTAGTAGTCATTATAAATATATCAAGATGAGTTTTGTTCACCTTGTAAATAAAAGGATTAAAAGTGGAAACTTTGTTTCTATTGCAGAAAAGAAAAAGGCAGCATTTAAAAGTCATCATCATCATTAAGTTCTTCTCATACTTTTTCATTAGTTGTTAGAGGGGACCTTTCACCTACAAAATTGCTATTTACCTGCAGATATAGTGGTAATCTGCTGGTAAATACCATTGAAATCATTTCTGCATGTCTTACGGGAAGGCGAGCTACATGGAGAAAATGAATTTATAATCTTTCTGCAACCGTTCGCTTCCAGTCATTGGGACGATGCCGTGAGGTGTAATAGTCACCGCTTACTACACAGTGAATGAGGCTGTAATCACTCCCTGGCTTTTTGAATGCCTAACACACTGCACACATGCTTCAGAGCTGGCTGTCAATCAAAGTGCAAGAGGGAGTGATAACAGTGCTGTCACTGTAGTGAGCAGTGACTATTACAGCTCCCTGCACCGCCCCGAATGGCTGGAAACGAGTAGATGGACCGAGAATATAAATTTATTATATTGTCTGTAAATATATATATGTATACAGTAGGTGAAATAAGTATTGAACAGGTCACCAATATATTGCTAAAGGTGCTATTGACATGAAACAACTCATCCAATCTACACAGGCAAAGAAATCAAACAATAGATATCCATAAATTAAGATGTGTAATAATGAGAAATGACACAGGGAAAAAGTATTGATTACATGAAGAACAAAAGGTGCAAAAAGCCATGAAAAGTCATGACCGCAAATTAAATATATAAGTAATTAGAAAGCAATCCTGCCACTTAGTGAAAAATAATACCAGCTAGTTCAACTGATGGCCTATAAAAAAGTGTCTCATCACCAAGGTGACACACAATAAACATCTCATGATGGTTGAAACCACTGAGCTGTCTCAAGACCTTTGAAACCTTGTTGTTGCAAAACATACCGATGGCATTGGTTGCAGAAGAATTTCTAAACTACTGAAGGTTCCAGTGTACACTGTTGGGGCCATAATCCAGAAGTGGAAAGAACATAATTTTACCATAAACTGTCCATGATCAGGTGCAACCCACCCATGTCTCCGTTGCTCAACAAAAAGCATGTTCAAGCACGTTTAAAGTTTGCTCAACAACATTTAGATAAGTCTGTGAAATACTGGTAAAATATAGTCTGGTCAGATGAGACCTAAATTGAACTCTTGGGATACCATAATACACACCATGTTTGAAGGGAAAAATGCACTGCATACCAAAAACACCATAACAACAGTGAAGTTTGGAGGTGGGAGCATCATTGTGTGGGGTTGTTTTTCAGCATTTGGTGCTGGCAAACTTCATATAATTGAAGGAAGGATGAATGGACAAATGTAACGAGACATTCTTGATAAAAAAATCTGCTGCATCTACCAGGATGATGGAGATGGAACAAGGGTGGACATTTCAGTAAGACAGTGATTCGAAACACACAATCCAAGAAACTCTCAATTGATTTCAGAGAAATAAAAATAAAGCTGCTATAATGGCCCAGCTAATAACGTGACCTAATTCCAATAGAAAATTTACGCAAGCAATTAAAGCTCAGAGTTCATAGAAGGAGCCCATGGGACCATCAGGATTTAAAGAGTGTTTGTGTGGAACAATGAGCTAAAATCACACCTGAGCAATGCATGTGACTAGACAGGAGGCATTTTGAACCTGTCATCACCAAAAAAGGCTTTTGTACAAAGTATTAATTAAACTGTAGTAAGCATGTTCAATATTTTTTCCCTGTGTCATTTCTCATTATTACACATTAATTTATGGACATCTATGGTTTGATTTTTGGGGAGTAGAAGCGTATAAGAATACACTAACCAGACAAACAAGGGAAGACAGACAGGGATAAATGAAAATACCAATAGTACAAAAATGCACTCACTAACAACAGAGTGGAACACCGGGGAGTTAAGGAAGGAGAAACCAAATAGGAGAGGATGAGGATGTGCACACAAACACCAAGCAACAGTCTTCTGAACAGCTCTCCAAATGACACCTCCAACAACCAACACCTCCAACTCCAGAACCAGGCAGTGTTAACTAATACTGGCAATCCCAGATTGCCAGAGGTGAGTATATATAGCAGAGGGGAGTGGCCAACACTGAACAGCTGAGATCATCTGTGAAGACACAGGGTCTTCCGTGGGCATAATACTTCTCAGACCACACAGGGTGAGGGTAAAACAGCGTGGCAATACTTTATTGAACCACAAAGCGGACAATAAACACATAGAACAGTCCCAGCATATACCCAAGATGGTACAGCATCACACAGTCTCGCTTCCGCTGGCCCGCCTGGAATAAAACAGCTGCGAATTTGGGACTTCCAAAGCCAACTACCTCAACCAGTGGCCCCCCACTTCTGGCGTTCTCCCACAGAGAGAAGGTAGCAGCAAGCTTAGGAAGCTAGCAGTCCATCGAGGTATAAGGCCAGGAGACCTGAGGGTCCCACCCTGGCCTCTCTGAGAGTTTCCTTTGGGCCAGATGACCAGCTGGTCCCAATCTGGCTTCTCCGAATGTCTCTATGGGTTCCAGACGACCGGAGGGTCCCACCTGGCATCCTCAAACAACATATCCATGGGGCCAGCTGACCTCATCGTCCCAACCTGGTCACCTCAAATGTATCTATGTGGTCTCTGATGATCAATGGAGCAGATCCGTATCTTTCCAGTCAGGGCCATATACCCTTAGGCCGGAATCATGTAGAATCCAAATCTCTGTCTCTTTGGTTAAATCCATGCTTCCAAGATGATGGTCTGAGAGTGTCTGATCTTTGATTCTCCTTGTAAAGTCTTTCTGATTCTCCTTGATTTAAGTCTGCCTGCTATAGAAGCATATCTCCTTTTTAAGCGCACATCCACAGGTCAAGGGGTTAGGGAGGGCATTACTCACAGAGCTCAGGTCTCATTGTTTGAGCTAATCAATTTACATAGTTGGTATCGCAGGGGCTCTTGTAAATAATCATCATTGTTTCAGAATCAAAGAGAAGATAACATTCAGGGTTAAACAAATAATCATATCTCCTACTTGACCAGCCACAGAAATACACATACATTAACAAGTCAACACAAAAATAATAGTGTATTTCTCTTGGATTAACAAATCTAAACATCTGGCTGATTAAGATTATAAACTCTATCGTCACATTGCTCCCCCAGACTTAATCAGCGAGACATGATAGAATCCCAATCATCCTTCTATACTTATTGGGGACAGTCCATCAGCATGTCTTTTAGCACAGACACGAATGTAACAGGTCTCATCTTTATGAGAACAAAACTTTGCATCATTCAGTTTCCTCAGAGCATATTCCATGTCTTCCTTGCAAATAAACTCCACACGTAATTGACGAAAACAGATTGGTCTCCATTGATTACACACATGCCATCCTCAGCATCCTGTGGTTACTGGTTTAAATCCAATGAGTGTTTGTGGCCTGGTATTCAGTCCGTTGAAGCTGGCACAGCTCCTGTAGTTGCCATTTCTTGTTGCTGCTGTATATCCTCTCCTGTCCTCCTCCCAAGTCCGGTCTGCTGGGGTTGGACATGGTAGCATCCGAAACCCGCTGTGTATGCCTCACCTATGGTCTGCTGAGTCTGTCTATATGCCTATTGACCAGCCACAGAAATACACATACATTTACAAGTCAACACAAAGATAATAGTGTATTTCTCTTGGATTAACAAATATAAACGCTTGGCTGATTAAGATGATAAGCTGTATCGTTACACCATCAAAGCAGGAAATCTCCAGGAGCTCTCAACTGAACAGATTAACCACTGCATTGCTAGCAGAAACCTGCACTGTAAGATGGTGAAGTGCTTGTAATCAGTGCAGGAGTACAGGAGTTCATAAAACCAGACACCGCGGTCTTCTGGCCCCTCTCTGTCGTGATAAACCTGTGACAGTACTCTTAAGTTAATATTTTGTTGCACAACCTCAGAAGTAAAAATAAAAAAGAAGACAAGAAGTTACAGTACAGGAAAAGGGATTTGATTATTAAAGGGAACCTGTCACCAGAAAAACCCTATTAACCTGCAGATATGGGGTTAATCTACAGGTTAATGGCATTATCAACCTGCCCGGCACCTGCACTTAGACTAACACTGTGGTGAGAAAATTAACATTTTCCTCTGCAGTGTTTGGGTTCAGTCAAGAGGGCGGCACAGGCAGGGGTTCAGTCACCACTCTGAGTATACAAAGCACCGGCTGTAACCACGCTCCCGACCCTGACTGACAGCCGGCCCTAATGCAGAGTTAGTGTCAGTAAAACCCTATTAACCTGCAGATATGGGTTTATCTACAGGTTAATGGCATTATCAACCTGCCCGGCGCCTGCACTTAGCCGAACACTGTGGGGAGAAAATTAACTTTTTTCCTCTACAGTGTTCTGGGTTCAGTCAAGAGGACGGCACAGGCAGGGGTTCAGTCACCACTCTGAGTATACAAAGCACCGGCTGTAACCACGCTCCCGACCCTGACTGACCTCCTGCCCTAATGCAGAGTTAGTGTCAGTAAAACTCTATTAACCTGCAGATATGGGGTTAAGCTACAGGTTAATGGCATTATCAACCTGCCCGGCGCCTGCACTTAGCTGAACACTGTGAGGAGAAAATTAACTTTTTTTCTCTGCAGTGTCCTGGGTTCAGTCAAGAGGGCGGCACAGGGAGGGGTTCAGTCACCACTCTGAGTATACAAAGCACCGGCTGTAACCACGCTCCCGATCCTGAGTGACAGCAGACCCTAATGCAGAGTTAGTGTCAGTAAGAGCTGGGGGTGCGGTAACAGCCGCTGCTCTGTATTCTCTGTATTAACTGAACCAGCTGCCCATTGCTGAGACCAGAACGCTGCCGAGGGAATAAAGTTAATTTTATCCCCACAGTTTTTGCTACATGGGGGTGTCGGGCAGGTTAGTAATGATACTAACCTCCAGATTAACCCCATATCTGCAGGTTAAGAGCATTTTTTCTGGTGACAGGTTCACTTTAAAGGGAATCGGTCACCACATTTGACCTATTTAAACTATTAATATGGGCAGACAGCTGAAAAGAGTGATACCTGTATACGTCATATCAGATGCCTTGTTGATAAATCATCTTTTATCACTTTATGTAAATGACCTCTTCCAGGTTATGGGGAGGAGGCTGCCTGTAAGATAACTTTGCCTCTAGAGTTTATTTTACATGAAGGGGCATTACCAATGTGATGTGTAATGGCCGCTCTCTGCTCTCCTGATCTCACTTCAGAGTTGTTTGTGATTATACCTGACACAACTGCAGGTTCCTCTCAGCTCCAGCTTCCATCTCACAGGCAGACAGGGTTGCAATATTGCTGCAATACAGCAGAGATCACAGAGTGCAAATAATGTGTTTGCAAGAAGACAAATTTCATTTCTTCTGTTCTGTGTTAGTTGCTGGTCTCACACTGGTAATGCCCCCTTTTATTTAAAACCAGCTCAGGAGATGGAGTTATCTTCCAGGCAACATTTTGTCCTAATTTTGTCCTGGTCCTAATTTTGGAGAAAACTGTTATTGAGGGTATTATCCCCAAACAGATGCTAGATACGGTTCTATCATTCAAACCGCGGATGCCGACTTTTTATCTGATCCCGAAGATCCACAAAGACCCTGCCAATCCTCCAGGTAGACCCATAGTGGCTGGTAACAATGGATTATGTGAGATTATTTGCGACACAATAGACTATTTTTTAAAACCTCTTGTGGCTACGCTTCCATCCTATATAAAGGATACCACATCAGCATTACATAGGTTGGACAATATGTTCCTTCCAGAAAGCATGATTATGGTAACAGCTGATGTGGAATCCCTTTATACATCAATTAAACATTCAGATGGGTTGGCGGCGACAGCTTGGTTCATGAGGTCTAGTAATATTGAGCCGAGACTTTCTTAATTGCTGCTAATTTTGTTGGAATTTGTTCTCACTCACAATTGTTTCATTTTTAATAACCAGATCTATGTCCAATTACAGGGTACCGCAATGGGTGCATCTTGTGCACCCTCCTATGCAAACCTGTTCTTAGGGGCATGGGAGAGGGAAATTTTTACAAGCAACCCGGTAGCTGAGATAGATAATGTTCATCAATGGATGCGGTACATTGATGAAGTGTGGTTTATATGGTAAGGTACAAAGTCTGAATTGGACAGGTTAATGACCAGACTTAATAATAATCCGCTTAATATCAAGCTATCGTATAAAGCAGGGAGAAGACTGGAATTTTTAGATATCCAAATTAACACTCTTGACAATGGATATATCTCCACAGATGTGTATCGAAAGCCCACTTCCACAAATACGCTGTTACACGCCACTTCTTCCCATCCACCGTCAACTATTCGTGGCATCCCTACAGGTCAGTTTCTTAGAGCAAAAAGAATATGCTCTAGTCAGCAACTTTTTGAAAACCAGGCTGAAGACCTAGAGAAGAGGTTTAAAAACAGAGGATACAGTACAAAGTATATTAAAAATGGATATCAAAGAGCAAAAAATATTACCAGGGAAGAACTTTTATATAAAAATAAACCTAAAGGTAAAGACATGAATGGACCAACACGATTGATAACTACATATAACAAACAGTGGTCTGGTCTGGTTGAGATTATTCATAAACATTGGCAAGTTCTCCTGTCGGATCCTATATTAAAACAATGTCTGCCGGAAAGACCTTTGATAACGGCTAGAAGATCAAAAAATCTCAAAGACATACTTGTACACAGTCATTATGAATCAGCCAAAAAATGTAATCAAAATTGGCTAGAGATCAAAGGTTTTTTCCCATGTGGACGTTGTAAGGCTTGTCCCAACATGCAGAAAAGTAAGCGCTTCAAAAATGCCATTGGACATCGGACATATGATATCAGACATCATTTATCTTGTTCATCAAAGGGTGTCATATATTGTGCTTAATGCCCATGTGGCAAAATTTATATCGGTTTGACCACGAGGGAACTACGTATACGTACAAGAGAACACATTCGAGATATTGAAAAAGGAGCAAATGCAGAGGATCCGTCCCTTCTCAAAACTCTACCGAGACATTTTTTCGTCCATCATCACAGCAATGCTTCCATATTGAAGGTTATCAGCATAGATCAAGTCTGCCTGGGACAACGAGGAGGTAATCTTAATAAAATTTTAGCCCAAGTAGAAAGTAAATGGATCTTCAGATTAGGGAGTATAGCGCCACAGGGACTCAATGAACATTTTGGTTTTAGTGCATTTTTATAATAATTTGTGAGACTAGTAGTACTAACTTAGTTTTAGGGTTTTTATGGGGGGTTATTTTATTATTGGTGTATATAATGAATTTGTGGTATTATGTGGATACTTACATGTTATGTTTGTTTCTAGTTTTCTTGGTTGGTCATCTTGGGGGTCTTGCCTGATGTTGCCTTGCTGCTGCTGGACGAATTTGCTGTTGGAATTTGGGACATATCAGATCCAGGATGGTGAAGAGATCCTTCTACTGGATTCGTGGGATTCATTAGAAAACATCATTACCTATGAGAAGAACACATCAGCTTTATTATAAGAGACATCATATTATTTTGGGGAAATATTTAACCTATTTATGTTTTTGACATGTTATTATTGCAATAATCTATTGGTAAATGTGGGGGGCTATTTGTGGCATGTAGCACTTCTTTATCTGGCATGTTACGTGTCTACTCATGTAATTTGCAGCATTAGCACTTTATTAATAGCACTTTTATATTTTAATATAATATATATTGTTTTTTTTCAAAATGTGTTTTGAAACCCCCCTTATATATACATTCTGGAATTTAACTCAATATTAGCATATGTATTATATGATAGTGGTTATACCGGACGTTTTCCCTTTTGTTTATGGCTGAGAAGCGCTAGCATTCGTGGGCACCTCCCCTGACTCAGACAGCTTCCGACTACTAGACCTTGCTGGCACGCACTGCAGTCACTTAGTGACTGCACTGCCGGCTTGCGGGTCATTTGCCGGAAGTTGTGGAGTCACGTGATTGGGGGCAGGCACAGAATGACTCGCGCCGTCTATCAGCCTTGACACGGCACGTAATCGTCCGCTGACACAGTTACGTTCTCTGCGGCGGCACTTATGATTGGTTCCCGCCGTTTACCAGCTGTGGTAAGGCGTACTACTATTAGCTGATATAGCTGCATCCCTAGCGGCGGCACTTATGATTGGCTCTTGCCCCATATTTAATGACTGACACCCCTTCTCCTATATATGCCCCCTGAGGAAGTGTTGACGAAACGCGCGTCGGGGTTGAGGGACGCATGCATGCCACACACGGAGCTCGTCTATTATTACAGGTAATTTATGACAATTGTTGGATATTCACATGTAACTGAATTTGGGAGTGCTACATTTCACTTGAGCCTTACTATTTACAATTTATTTAGAGACTTGCTTCTCATTTCATATTGATATTATTTGCACTCTGCACTTTACTCCTTTCAGGACATGGATCTTATCCTATGTTGTCAATTTCTATTTTCCTACCCAATGAATTATGTAATTTGGTGAATAATTGGATTGGTACTTTGCTGAATTTTGCTATTTTAGCATATTTATTATAATTAGGAACCTTCCTAAATAGACATAATTTGTTTCGTAGAGTGATAACTGTTAATAGGGTATAGCTCTCTGTTGTCACATTTGAGGTACTTTGCTTAGTGTATTTTAATGTTGTTAGATAATAATTATCTTTGCATTAATAAAATATTGAATTTTTAATGACAACTGTGGTGGTCATATTTTGATTACCCCAACTTGTAATTAGGAATGGGGTGTCATTTTCTGATTAGCTTGTATTGACTATGAACGTATTTAATTTTGGATCTATTGATTTATTAACATTTTGTCATAGCCTGGAAGAGGTAATTTACATTAAAAAAAATGTGGATTTCTCTTAAATAAGACATCAGATCGCGGATAACAAGAAATAATTTTATTCAGCTTACTATTACCTACATGCCCATATAGATGGCTTAGGTGAGTTGATCACACTGACAGATTCCCTTTAAATTAAATAGACATTTAGGCCCCAAATCATCAAGATCGGCGATTTTTTTTGTCTGTCTTGATGAGGAGGTATGCAGGAGTCAGATGCTCTTGATACATTAAGAGATACACGCATTACATGATAATGGGAACAATGACCTTGAATTTTTTCACAGCATTTAGACAATATAAATATTAAGGCTACAGACCTGTCTCCAATCTTCCCTTCATCTCTAAACTTCTGGAATGCTTGGTCCACTCCTGTGTAATTCGCTATCTCTCAGATAACTCTCTTCATGACCCTTTACAATTTGGTTTCTCTACACTGTACTGAACCTGCCCTTACTAAAGTCTCTAATGATCTACTAACAGCTAAATCTAATGGTCCCTACTCCCTGCTGATTCTCTTGGATCTCTCTGCAGCATTTGACATTGTAGATCACCAGCTCTTCCTCACTATACTCTGTACTATTGGCTTCAAGTATGCTGTTCTCTCCTGGTTCTCCTCCTACCTCTGTGACCGCTCCTTCATTGCATCTTTTGCTGACTCCTCTTCCTCTCCTCTTCCCTTTTCTGTCGGGGTTCCTCAGGGTTCAGTCCTACGTCCCCTCCTTTTCTCCTTATACACTACCACTATTGGACAAACAATCAGTAGATTCGGTTTTCAGTATCATCTCTATGCTGATGACACCCAATTATATACACTGTCTCCTGACATCACCCCTGCATTACTCCAAAATTCAACTGTCTCTAACATAATGTCCTCCCTCTATCTAAAACTGAATCTATCAAAAACTGAACTCCTTGGGTTTCCTCACTCCACTAACCTACCTATGCCCAATATTGCCATTTCTGTGTGTGGTTCCACCACTATCCCCCAGCACATGCCTGCTGTCTTGGTGTCATATTTGATCCAGATCTTTCCTTCACTCCCCACATCCGATCACTCACTCATTCATGTCACCTACACCTCAAATACATCTCTAGAATTCAACCTTTTCTTACCTTCAACTCAGCAAATACTGTTACTGCAGTTCTTATTCATTCTCGCCTGGACTATTGCAACTCTCTACTAATCGGTCTCCCTCTTACCAAACTCTCCCCTCTCAAATCCATCCTGAATGCAGCAGTCTGGATTAGTGATGAGCGAGCATACTCGCAAGTACTCGGTACTCGCCCGAGCATCTCAGTACTCAAGATGCTCAGAGCTCACCGAGTACTTGCGAGATGCTGGGGCAGATGCTCGGGTCCCCTCCCTGCATGTTTGGTGCTCTTTAGAGGGCCAATGAATATGCAGGGATTGCCTGCCACTCACTGTAATGCCGTAGCCATGTTGGTTGTGGCATTACAGTGATTGGCTGGCCACACAGCGTCATCAGGTCTATATCAGACCTGGTGCTGCTGTGCTCGTCAGTTTACTCCGCAATCAGGCAGTGTAGGGAGAGGTGCTGCTGAGCTAGGGAGAGATTTAGTTGTGTATTAGGTAGTGTAGGGAGAAAACAAGTACAATACACATATCCATCTCAACAAACAGTCCTTCTGAGGACTAATCCATCTGCAGAGATATCAGGCAGGCAGTGTAAATAGGCAGGCAGGCAGTGTAAATACAGACTGCAGTGCATATAGCACAAGAGGCTCCATTCCAGTTCTGCCTTCTGCTGCTGTTCGACATTTCTAGACAAAGGCCCAGGTCGCAGGGGTCAGGAATAATTGTTTTTGGATCTTAATCCTCATTATTGCTTAAAAATCAATCCAGAGAACACCGTTTTTCTGTGTCATTTGCTTGTTGGCACTGCAGAATACAGCCAGGTCCTTTCCATATTACAGCGCTAAAAATCCAGCTATTTAAAACTATGGTTTCTCCGTCACACGGATCACATATAATTGCGCTGAAAATACTGCCATTTTAGGCCTCCATTCAACTTTTTTTCAGTGTGTCAGCAAAGTTTTTGGCACCGGTTTGCTGTTCAAAATAGTTACCTACAGGCCAGGTATTTAAAACTGTGGTTTGTCAGTCACACGGATCACATATACGTTTTCTGAAAATTCTGCCATTTCTGGCCTCCATTCTAATTTTTTTTCAGTGTGTCAGCAAAGATTTCGACACCGGTTTGCTATTCAAAATAGTTACCTACAGGCCAGGTATTTAAAACTGTGGTTTCTCCATCACACGGATTACATATAACTTCGCTCCAAATTCAGCCATTTGTAGTGAGCGTGGAAGATATTGTCCTCCATTTAAAATGGGCAAGGTGCGTGGCAAGGGATGGGGAACTGGACGTGATGGTGATGGTGATGGTGCATGCAGAGGCCGAGGCCGTGGGCAAGCTGTAATTGTGCCACAACAAACACCCACATCTTCTCGCCTGACCTTCCTGTCCCAATTCCTAGGGGACCGCAGCACACCACTATTGAACTCAGAGCAGTGTCAAAAGGTTGTTGGTTGGATAGCGGATAATGCTTCCAGTCACTTAGCCACTACCACCCTATCTTCCACACGTTCAAGTCTCAGTAGCCGTGAGTCTGGACTGCATATTCCTCACCCTGATCCTCCTTCCTCCCACCATGCCGAGTGCCCAGAGACAACTGATCCCACACTTGGACACTGTGAAGAGCTGTTCACTTTTCCATTTATAGATTTGGGCCTCTCGCCCGGTCCACTTGAAGAGGGGCAAGAGGAGATCGCATGTAGCGATGCCCAAATATTTGAGCACCCAGAGTCACACGAAGGCGATGTTGGGAAAGTGTCACAAGAAGTGGACGATGATGAGACACAATTGCTAGAAAGTCAGGAGAGGACCAGGGTGCGGAAGTGGAAGACGAGGTGGTGGATGATATAGTAACTGACCCAACCTGACAGGAGGACATGCAGAGCGAGGACAGCAGCACACAGGGGAAGGGAGGCAGAGCACCCCAACAGGCAGGAAGAAGCAGTGTGGAAGGCAGGCAACCGTTCCCCATAACACCAACACGAAGGAAGTTGCCAGTACAACTGTTAGGTCTTCCCGAGTCTGGTTGTTTTTTTAAAGACTCTGCTGATAACCCCAAAAAGGCCATTTGCACCACCTGCCAGGTGAGCATCAGCAGGGGTGGCAAAACTATCAGCCTGACCACCACCAGCATGATCAGGCACATGGCAGCAAAGCACCCGACTTTGTGGGCCGAACCCCAGGGTCCAGGAACAGTGTCTGTGGGTGGCATCATTGCTTCTTCCGCTGTTGTGCATGCAAGCCAATCCCCTGTCCATGGTGCTTGCAAAGATGCCTCCTGCCCTGCACCTGTCGTTGCACACTCTCAAGTAGCAGCATCAGGAAGCACGTCCATGTCCTTGTCCCAGTGCAGCGTTCAGTTGTCCATACCCCAGTCCTTGGAACGCAAGCGCAAATACTCAGCCATGCCCCACAGGACACACTACTAAATTCCCACATTTCACGACTGCTTGCGCTCGAAGTGATGCCTTTTAGGCTCATGGAGATGGAAGCATTCCGCAATCTGATGGCCACGGCCGTCCCTCGGCACTTGGTCCCCAGCCGCCACTACTTCTCCCGGTGTGCCGTCCCCGCATTACACAAGCACATGTCCTAAAATATTAGCTGTGCCCTCAACAACGCAGTTACCGGGAAAGTCCACCTAACCACGGACACGTGGACAAGTGCTCGTGGGCAGGGACGGTACATCTCACTAATGGCACACTGGGTTAACATAGTGGAAGCCGGGACCCAGTCAGACCTTGAAACGGAATACGTCCTCCTGACACCAAGGATTTGCGGGCCCTAGGTCAATCAGGGTTGCCCCCACAGTCTACAGCGCCTGCACCTCATCCTCCTCAGCCTCCTTCTCCTTTTCAACCTTCATCTCCGAAATGACCACATCAGTCACAAGCTGGAAGCACTGCAGCACTGCCTCGGCCAAGCGGCAACAGACTGTGTTGAAGATAATATGCTTAGGTGACAAACTGCACAATGCTGAAGAGTTGTGGACAGCTCTGAAAGAGCAGGCAGATCTGTGGCTCAAACTGCTGAACCTACAGCCAGGCATGGTCATATGTGACAATGGCCGGAACCTGGTGGCGGCTCTGAGGTGAGGCGAGCTCACACACGTACCATCCCTGGCCTATGTGCTTAACCTCATGGTTCAGCGTTGTTACGGATCCGGGTGGTGGAACCTCTGTGCTGCGGTGCGAGGAGGGACTAGAGGGGCGTAACTAGGTATCAACTCGGACTGACCAAGGTCATACGGTGGTTCAATCGACTCCGTGACCAGGGAAGGACCGAGCAGAGGGACCAGGTGCTACTCTGGGCCAGACCTTGTATGAGAGCAGGTGACTCCCACGGGTCAGAAGGCAGGGACTGACCGGTACAGCAGACGAGCACGGCAGGCAGGCTGACGGGTGATCCGGGTAGACGGACTGGCAGACACAGCAGGCAACAAGCAGGAGCCTCCAGGTAGGCTGACTGGTAGGCACGGCAGGTAACAAGCAGGAGCCTCCAGGTAGGCTGGCTGGTAGGCACGGCAGGTAACAGGCAGGTGCTTCCAGGTGAGCAGGCAGGCAGAGCCCATAGACAGACTGGCGGACTGGACTGTAGACAGACTGTCGGGCTGATGAGTAGACAAGCTGGCGGACAGGACTGATAGTCAGGCTGGCAGACTGGGCTGGTAGTCAGGCTGGCAGACTGGACTGGTAGTCAGGCTGGCGGACTGGACTGGAAGTCAGGCTGGCGGACTGGACTGGTAGTCAGGCTGGCAGACTGGACTGGTAGTCAGGCTGGCAGACTGGACTGGTAGCCAGGCTGGCGGACTGGATTGATAGCCAGGCTAGCAGCGGGACCTGAGGGCTGAAGCAGAGTTTAACACACAAAGCTACAACCTTGCACGGGCACCTCCATTTTGGAGGAGGTGCATTTTATATGAGAGGTCCTCCGGCAATTGGCCGGGGACTCCTTAGGATGGCGCGCGCGGCCCCTCTAAGAGGGAGGGAGCACGCGCGCGCCCTAAGCACAGTGCCCGGGAAGCTGCGTGCGCCGGCAGCAGCAGAAACAGGAGCGCCGGAGGACGCCAGGCGGAGAGCGCGGCGGTAAGAGGGACGGCGTCTCTGCCTGTCAGAGGGCAGAGACACCGATACTACAAGCGGTTTCTCAAATCCTACTGAGAGCTGCCGGATCTGCTTCTTAAAATACGCCGCCTGTGTGCCCATTTTAGAAAGTCATCTACAGCTTCTGACGCCCTTGCCGTGTTTCAGCAGCATTTGCAGCTTCCGGCTCACAGACTGGTGTGTGATGTCCCCACGCATTGGAACTCTACACTGCCGATGTTGGGAAGGATTTGTGAGCAGAAAAGGGCAGTTGTTGACTACCAGCATCAACAAGGCCGTCGGTATTCAGTTCAGACTCCACACATAAGACCTCAGGAGTGGACATGGATGTCAGACATATGTACCATCCGCCAAAACTTTGAGGACTCCACCAAGATGGTGAGCGGTGATGACGCCATAATTAGCATCACCATCCCACCTCTCTGTCTTCTGAAATATTCTCTGCTCACAATCAGAGAGGATGAATTGCAGGCGGAGCACGATGAGATGGAGCAAGGAACCATACAGGGTGATTACACACAGCCCAGCGTGGATTGGGTGACAATGAGGAAGAGGAGGAGGAGGAAGAACAGGAGCTAGTTTCATGCGCTGTAGACGGTACTACTTGCACAACTGTCATACCGTCTGGAGGAGGAGTAGGAGAGCATGGTCAGTCATCCTCTTGGTGAGGAGACGGAAGTCTTGCCTGTTAGCAGACTGGCACACATGGCTGAGTGTATGTTACGCTGCCTTTCCCATGACCCTCGCGTTCTCAAAATTTTGGGTGACAGTCATTACTGGTTGGGAACACTTCTAGACCCACACTACAAGGAGAACTTTATATCTCTTATTCCTGAGGTGGGCAGTACCAGAAGGCCCTTGTTGCAGAACTATTAAAAAAATTCCCATCTGAAAAAGCTGGCGGCAGAGATCACAGTTCGTTGGACAACCAAGGAGTACAGGCAAGAGAGACACAACTTCAATCCAGCAGAGGCAGGAGAACACTGTCAAAGTTCTGGGAGAATTTTTTCAGCCCCTCCCATCGCACAGACCCTGAGGCGCGGGGTAATCTCACAAGGAGTGCAAAGTTTCAAAAGATGGTGAAGGAGTACCTTGCCGACCATACCAGCATCCTCCGTGATTCCTCTGTGCCTTTTAATTATTGGGTATCCAAGCTGGACACTTGGAATGAATTCGCTCTGTACGCCTTGGAGGTCCTGGGCTGCCCTGCCCCTAGCGTTTTATCAAAGCGGGTTTTTAGTGCAGCTGGTGGAATTATAACTGATAAGCGCATCTGCCTGTCAACTGAAAATGCTGACAGGCTGACTCTTATAAAAATGAACAAGGGATGGATTGGGCCAGACTTCTCAACACCACCAAATGATAGCAGCGTAGCATAAACTCAAATCCAGTGTCTTTTTTTGGGAGGTGTATTCCCATGCACCTCTTCACACCCACACATGGGTATTTGCTTCCTGATTTTGTCTATTTGCTCTTGTCCTCCTCCTTCTCCTCATCCTCATCCTCCATCACCATATCATCAGGGTGACCATGGTCTGTGATGCAACACCCACAAAAATTTTTTTAAGGGTGTTTATGATGTCCGTCAAATTTTTTTTATACAGTATGATCATGTATACCCCCCAGGGGTAAATGTTTATCAGCCCATGGGCATTACAAGTATAGGAAACCCATTCATTTCTAATGGGAACATTTTTTATGAGGCCCTCCTCCACGTCTCTTCCAAGGGGCATTGGAGTGCCTCCCAATTTTTGTCAGCCCTTGCATTCACTGCATAGGCCAACACTATGGGAGACTCACTTCCTAATAATGGGAACATTTTTTTTCAAGAGGCCCTCCTCTACGTCTCTTCCAAAGGGCATTGGAGTGCCTTCAAATTTTTGGCAACCCTTGCATTCACTGCATAGGCAAACAAAATAGGAGACCCACTTCCTAATAATGGGAACATTGTTTTCAGGAGGCCCTCTGACCTCCACGTCTCTTCCAAGGGGCATTGGAATGCCTCCAAATTTTTGGCAACCCTTGCATTCACTGCATAGGCAAACGCAATAGGAGACCTACTTCCTAATAATGGGAACATTGTTTGCAGGAGGCCCTCCTCTAAGTCTCTTCAAAAGGGTATTGGGGTGCGTCCAAATTTTGGGCAGCCCTGTATAGGAGACCCACTCTTTAGTAATGGGAACAATAAAACATAACCGACTGATGACTCTCTAAGAATAGTGAGGGCCGACTGCTGGCCCTTTAAGAATAGTAAAGGCCACCTGATGGCCCTATAAAAATAGGCTTTGTGACTTTCAGAGTCCCTCCTTCATAAATGAAACAGGATGTGTCTGTGTTAGAACCCTCCTGTTTGTTTTTTCCATCTTGTGTTTTGCGGTCACGTGACCATCTGCCTATATATTCCAGCTCTGCCCTTTTGGCTGTGCTGGACTTCAGTGTTGTTTGTTTTGCTAGCCAGGTGCTTCTGTGCCTATCTCTGTCAGTTTGCTTGGTCCTTCTGGGACCTCTAGTATCTTTTTGTCAGTTAATCTTTTTGTGTTCTGCAACAACCTTCTCTGTTCAGGAGGTGTCCCATTTTTTTCCAGTCCTTAATTCTTTTAGGGACCCCTTCCTTTATGCTATAGGTCTTCATTCAAACTAGCCGAGGACTAAGGCAGGTCTTTTCGCAAGCAACAGGCAGCCCGCTACATCGTAGGGATTCAGCTTAGTCTTACTGTAGGGATAGCTTTCCCCTTTCTTTCCTTAGTACTTGTTTCAGACCATAACAGTAAGTCCAGCCCAAAAAAAACTAAAAAGACAGAAATTCGGGGATCAGTATGGCTTCCGTCCAGGATTTGGCTCAACGCTTGCAGGGATTGTCTCTGGAGGTGGCCGAGCTCCAGCAACACGTAGCTGTTCCGGAACGCATTTTGTGGAACCCAAGGTAGGACTGCCTGACGTTTTTTATGGTTAACAGCAAGATTTTTTTTACATTAAAAATGCTTGTTTGTTATATTTTCGCTTGAGATCAAGGTCCTCTGGGAATGAATCACAGCGCATTGGTTTTATTATGTCACTTTTGCGCAATGAACCACAAGGGTGGGCCTTTTCTCTCCAAACTAATGATCCATGCTTAAGGTCGGTAGAAGAATTTTTTTCTGCTATGGGTCTATGATATGATGATCCTGATCGAATCTCATCTGCTGAGGCAGAACTCAGGCGTTTGAATCAAGGGTCAGGTGATGTTGAAAATTATTGCACACACTTTAGAAGATGGGCTTCAGAAGTCAAATGGAATGATCCTGCTCTAAAATGTCTATTTCTTGCTGGTCTGAGTGAAAGGGTTAAGGATTTGCTAATTCCATTCCCCACACCTGAGACTCTGCAGGATGCCATGCAATTAGCTGTTTGTGTGGATAGGAAGCTGAGATCTAGGCAGAATGAGGTAAAGACTCCTGTAATGCCAGGACCTAGTCCCCAGAAAATCTTCTCAGACGGCGGAGAACCGATGGAGGTTGGGGCGATGTCGCTCCGTTCTCAGGAAAGAGACCGGAGGTTCGCCGAGGGGTTGTGTCTTTATTGTGGTAAAGCTGAACATTTGATTAAGTATTGTGAGCTTCATTTAAGTAAAGAAAAAAAAAAGGTCAGGTACGCCCGTATAGCTTGTTTACGCTCTGCAGGAGTATTTCTTTCAGGGAGTACTACTTTGCAGGAAAATTTGATTGAATTTCAGGTATTTGTGGATTGTGGTTCAACACTTAATGTGATTGATAAAGGGTTTTTGGAAAAACTTAAATTGAAATCCAAACCTTTGTCATCTCCTATTTCTGTGATTGCTATTGATAACACTCCCTTGAAATGTATTACTCACAAGGTTACTGCATTTTCCCTCACTATCAATGGACTTCACCAAGAAATTTTGGACTTGGTTGTATTAAATAATTTACCCTCTCCGGTCGTTCTAGGATTGCCTTGGTTAAAACTGCACAAGCCTTTGCTGGACTGGTCTACTAATATGATAAAGTCTTGGAGTCCGAAGTGCTATGATAAATGTTGTAATGGTCGCATTGCGGCTATGGAAAAAGGGGAATTACCTGTACCTATTCAAGATTTTTGGAGGGTTTTTTCGGAGGAGGAGTCGCAAGTTTTACCTCCTCATAGGAATTATGATTGCTCCATTGAGTTTGTTCCGGGAGCTACTCTTCCCAAGAGTCGCTTGTTTAATCTGACTATCCCTGAAAGAAAGGCCTTGGAGGAGTACATACAGACTAGCCTGGCTGCTGGTCACATTAGAACTTCTAAGTCGCCTGTGGCAGTTGGATTCTTCTTTGTTAAAAAAAAGAACTGGGGTTTACGTCCATGTCTGGATTTTAGTGAAATTAATAAGATTACCGTACGCAATTCCTACCCATTACCGTTAATTCCTGACTTGTTTAACCAGTTAGTGGGGGCCAAGTGGTTCTCTAAGATTGATCTCCAGGGGGCATAAATTTGTTACGAGTGAAGGAGGGTGATGAATGGAAAACTGCTTTTAACACTCCGGTAGGTCATTTTGAGAATCTGGTGATGCCTTTTGGTCTTACCAATGCACCTGCATTTTTTCAGAACCTTATTAATGACATCCTGAGACCTTTGATTGGTAAGAATGTGGTTGTGTATTTAGATGACATTTTGATTTATTCGCCAGATCTGGAGTCCCATTGGCAGAGTGTACGTGAAGTTTTGCAGTTATTGAGTGATTATTCACTCTTTGCTAAGCTGGAGAAATGTGAGTTCGCTGTGCAGATAATTAGTTGTTTGGGCTACATTGTCTCCAGCGAGGGCTTTGAGATGGACCCTGTGAAGGTTCAGGCTGTGCAGGAATGGCCTAGACCGATTGGTTTGAAATCTATACAGAGATTTTTGGGTTTTGCCAATTATTACAGGAAATTCATTAAGATTTTTTCTGTAATTGTAAAGCCCCTAACCGATCTCACCAGGAAAGGTGCGAATATGGTCCAGTGGACTACTGAGGCCATTGAACAGTTTAAGTATCTCAAAGAGAGGTTCAGTTCTGCCCCTATCCTTATGCAGCCTGATGAAACCAAGCCTTTTTTGGTTGAGGTCGATGCTTCATCAGTGGGGGTAGGAGCAGTTTTGTCTCAGGAGAACAGGGATGGAGTACATCCCTGTGCCTTCTTTTTGAAAAAAATTTCGGAAACTGAACTGAATTATGATGTTGGAAATCAGGAGTTGCTGGCTATTAAACTCGCGTTTGAACATTGGCATCATTTTTTGGAAGGCACTAGATTTCCTATTCAGGTTTTCACAGATCATAAGAATTTTATCTATCTGGATGCTGCCAAGTGCTTGAATGCTCGTCAAGCTAGGTGGGAACTTTTTTTTCTCGGTTTCATTTTTCTGTTACCTATATCCCTGGTACTAAGAACGTTAAAGCTTATGCTCTATCTCTCAGCTTCTCTCCAACGGTCGGTACCGAGGAGGAGGAGAGCATTTTACAGAAAGGAGTTGTGGTGGTGGCAATGGACTCCATTTTGGAGAATGGGATTCTAAAAGCTGAAGATGATGCTCCATCTAACACTCCCCATGGGAGGTTGTTCGTGCCTAGAACCTTTAGGAGAGATTTGTTTGTGGAGTGTCATGAGTCTCGGTTGGTAGGTCATAGAGGAATTTCTGAGACTAAGAGACTTATCAGTCGCAGTTTTTGGTGGCCTGGATTGCAGAAAGAAGTCATCAAGTGGGTGCGTCAATGCACTGCGTGTGCTAGGTCAAAGGCCTCACCTACTCCTGCTGCGGGGTTGCTTTGCCCTCTGGAGGTTCCTAGTGTGCCTTGGACACATCTCACAATGGATTTTATTACTGATCTGCCTGTGTCCGAGGGTTTTACTGTCATCTGGGTGGTCGTGGACCGTTTTAGTAATTTGTGTCATTTGGTTCCATTCATTAAGTTGCCCTGCGCCAAGACACTCACTAAGGCGTTTGTTAAGGAGATTGCCAAGCTTCATGGCGTTCCCACGGATATTGTTTCTGATAGAGGACCTCAGTTTGTGGCTCACTTTTGGCGTGCTTTTTGTGACAGGTTGGGAGTCCATTTGTCATTTTCGTCTAGGTATCATCCTGAGTCTGATGGACAGACTGAAAAAAAGAACCAGGATGTAGAACAGTTTTTGCGTTATTTTGTGGCGGACAATCAAGAGGTGTGGTCTGAGTTTCTGCCTCTAGCAGAATTTGGTCTTAACAATCATACATCCTCCTCAGCTGGGTGTCCTCCTTTTTTTTGTTGTACTGGGAGACATCCGTCTTTTGATTCGTTCTCCAAATTGGGGTTGGCGGTGCTGGGGAAGGAGAATTTTTCCGGTGATTTGGAGAGAGTTTGGACTAATGTACGTTGCAACCTTCAAGAGGCTAACAAGAAGTCCAAGAAGTATTTTGACAGGAAACGTAAGGAGGTTTTGTTTACTTTGGGTGACATGGTTTGGTTGTCCTCAAGGAACTTGCGGTTGAGGATTCCCTCTAAAATACTGGGTCCTAAGTTTGTGGGTCCATTTAAAGTGCTTCAGTTTTTTAACCCGTCTGCGGTTAGGTTGGATATCCCTACTTCCTGGAAGATTAATCCTGTGTTTCATGTTTCCTTGTTGAAAAAGGCTGATGTATCTTTTTCAAAGATTCTGGCTAGTGGTTCTGCAATTTCCTCTGCTATCTCTTTTAGTACCCCGAGATGTAATTAATCTGGACCAGGAGATTTTTATTTATTTAAATTAGCTAAGTGTTCCCTGACCATCTCTCTGTTTATAGATAGTGTGGATTCTTTTATTCCACGATACCAAAGTAACATCAGATGATTTCCATTTGCTTTCTTAGAGAACACAGATGCAAAATAGGATTTAAAAGTTCAGCCTTTTCAACATCATTTTTGACCACTTCACCCTTTTCATTCTGTAAAAATCCTATAGCATCTTTGACTTTTCCTTTAATTTTGACATAGCCCAAAAAAAAATTTTTATTGCTTTTTGGTCTCCCTTGCAAGCCTCACTTCATTACTGGCTTTAGCTCATTCACTCTTTGAAAAAGCATAATGCTGTCCTGTTGGTCAATAGTAGATGAAGGGGTAAACAACCTCTTTGTAAAACCATAAGAGTTTGTCTACTTTGAACAATTTAATTTAGATTTCTGCAGCAATCGGTAGGGGAACAAGGCAATGCAGATTCAATTTCCCAGCAGTATCACTAAAATCAAAATCAAGAATTACATGGTACCTATTGAAATCAATGGTAATGCACAGCCATGCTGAGACCTCCAGAGAGGGAGAGATGGCTTTGTGTATGAATGATCCATCAATTGAGGAACCTCTTGCTATTAACCCAGAATGTCCTAATACTGTATTTGAAAATGGATTTACCAAACTAGACAACACCATTAATGTTAGTACAGCCGGTATAAATTGGCTACAGTAATAAAAAAGAAACTACAATGAAATAAGTTCTTGTAATAGCTTTGCTTTTATAGAGCTGAAAAAAAATGAAATTAAAAAGGAAGATAGCTGTGCCAAAATAATTAAAGTCCAATAAATCACGTGTACATAGCTGGATGAAATCATGTTATCATTCACAACAAACATAAATTTTATCCTAAGCTCTTAAACACTATTAATAATTCCAAAATGTCAGGATCACTTTGTAATGAACTATTTAAGGATTGACTAAGTCTTCTTCTCTCTTACTGGAGAGTTATATAATCTGCTTTTGCTTCCAATATCACAATTATAATCGTTCATGAGACTTTTCAATTCACAAATTACCATCCTGTATTTTCTTTTGTTTAAAAGCCAGAACTTTCATTACGATTTTTATTAGAAGATAACAAGTGCTTCACAGAGATTTCAATCTCATAATTCTATGAAACATCCTTTACATTCGCGTTTACAAGAAATTTGGCAATTGTAATTCTAACATTAGTAAGTATCAATAAGTACAGTATTTAAGGAAGTTTTTTTCCTGTTTTTTTTTGTTTACAATTTCTCATATATACACTCTTTATTGGTTTGGAGAGTGTATCAAGGACACTAAAGCATGTACTGCGACATAGTTCAGATTTGTTTATAATTTTGTTTTTTTATCATTACCTTTTATTCTGCTGATTTTGCTATTGTGTGGACAAATTTAAAGCTCAGAGCTTTTTACCTATTCATTTTGTTTACTACCAGCTGCAATTTCGGCTATGTTCACACATATGATTACTTACTCCAATCTAAGTCTAGGGGCCAGAGCCATCATTGCTTTTGTGCCTGTATTTTTGTTTAGTTTTGTGTGTTTTGCACCTGTTATTTTGTTTGCACCCAATTCATTTTTCTATTTGCCCCTTTTTTGAAGTCTGTTTTATATGAGCTCACCTTTTTAGTTTATTTTTCCGCTTTGTGGGTAAAGTTTTGTGATTACAGATGTTTTTGCCTGATTCAGCAATTGCAATTTTTTGAAAAGTCACAAAATTTGACATAGCTTCCCTCCAGTCCCCTCCCTGGAGTGTATTTTTGAATACGTCAACATTTGGGCACAATTTTTGCTACTTTTTGAAGCCAAGTGGAACAAAGAGAAGTTCAAAACAGGAATAAAGCCCATTTTTGACATTACACCAAATTCATGAATTGTATGCGCCATTTTGATGAATTTGGAGCTAAAAGCAGCGACTAATACCATGAGGCAAAAAAGGAAAGTAACTTAAAAAGAAACGCAAATGGTGAATCAGGGCCAAGGTCTTCAATTTTACTAGACAATCATAGCACAACATGCAGTGCTAATCATAATAAAAATAGATTTTATTTATATAGTACTAACATATTCCGCAGCATTGTACAATTCAGACAATTAAAACTACTGAAACGGCAATGGAACCCTCATATATATCTTTATATAAGGTCTGTTGGATGCCAATGCTATTCATGGGTATGAACACAAGTAAAAAGTCAGAAGCTCAGTCCAAGGACCCCTGCTCTTCTCCATCTATTCCTTTGGCTTGGGACAGCTCATAGAGTCTCATGGCTTTCAATACCACCTCTATGCTGATGACACACAGATCTACCACTCTGGACTCAATATCAACTCCTTACTAACCAGAATCCCACAATGTCTGTCCGCTATTTCATCCTTTTTCTCTGATAGAGTTCTAAAACTTAACATGGAAAAAACTGAATTCATCATCTTTCCCCCACCTCACTCAACCTCCCCCATCTGACCTATCCATCAAAGTTAACGGCTGCCTGCTCTCCACAGTCCCACAAACTCACTGCCTCGGGGTAACCTTGGACTCTGATCTCTACTTCAAACCACATATCCAAACCCTTCCCACTTCCTGCCGACTCCAACTCAAAAATATCTCCTGGATCGGCACATTCCTCAGCCAAGACTCTGCAAAAACACTAATGCATGCCCTCATCATCTCCCGCCTCAACTACTGCAAACTCCTGCTCTGAGGCCTCCCTTCTAACACTCTCACCTCCCTCCAGTCTATCCTAAACTCTACAGCCCGACTAATTCACCTGTCCCCCCGCTATTCCCCGGCCATTCCCCTCTGTCAATCCCTTCATTGGCTCCCCATTGCCCAAAAACTCCAGTTCAAAACCCTAACTCTGGCATACAAAGCCATCCACAACCTGTCTCCCCCATACATCTGTTACCCAGTTTCCCAGTATTTACCTGCACGCAACCTCAATTCCTGACAAAATCTCTTTCTTTACTCCCCTCTTATCTCCTCTTCCCACAATTGCATACAAGATTTCTCCCGTGCATCCCCCCTACTCTGGAACTCTCTACCCCAACATATCAGACTCTCGCCTACCGTGGAAACTTTCAAAAGAAACCTGAAGACCCACCTGTTCTGACAAACCTACAACCTGCAGTAACCACCACTCCACCACATCGCTGCACGACCAGCTCTACCCTCACCTACAGTATCCTCACCCATCCCTTGTAGACTGTGAGCTCTCGCGGGCAGGGTCCTCTGTCCTCCTGTACCAGTTGCTGACTCGTTCTGTTAAGATTATTTTAAGTGTTTTTTGCTATGCATACCCCTTTTCACATGTAAAGCACCATGGAATAAATGGCGCTATAATAATAATAAATAATAATAATAATAAAGTGAACAGATCCTCAATCAATATTCAAATGTCTTTTCAGATGGACTAATCTTTTTAAAATAGATTAGGTTCTCATGCATGGAAGCTCAGTACTACCAAACGAATATACTGTATGCTCCCATCGCTGCAGTTTAACCATTTAAATCTCAGGGTTATTTTCTGATTTCCCATCAGCTCCCCGTAATGCAATTGTGAGGAGGCAATGGGTTTCCATGACTTTTGAGGACCTGTTGAAAGCCCTTGTAGGAGAACAATAATTTTACTGTGGTATTTCAGTCTATAGTATTTATAGATAGATCAATCGATTGCAGGTTCCCCTAAGAAGTCTAAAAATTTATGTATCAATAAAAAAAAAATTTGACAAAATATTAAAAAATAAATAAACTAAAAAAATAAACATATTTATTTGGTATTGTCATATGTGAGAAAGTCAGATCACTCAGAATTTAAAATGAAATAACACGTTAAATGACAAAAAAGGAAAACAGCTGCCAGAATTGCAATTTTTTTGACTACCACACTCCCCCCCCAAAAAAAATGCAAAAAAAGCGATCAAAATGTCAAATGCACCCCAAGTTGGCATCAATACAAGATCAACTTAGCCGGCGAAAAAAAAAATCCCATATTTATTTGTGAAGTGTAAAGGAAATGATACATGGTTTTCTAAATATATTTTAAAAATAGAAATCTTAAAATTGTGATGTACATTTGTATTTAGCCCCCTGAGACAATACTTTGTAGGACCACCTTTTGTTGCAATTACTGCTGCAAGACTTTCGGGGTCTGTCTCTACCAGCTTTGCACATCCAAAGATGAAAGAATAAAATAGTTATGGGTCTCACAAACATTTATTTTTTTACAATCAAATCTTATGCTCCTTATTCATGAATGTCCCTCCACCGCCAATCCTCCCATCTGCTCTTCTCTCTTTTTGCCTTCTATCTTACTTTCAACCAGGTCTTCCATTAACTAGGCCCCACTCCATTACATGTGGTGCAATTTGACACCTGTCAGTGACGTGATCCAGCCGAAGTAAAGATAGAAAATAAAAAATATATATCCAAGCAGTGGTGGGACAGATATAGGGAGGGTGAGTATAGCATTTTTTCGTTTTTTTTAACCCCATCCTGGTTGATCCAATTCACACCAAATATATTGATGTAAATTGAATTAACCCCTTGAATTGAATGAATCTGCTCAAATAAAATATCCGGATTAGCTCAACTAGAATCATAGAATCATAGAATCATAGAATGGTAGAGTTGGAAGGGACCTCCTGGGTCATCTGGTCCAACCCCCTGCTCAAAGCAGGATTCACTAAATCATCTCAGACAGATGTCTGTCCAGCCTCTGTTTGAAGACGTCCATTGAAGGGGAACTCACCACCTCTCGTGGCAGCCTGTTCCACTCATTAATCACCCTAACTGTCAAAAAGTTTTTTCTAATATCTAATCTGTGTCTCCTCCCATTTAGTTTCATCCCATTGCTTCTAGTCTTTCCTTGTGCAAATGAGAATAAAGATGATCCTTCTACAATGTGACAGCCCTTGACATATTTGTAGACAGCTATTAAGTCTCCTCTCAGTCTTCTTTTTTGCAAGCTAAACATTCCCAAATCCTGCAACCGTTCCTCATAGGACATGGTTTGCAGACCAGTCACCATTCTGGTCGCTCTTCTCTGAACTTGCTCCAGTTTGTCTATGTCTTTTTTAAAATGTGGTGCCCAAAACTGTACACAGTATTCCAGATGAGGTCTGACCAAAGAGGAGTAAAGACCGATAATGACTTCACGTGATCTAGACTGTATGCTTCTGTTAATACATCCCAGAATTGTATTTGCCTTTTTTGCTGCTGCATCACACTGTTGACTCATGTTCAGTCTATGATCTATTAGTATACCTAAGTCTTTTTCACATGTACTGTTGCTTAGCTCTATTCCTCCCATTCTGTATATGCTTTTTTCATTTTTATTGCCCAGATGTAGTACTTTGCATTTTTCCCTGTTAAAAACCATTCTGTTGGTTGCTGCCCACTGCTCCAGTTTATTTAGGTCTTTTTGAATCCTCTCTCTCTCTTCTCTAGTATTAGCTATCCCTCCTAGCTTTGTGTCATCAGCAAATTTAATCAGTTTACCCTCAATTCCTTCATCTAAATCATTGATAAAGATGTTGAACAATACAGGTCCCAGGACGGAGCCCTGTGGTACCCCACTTGAGACATTCATCCAGCTGGATGTGAAGCCATTTACAACCACCCTTTGAGTCCGATCACTAAGCCAGTTATGAATCCACCTAACAGTTGCCTGGTCCATTGCATACTTGGTCATTTTTTCAATAAGGATGGTGTGAGATACTTTGTCAAATGCTTTGCTGAAGTCAAGATATACTATATCTACAGCATTTCCCTGATCCACCCAGTCAGTGATTCTGTCATAGAAGGAAATTAAGTTAGTCTGACATGACTTGTTAGTTACAAACCCATGCTGACTCTGGTTAATCACTTCATTCTTATCCATGTACTTACATACATGTTGTTTAATAATTTGTTCAAAGATCTTTCCTGGTATAGAAGTCAGACTCACCGGCCTATAGTTCCCTGGGTCCACCTTCTTCCCCTTTTTGAAGATAGGAACAACATTTGCTCTTCTCCAGTCTTCTGGGACTTCTCCTGTTCTCCAAGAATTTTCAAAAATTATGGAGAGTGGTTCTAAAATTTCTTCTATGATCTCCTTCAGTACTCTGGGGTGTAATTCATCTGGACCTGGAGACTTGAACTCATTTATGTTAGCTAAATATTCCCTCACAATCTTTCTGTTTACAGATAACTTGGATTCCTCTATTCCTCTAAAAGGACAGTGAAGATCAGTTGATATTACATTTTCTTTCTGAGAGAAAACAGATGCAAAATAGGAATTAAAAAGTTCGGCCTTCTCAACATCCTCTCTTACCATTTCTCCATTTTCATCCTGTAAAAATCCTATAGCATCTTTGACTTTTCTTTTACTTTTGACATACCCCCAAAATCCTTTTTTATTGCTTTTGACATCTCTTGCAAGCCTTAATTCATTGTCAGCTTTAGCTAACCTGATACGTGCCCTGCAGGATCTGCAGACTGCATTATAATCTTCTTTAGATATGCCTCCCTCTTTCCATTTAATAAACATTTCTTTCTTTCTTTTTAGCATGTGTTTAAGTTCTGTGTTCATCCATCCTGGTTTCCTTAAATGCTTCCCATTCTTCCTACTTTTCGGGATTGTTAACGATTGTGCTTTGAGAATCTCATTTTTAAATATTTCCCATCCTTCCTGGACATTTTTGTCCTTAAGGACATCCAGCCATTGGATCCCTCCTATTCTCTTTCTGAGTCTCTTAAAATCTGCCTTTCTAAAATCTAACCTTGAAGTTTGAGTCTTCACATGTCTTCCTCCTCTAGTTATCCAAAATTCTATAATAGCATGATCGCTGCCTCCTAGCGTCCCAGCCACCTTTACCTCCTCAACCATTTCCTCCCTGTTTATAAGGATTAGATCCAAAGTAGCTGATCCCCTTGTTTTCTCCCCTACCTTTTGGAAGATAAAGTTGTCAGCAAGAGAGGATAAGAATTTGCTTGACCTGTTAGTTTTACTTGAGAGAGATTCCCAACAAATGTCTGGATAGTTGAAATCTCCCATTACCACTACGTCATATTTTTTGGAGAACTTGGTCATTTGATACATAAAGAGTTCATCCATATCTTCAGCTTGCCCAGGTGGCCTGTAGTAAATGCCTACAATGGTGTCCTTTCCGTTGTTCTCTCCTTGTATTCTTACCCAAACAGTTTCCACAGAACTCCCAGTCTCTGAAGCTTCAATCTCTGTGCAGATATACGCTTTTCTAACATACAATGCGACAACTCCTCCTCGTTTATCAAGTCTGTTTCTTGCAAATAAGTTGTATCCTTTTAGCCTTTTATTCCAATCATGTGTATCGTCCCACCAAGTTTCAGTGATTCCAATAAAATCATATTCCTTTTCCTGCGTTAGTAGTTCCAATTCTCCTTGTTTGTTGCCCATGCTTTGTGCATTTGTATAAAAACATTTTAGTTTGTGATTGGTTTCTCTTCCTCCCATATTTTTATTATTTAAATTGTTTTGTCTTTGTTCTTCCTTTCCACTTCCAGTAGCAGAGATCTCAATAGTGTTTGTCAGCTGTATGGCTTTTTCTGGCCTTTTGCTTCCCTTCCCACATTGTTCTAGTTTAAAGCTCTCCTGATGAGTGTAGCAAGGCGACTTCCAAATACATGTTTTCCAGTCTTCGTAAGGTGCACCCCATCTCTAGCAAGTAGTCCATCGTATAGGTAATTCATTCCGTGATCCAGAAATCCAAATCCTTGTTGACGGCACCATCGACGTAGCCAGTTGTTCACCTGTAGAATCTTATTCCACCTCATTGTTCCATGGCCATCCACTGGGATGATGGATGAGAAGACCACCTGCGCTCCCAATTCTTTCACTTTCTTGCCTAAGTCTTCAAAGTCACTGCAGATGGTTTCCAGGTCCTTTCTTGCGGTGTCATTTGTCCCCACATGTATTAGCAGGAATGGGTAGTGATCTGTAGGTCTGAAGAGTCTTGATATCCTGTCAGACACATCTTTAATTTTTGCTCCTGGAAGACAGCACATTTCTCTTGAGGTTATGTCTGGTCTGCAGATAGCGGCCTCTGTTCCTCTTAACAGGGAATCCCCCATGACCACCACTCTCCGTTTTTTCTTCACAACATTCTTCTTTCTCCATCCAGCAGGATTCTGAGGGCTTACAAGGTTATTCATTGCTGGCAAAGTCTTATTTTGCTGTATTTCTTCATGGTTCTCCTGCGTGAGAGCCTGGTACTGATTCCTGAGCAGTATGGGTGCTGACTGCCTCTCGATCCTCCTGCTTCTCTGGGTCACATGCTTCCATTCCTCTGTTTCGTCAGGTGCAGTTCGAATTTCTTCTCTTTCTGAATCATGAAGAGATAATTCTGCTCTGTCTAAGAACTCTTCACCTTCCTTAATGATTTTCAAGGTAGTTAACCTCTCTTCTAGATTTCGCAACTTTTCCTCCAACAGGGACACAAGCTTGCATTTCTGGCATGTGAAGTTTGGCTTTTCCACTGGCAAGTCTGTGAACATGTAGCAGGATATGCAGCTCACCAAATGGCTCCTGGACTCTTCCATGTTCTTATTGTTAATGTTCTGAAAACAGTGAAAAAAGCTTAAAAAAAAAAAAAAAAAGCTTCAAAATGCGCGCGACGGTAGGCGCGCGGTTTACCGATGTCTTCTTTTCAGCTCCAACAGCCAAAATCCAGTGTTCTTTGTGCTCGCGGAGACTCTTCACTTACCCCAAAATGCAGTGGGAATATGCAAATTATCTCCTCAGGACTCCTCCCCTGGTTTACCGATGTCCTCTTTTCAGCTCCAACAGCCAAAATCCAGTGTTCTTTGAGCTCGCGGAGACTCTTCACTTACCCCAAAATGCAGTGGGAATATGCAAATTATCTCCTCAGGACTCCTCCCCTGGTCTACATTAATTAGACCTTAAGGAAGCACTTTCATTAATTTTTTTATTTGCTAAAAATGTGTAAACATGTATTTCATGTACTGTAAGTTCATTCAGCATTGTTCCGGTCCTCTTCTGACTCACCTGTGGTTTATTTGTAAGTCAGAAATAGCTTTTACAATGTAAAACTATAGATTGTCAGTACAAGACTCCACAAATTTACTAACCAACCCTTCCAAAAAATAGAGAGATATATTACCTCTGTCATGCTGTCGAATTCACTTATTCTAAATTTAATATTGTTATTTTATGCTAGCTGTCAAAATATTTTTAAAGAGAACCATTCATTAAATGTTTTATTTTGAACTGAAAACATGATGTAATAATGGCTGAAGTGCGGAATGAAACTTTTTTTGGGGGTTTTACTTTTTTCATTTCGCACCTCCGTTGCATAAATATTAGCTAGTTTGCAATTGTCTTCCTTTTTCTATCTGCTTTTATTCTCCTGCAATGAAAGTTTTTATCTTTTATAGTGAACAGCTCGTTTCCATCTAGCTTGGCTTCCAGACCATGGCTGAGAGGGTGCAGTATTAACATTCCAAGAGTTAACACTTAAGATTCCGGTCAGCTTTCTTCAGTTCATCGATTTCTATACAGAAGTTATCTGCGCACCTCCCACCCCCTCCTTCCTCTACCTCTCATTTTCTGAACAGATACAGTTATAAATCACCAGTCTCACAGCAAGTCTTCTCATGATAGCTCTCTGCTCAGTAGCCAGACCTTTGTGCTTATTCAAATGACTTGATATCTGTATATGTTAATACAGGGATAACCGTGCAGAGACAGAACAAACCACTGAGAGTTGAAAGTGTTATAGCAGAATTTGTGCCGAGCATTATAGTTCTACTAATACTACATTTCTTCTATTCAACAGAACTGTCACTCAAGGAGGAGAGCCTACTCTGCTAAAAAACAGAAATTAAAGAAGCACTCCCATCAAAATTGTAATCCTCTTAATATATGGCAATCATCATATTATAAAGCACTGTGTACTTACAATTGCTTATTTTGCCTTCCTACCCAGCTAATTCTTCTGTTTTCCATTATTTCTATGAGATCATGTGATTAAAAACTGACTAGCTGAATCCTTCTAATCTCTATGTAGAAACAGGTGACTCACCAGTCACTTTAAAAGTCAATGGCAGTGGGAGGGGTGGAGAAACTGGGTCAGGGGTTTAAGAGGGGGATGATTTTTGCAGGGACAATATACTTCCTGTTTCTACATACAGCAGAGAAAACAGAAGCATTAACTGGGTAGAAAGGCAAAATGAGCAATTGTAAGTACATAGTGCTAGATAATATGATGATTGCAATATATTAAGAGGATAAAAACTTTGATGGTAGTGCTTCTTTAAGGAAACTGTAAGGAGATTGCACTGCTCTGAACTGCTCAAAACACAACTTGAAAATTCCTGGTTAAGTCAAAGTATTATCAGATAGCAACTCATACAGGAAGAAGAAGCACCCCAGTGAAAAGTATCTAAAAACGTCCACTTGGGCTTAACTAAAGTTAACTCATTAGTTGCCAAATACTTTGTTTGCTACTATTTCCTCAATAGAGAGACAAAATTAAAAACATATGAAAACATTTTATTACACTGTGCAACCACTATTACATTGTGTGTCAAGCTCAACATGAAAAATTTGGTGAAAGATCCATTTTAATATCATTCATGAATTCTTCGTTGGAACATTTGAAATATGTGTTCTAGATATTTTAATTATAGAGCCTGTTGCTATAGCCCTATAGCTATATTGTTAGATTTTGCAGTTACATAATTTCATAAACTGCTTCCCTAAGCTGTACTTGAAAGTATGACTACAGAGATTCTAACAAGATGTCAAAGTAAATTTAGGCTATAATATATGACTGATTAAAGTGATGAACGGCTGCCCTGTTTTTTTTTTTTTTTTTTAAGTTAGGTGTGTCATTTTTATGACGACAAATTTAACCTTTAAAAATAGATTATTTATTATTCACATTAAGTATTTCTATAGCAATGAATAATTCAAATAACCCCTCGAGAGTCTGGTAGAGGAACACTGCTACTTTATAAATCAAAAAATAAAAAGTAAAATATGATACACTATTGCTTGTGGAGGGAAATAAGAAATGGAAAAAAGTATCATTATTTTCCATATACTTATGTGAATATTTTCTTTCAAATAATGACATGAACGGCAAGCTAATAAAGAACTTTTTTGGTCAAAACATCTGTTTGACAGGATGGCAGGATTTAGCATTTACTCCCTCTGGTTGATAGCTACAGGAAAATTATCAAAAACATATATTCAGAAAATGGAAAGAAAAATATGTTTTGGGTTTTTTTTCTGCTTTTTTTTAATAGAAACACAGCATATACGGCTCGTATTACAAATAGAGACGAGCAAATCAGTTAAATGTGAATCAAATTTCTGTCTAATTTTAGAAATGTTGCAGACCCTGGAAAATTTAAACATTTTTCAATTTCATTTGCACAAATTGCCAAAAAAAAGCACCCTACCATTTTGTACATTGCGCGATTGCACGGACTCCATATGTTATAGTACAGCCAATCAGGAGTAATTATCATGACCTGTATAAAATTTGAGGCAGGGAATGCAGCAGACAGTTTGGGGTGATTTAGGATAGCAATCTCTCAGCTCAGCATCGGAACTCACAGCTCTCTAATAGAGATGTGAAGAGAAATCACTAAAGCATTGGACAAATACTCAGACAGTAATGTGTTGTACAACTGCAGCAGTGAAGATGAGTGTTAGATATACGTGAATCTTTTGAAACTCAATTTCGGTGTCTTTACCAAATTTTCACGAAAAATTTGATTTGCGGTGAATATATTTGTGCGAATCTCAAAATTTGTTGAACCTAGCAAATTCGAATTTCAAAACATTCGATCATCTCTAACTACAATGTATATCATTTATATTTATATCTTTTGTTTTGAAGCCAGGTTCACATAAACCATTTGAAGAAGTATTCACCCTCTTAAAAAGGATTGGCCCTTTAAAATTGCTTGTTTGAAGCCCCCTTCACTAGGATTTAATATAATAATGCACTAATCTTTCAATGTTCGTTTTTTGTTTAATTTTTGAGACTTCAATGCAAGGCTGATGAGAACAGGGTGCCACGTTTAAGTTATACAAGGGCATAAAGGACTAAGATAGTTGTTTACTTGATGTAAGGCTGGGTTGAGAGTATGTGCCCAGGTCACTTTGGGTCAGAAACAGAATGCATGTGTAGTAGGTAGGAGCTATGTGCATCTGTGTGTATGTGTTTCACGTACGTGTTCTATCTGTGGTTTTCATGGATAGAACACGTATCCATTATAGTCTATAGGGCTGTTCACATGTCTGTGGTTTTTTTGCAGACCATGTGTCCATGCAAAAATTAAGGAGACATGTCTGTTTTTACCGGTATCACGGATGAAAATTAAAAAATACAAGTTTGTAGGTCCATGAAAATCATTGTACAAAGATACAGATGGCATCATTGTACAGTCCATGTGCTGTCCTTGATTATCATTGCAGAGAATAGGAGAAGATTTGTCATTTTTTATTTTAATCATATGTGAAAATCCCTAATGAAACACTGATGGAAAAAATGGTCACACTGACCAAACATTGGTGAAACTCGGATCCAAAACACTGATGACACTGAGGTCATTTTTTGCATATGTGAACAAAAACGGACGTCTAAATGAGGCCATGGCCCACAACTTGTAAGTGGGGGATGAGAAGACTTGTTAATACCATGTGCCAGTACATGTTACATTACGGAATGGAGTCTCTGTGACTGTTCCAAATGAAGGAAACTGGGCCTGCTTATAAGGTGTGGAGGAGAAAGCCCCCATGTGAAGAAAGCCTTGCACTTATTGAGTTAATGACTGGCGAGGAAAGAGAGAGGAGAGTCATGACTTTAGTTGTGTCACCGAGTGTCACCAAGTTCTAACAAATTAAAAGTTCAGGCATGCTGTGACTACAGTCATGAGGGTTTGAGGCAGTGAAGTCATTGTATGAGTGAAGAGTTATGCTACTGCAAGAAGAGAAGATCATATGTGAGACAGACTTGCAAGGTAAATTGTGACTTGCCCAAACCAGAACAAAAAGCTCGGAGAGTGGATTAGTGAAAATGGAGGTTCTTTTTGTGGTGGTAAGCCAGTTTGGTCTGAGATTGAGCAACAAAAGACTTTACTATGTTCAGGTCACCATACAGTTGTGGAACACCTTACAAAAAGACTTTCCCATATAAAATTCTCAGTAGTCCCTCTCAAATACATTAGTAACAGCAGAGCCCCAACTAACTTAACCCAGTAGTTACAGTATCAGCTCTCCACTTACAATAGTCACAGTAGTTGCCATTCCCACAGTAGTCACAACAGGCCCCCCTAACTTCGCTCAGTAGCAGAGCTTTAGGCCACGGCCCCCCTATCAGTATTTGGTCAGTATTTTTTCTCAGGAGTGGGAGGTAAAACCAGGTGTGGAATAATCAGAGAAAAGGTATAATACAAACAAGTGCACCAATTCTGCATGTATCACCCTCTCCTGGTTTGGGCTTCCACTCCTGAGAAAAAATACTGACCAAATACTGATAGTGGCCTGAGTGGCCTAAGTCAGACTTTCTTTTACATCAATCCAAGAGTCAGGGGGAAGTGTAGACCTTGTAGTCTGCTCTGGCGTCACTCTGTCTCAACTAGCGTTCCTATATTGCGTCTTCAGCAATCGCCGCACGCGTGCTTCGCCCTACTCTCCATGGCATATGGCTACGGCTAGGGATGGGAGGAGATGAGCACTAGTCAACTGCCGCTAAACTCTATAGACAACAAGTGTGGACAAAACAGGGGAAATGGCTTACAGTGGGTACGGAAAGTATTCAGACCCTTTTAAATTTTTCACTCTTTGTTTCATTGCAGCCATTTGGTAAATTCTAAAAAGTTCATTTTTTTCTCATTAAAGTACACTCTGCACCCCATGTTGACGGAAAAAAACAGAAATGTAGACATTTTTGAGAATTTGTTAAAAAAGAAAAACTGAAATATCACATGGTCATATTTCAGTGATCCTCCTTGAGATGGTTCTACTCCTTCATTGGAGTCCAGCTGTGTTTAATTAAACTGATAGGACTTGATTTGGAAAGGCACACACCTGTCTATATAAGACCTCACAGCTCACGGTGCATGTCAGACCAAATGAGAATCATGAGCTCAAAGGAACTGCCCAAGGAGCTCAGAGACAGAATTGTGGCAAGGCACAGATCTGGCTAAGGTTACAAAAGAATTTCTGCATTACTCAAGGTTCCTAATAGCACAGTGGCCTCTATAATCCTTAAATGGAAGAAGTTTGGGACCACCAGAAGTCTTCCTAGACCTGGCCGTCCAGCCAAACTGAGCAATCGTGGGAGAAGAGCCTTTGTGAGAGAGGTAAAGAAGAACGCCAAGATTACTGTGGCTGAGCTCCAGAGATGCAGTAGGGAGATGGCAGAAAGTTCCACAAAGTCAACTATCACTGCAGCCCTCCACCAGTCAGCCCTTATGGCAGAGTGGCCCAACGGAAGCCTCTCCTCAGTGCAAGACATATGAAAGGCCGCATAGAGTTTACTCAAAAACACATGAAGGACTCCCAGACTATGAGAAATAAGATTCTCTGGTCTGATGAGACAAAGATATATCTTTTTGGGGATAATTTTAAGCAATATGTGTGGAGAAAGCGAGACACTGCTCATCACCTGCCCAATACAATCCCAACAGTGAAACATGGTGGTGGCAGCATCATGCTATGGGGGTGTTTTCCAGCTGCAGGGATAGTACAACTGGTTTCAATTGAAGGAAACATGAATGCGGCCAAGTACAGAGATATCCTGGATGAAAACCTCTTTCAGAGTCCTCTGAATCTCAGACTTGGCTGAAGGCTCACCTTCCAACAAGACAATGATCCTAAGCACACAGCTAAAATAACAAATGAGTGACTTCAGAACAACTCTGTGGCCATTCTTGACTGGCCCAGCCATGGCCCTGACCTAAACCCAATTGAGCATCTCTGGAAAGACCTGAAAATGGCTGTCCACCAATGTTCACCATCCAACCTGACGGAACTGGAGAGGATCTGCAAGGAAAAATGGCAGAGGATCCCCAAATCCAGGTGTGAAAAACTTTCTGCATCATTCCCAAGAAGACTCATGGCTGTACTAGCTCAAAAGGGTGCTGCTACTCAATACTGAGCAAAGGGTCTGAATACTTATGACCATGTGATATTTCAGTTTTTCTTTTTTTAAAAATGTGCAAAAATTTCTACATTTCTGTTTTTTTTTAGTCAAGATGGGGTGCAGAGTGTACTTTAATGAGAAAAAAAAATTAACTTTTTAGAATTTACCAAATGGCTGCAATGAAACAAAGAGTCAAAAATTTAAAGGGGTCTGAATACTTTCCGTACCCACTGTAGCTTTAGATGAACTGCAAATAAGCACACGGCCTCAAGCACCAGAGAGGACAAAGTACTGCTCTTGCTTAACTTCACAAGTAGAAATGAGTATAACCGGCGACCCCCTCTCAGACACACGAGGTATACAGTACAGACCAAAAGTTTGGACACACCTTCTCATTTAAAGATTTTTCTGTTTTTTCATGACTTTGAAAATTGTACATTCACACTGAAGGCATCAAAACTATGAATTAACACATGTGGAATTATATAGTTAACAAAAAAGTGTGAAACAACTGAAAATATGTCTTATATTCTAGGTTCTTCAAAGTAGCCACCTTTTGCTTTGATGACTGCTTTGCATACTCTTGGCATTCTCTTGATGAACTTCAAGAGGTAGTCACTGGAAATGGTTTTCACTTCACAGGTGTGCCCTGTCAGGTTTAATAAGTGGGATTTCTTGCCTTATAAATGGGGTTGGGACCATCAGTAGTGTTGTGAAGAAGTCTGGTGGATACACAGCTGATAGTCCTACTGAATAGACTGTTAGAATTTGTATAATGGCAAGAAAAAAGCAGCTAAGTAAAGAAAAACGAGTGGCCATCATTACTTTAAGAAATGAAGGTAAGTCAGTGCGAAAAATTGGGAAAACTTTGAAAGTGTCCCCAACTGCAGTTGCAAAAACCATCAAGCGCTGCAAAGAAACTGGCTCACATGATAACCGCCCCAGGAAAGGAAGACCAAGAGTCACCTCTGCTTCTGAGGATAAGTTTATCAGAGTCACCAGCCTCAGAAATTGCAGGTTAACAGCAGCTCAGATTAGAGACCAGGTCAATGCCACACAGAGTTCTAGCAGCAGGCACATCTCTTCAACAACTGTTAAGAGGAGACTTTGTGCAGCAGGCCTTCATGGTAAAATAGCTGCTAGGAAACCACTGCTAAGGACAGGCAACAAGCAGAAGAGATTTGTTTGGGCTAAAGAACACAAGGAATGGACATTAGACCAGTGGAAATCTGTGCTTTGGTCTGATAAGTGCAAATTTGAGACCTTTTGGTTCCAACCACCGTGTCTTTGTGCGACGCAGAAAAGGTGAATGGATGGACTCTACATGCCTGGTTCCCACCGTGAAGCATGGAGGAGGAGGTGTGATGGTGTGGGGGTGCTTTTCTGGTGACACTGTTGGGGATTTATTCAAAATTGAAGGCATACTGAACCTGCATGGCTACCACAGCATCTTGCAGCGCCATGCTATTCCATCCGGTTTGCGTTTAGTTGGACCATCATTTATTTTTCAATAGGACAATGACCCCAAACACACCTCCAGGCTGTGTAAGGGCTATTTGACCAAGAAGGAGAGTGATGGGGTGCTACGCCAGATGACCTGGCTTCCACAGTCACCAGACCTGAACCCAATTGAGATGGTTTGGGGTGAGCTGGACTGCAGAGTGAAGGCAAAAGGGCCAACAAGTGCTAAGCATCTCTGGGAACTCCTTCAAGATTGTTGGAAGACCATTTCCGGTGACTACCTCTTGAAGCTCATCAAGAGAATGCCAAGAGTGTGCAAAGCAGTCATCAAAGCAAAAGGTGGCTACTTTGAAGAACCTAGAATATAAGACATATTTTCAGTTGTTTCAGACTTTTTTGTTAAGTATATAATTCCACATGTGTTAATTCATAGTTTTGATGCCTTCAGTGTGAATGTGCAATTTACATAGTCATGAAAATACAGAAATATCTTTAAATGAGAAGGTGTGTCCAAACTTTTGGTCTGTACTGTATATACACCCAGGCCAGAGAGCTAATTAGCAAGAAAGAAGTAGCCGCTTGGTCCTAAAGACAGCCTCTTATCTAAGGAGCTGTCTGCAATGCCAAACGTAGAGATCTCCTTGTTACGGATCCGGGTGGTGGAACCTCTGTGCTGTGGTGCAAGGAGGGACCAGAGGGGCATAACTAGGTACCAACTCGGACTGACCAAGGTCGCACGGCGGCTCAATCGACTCCGTGAACCAGGGAAGGACCGAGCAGAGGGACCAGTCCTTGTATGAGAGCAGGTGACTCCCACGGGTCAGAAGGCAGGGACTGACCGGTACAGCAGATGAGCACGGCAGGCAGGCTGACGGGTGATCCGGGAAGATGGACAGGCAGACACCACAGGTAACTGGCAGGAGCCTCCAGGTAGGCTGGCTGGTAGGCACGGCAGGTAACTGGTACGTTCTCCGGGTAGGCAGGCAAGCCTGGCCCATAGACAGGCTGGCAGGTTTGGACCGTAGGCAGACCGTCGTGCTGGAGAGTGTACTTGGCTGGCGGAGACAGGTAGACAGGCTGGCGGACTGGACTGGTAATCAGGCTGGCAGACTGGACTGGTAGTCAGGCTGGCGGACTGGACTGGTAGTCAGGCTGGCGGACTGGACTGATAGTCAGGCTGGTGGACTGGACTGGTATTCAGACTAGCAGCGGGACCTGAGGGCTGAAGCAAAGTTAGAACACAGAGCTACAACCTTGCACGGGCACCTCCATTTTGGAGGAGGTGCCTTTTATATGAGAGGTCCTCCCGCCATTGGCCGGGGACTCCTTAGGACGGTGCGCGTGGCCCCTTTAAGAGGGAGGGAGCGCGCGCACGCCCTAAGCACGGTGCTCGGGAAGCTGCGCGCGCTGGCAGCAGCAGCGGCAGGAGGGCCGGAAGACGCCGGGCCAGGAGCGCGGCGGTAAGGGGGACGGCATCTCTGCCTGTCAGGGGGCAGAGACGCCGATGCTACACTCCTGCAACCCACTGCAGGGCGACTGTCTGTCACCTTTGACACACCCGTAACACTATGCCTCTCCTGTGCAAGAACAGTATTTGGGCCCTTTGCTGTCCAAAAGCTCATAATATTGCACAATTCTACCTGTTTTGGAAGCGGAAGTGGGCCCCCTTACCTCTTGAGCCGCTGTGCATCTGCACGAATTGAACCAATGGTATCCAAAAGAAGAAAATTTGGCCTGAAAATCCAGTGTATATGAAACATATGTTAAAACATGTTAATAGTATTATGATTAAGAACTTACAGTTGAAAGACGTCAACAAATATGTATCGCCACGATGCCTATTGACTTTTAATGGATATTAAATAGATTAATAAATATTAAATAAAATAATATTTTTCATTTACACTGGATTTTATGGCCAAATTTTCTTCTTTTGGATACTTTGCCTTGTCAAGCCAATGGGCTGACCGACAACCCAAGTAGGGAGCTAGTACCCCTTTTTAGCCTTGCTGGTTTGCACCAATGGTATATCCGTCCCTTCTCATAGTCACCTTAGATGCCCCATTACAATAGTCACTGTAGATAGATTCAGCTTCATCTCTCCCTTCAAAAGCAAATATGCTTCTCTCTAGTCTACAGGCTCTAAATATTAAATTGTTTGTGTAGAAAATACTCTTAGGCTAAGTGCCCATGATGCAGAAATGCTGCAGATTTTTTCCGCATCTACCTGGCAGGAAAAACTCATGCGGATTTTACATGCGTTTTTCCCGCCAGGTAGAAGCGTTTGTCAAGCATTTTTGCATGCATTTCTGCATGCGGGTTATCAATAGAGATGAGCGTTGTTCTACTCGAACTGTTCGCCAATCTCAAATTCGAGCTGTTTTGGGCGGTGTTCGAGCCGTTCGGCGAACATGAACAATTTGAGAAAAATTCGGCTGTTCGAGGTTATGTTCGATAACTGTTCGTGCACCAAAATCATAACTGGATTTTTTCTCAGTAATGATGAAAATTAATGTTAATACGCAGTTTGAGTGTACAGCGGGGTGGGGGGAGGGGCAGGGGATGGATTTTTTTTTTCTCTTTCCCGCATTTACAGTGGGGAGGTGCAATCTGTCAGCCTATCAGCAGCGCACACACGGAGCGAAGTGCTTTTTTTCACACAAGCAAGGGCATGTGTCATTGGCAGTGTATGTCACATGTCCTTGCCCTATAAGACCAACCCATTTTCCCCGTCGCCACCATTTTCTCACTGCTGCAGCTGCGTGTTAGACGGCACCGCTGTTGCTGTGTGCGCTATACCTTGTTAATTTCAAGCCAATTCTCGCACAAATCTACAGATAGCTTGGGAGTAGGGAATAGTTGTGATTGCAGTCCTTTTAAGGACTAGGTTACAGCATTTCCTACGACTTTTATCAGGCAGGTCTGTGCTCTTAAATAGATAGATTGTGGGAGTAAAGACTAATTGTAATTGGAGTCCTTTTCAGGACTAGGTTACATCAGTTCCTATCAGTTTTTGCCAGGCAGGTCTGTGCCAGTGCTGTGCAAGTTTTTTTCACAGCATTTGGCTGAATCTAGCAAAGCTAATCCTTTTTGGCCTATTGCAGAGTGTGTTAGTCAGTGGAGTAGCCTATCTGTGTTGCAAGATATACCACCTGTGTATAGAATACCAATTTTTTTACTGCACCTAGTGAAGTAAAATCTTTTGGGCATAGCATCATTCTATTAGTCCATCTATACTGACCTCCATCAGGTTGCAAATTGAATATAATTTTTTTCTGCATCTAGCTCTGAAAAAATATTGGGCTTCTAGCTGTGTGTGGGACTTGTTGTATTAGTACATCTATACTGACCTCCATCAGGTTGCAAACTGCATATATTTTTTTCTTCATCTACCTCTGAAAAAATATTGGGCTTCTAGCTGTGTGTGGGACTTGTTCTATTAATCCATCTATACAGACCTCCATCAGGTTGCAAATTGAATATAATTTTTTTCTGCATCTACCTCTGAAAAAATATTGGGCTTCTAGCTGTGTGTGGGACTTGTTGTATTAGTCCATCTATACTGACCTCCATCAGGTTGCAAACTGAATATATTTTTTTCTGCATCTACCTCTGAAAAAATATTGGGCTTCTAGCTGTGTGTGGGACTTGTTGTATTAGTCCATCTATACAGACCTCCATCAGGTTGCAAACTGAATATATTTTTTTCTGCATCTACCTCTGAAAAAATATTGGGCTTCTAGCTGTGTGTGGGACTTGTTGTATTAGTCCATCTATACTGACCTCCATCAGGTTGCAAACTGAATATATTTTTTTCTGCATCTACCTCTGAAAAAATATTGGGCTTCTAGCTGTGTGTGGGACTTGTTCTATTAATCCATCTATACAGACCTCCATCAGGTTGCAAACTGAATATATTTTTTTCTGCATCTACCTCTGAAAAAATATTGGGCTTCTAGCTGTGTGTGGGACTTGTTGTATTAGTCCATCTATACTGACCTCCATCAGGTTGCAAACTGAATATATTTTTTTCTGCATCTACCTCTGAAAAAATATTGGGCTTCTAGCTGTGTGTGGGACTTGTTCTATTAATCCATCTATACAGACCTCCATCAGGTTGCAAACTGAATATATTTTTTTCTGCATCTACCTCTGAAAAAATATTGGGCTTCTAGCTGTGTGTGGGACTTGTTGTATTAGTCCATCTATACTGACCTCCATCAGGTTGCAAACTGAATATATTTTTTTCTGCATCTACCTCTGAAAAAATATTGGGCTTCTAGCTGTGTGTGGGACTTGTTCTATTAATCCATCTATACAGACCTCCATCAGGTTGCAAATTGAATATATTTTTTTCTGCATCTACCTCTGAAAAAATATTTGGCCTTCTAGCAGTGTGTGGGACTTTCTCTTTTAGTCCATCTATACTGACCTTCATCAGGTTGCAAATTAAAATTAATTTTTATCTGCATCCAGCTCTGAAAAAATATTTGGCCTTCTAGCAGTGTGTGGGACTTTCTCTATTAGTCCATCTATACTGACCTCCATCAGGTTGCAAATTGAATATCATTTTTTTCTGCATCTAACCCAGCCAATAGTTTTGGCCTAATACCACAGTTTGGCCACTCAGCTCTGCTCGGTTCCCATCCATTGTTTTTTTGTGCAAACAACTCCAGAGTTGTTAATTAGTTAACCACCAAAATGAGTGGAAAAAGGCCTGCTGCTGGTGGAAAGGGGAATAGGCGTGTTGGGAAGGGGAAAAAAGGTTGTGTCCGTGGGGTAGGTGTTAAAGCAACAGTAACATCTGCAGAAGAAAGACCATCTTCCAGCCAAACTAAAATGTCTACTTCTTTTAGCGGACAATGTGATAAGATCCCTTTCTTACGGCCACGCCAATCGCTACAAATTCCAGATGAGGCACAAAAACAGCAGGTGCATCAACGGATATCAAGTGCTCCTTTAAGTGGGCTCTCCTCCACATCAACTTCAACATCACAAATACTCCAGTCCTCAAAGGTGTCACCCCAATCGCACTTGCTTCCTCACAGCTCCCAAATCTCCAGCTGCCCATCTGAGTATGAGGTAGAACAGATGGTTGAGTCTGCAGAGCTGTTTACTCATACTATAGCCTGGGAATCAGAGGTCGACTCCAGCGCTTCTGTGAATCCAGACGAGGAAATGATCTGCACTGATGCCCAGAATCTTTATGAGTCGGATCCAGGACCAGACGCAGAAGGTTCTGACCATAATGTAGACCCTCATTCCCAAACTGTAACTCCTGTTGGTGGAGACAATGAGGAAGACGATGATAAGACTCAAATACTTGATTGGAGCGACAACTTTAGTTTTTTGTCAGGGCAGGAACAGGTTGGCTCTGAGGACGACGGGTGTGATAACGCACAGGGTGATGATGATGAGGTCGGAGATCCCACTTACTGTCAACCCACAGTCAGCCAAGAGATGAGGTCAGCAGAGGAGGTGGAGGAAGATGCTAGTGACGACGAGGTCAGGTTGCGCCTTCCTGGACAGAGACGTAGTACTGGAAGCACGTCAACAACTGCATCCTCAAACACAACTCTGCCTCTCACCACAAGTCGTGGTGGCTCTTCAGGTCGCATGGGTGCTAAGCCTTGCATAGCCTGGGCATTTTTTCAGATCGATAAAGATGACCCAACTCGTGTTATCTGTAACATTTGTCAGCAAAAGCTAAGTAGAGGCCAAAAAATACATAGTTTGAGTACTTCATGCATGAACCGGCACATGGACATGAAGCATAAGTTGCAGTGGGAAGCTCAGTGTGCTACAATGCGGCCTAGCCGGCCGGGCCAACCACCGTCTGCCATATCTTGTGCATCCGCGGCCTCTTCATCCTCTGTGACTGGGGGGACAGCAGTCACACCTGTTTTGGGGCGCAGACCTGCCACCTCTTTACCCGCAACAGCCAGCGTGATTGGCAGGTCATCATTTTCTTTGGAGGTGGTAACACCAGCTGGTGTTGAGCGCTGTCCGACATCGATAGCACCACCTTTGGATCAAGGCAACCTAACATGTCCGCCTGCATCTTCCTCACAGACCGGCAGTTTGCCGGGGACACCCTTATCAACCCCGTCTAAGCACAATAGCCAGCCCTCGGTCCCTCAGATGTGGACAAGTAAAAGACCATTTCCTCCTAGCCATGAGAAAGCTAAGAGGTTGAATTTCACCATCTGCAAATTATTGGCTACAGAAATGCTGCCTTTCCGCCTGGTGGACACAGAGGATTTTCGAGACCTTATGTCCGTCGTAGTGCCCCAGTACCAGATGCCCAGTCGGCACTACTTCTCAAAGAAAGGTGTGCCTGCGCTCCACCAGCATGTCGCACACAACATCACCGTTTCTTTGAGAAACTCTGTGTGTGACAGGGTGCATTTCACCACAGACACTTGGACGAGTAGGCATGGACAGGGGCGTTACATGTCGCTGACTGGGCACTGGGTAACTATGGTGACAGCAGGACAAGGGGCTGCTGTCCAAGTCTTGCCGTCCTCACGAGTTGTGCGTCAATCCTCTTTATGTCAAAGTTCCTCCACTGCTTCTGCCTCCTCAACCTCCTCTCGGTCTTCCACCTGCACCCAAAGCCTGTCTGGTCATGCCACAAGCTTTCTAACTGCGCAGAAGGGATCCTGCACACCTCCTTACTATGCTGGCAGTAGGGCTCAACGTCATCAGGCGGTTTTTACATTGAAATGTCTGGGAAATGTGAGTCACACAGCTGAGGAGTTGTGGTCAGCTCTGGAGAACCAATTTCATGAATGGTTGTCTCCACTGGACCTGAAACCAGGGAAGGCTGTGTGCGACAATGCTGCAAACCTGGGTGCGGCCCTTCGCCGGGGCAATGTCACACATGTGCCTTGTATGGCTCACGTGTTGAACCTGGTTGTCCTGCAATTTTTAGCCCACTATCCCAGACTAGATGGCCTTCTGCAGAGGGCACGGTCGCTGTGTGCTCACTTTCGCCGTTCGCATCCCGCAGCTCAGCGACTTACATCTCTACAGAAGTCGTTGGGCCTGCCACTTCACCGGCTAAAATGCGATGTGCCTACCCGGTGGAATTCAACTCTGCACATGTTGCAGCGACTGTGGCAGCACCGACAAGCCCTGGTGCAATACGTTCTGACGTATAGCCTGGGCCAACGAGATCCAGAGGTGGGGCAAATCACGCTGGAGGAGTGGTCTCAGATCAGGGACCTATGCACCCTTCTGCACAGTTTTGAAATGGCGACAAAGATGTTTAATGCTGACGATGCCATTATCAGCATGACTATTCCTGTGATTTACATGCTGGAGCACATGTTAAACAGAATTCGGAGTCAGGTGGTGGCACAAGAGGAGGTGGAGGAAGTAGAGGAGGAGGAGTTGTATGCGGAAGGGCTAACATCTGCAAGGTCCAGACGGTCGGCAGCACCAAGGCGGCAGGCATGTGAGGGTGGGGGAGATGGTTTTACCAGGGCGCATGGTAGCAGCCAAACTAGTGAGGAAGGTGCAGGAGCCCAGGAAGAAGTGGAGGACGAACTGATGGAAGACTCATCAGATGAGGGAGACCTTGATCACATTTCTGTTGTGCGAGGTTGGGGGGAGAGGACAGAGGAAGGAAGCATGATTGTTACCTCGCCACCAACACAACAGGGACTTGGTGCTCCTGGATGCGCAACACACATGAGTGCCTTCTTGCTGCACTACCTGCAACATGACCCTCGAATTGTGAGAATTAGAAATAATCCTGACTACTGGGTTGCCACACTGTTAGATCCCCGGTACAAAAGTAAATTTGCAGAAATTATTCCTGCCATAGAAAGGGATGCACGCATGCAGGAGTATCAGCAGAGACTGTTGCAGAATCTTACATGTGCTTTTCCACAAAATACCAGTGGTGCACGTAGTGAATCTCACAGTTCCAACTTGCCAACCGTGGGACCGTCAAGTGTTCAGCACTCAAACCATAACAGAACCACAGTATCTGCTGGTAACATCAATTTTGCGGAATCATTTCACCACTTTTTTAGCCCATCCTTTGCAAGGCCACAGGAGACAAGAAGTCTGACACGTAGTCAACGCCCAGAGACGATGGTACAGGAGTATCTCCAAGTAAACATTGAAGCCACGACTGTGTCACTGGACCCTTGCTCTTTTTGGGCTTCCAATCTGGATAAATGGCCGGAGCTCGCCACTTACGCCTTGGAGATCTTGTCATGCCCCGCAGCCAGCGTTCTGTCTGAACGTGTGTTCAGCGCTGCTGGTGGTGTGCTGACAGATAAGCGCACGCGGCTCTCCACTGATAATGTAGACAGACTCACGTTCATAAAGATGAACAAATCATGGATCCGAAACGACTTTTCTACCCCTGTGTCATCCTGGGGAGAGTAAAAGCTTGATGATTGGTTAAAATTACCCTACCAACCGTTTTAAGCTTTCAAATTACTAATCATGTTTATCTGTATCTTGGCTGGAAAATAATTTGGGCTTTGTAGCAGTGTGCAGCACTGATTCTATTAGGCCATCTATAATAAGCTCCACCAGATTTAAAATTACTAATCATGTTTATCTGTATCTTGACTGGAAAATAATTTGGGCTTTGTAGCAGTGTGCAGCACTGATCCTATTAGGCCATCTATACTAAAGCTTCACCAGATTTAAAATTGATAATAATTTTTAGCTGCATCTAGCCCGGAAAATAATTTTGGGGCTCCAAGATGCGCAAGACACATAAGTGCCTTCTTGCTGCACTACCTGCAGCATGACCCTCATATTGACAGAATTCGAAGTAATCATGACTACTGGGTTGCCACACTCTTAGATCCCCCAAACTTTTCGATCAACCTTTTCATTTTAATAAAGACCAAAAAAATGGTCATTTTTGAAATTATAAGCATTAGCAGGTTGTTAGAAACTGAAATCAAACAGTTTTCAACTAAAAACTTTATTCTAGGTGATGTTACATTTTCACATAGGACCCCTTGTTCGAAAGGAGCTTCTGAACTCTCTCGTCCATTGAATTTGTCAGGTTTTGAATGGTTTCTGCTTCAATTGTTTTGCATGAGGACAGAATACCCTCCCAGAGCTGTTGCTTAGATGTGAACTGCCTCCCGCCATCATAGACACTCCTTTTAATAATGCTCCAAAGGTTCTGAATGGGGTAGAGGTCAGGGGAGCATGGGGGTCACACCATAAGTTTGTCCCCTTTTATGCCCATATCAGCCAGAGATGCAGATGTTTTATGTGCAGCATGAGATGGTGCATTATCATGCAGAAAAATTATCTTGCTGTGAAATACACGGTTCTTCTTCTTGAACCATGGCAGGAAGTGCTGTTTGAGAAACTCCACATACATTATGGAGTTCATCTTTAGCGCTTTCAGGGATCCTAAAGGGGCCGACAATCTCTCTCCCCATGATTCCAGCCCAAAACATTACTCCACCTCCTCCTTGTTGGCGCTGTAGCCATGTTTGCGTGGGGTGTCCATCAACCAGCCATCCTCCACTCCATCCATCTGGACCATCGAGCGCTGCACAGCACTCATCCGTGAACAAAACAGTTTTGAAATCAGTCTTCATGTAATGTTTGGCCCACTGGAGCCGTTTCTGCTTGTGTGAAGTGGATAGAGGAGGTCGACAGGATGGCGTATGCACAGCTGCAAACCTCTGAAGGACCCTGCATCTTGTTGTTCGGGGGACGTTGGAGGCACAAGCAGCTTCAAAAACTTGTCTGCTGCTATGACAAGGCTTTTTTGCCGCTGCTCTTTCAACCTGACGTAATTGCCTGTAGGAAAGAGTCCTCAATTTGCCCTTATCAGCACGCACACGTGTGTACTGTGAATCAGCTACATACTTCTTGATTGCCAAGACACTTCATCCTGATCATCGCACAATGTTGATTGTAGTCATGCCTTGACCTAAACACTCCACAATTTGTTGCTTCTCAGCAGCCGACACATCCTTTTTCTTTCCCATTTTGGCAGAAAATGTAGGCTGCTTAATAATGTGAGACAGCCTTCTTAAGTAGTCTTGCCTTTCATTGGACACACCTGCCAAACTAATTAGCACAGGTGTCTGCAATTGCTTACAGTGATATAAAGAGCCCTGACACACATCACCATCAATGAGTTTAACTGACAAACAAACAAATTCTTCCCTTATCACTCCTAAACACTTTTTGCATAATAATTTGGAACACAGTGTACATGTGCTTTTCCACAAAACACCAGTGGTTCACGTAGTGAATCTTACAGTTCTAACTTGCCAACCGTGGTCTGTATGGAGTTGTTCAATAAAGGGCCCAAAATTAAGATAACATAGATGGGAGAGGTCTCTATGAATAGGAATTCCTAAGTATTTGATACCCTGTGAGGGCCAGGCAAAGGGAAAGTTGGACTGGATGGAATCCTATATGGATTTGGGGAGGGAGACATCGAGGGCCTCAGACTTCGCTGCATTGATTTTAAAATTTGACCATGTAACAAAGTGATCTATTTCAGCCATAACAGCATGGATGGATATATGTGATTGAGTGATATATACTAGGACATCATCAGCAAATAGAGAGCACTTGTACTCGGTACCTCCCACCTCAATCCACCTAATATTGGGGTTATGGCGAATTGATGAGAGCAGGTGCTCCGTCACTAGGATGTATAAGAGAGGGGACAGAGAACATCCCTGCCTTGTCCCATTGGTGATTGTGAAAGGTGATGAAAATGTTCTGACGTGCCCCCTGGGCCTTGGGACACCCGGAGCCGGACCCTTTTTGGTGGATGCTGGTGGTTGTAGTCTCCGTGGCGGCAACCCGGTTCCGTGGCTCAGGGCGGTCAAACCAGTGGCGGAACTATTTATGTGGTTTTGATGTTTAAATGTTCGACTACGCCACCCGTGGATTGCGGTCAGAGTGAACCGCCGCTCCAGGGCAGACCGCTGAGGCTGGTGTTGTGGGTGCAGCAGAGCGTAGCATAACTCCCCACGGGAGGAGTATAGCCTCAGGGCAGTGTATGCGGAGGATGGGGGTGATGGTGCAGGGCAGCAGCAGTAATGACACGGAGTCAGTGATGCAGTCCAGGGCCTTTACTCACAGTTCTTATTATCCAGACCACGTCTGCAGGTAACGGCTGCCCACGTAGTACTGTGCTCACCAGGTGAGGGGCTCAGACAACTCCCAGATAACTTTGGAGTGCTTCACAGGACCCCCTTTGTGTGTCCTTTGTCTGGCCTTTCTTACCAACCCTTCTGTCCGGCTGCCTCGGGCCTCCTCTTGGTAAACTTGGCGCCAGTTTCCCTGACCCTATGTGGTGCCTTCCTAGCGGGTGTAGCGAGGGGCTGCGCCACATAAAATGTCACAGCCTCCTGTTTCTAGCTGAGGGTCGTTTCCTGCCTCCACTAGTTTCGGGGACCGGTCTCCCCCTTTGGCCTGACCCCTCCACGCAGGTGGATTCGGGCGTGCGGTGGCGACTCGCCCGTCTGCACCCCTGAGATCCCTTCGTTCCTCATTCCTGGAGCCTTCTCCGCTCCTCTTCCTTCCTTCTCCCTCTTCCAGGCCTGGGCCTCTGTTACTAGGCCCGCCTCCGGAGCAGAGCTCATGCAGAGCCCCTGCTCCCTGCCACTTCTGCTCAGACTTCTCTGCACTGAACTAAGATGGTGCCCACCTTTTATACTCCCTTCTCAATGCACCCAGGAACTGCTTCCTCCCTGCTCCTGCACTACAGGGTTCCCCTTCCTCAGTGTTCCCTCCCCCCACTCCAGCCAGGGACAGGGACTGTCGTGCCCATCTCAGGGGCATATTGGTCGCCCTGCCCCACGGCAATGTGGTGTAAAGCATGCAGGTGTCGGGTCCTGATCCACACTACATCCTTACCTGAGAGTGAGATATCACACCTCTGGGTGAGGTGCAATACCTCTGTAGCAACCGAGCCCTCAGGGTGCTACAGTTCCATTTATCTTCAGCCTAGGTGACGTATTGCGATACAGGGCCGTGATTTTGGCTATAAAAGGGTCCCCTAGACCCCTACCCCAAGCTTTTTAAGAGAATCATATATGGCGTGCCAGGAGACTCTATGGAATGCTTTCTCAGCATCCAACGAGAGTATCTAATTACAAATTTTTAACTGCATCTAGCCCAGGAAATACTTTGTGCCTAGTAGCAGGGTCTGCTAGTCAGCGGATTATCCCGGCTGTTAAGCAAGCTACACCACCTGTAGTTTGGACACTTCATTTTTTCAAAGGAAATGCTTCGGGACCACGGGATACTCAGTGAAGAGCATCAGGAGGCACCCCAAGGCATAGGGGCTCGGACTGGCAGTAGGATGCCTTGCGGTGGACAGCCAAGCTCGATCCTTATAAAAGCTTTTTAACTGCAGCAGCTTTAGTGGACGCTACTGGAGCTGGAATTACGCGGCTGCTGGCATGAGACTTGCCCTCCAATAGATCCTTGTAAATGGATTTAAAGTGTATTTATTCAAATTAGAGAGACAATTTAAATTAAAAAGCTTAGAGCTGCCTCCACCACAGGGGGGCTCGCTCGACCCACCAGCGGACAGGCACCAGTATTGGGAGAGGGGGGCTGGCCGTCAGGGTTCACCGCGGCTCTGGCACAAACCCGGCGACACGGAGGTGGCACGGGCAGGAGCGGACTGAGCGTGTCGGCTTCTCACTTTTTGGATTTTAGAAGGGCATGACATGCCTATATCTGTGTCTCCCCCTCCTTTTACTCCTCCACCTCTTTTCTTTTCGCATGACTATGTACTTGTCACTTTTCCATGTGTTAGTTGTGTCTTCTGAGCAGTTTGTCAGCTTTTGGACACCTTTGAAGGTGTTTTCTATGTGTTTCTATGTGTTTTTGCTTGCCTGCCATTGGTTTTAACGGTGTTCGAAGGTGTTCGACGAACAGTTCGACGAACAGTTCGGCGAACACACGGGTGTTCGACGAACCGAACCGAACTCGAACACTACGGGGGTGGCTCAACACTAGTTATCAAGTGCATTTCCAAGCGATTTTAGCATCACTTGGAAAAGTGCTTGACAACTTGGTCACACTATATAAATCCATGAAACCGGCATGGATTTATAAAGTGTGACCAAGTAATAGTTAAAAAAAAGAATAAAAATGGTAAAAAATAAAAAATAAACATTATACTTACCTTCCGATGGACCCCGGTCTCCTGTACGATGCGTCCAGTCTCTTGTACGGCTTGCGATGGTCTAAAAGGACCTGCGGTGACGTCATTTAGTCATGTGACAGGTCACGCAACGGCGTGTCCGCAAAATTAATGGACATGCAATGATAATCTGCAGCGGAAATTTCCGCAACATGTGCATAGCACATGTGGATTATCATTGGAGACCATGGGGCATGTATTACCAAGCGTTTTTTAAGCATTTTCGCTGCGGAAATTCCGCGACAAAAATGCTTAAAAAACGCATAGTGGGCACGCAGCCTTACCGACAACTACAGTAACAATGCTCATACCTATTGGGGTGTATTTATTGATACAAAAAAATGTAAATTAGCAAATGAAAATTGATGTGGATCTATACAACATGGCCTGTCAGGTACTAAATACACTCTTCAACATTGAAATTGCAACACCAAGAAGGAAAAGTCGTAGAACTATGGAAGTGACAGGATAGATAGGCATGTTAATGATATGGAAATTTATGATAGAATGTAAAAAAATACAATTTTCAAACTTTCTCGATTTATTCAGTATAGAGTATGAGCGCCACGTGTTGTAATACACACACTTACACAACTCAGTTGCTATCAATATAATGTTTGTCTGAGTAATGTTCTGGCATGCTGAATGCATTTAGGCATGCAAATTATCAAGATCCACTGCTGGCATCTCCTGTTATAATTGCCAAACAATGACATCCCAGATGTGCTCAATGGGAGACAAGTCCAGAGATGTTACAAACCATGGTAGCAAGTTTAGACCACACAGTCTGCTCATAAATAGCATAAGCAACATGTGGCCTGGCATTGTTGTTTGGAAAAATGGCTTCTTGGGACACTTTAGTGTACCTGGAATGAAGCTCAGGAGATCCGGCTATCTTACATTATGCCACCCCACACCATAAACCTAGTAGTGGGACAGGTGTGATGTTCCCGCGTGGAGGCCTCTACATGGCGCAGCAGAATATTCCTAAAACAAACATTAATAACCTACATATATTTTGATTCATTGTGTAAATACGTCTTATGACACAATGAATTAGTCGTAAGTGAAAAGAATCAGACAAGTGCGTAATTTGTAAGATATCAGCCTGTAACACAATAGAAGCTATTGCAATAAAGCCAGATTAAACACTTTAATACAAAATCCTCTTTATGCTTTGAGAATCTCGTCCTAGTTTGCAAAAAGTGAGAATGTTGATACATTTCTTTTTAGCTGAGAGAAGAACTTCAGGTATTTTTTAATCTGCGTTCCTTGTCTGACAGTTTTGAGATCATTTTCAGTAAGGTGATATGCAATCTAATATTAATCTTTTTTACTCTATAGTTATGAAAATTATGACATTGTAATTTAGAACATAAATATGTTAGCCCCTCCAAGCGTATTTCACACTTTGCTAAGAGATTTTAATAGTTGAGCAGTAATATACAAGTAAATAAATAAGATCAAGATATGCCATATTGGCCAACTCCACAGGAACGTACAGAAGCATCCAAAAAAAAAGAGACCTCCAGTTCCTGGAGGATTATTGAAAATTCTGCATTCCTCATATCCTATGTAAATATTCACCTGCTATACTCTGCAGCTGCAGAAATAAGGAAAGGTAAGTGTTGGGTCTCATTCAGATGTACATGATTTTTCTCGTACGTTGTTCATCAGTGTTTTGGATCCGAGTGTTTGGTCAGTGTGTCAGCCATGGTCAGGGTTACCATTGTAGCCACAGAAAGCAGCAAAGTTGATTCATTCATCCGAATGAATAATCGCTATCAAGGCCCCTGTCCTGTGTTCACCTTTATAAAATGTATGGTCCAGTCAAGTTTAGCCTGGACCATAGGTCTAGGCAGGGGAACTCCACTGCTGAGAATGATGATTTATTTTTATCATACTTAAATATCATCTCACCTGACAATCAAGTGTTTTACTCATTCATCAGGTGATTGCCAGCCTATTTACATAGACTGATCAACGGGAAACAATTGTTCCTGGGAATTCTTGTTTCATCAGTCTGTCTGATCTATTTAATAAAGTATTCGGTTTGTATTGTGAAAATTGATGACAGATCCACTTAATGTTAGAGCTAGTTTGCTTCTTAGGCTACAGCCCCACTATCAGTATTCGGTCAGTATTTTTTCTCAGGAGTGGGAGCCAAAGCCAGGTGAGGAACAATCAGAGAAAATGTATAATAGAAACAAGTCGCCAATTCAGCATTTATCACCTACTCCTGGTTTTAGCTCCCACTCCTGAGAAAAAATACTGCCCGAATACTGACCAAATACTGATAGTGGGGTCATGGCCTTAGACTTTCTTTGTACCCTTCAACAAAGCAGGTGGCATAACCTAAATTTTATATATTTTCAAGTGGTTAATGAAACCTCTTCATGTTCTTCCTATACCTAAATGGTTCTAGATAACATCTATATGTTAAAGGGTTATATCCCCCCAAAAACCATGTTATCCCTTATTCTTAGAATAGGGAATAACTTGCTTGTCACTGAGAACCAGTAGCTTAGCTACTGGGGTGAAGGAGAGGGAGCCGTCGCCCTGGGCCCAGTTACATGAAGGGGCCAACCCAGATTCATGGCCACACTGCACAGCGTCCAATCGTAGAGTCTCAGTGCAGTGAACGGTGCGGGCTAGAGCTATCCTGATGATCTTCCTACAGGCTGGAAGCGCTGTTGTGAGCTCTACTCCATGGGCGCACTCTGCTTGGTGCACGTACGCTGGCCTTCCTCTGGCTCCTAGCGCGCACCTTAGGCTGTGCTAAGGCTATGTGCCCACGTTACAGAAATGAAGCAGAAAATTTCTGCTTCATTTCTGCAAGTCCTCTCCCGGAAAAATGCATTGCACAAGGCAATTCCGCTTGCGGAAACGCAAAATTAATGGACATGCTGCGGATATTTGAGCGCAGCATAAACGCTGCGGAAAAATCCGCAGCATGTGCATAGAACTTGCGGAATCCCCTTGGGGACCATGGGGAGCGGATTACCTAGCGTTTCACAAGCGTTTACGCTGCGGAAATTCCGCAGCATATACGCTTGAAAAACGCTACGTGGACACGCAGCCTAAGACACTGCCTTGACTTGACCTTATTTTATAGTCATCGTACCAATGCCCACAATGCATTGTATGAGAAATTGACTTGTATTAACTGCCTGCAAACTTCATTTGTAAGGGCTGCTGGAACTTATTATAGTTATTAAAAGGGTTGTACACTACTTTATATTACCCCCCAATGTATCCCCCCGGGGCCCCTAAGACTTTTTGTAAATACCTTATGTTGCAGATAATGCCTGTGAGCGGTGCTATCACTGGCCGCTCACAGGCATCACGTGACCCCCGGCTGCAGCCGGCTCTGACATCCGCTGATGTCACAAGTGCTGGCAGCAGCCGGGGGTCTTTGTCTTCCACGTTCCAGGTGGATGCCAGGCTGTGGGCGGGGTTACCCCAACCACGTCACACCCGGTATCCACCTCATGCTCTGCCTCTCCCCATTCATTGGGAAAGCACGCGGTGGATGCTGGGTGTGATGCGGGGGGTAACCATGCCCACAACCCAGCAGCCAATGAGGGGACCCCAGCGTTGAGTCACGCCTCACTTGTCATGACATCAGCGCAGGGTCACGTGTCACCGGGAAATGTCATTTTAACATTTTACAAACTTATCTGGCCATGTGCTGTGTGACACATGCATACAGTGCTGAAAAGACATGGGAACAGCATGGGAAAGACCCCTGGAAGAATCTCTGACACCCAGGTCACTGCCTAAAAGTGTGCCCATCAGAAGTAATCCTTGCCGCATCAGAAGATGCAGACTTGCAACTATCCCCGTGCAAGTCCTTGTCCCAGGGCAGTGTTCAATTGTACCTCCCGCATTCCTTGCAATGCAAGCGCAAATATCCAGCCAACCACCCACCCACCCACCCGCAGGCTGCAATACCATACTGCTAGCTTGCAGTTGAAATGAGGCCTTTTAGTTTGGAGGAGGCCGAAGCTGGCCGCTACCTCATGGCTGTTTCGGCAGCAAAGTATCCATACTCAGTCCCCAGCCGCCCGGCGGCCGGGTGTCCACGTTCGGTCCCCAGCCACCAGGGGGCGGCCGGGTGTCCATTCTCTGTCCCCAGCCTCCCCGCGGCCGGGTGTCCACACACGGTCCCCAGCCGCCTGGGGGAGGCCGGGTGTCCATAAACGGTCCCCAGCTGCCCCTATTTCTCCTGTCACCTTCCCCCACACTTTTCTTTGCCTGGCCTACTTTAGGGCAGCATTGGACGAGCCCACCAGAGAACCAGACTCCTCCGGTGGGCCCTGGCTTCTCCATCAGGGGAGTTGAGAGTGCCAAGGTGAGGAGCATGATGATGATGATAGAAGTTAGCATCTGCTTTGTTTTCTTGGAATGCAAGCGCATGTATGTAGTAGCGGCTAGGCATGAGGTGGTCAGCGTTTTGGCGCATATCCTACCTCCTCCGAGGATTGCTGGATGTTTTCCGGCCACTATCCCAGTTCTATGACTCCCGTTATAACAAAGCTTCAGGTGATAAATGATGGATGAAGTGGTGGCAAAGGAGAAAGAGCAGGAGGAACAGGGACCATTCACATCAATATCAGGCCAGTCAACCACACATGTCTTGTAGGATATGTTTCTGTAACAAAAGGAGCGGTTCGGCTACACAGTTATAGGGCATACAATGAGTGCAATGCCTACCAAAAATTTTGAGGCACTCCAATGCCCCTTGGAAGTGACATGGAGGTCAGGGGGCCTTAACTAAACTGTTTTTTTTAATTTATAGCAACTGGGTCTCCTGTACACTGTTGGCCTAAGCAGTGAATGGAAGGCTTTCCAAAAATTATGAGGAACTGCAATGCCCCTTGAAACAGACATGGATTACAGCGTACTAAAAACCTTCTACCCATTATTGGGGAGTGGGTTTCCCTTAGTTTTCGCCTTTGCATTGAAAAGCAAAAGTTGACTAAAATTAGGAGGAAATGCAATGCCCGTTGGACGAGTCGTGGAGGTTAGAGGTAATTAAAAATAACATTTCAATGCCCCTTGGAAGAGCTGTGGAGTTCAGAGTGGTTTAACAAGACACTTTTAATGCCCCTTTGAAGAGACGTGGAGGTCACAGTGGCTTAACAAGACAGTTTTAATGCCCCTTGGAAAAGTGTTGGAGGTCGCATTAGCTTAACAAGATGGTTTTAATACCCCTTGGAAAAGTGATGGAGGTCACAGTAGCTTAACAAGACGTTTTTAATGCCCCTCGGAAGAGCCATACAGTACAGCATCTTAAAAACATTATTCCCATTATTGGGGAGTGGGTCTCCCATAGTCTTTGCTTATGCCTTCCAAGCCAAAAGCTGCCAAAAATAAGGACGGAGGAACTTGCAATAATGGCAACACGGACCACAGTCACCCTGGTGGTATAGTGGTGGTGGAGGCTGAGGATAAGGAGAAGAGCATAAAACAGCCGAAATGAGGAAGCGTATACCCATGTGTGGGTGTGAAGCGGTGCATGTGAATACACCTCCCGAAATAACACAGTGTACTTGACTTTATGTTACTCTGCTGTCATTTGGTGGTGATGAGAAGTCTGGCCCAATCCAGCCCTTGTTCATTTTGATAAGGGTCAGCTTGTCAACATTGTCAGTCGACAGGCGAGTGCGCTTATCAGTTATAATTCCCCCAGCGGCACTAAAAACAAGCTCCGATAACACGCTAGCGGCAGGGCAGGCCAGGACCTCCAAGGCGTACAGAGCGAGTTCATTCCAAGTGTCCAGCTTGGATACCCAAAAATTAAAAGGCACACAGGAATCACGGAGGACGCTGGTACGGTCGGCAAGGTACTCCCTCACCATCTTTTGAAACTTTCCACTCCTTGTGAGAGTACCCCGCGCCTCAGGGCCTGTAAGCTGGCTGGGTCTCAGAAAACTGTCGCAGAACGTTGACAGTGTTCCCCTGCCTCTGCTGGATTGGAGTTGCGTCTCTCTCGCATGTACGCCTTGGTTGGGCAGCGAACTGTGACCTCTGCCGCTAGCGTGTTCAGATGGGAATTTTTGTTAACAGTTCTGCAGCAAGGGCCTTCTGGTACTGCCCCATTTTTGTAGACCTCTCCACCTCAGGAATAAGAGAGTGAAAGTTCTCCTTGTAGCGGGGGTCTAAAAGTGTCACCAACCAGTAATGACTGTCACCCAACATTTTGACAACGCGAGGGTCACGGTTAAGGCAGCGTAATATAAAGTCAGCCATGCATGCCAGACTGGTAACGGGCAAAACTTCTGTGTCCTCACCCAAATGACAACTGACCATGCTCTCCTCCTCCTCCTCCCCCCTGTCCTCAGGCCACCCACGCTGAACCGACGTTATGACAGTTGTACAGGTACTACCGTCTACAGCGCACGATACCAGCTCCTGTTCTTCCTCCTCCTCCTCCTCCTCTCCCTCATTGTCCCCCAATGCATGTTGGGATGAGATGAGGCTGGGGTGTGTGTAATCGACCGCTATGCTTTCTTGATCCATCTCATCATACTCTGGCTGCAATGCCTCCTCTTTAATTCTCTGCAGAGAGCGTTACAAAAGACAGACAAGTGGAATGCTGACGCTAATGATGGCGTCATCGCCACTCACCATCTTGGTGGACTCCTCAAAGTTTGTCAAGATGGTACATATGTCAAAAATCCAGGTCAACTCCTGAGGTCTTATGTGTGGAGTCTGACCGGAATATCGATGGCCTTGTTACAGCTGGTACACTCTTCTGCTCACAAATCCTTTGCAACATGTGCAGGGTAGAGTTCCAACATGTGGGGACATCACACACCAGTCGGTGTGACGGAAGCTGCAAACGCTGCTGCAACACAGCAAGGGCGGCGGAAGCTGTAGCCGACTTGCGAAAATGATCTAACAGGTGGCGTACTTTGACGAGCAGATCAGGCAACTTGGGGTACGATTTAAGAAACCGCTGAACCACGAGGTTAAGCTCATGAGCCAGGCATGGTACGTGTGTGATCTCGCCTCGCCTCAGGGCCGCCACCAGGTTACGGCCATTGTCACACATGACCATGCCTGGATGTAGGTTCAGCGGTGTCAGCCACAGATCTGCCTGCTCTTTCACAGCTGTCCACAACTCACAAGCAGTGTGAGATTTCTCATCTAAGCTTATGAGTTTCAGCACAGCCTGTTGCCACTTGGCAGATGCAGTACTGCAGTGCTTCCAGCTTGTAACTGATGTGGTGATATCTGAGATGGAGGCTGAACATGAGGAGGAGGAGGAGGATGATGCGCAGGAGCTGTACACTGTGGGGGCAACTCTGACTGACATAGGGCCCACAATCCTCGGTGTGGGGAGGAGAGTGTTCCATCCCAAGGTCCGACTGTGTCCCGGCTTCCACTATGTTTACCCAGTGTGCCGTCAGGGAGATGTACCGTCCCTGGCCACAAGCACTTGTCCACGTATCGGTTGTCAGGTGGACTCTCCCAGTAACTGCGTTGTTGAGGGCACGGCAGATGTTTTGGGACACGTGCTTGTGTAGTGCGGGGATAGCACTCCGGGCAAAATAGTGTCGGCTGGGGACCAAGTACCGAGGGATGGCAACCGCCATAAGGTTGCGGAAGGATTCCGTCTCCACCAGCCTAAAAGGCAGCATTTCCAACGCAAGCAGTCGTGAAATGTGCGAATTTAGGACTGTGGCCTATGGGGCTTTGGCTGCGAATTTCCGCTTTCATTCAAAGGTCTGGGATATGGACAATTGAACGCTGCGGTGGGACGTGGACGTGGACGTTGATGCTGTTTCTTGAGAAACTGCCATAACAAGTGAAGACTGAGAGGAGGGGGCATCTTTGCATGCAGAATGGACAGGGGATTGCCTTGCACACACAACAGGGGGTTCTATTGCACGCACAACAGTGGAAGGAGCAGTGGTGACACCCGCTGACACTGGTAATGGACCCTGGAGTTCACCCCACAAAGTCGGGTGCTTTGCTGCCATGTGCCTGATCATGCTGGTGGTGGTCAGGCTGGTAGTTTTGTCACCCCTGCTGATGCTGGCATGGCAGGTGGTACAAATGGCCTTTTTGGGGTTATCAGCAGAGTCTTTAAAAAAATTCCAGACTCTGGAAGACCTACAGGTTGTACTGGCAACGTCCCTCGTGTTGGTGTTACGGGGAACTGTTGCCTGCCTTCTGTGTGTGGCCACCACACTGCTTCTTCCTGCTTGTTGGGGTACTCTGCCTCCCTCACCCTGTGTGCCATGTTGGGTCAGTTACTAGATCATCCACCACCTCCTCCTCTTCCACTTGCGCACCACGATCCTCATCCTCACTTCCTGGCAATTGTGTCTTGTCATCGTCCACCTCTTGTGACAAATTGCCAGCGTCGACTTTCTGTGGCCGTGGCTGTTCAAATATTTGGGCATCGCTACATGGGATCTCCTCTTCCACCACTTCAAGCGGAAGAGGACCAGAGAACAGCTCTTCAGAGTGTCCAAGTGTGGGATCAGTTGCTGTCTGACGACACTCGGCATGGTGGGAGGAAGAAGCATCAGGGTGAGGAGGAGTATACGGTCGAGACTCATGGCTACTAACATTTGACCGTGTGGAAGACAGACCGGAGGTGGTGGTGCCCAGGTAACTGGAAGTATTATCTGCTATCCAATTAATAACCTGTTCACACTGATCAGGTCGCAATACTGGTGTTGTTCTGTGCTTCCCTAGTAATTCGGTCAAGAACTGGGAGTGAGAAGATATGGCTGTTGGTTGTGGCACATTTTCACCTTGGCCACGGCCCCGTCCTCTGCACGCACCATCACCAGAACGTCCAGTTCCACGTCCCTTGCCACGCTCCTTGCCCATTGTAAATGAAGTAAAGTAGCTTACACTCGCAATATCAATGGAAAAAGGGTAATAAAAAGTAGATTAGAACCGTGGAAGAGGAAAACCACAGTTCTATTTCTCTGGCCTACATCCGACTCTTTTAAACAATCTGAACAATCAGGGAGAAACTATTACTGTTTTTCTTTATGGAAAAAATACCAAAAGCTGGATAATAGAGATTTTTTACCATGGAACGGCAAAACCACAGTTATAATTTACTGGTGTATACCAGACTCTTTTAAATAGATATATTTGTGTCTGAACAATCAGGAGACACTATTACTGTTTTTCTTTACTGCAAAAAATGCCAAAAGCTGGATAATAGAGTTTTTTTTACAATGGAACGGCAAAACCACAGTTATAATTTACTGGTGTATACCAGACTCTTTTAAATAGATATATTTGTGTCTGAACAATCAGGAGACACTATTACTGTTTTTCTTTACGGCAAAAAATTCCAAAAGCAGGATAATACAGAGATTTGACCCGTGGAACTGCAGAACCACACTACTATTTCTCTGTCCTACACCAGACTCTTTTAAACAGATATATTTGTGTCTGAACAATCAGGAGACACTATTACTGTCTTTCTTTATGGCAAAAAATGCCAAAAGCTGAATAATACAGAGATTTGACCCATGGAACTGCAAAACCACACTTATATTTCTCAGGCCTACACCAGACACTTTTAAACAGATATATTTGTGTCTGAACAATCAGGAGACACTATTACTGTTTTTCTTTACAGAAAAAATACCAAAAGCTGGATAATAGAGATTTTTTACCGTGGAACGGCAAGACCACAGTTATAATTTACTGGTGTATACCAGAGTCAGACTCTTTTAAACAGATATATTTGTGTCTGAACAATCAGGAGACACTATTACTGTTTTTCTTTACGGCAAAAAATGCCAAAAGCAGGATAATACAGAGATTTGACCCGTGGAACTGCAAAACCACACTTCTATTTCTCAAGCCTACACCAGACACTTTTAAACAGATATATTTGTGTCTGAACAATCAGGAGACACTATTACTGTTTTTCTTTACGCCAAAAAATGACAAAAGCTGAATAGAGTTTTTTTACCGTGGAACGGCAAAAGCACAGTTATAATTTACTGGTGTATACCAGACTCTTTTAAACAGATATATTTGTGTCTGAACAATCAGGAGACACTATTACTGTTCTTCTTTATGGCAAAAAATGCCAAAAGCAGGATAATACAGAGATTTGACCCATGGAACTGCAAAACCACACTTCTATTTCTCGGGCCTACACCAGACTCTTTTAAACAGATATATTTGTGTCTGAACAATGAGGAGACACTATTACTGTTTTTCTTTACGTCAAAAAATGCTAAAAGCAGGATAATATAGAGATTTGACCCGTGGAACTGCAAAACCACACTTCTATTTCTCAGGCCTACACCAGACTCTTTTAAACAGATATATTTGTGTCTGAACAATTTGGAGACACTATTACTGTCTTTCTTTACGGCAAAAAATGGCAAAAGCTGGATAATAACTTTTTTTACCGTGGAACTGCAAAACCACAGTTATAATTTACTGGTGTATACCAGAGTCAGACTCATTTAAACAGATATATTTGTGTTTGAACAATCAGGAGACACTATTACTGTTTTTCTTTCTGCAAAAAATGCCAAAAGCAGGATAATACATAGATTTGACCCGTGGAACTGCAAAACCACACTTCTATTTCTTGGGCCTACACCAGACTCTTTTAAACAGATGTATTTGTGTCTGAACAATCAGGAGACACTATTACTGTTTTTCTTTACGGCAAAAAATGCCAAAAGCTGGATAAAAGAGTTTTTTACCGTGGAACGGCAAAACCATAGTTATAATTTACTGGTATATACCAGACTCTTTTAAACAGATATATTTGTGTCAGAACAATCTGGAAACACTATTACTGCTTTTCTTTACAGCAAAAAATGCCAAAAGCAGAATAATACAGAGATTTGATCCGTGGAACTGCAAAACCACACTTCTATTTCTCAGGCCTACACCAGACTCTTTTAAACAGATATATTTGTGTCTGAACAATCAGGAGACACTATTACTGTTTTTCTTTACGGAAAAAATAACAAAAGCTGGATAATAGAGTTTTTTGACCGTGGAACGGCAAAACCACAGTTATAATTTACTGGTGCATACCAGACTCTTTTAAACAGATATATTTGTGTCTGAACAATCAGGGAGACACTATTACAGTTTTTTTTTTACGGCAAAAAATGCCAAAAGCAGGATAATAGAGATTTTTTACAGTGGAACGGCAAAACCACAGTTATAATTTACTGGTGTATACCAGACTTTTTTTAAATAGATATACACAAGGGCTATCCTCCTTTGAAAGGGAGACCAATCGTGTCAGGTGTTGATGCCTTAAGTCAAAACTGCAGTATCTACCTGGACCAGATTCTAAGACCGTTTGTTACAGCCCTTCCCTCCTATCTGAGGGATACAACCGATCTCCTTTCAAAGCTGGATGGCATTACTGTGGATCCAGGTACTATACTAATATCAATTGACGTGGAAGCACTGTATTCAAGTATCCATCACACTGCAGGCTTACATGCGGTGGAGTCTTTCTTAAGTATTAGAGGCAATCACCTTGTCTCACATAACAGATTTGTTATCCAACTTTTGGACTATGTGTTGAGACATAATTACTTTCTTTTCCATGGGAAGTTCTACCACCATCTCAGGGGCACAGCAATGGGGGGCCCTTGTGCTCCCACTGATGCCAATCTGCTCCTGGGTTGGTGGGAGGATACGGTTGTTTTCCGGGACGTGAATGTCGTCTGGAACCCGTTTATCCAATTTTGGGGCCGCTATATAGACGACATCCTCATCCTTTGGAATGGTGATAAATCATCTTTCATCAATTTTATGCAAAATCTTAATGCCAACAACCTTGGTCTAAAATTTACCTATGAAATAGGAGATAAGAAGATTTCATTTCTTGATGTGATGATTTTGATTAATGAATCGGGCCTTTTGAGATCCTCTATTTTCCGTAAACCTACGGCAGCAAATAGTCTTCTTCGATGGGGTAGTTATCATCCTACCCCACTCAAACGAGGGATCCTAAAGGGTCAGTTCTTGAGACTTAGAAGGAATTGTTCCTCAACCTCTGAATTCTGCAAAAAGGCCGTGGATCTAAAAGGAAGGTTTCTGGACCGGCTTTATCCAGTTGACATAGTCAAGGCAGCATATAAAAAAGCGCTAGGACAAGATAGATCCAAATTACTGTCACCTCACATTAGACCAGAATCTGATCCCATAACTAGATTGATCGGTACCTTTGACGATCAACATCCAAGAATTATGAGTATTCTGAGGAAGTATTGGGGCATACTGCAAACTGATTCTGATATTAAGAAGTGGATTTCACATTCACCCTCAGTCACCTTTAGGAGGGGAAGATCGATCAGAGATCATCTAGTGCATAGTCATTTTACCCCCCCTGGGAGGGATGGCACTTGGCTGGATAGGAGATCGGTTGGAAGTTTTAGATGTGGCCACTGCGGTTTTTGCTAATTTATTCTGCCTTCTGATACTTTTTCTAGTGCAGTGACTAAGCGGGTCTATAAGAGCAGACATTTTGCTAACTGTACAACTGCAGGAGTGGTTTATCTCTGTACTTGTAAATGCCCAAAAGACTATGTTGGGAAAACTAAAAGGCAGTTTAAAATCCGCATCGGTGAACATCTAGCTGACATTAGACATAAAAGGGATACACCCCTAGCGAAACATGTGAACACCTATCATGGGGGCAGCCTAGATTCTATTTCGTTTCACTCTGTCGAAGTCATCAGCCCTCCAGTCCGCCAGGGTGACTGGGATAAAATGATTCTGCAGAGGGAATGCAGATGGATTTTTTGGTTAGAATCCCTAAATCCATGGGGTATCAATGAACAACTGAACTTCTCAAGCTTTGTTTAAGTCTACTCGTTGCACTAACATACACAAACTTAGGAATCATTATCGGCACTTTGTTATCTGGATTGATTTATATATTTAATACAGTTTTTTTTTTTTCTTTCTCTCGTCGCCGTTATCCCGGTCCATGAGCCTAGGACAATGAGACTGCTGACTTTCGATAGTCTCTTCCTCTCTTAGGACATACTATCTACTGGGCTGATAATATTGATCCTATGATTCTGATTTGTCTCTTAACATTTTTCCCCCTTGCTTATTGTCTGTTATTTAATATTTTACCATCTTCTTCGTTAGTAGTATATTTATGTTTTGGGATGCGACTTTATTTAAGTCTCGTCGGAATCTTTCTTACTTCTGTTTTCTGAGCCCTGGGTAAACCTTCATTTGATGTGCCCTGCTTATATTAAGCGTTGGTGACACGCATTTGCGTTCCACCACTATCGCGCAGCGGAAGTGACTCCTCTAGCCTGCCGCGAGTGACACGCATTTGCCTTCCACTAGGATCGCGCAGCGAAAGTGACGTCTGCTGGCGTCGCATTTGCGTTCTACCAGGATCGCGCAGCAGAAGTGACTCCTCTAGCCTGCCGTGAGTGACACGCATTTGCGTTCCACTAGGATCGCGCGGCGGAAGTGACGTTCGCGGGCGGAAGCACGAGTGACACGCATCTGCGTTCCACAGAGCTCGTGCGGCGGACGCGATATTTACCATCACAGGTGGAAGCTATGAGTGGTTAGCGGCTGTTGGCACGCACTCAGCGTTCCAACGGTTTTCCATGGCGGTGACTATACTAATTAGGTTCACAGGTGTTTAACCTTTAACTGATGCAGGGGGTATATTTAAGTTTGGTGAGTCCCTGGCTCATTTGGCTAGGTGACTCACTTGATGGGACTTATTCATTTCTCCATCCAGCCCGACCTATTATGGTTTACTCCTTGATTGTCCCCTGTTGAGCCCTGACCTAGGAGGGGGCGAAACGCGTTGGGACTGGGGCCTTATGTCTATACTGATCAGAAAAAAACAGCATCAGATAAGTCCACAACTTATCATTTTTCATTATGTGATTGTTACTTTCTGAACACATTTAGAGTTATTGGGAGTTAAATGCATACTATGACCATGAATTAATTACTCTGTTATCTTCCAGTCTACTTATTTATAACTGTTGATTTTTGATCTCTTTGAGAATATTTGTGCAGTAGTGGTTGTCATTATATAAACATTAATGTGACCTATAGTTATTTACGATCACTGTGTGTGTTACCTGAGATATTTTTAATATACAATAAAGAATTGGTTGGTATTACATGATTATTAAGGTGACCCACAGGTACTATTTGGTCATTCTATGCGTCACCTGAGATATATCTAGAGAGAAATGGCTGTCCTAATCTCATTGATGGCTGGTCCATAAAAAATGGCGACCTTTATTTAAAGATGGGGACCCTTAACTATTCAATTTCTCTATTATGAGATTTATTGTCAAAGGTATATGGTTTTCTCCATCCCCATCTCGATCACAATTGTAATCTTGTAACTGCGGGATTATTGACATCCCCTGTTGGGGCTCTCCTCAATAAGTCATTTTGATTATCTATATGGAGAATCTTTGAATGTTCTTTACCCATTTTATCATAACTGATGCATGGTTTTTTCTATTTTTTCAGCATATTCATTTATGATATGACTCTTTGGTCTCCCAATTTGGGCATACCTTTCTTCTTTTGTTTTTGTTTTTCTTGTTTGTATGTCTGTTTAGGGATTTATTAGGGATTAGCAAGGGACAGCCTCCGTGGAGCGGGGATTCCTCGCCGACACATTAGGGTCTACTCCGCTGTCAGGTAGGGCATTCCTCCCTTAGGGCCTACAGGGCGAGTTTGAATGACAATTGTTTTGCTCTCCCACTGCTTTCCCATCCCCATATCACTAATTGATGTCCTGTATTTATTGAGATTATCTTTTAAAATATCTATTAAAAGCTATTTTTCAGGGTGTTATTTATTCATGTTCTCTGAGGTTTTTTTAAATAGATATATTTGCGGCTGAACAGTAAGCGACACACTCAAACTGTTTTTTTTTAGGTAAAAATGGCCCAAAAGTGGATAATACAGAGGCTTGAACCGTGGAACTGCAAAACCACACTTCAATTTCTCTGGCCTACACCAGACTATTTTCAACAGATATATTTGTGTCTGAACAATCAGGGAGACACTATTACAGTTTTTTTTTATGGCAAAAAATGCCAAAAGCAGGATAATAGAGATTTTTTACCGTGGAACGGCAAAACCACAGTTATAATTTACTGGTGTATACCAGACTTTTTTTAAATAGATATATTTGCGGCTGAACAGTGAGCGACACACTCAAACTGTTTTTTTAGGTAAAAATGGCCCAAAAGTGGATAATACAGATGTTTGAACCGTGGAACTGCAAAACCACACTTCTATTTCTCTGGCCTACACCAGACTCTTTTAAACAGATATATTTGTGTCTGAACTGTCGCAGACACACTTTTTTTTTTTTTTTTTGGGGGGAGGGGACACCAAAAGGTTAATAAGACGGGTATTTGTACAGTGTGAAGGAGGAAAAAAAAAAAAAGAGGATTTAGATGAAAAAAAAAAAAAAGGATTTTTCCTGGCCCCTGAGACCTGGAGCTAAGTCCAGAAATTTCAGCAACAGGAGCACACAGGACAGTGCAGTGTTTGCTGGTATAATCACTGCATCTCCTATACAGCCTGCCTGCCTGATATCTGGGATGGATATTAGTCCTGAGAAGGACTCTTTGTTTGATTTGGCAGGCTTTACAGACCGTACACTAACTATTTCTCCCTAAATCAGCAGCGCTGTCCCTACACTGTCTGATCCCGGCCGTCTGTGTCCAAGATGGTGTCGCCCGGTTTTAAATACTCGAGGTGACGCTGTGCGGCCAGCCAATCAATGTAATGCCCACAACCAACATGGCTGCGGCATTACAGTGACTGGCTGGCAATCCCTGCATGTTCATTGGCTCTGTAAAGAGCGCCAAACATGCAGGGCGGAGACCTGAGCTCCCGCCCAAGTAACCCGGAAATGCTCGGTGCTCGCCGAACATCCCGAGTAGCGTGATGCTCAGGCGAGTACCGAGCAGTGTCAAGCATGCTTGCTCAACACTAATAATTACCCCTTGCTCAGTCACGACATGATGATAACTACTGAATGGCTGGCGTTCCATGTATCTCCAAGAATGACGTTAGCAGTTCATGAGACGCACCGGAAGTGACTTTAGCGGTCTATGAGAAGCGCCGTAAAGTGACATTTGCAGTTCACTGCAACCATAGTGAGCATTCCATTTACAGGATATGACAAACCTTGGCATTCAGAAGCGACGAGGATTGGCAAGCACACATACTTTTAAATAAACTGGGAAACAATCTTTGATAAGAGGCTCCATGTGATCGGGATATACAGCAGAGACTTCCATCTTTCATAGCCATCAGCCATAGATGACTTCATAAAATCCCCTGATGAATCCAGAGAAGGCGGAAATGCTTCAGGAGGTAGTCCCTGGAAAGTAGTCTTTGAGGATAATGAACAGGCGCTAAGAGTATGCCCATTCTCCTAAGTATTTGGAGAAGACACCTCATTGGGGTACATGTGAACCTTCTTATCGAACTGGGTGAGACCTTTCCTTTTCTTGACCCTTTTTATTATGTTTATAACTGCATCTGATTATTGCATGAATTGTTATGGTATGTTTAGGTGACAGGTTATAAGCCTACTTTTGGTAAAGCTGAAGTATTTGTGGTTTCTGTGACCTTGTCACTAGCAATCTGGAGATTTTAGACACCCTGATTTGTCTATTGATTTCTAATGTGTCTTATATGTGGTTATATTATGTTTGGACAATTTTAATAAACAACTAAATATTAAGTTTTAGTCCCCCAATCTTTACTATAGCATAATCTTGTAACCTTTTGAGTAGTTTTTCTTACCAAAAAACAAAGAAAAACAATCATTACTTTTTCATACATTGTGCAAGTAGTAGACAACCTCTTAGGTGATGCAATCATTAGCAAATGCAGAATCTAAGTGGTTAGAAGGACCATCTCCATCCAGAGATGGAGGTGCCATTTGCTTCATTAACACAGTACATTTTTCGTTTCACTTTCAGTTCCACCTGGACCATCACTATGCTTACTGGTTTCCTTCAACTCCAGGGATTTCCCGTTCGGCCCTGTAATATTGTTGAGATCCACTACCTTTTCCACACACGGTTCCATCTTCTATATGGAGGAGGCTAAGGAGACATCCACAGTTCCTGTGTCGAGCCATAGGCTCGACACAGAAATATCCACAAGGAGTCTTGTAGTGTCTCAAACTGCCCAACTCCAAATGTTCTCCTATAGCTATCAGCCCACTGCTCCTTACACATGATCCTGTCATTTCACCAACAAACTCTTTCACTAACTAACTAGACCAGGAAGTGGTTCCCCTTTTTCTTGACCCACCTCCTCCCAATCTGGGCTAGTCCCAAACATTTAACTGTCTCTTATCCTAATGTCCTAGCTTATCTCTAACCTAATACTAACCTATGTGTTATCCTGTGCTTACCCTATACTTTACCTATTCCTGAGCTGAGTGCATCTGAGAGACCTTAGGCATTACCTTCGCAGTAACCACACAGCAGCATCAGTACCTATAACGCTATGGATTATTAATAGTGATGAGCGAGTATGTTCTGTTAACCCTTTTGGAGAGTATGCTCGGGCCGAGCACCGACTAGTTACAGCTGCTCGGTGTTATGTTTGAATCACTCCCGTGTGCATTATTTGTGACTGTTTGACAACTTGAATTCATGTGAGGAATGTGTAAGAAATAGACATTCCTCACATGTATTAAAGCTGTCAAAGAGTCGCAAATCATGCACACGGGAGTGATTCAAATATAACACCGAGCAGCTGTAACTACTCGGTGCTCGGCTCGAGCATACTCGCCGAAAGGGTTAACAGAACATACTCGCTCATCACTAATTATTAACAATACATTCCTGAAAACCCCATGACACAGTTCACACTTCACATGATACAATAAAATGCAGTGTAAAAAACACACAACACTATTCTTATCATGCAATGGCTGTCTTCAGGGGCAGGGACAGGGCAGTCCACACCTTTACACAATAGACTCATGGAAAGCCCATCAAGATCATGTTTGCAGGAGCAGTGATGATGAGGTATCTGAAACACGTGATCCTTTTAGAAGCTTAGGCTCTCCTACCAGTCCCACTGCTCACACCGACGAGAATGACACTGTGAGAGGAGGAGTTATTTTATCTATTCTGACTCCATCTTGATTTTTGTATGTGCATTTCTTTGCTCACAGAATGGAGTCTATATAAAGGGGGGACTTAGGCTATGTGCCCACGATGCAGAAATGCTCAGGATTTTTTCTTGAGCATTTCTGCATCTCCCTGGCAGAAAAAAAATGCATGCGGATTGTACATACGGATTGTACATACGGATTGTACATGCGTTTTCCTGCCAGGGACAAGTGGATGTGAAGCGTTCTTCACTTGCATTTCCGCATGCGGGTTGACAAGCGCTTTCCAAGTGATTTTAGCGTCACTTGGAAAGTGTTTGCCAACTTAGTCACACTATATAAATCCATGCAACCGGCATGGATTCATATACTGTGACCGAAAGAATGGTAAAAAATAAAAAAAATAAATCTATACTTACCTTCCGATGGCCCCCGCAGTCTTGATTCCCTCCGTCCCAGCTGCTGGCAGCGGTACACTGAAGGACTTGCCGACGTCAGCGTCACGTGACCCGTCACATGACTGTGACGTCAGCGCAGGTCCTTCAGTCCATTGCGAGCTGCCGGCATGAGAGGAAGAGTGCAGCGGGGGCCGCCAGAAGGTAAATATAATCTTTATTTTTTATTTTATTCTTTCTTTTACAGTTTCTATGGTACCCGGGTCCAGAGGAGAGTCTCCTCTCCTCTAGACCTGGGTACCATCCGCACATTGGAAGGCGTGCATTCCGCAGGTCCTTATCTAGTGAAGCGAAATGCACGCGTTCTGATGCAAGTCAATGGCGGTGAAAACGCAGCACTTCTGCAAAATAATTGGTAGTGCTGCGTTTTTTTCTGCAATGATAATCTGCAGCGGAAATTTCCGCAGCATGTGCACAGCACATGCAGATTATCATTGGGGAACATGGCAGGCCTTCTATCATGCGTTTTTTAAGCGTTTCTGCAGCGTTTTTGCCGCTGCGGAAATGCTTAAAAAACACATCATGGGCACACAGTCTTAGGATTGTCTTTGTCTATACACTAGAGATAACGGAGAAGTGAAACTTAGTGGGGGTAGTAAAACACATAGACAGTAAAGCTGGGTGTCAGTAGTGTTACCTTAGCCAATTAGATGTATGTATTCTATTGCCAGCATATATTTAAAGATAAGCTGAGCCAATTATATTGTTTTAAAGATGATACTTCACTGGATTCGGGGAAGCAGTATGTGAGAAAACTCACTCAGTGGGGTCAGGCCAGAGTAGCTTCCCAGTCAGTCACTCTTCATGATATCCAACAGGATGATGCAGAGTCAGTAGAAAAATATTATACCCGGCTCTGGCAAAGGTGGCAGGACTTAGCATATGAGAACATGTCAGAGGTCCACATCCTTTTACTGTCCTGTGCCTTTGTTGAAGGTTTAAAGCCTGTGATTAGAGAGCCACTAACAGTGTCCCGCCCGGAGTACTGCACAATGTCCCCAGCAGTGAAAAAACTCGGTTCAGAGCCCCTCTTACTGTATGTAACACCAGACCCAACAATGGGACCAGACCAGGCAAGGACGAAGAATCATCATGCTATAATTATGGAAAGCCTGAACACGTAAAGAGAAATTGCAGGTTCCTTCCTAGGCTCGGAGCAGAAAATGATAACCCCCATCCTCCCTTTCCTCAAGCAGGGGAGTCATTGTCCCACTAGGAAAATGACAAACCAGAGTCAGTACTTGCAAGTGTAATGTCCCTCAGTAATTTTGGTCCCGCACCCATTATCCCCATTTCAATTGCAGGCAGTGACCCCTTCCCTTTTCTCATTGACACTGGTGCAGCCAAAACAGTAGTGTGCTGGAAAGATTTAGATGCAAGCTGCCTCTCCGAGCAGTCTCTTCCTTGTGTTGGGGTAGACGGAAAAACTATACACACCCCACTGACATGCCCCATCACAGTTTCTTTCCAACCCAATCAGTCCACTCTCAGCAGACTCCTAGTCAGTGACACCACCCCTGTGAATCTTCTTGGTGATGACCTGTTGCAGAAGATACGTGCCAACATACAGTATCAGGATGATGGTACTGTTTGCCTCTCTGGTATTCTAAACAATGAAGAGGTTTTCCTACTGGCTGCATGTGATTATAACCCTTTGTCCATGTTTGTCACAGTATGCTCCTAAGAGGAGACCACCCAGTTTCTGTCTGCTATACCAAAATGTCTCTGGTTCAATGGGCCAGCATATGTAGGCCACCTGTCTGTGCCCCCAGTTAGAGTTGACCTAAAGCCTGGAGCCCCTTTGCCGAGGAAGCTACAGTACCCATTGAGTATGGCACAGACAGATGCAATATCCAAGACAGTGAAGCAGTTTTTAGAAAAAAGGGTTATTGTTGAAATTACATCACCATGTAATATCCCATTGTTCCCAGTCAAGAAAAAGGTAGAGAAAGGTCAGCGTGCCCAATACCGCATGGTCGACGACTTGCGGGCAGTTAATGAAGCCACTGTCCTCAATACGCCCATTGTGCCTAACCCGCATACCCTATTGGTACAGATCCCTCACACGGCCACCCATTTCATGGTCAATGATTTAGCCAATGCTTTCTTCTCAGTACCATTCCACCCCGATTCTTGGTATTTGCTTGCCTTCACACACCAGAGAAAACACTATCTTTCAGTGTGTTCTGTGTAACTTCTGAGTTGCCAGGTCCTGTCCTGTATCTTGCCTGTTTCTGCCACCCTGGGAGCTGAGTACCCAGGCCTGTACCTGTGTCCTGTATCTGTCCTGTTACTCCACACTGGGGGCTGAGTGCCCAGGCCCGCACCTGTATCTCGTTCCTGTGTCAGTTCCTGTCTGAACTGTGTTCTATCCCATTACCTGTTTGCCTCTATGTCCGATCCTTCCCTTTACCTCCTGTGTCTGTTCCAGTACCTTTCTCATATCCTGCAGTGTCTGTACCAGAACCTCGTACCTGTTGTCTCTGTACTCCAGCTTGTGAGTGTGTCCACTCGCTACTTCATAGTAAGTACCCTGTGTGAATCTGGCTCTGTCAGTCCCATTTCCCTGTTCCAGTTCTTATCCTCTGTATACTTGCTATTCCCCTGTGCTTTCTGGTGCCTGTCTGTTCCATGTCAACAGAGTTCTGTTTTGCATGGCTGCTTCTGCAGCATTCCCGCCTGGCTGCTCTTGCGGCATTCCTGCCTGGCCGCTCCTGCGGCTGTGCTCTGCCCTGCTCTGCTCTGCTTCCCATCCACACCTGTGGCTCTGCTCTGCCCTTCTCCACTTTCCGTCCTCACCTGTGACTCTGCTCTGCCCTGCTCTGCTTCGCTTCCCGTCTGCACCTGCGGCTCTGCTCCTGTATCCTAGTCTGTACTGGTCCCTATCCAGCCTGACTTCCAGTCTGTCTGTATGCCCACCAGTGCCTGCCTGTTTGTATACCAGCTGTGCCTGCCTGTCTGTATACCAGCTGTGCCCGTGAGTACCTGCCTGCCTGTCTGTATACCAACATGCCCGCCAGTGCCTGCCTGCTTGTCTTTATACCAGCCATGCCCGCCAGTACCTACCTGTCTGTCTGTATACCAGTTGTGCCCACCTGCCTGTATATCAGCCATGCCTGCCAGTATTCACCTGCCTATCTGCATTCCCGTTGGACCTACCGTTCCTGCTGGTGCTTATCTACACAGAAGCCGAACTTGCCCGTTCCTGCATACCCTGTTGTGGGTCAATAGCTGTGTGACTGAGGTCTGCCCTGGAATAGCACCTGGGCCATCTCCCTCATCCCTCCTCGGACCATGGAGTCATTAAACTGCCGTACGTCCAGGGTCGGATCTGGCCCCTAGTCACGCCCCTCCAGGCACTCCTCAGTTGGTGGTCCAGTGGGACCACAAATCACGCTCAAGCCAAACAGTCCGGGCATGAGCGTAACACAATTCGAAAAATACGGTATTTTATTATATAGGGTGGTCCAAAAGTAGGTGGACAGAAAGTGTAATAAGGTTATGAAGGGGGAGGTTTATCAAACATGGTGTAAAGTGAAACTGGCTCAGTTGCCCTTAGCAACCAATAAGATTCCACTTTTCATTACTCACAGACAAAGTTTATAGTCGAAAACCAAAAAGTGTCAGTGATTTGAAAAGTTACATAAGAGATGCATTTCAAGAAATTAATACCCAAAGAGACTTGTGCAAAAAAGTTTGTCGAAGCGTAAGAGGCAGACTTCAAAGCTGTGCAAATTGTAATGGAAAACAGTTTGAGCACCTGCGTTGATAAAATTTAAGGGTTTTTGCATTATTGTTCAGAATAAAATGTAATTGTCAATGTTATGCTTGTGTTAGTAAATATAATTTTATATATAAATCAAAATAAATGTTATTATTTTCTGTCCACCTACTTTTGGACCACCCTGTATACTAGATGTATTTTTAATGCCAGTTTGGCCACCATTTTTGTGATATTAGCAAAATGGTCAAATTGTTTTGGCCACTCAATAACAAATACTTTCAAGACCATGATGAAGCTGACAGAGTGATTAAACTTGCACGTTTCTACTCAGGCGATGTGCCTACAGAATCCAAAGAGGTCTTAGACGAGTTCCTCACTTTTCTGAACATATACAGTGAGCCGTCAATAGAGAAGGAGGTGGACATCACTGGTGAAATTTTACCATTTCTAATTGCAAATGAAATGCATCGTGTTTTTCCAATTTTAAGTGCCCTTTATAGAATTTATCTAACTAATCCTATCAGTATTGCAAAAGCAGAGAGAAGTTTCAGCTGTCTGAAACATTATAACACACCTACGAGCATGCATGCATGGGGCCTGGCTCTCCAATTTGACCTTGCTTAGTATTGAGAGGGACATTGAAATTGACAAAGACAAGGTGGTTGGCAGATTTGTTCAATGAAAGGAGGGAAGAATGGCACTGTACGAAGTGGCTATTCCTTGTACATAGTTAATGAAAGTTTGGGATTTGTTCAGTTCATCTGTTCTTTAGAAAAAAATTATCTTTATTATTTTTTAATTATTTTGGAACAACATGGACATCCATTTGGAGAGTCACATGATTTATTATTATTTAACGTTATATGTTTTACCAGGATTTTTTTTGTCACAGAATAATTATTTGCATTTCTTAGGCCTATCTGTAGTTGTGATTGTAGCTGCTTTGTATTTGGAGGTTTAGACCCATGTTTTAAAGCCTGTAATGCATAATGTAGCATTTTTTCATGTGTATTCATGTAGCAGCATATAATCTTGCTCATTCGGAATGCACAATAGTCCACTGAGGTGCCCACATCAGTGTTAAAACCACTATAATTATGCAAACTAGCATTCCTCAGGTTGGAGGCCCACTTAAAGGTGTTTTGCGTCCCTCTAGGCTGAACCCATAGCTATGTCTGTGCTGGGGGTCCATGTTTATGAGACTGCCAGAAAAAGACAAGCACTGTACCCTACTTTCTGCAAGAGTCCCATTGACAATGAATGGAGTGGAGGCCGAGCAAGTGCACATCTGATCCATTAAAGATGGGGCTGCAGTAGGGTGACAATGCGCTCTATAGAAAAATAAAAATTAGTTTTATTCAAAGTCTCTCCCCCTATAATTGTTACACATAATGATCTGTAATATCCTTTAAAAAATTGTATATTTTGGTTGTGTTTAAAAGGTGGCTCAATGTCCTCAATGTCAGCCCTTGAACACTTAATAGCCATCAAAATAGGATTTGGTTAGTTTTAATATAGAGCAGCAATAAGGGCCCCACCCACTCCTTGAAACTCTCTCCAATTTGCTTATATGTAATTTGTAAAGAATATTTCATATTACTAATATTAGTTTATATTTCCTGTTTTAAAGTAAACCTGCCAGATTGCAGACAACATTCAGTATTATTCACTGTTTTAGATAAGTCTCATCTCAAAATATTTACGCAGCAGCCTACACCACTCCCATGTGTCTTTTACTGTCTAATTAAATTTTTGCCTGAAATTCTCTTATTTTAATATATAATAGTAATTTTCAAGTGTTGATGAGCGATATTGGGGTGATTTGCAGCAACTAAGGTAAAGCGAAGTTTATGTAATGCGACACGAACAGTAGTAACACTGGTACAAAGGCTGGTGCATGCGTCCTCCTGTAATAGAAACTGCAGAAAGAAATACTAAGTTTGCCGTGTAGACACCACATTCACAAGCTAATTATTGCAAGGGTGTTTGATAAATTGTGGCTGGCATCAACAAGTCCAAATATAAAGTTGTTAGAGAAATTTTCGGCTGCCTGGAATCAACTGTATAAAACCAAGTTTTCGGCTGGAATGGAAGATGACATAGTTTCATCTGAGCTAGGTCTACTTAAGGAGTGTCTAGCTGAATTTTGAACCAACCAGCTGGCACAATGCCATCCAAGAGATGATTACAAGGAACTGTTAACACTGGCAACCGGCAAACATCACATCAACACTCCATGTACCTACATCAGGCCTGATGGATTACCAAAGTGATATATGCTCTGAAGATCTTCTTGTTTCGTCACCAATTTGGTTTAACTTTGACAGAGTTAAAAAATCTCTGTCAATTTTTCACTGTCTGCTTATACTTGAAGGCTTGGCACTTCTGTCAGATCTCAGCAACATTAGTGCGAAATGACTTGACATTACTGCAAGAACTTGTAGCATACAAAGGCATCAACGCGCCTGTTGCTGAGGCTGCAATATAAACTTTCAACAGACACCAGTGGTACCTCAGTGAGATTATGGTGGGTCTGGCTTTTTTTGACAATGAGATTCCAACCGCAGAATAGCTTAAGATGGTACTGGCTCTGCAGAAGGAAGGCAACGATGTCTGCTCAACTCGAGTGCAGCTTGTCGAAGACCTTGTGTCACACAAGAAGCTTCATCACTTCATGTCGTCCAACACAGAATAAAATGTTTGTTGCACTGGAAATAAACCAAGATTATCTTCATCAAGATCATTGTCTGTGGCACACCAATGCAAGTTACATCAATGCATCCTCATTAGTCAGTGGATTGAAAATGAAAATCATGAATGATGCCGCTGAACGCTCCATTGCACTCATGAGTACATTCATTTCGTCACTGAGCACTCAAGAAGACCAGAAACGCCATGCCAACGCATCACCATGACTATCCTGAACCAAATAAAGCTTGTTTCATTAAAAAAAGTGAAACTACTGTAAAATTTTACATTTACTTTGCTGCAAAACATTTATTACAAATAATTGTTAGTTTTGTGATGATTACCGTATTTTTCAGACTATAAGATGCATTTTTTCCTCCAAAATTTTGGCGGAAAGTGGGGGGTGCGTCTTATAGTCCGGATACTATATACATGTATATACTGTATGGCTGTGCGTGGTGGTGGGTGTGGGGGAGTGGCAGCGGGGGATCAGTGTGGCACAGGAGGCAGCAGCTACTAAAGAAAATGGGTGTGGAGAGCAATGAATATTCATTTTCCTTAATAGCTGGCACACTGTAGCCGCAGCGCTACTCCTGCTGCCACTCTGCGGTCTGTCTGCCCGCTATGAAAGTTCATGAATGTTCTCTACAACCCACTCCCATGGGTTGTAGTGAATATTCATGGTCTTTAATAGCGGGCACACTGACCACCGGCCGCAGCAGGAGCCGCGCTGCGGTACAGTGTGCCGGCTATTGAAGAGACTGAATGGTCACTGCTTCCCACACACAGAATCCCGATGCAGGGAGCAGTAACTATTCCGGCACAGCATCTCACACTGTGTGAGGGCGCATGGCAGGGACGCCATGCGCGGCTCACACAGTAAGAGTGTCGGCAGCAGAGGGTGACAGCGCTAGAGGAGAGAGGAGGTGAGTATGATTGTTTATTTTTTTTGTAGGCAGCGTGATGGGGGCTCAAGGGGTGCCATGCATACCAGGATGGGGGCTCTAGGGGTGCCATGAATACCATGATGGGGGCTCAAGGGGTGCCATGAATACCAGGATGGGGATCAGGGGTGCCAGGATGGGGGATCAAGAGGTGCCATGCATACCAGGATGTGTGATAAAGGGGTGTCATGAATACCAGGATGGGAGATAAAGGGGTGCCATGCATACCAGGATGGGGGATCAAGGGGTGCCATGCATACCAGGATGGGGGATAAAGGGGTGCCATACATACTAGGATGGGGGATCAAGGGGTGCCATGAAAACCAGGATGGGGGATCAAGGGGTGCCATGCATACCAGGTTTTGGGAACAAGAGGTGCCATGAATTCCAGGATAGGGGATCAAGGGGTGCCAAGAATACCAGGATGGGAGATCAAGGGGTGCCATGAATACTAGGATGGGGATCAGGGGGTGCCATGAATACCAGCATAGGGGATCAAGGGGTGCCATGAATACCAGTATGGGGGTTAAACGGGATGCAATACATACCAGGATGGGGATGAGGGCCACGTATACCAGGAAGGAGGGGCCATACATACCAGGATGGAGGATATTAACAGAATTGGGGGACATTACCCCAATACCAGTGTCAGCAGGAGACCCCCTCCCCCGTACCAGGGCATCATGACTAGAGATGAGCGGTGTTCGACTCGAACTGTTCGCCAATCGCAAATTCGAGCTGTTTTGGGCGGTGTTCGAGCCGTTCGGCGAACACGAACGATTTGAAAAAAATTCGGCTGTTCGAGGTTATGTTCGATAACTGTTCGTGCACCAAAATCATAACTGGATTTTTTCTCAGTAATGCTGAAAATTAATGTTAATACGCAGTTTGAGTGTACAGCGGGGCGGGGGGAGGGGCAGGGGATGGATCTCTGCAGGAATAATGAAGATCTCCATTTTTTTTTCTCTTTCCCGCATTTACAGTGGGGAGCTGCAGTCTGTCAGCCTATCAGCAGCGCACACACGGAGCGAACTGCTTTTCTTCACACAAGCAAGGGCATGTGTCATTGGCAGTGTATGTCACATGTCCTTGCCCTGTAAGACCCAGCCATTTTCCCCGTCGTCACCATTTTCTCACTGCTGCAGCTGCATGTTAGACAGCACCGCTGTTGCTGTGTGCGCTATACTTTGTTAATTTCAAGCCAATTTTCACACAAATCTACAGATAGCTTGGGAGTAGGGAAGAGTTGTGATTGCAGTCCTTTTAAGGACTAGGTTACATCATTTCCTACGACTTTTATCAGGTAGGTCTATGCTCTTAAATAGATAGGTTGTGGGAGTAAAGACTAATTGTAATTGCAGTCCTTTTCAGGGCTAGGTTACATCAGTTCCTATCACTTTTTGCCAGGCAGGTCTGTGCAGCGCACACACGGAGCGAACTGCTTTTCTTCACACAAGCAAGGGCATGTGTCATTGGGAATGCTCCTGGAGCATTGCAGCAGGTACGTGTTCACACTATTAGAAGTTTGACAGCCTTTTTTCTGACCATGTGTCCCTCCCATTCAGTCACAGGTGGTTTTAACTAGCTCTACCAGCCCATACATTGTAGGTTAAAAGCACAAGCAAAGACATATTGTCCATACAGGCTTACAGCCCAAGAGTGGCATATCCAGTGGTAGCGTAGCATAATTTCCCATCATACGAAGGTGACCTTGTCGTGGTTGATGGGCACACATAAATTGGCCAAATTATGCGCAAAAAACCTTCATTTTTCAAAGTGACATTAGTCTAGATACAATATTTCTTATATTTTCATGTATGGAGTGCCGAAGTTCTTTTTGCAATTGAGATTACTCTTTTCTTCAGAGCACCCGAATAGACCAGTGAGCGACCCCTCTCTTTTTTCTATTAATCATTTTTGGGATCCCGCTCCTGGAGCATTGCAGCAGGTACGTGTTCACACTATTAGAAGTTTGACAGCCTTTTTTCTGACCATGTGTCCCTCCCATTCAGTCACAGGTGGTTTTAACTAGCTCTACCAGCCCATACATTGTAGGTTAAAAGCCCAAGCAAAGACATATTGTCCATACAGGCTTACAGCCCAAGAGTGGCATATCCAGTGGTAGCGTAGCGTAGTTTCCCATCATACGAAGGTGACCTTGTCGTGGTTGATGGGCACACATAAATTGGCCAAATTATGCGCAAAAAACCTTCATTTTTCAAAGTGACATTAGTCTAGATACAATATTTCTTATATTTTCATGTATGGAGTGCCGAAGTTCTTTTTGCAATTGAGATTACTCTTTTCTTCAGAGCACCCGAATAGACCAGTGAGCGACCCCTCTCTTTTTTCTATTAATCATTTTTGAGATCCCGCTCCTGGAGCATTTCAGCAGGTACGTGTTCACACTATTAGAAGTTTGACAGCCTTTTTTCTGACCATGTGTCCCTCCCATTCAGTCACAGGTGGTTTTAGCTAGCTCTACCAGCCCATACATTGTAGGTTAAAAGCCCAAGCAAAGACATATTGTCCATACAGGCTTACAGCCCAAGAGTGGCATATCCAGTGGTAGCGTAGCGTAGTTTCCCATCATACGAAGGTGACCTTGTCGTGGTTGATGGGCACACATAAATTGGCCAAATTATGCGCAAAAAACCTTCATTTTTCAAAGTGACATTAGTCTAGATACAATATTTCTTATATTTTCATGTATGGAGTGCCGAAGTTCTTTTTGCAATTGAGATTACTCTTTCCTTCAGAGCACCCGAATAGACCAGTGAGCGACCCCTCTCTTTTTTCTATTAATCATTTTTGGGATCCCGCTCCTGGAGCATTGCAGCCGGTACGTGTTCACACTATTAGAAGTTTGACAGCCTTTTTTCTGACCATGTGTCCCTCCCATTCAGTCACAGGTGGTTTTAACTAGCTCTACAAGCCCATACATTGTAGGTTAAAAGCCCAAGCAAAGACATATTGTCCATACAGGCTTACAGCCCAAGAGTGGCATATCCAGTGGTAGCGTAGCATAGTTTCCCATCATACGAAGGTGACCTTGTCGTGGTTGATGGGCACACATAAATTGGCCAAATTATGCGCAAAAAACCTTCATTTTTCAAAGTGACATTAGTCTAGATACAATATTTCTTATATTTTCATGTATGGAGTGCCGAAGTTCTTTTTGCAATTGGCAGTGTATGTCACATGTCCTTGCCCTGTAAGACCCAGCCATTTTCCCCGTCGTCACCATTTTCTCACTGCTGCAGCTGCGTGTTAGACAGCACCGCTGTTGCTGTGTGCGCTATACTTTGTTAATTTCAAGCCAATTTTCGCACAAATCTACAGATAGCTTGGGAGTAGGGAAGAGTTGTGATTGCAGTCCTTTTAAGGACTAGGTTACATCATTTCCTACGACTTTTATCAGGTAGGTCTGTGCTCTTAAATAGATAGGTTGTGGGAGTAAAGACTAATTGTAATGGCAGTCCTTTTCAGGGCTAGGTTACATCAGTTCCTATCACTTTTTGCCAGGCAGGTCTGTGCCAGAGCTGTGCAAGTTTTTTTCACAGCATTTGGCTAAATCTAGCAAAGCAAATCCTTTTTGGCCTATTGCAGAGTGTGTTAGTCAGAGGAGTAGCCTATCTGTGTTGCAAGCTACACCACGTGTGTATAGAATACAATATTTTTTACTGCACCTAGTGAAGTAAAACCTTTTGGGCATAGCATCATTCTATTAGTCCATCTATACTAACCTCCACCAGGTTGCAAATTCAATATAATATTTTTCTACATCGAGCTCTGAAAAAATATTTAGGCTTCTAGCAGCGTGTGGGACTTGTTCTATTAGTCCATCTATACTAACCTCCATCAGGTTGGAAATTCAATATAATTTTTTTCTGCATCTAGCTCTGAAAAAATATTTCAGCTTCTAGCAGTGTGTCGGACTTGTTCTATTAGTCCATCTATACTGACCTCCATCAGGTTGCAAATTCAATATAATTTTTTTCTGCATCTAGCTCTAAAAAAATATTTCAGCTTGTAGCAGTCTGTGGGACTTGTTCTATTAGTCCATCTATACTGACCTCCATCAAGTTGCAAATTCAATCTAATTTTTTTCTGCATTTAGCTCTGAAAAAATATTTCAGCTTGTAGCAGTGTGTGGGACTTGTTCTATTAGTCCATTTATACTGACCTCCATCAGGTTGCAAATTCAATATAATTTTTTTCTGCATCTAGCTCTGAAAAAATATTTCAGCTTGTAGCAGTGTGTGGGACTTGTTCTATTAGTCCATCTATACTAACCTCCACCAGGTTGCAAATTAAAAATCATTTTTATCTGCATCTAGCTCTGAAAAAAATTTTAGGCTTCTAGCAGTGTGTGGGACTTGGTCTATTAGTCCATCTATACTGACCTCCATCAGGTTGCAAATTCAATCTAATTTTTTTCTACATCTAGCTCTGAAAAATATTTAGGCTTCTAGCAGTGTGTGGGACTTGGTCTATTAGTCGATCTATACTGACCTCCATCAGGTTGCAAATTCAATCTAATTTTTTTCTGCATCTAGCTCTGAAAATATTTAGGCTTCTAGCAGTGTGTGGGACTTGGTCTATTAGTCCATCTATACTGACCTCCATCAGGTTGCAAATTCAATCTAATTTTTTTCTGCATCTAGCTCTGAAAAAATATTTCAGCTTGTAGCAGTGTGTGGGACTTGGTCTATTAGTCCATCTATACTGACCTCCATCAGGTTGCAAATTCAATCTAATTTTTTTCTGCATCTAGCTCTGAAAATATTAAGGCTTCTAGTAGTGTGTGGGACTTGGTCTATTAGTCCATCTATACTGACCTCCATCAGGTTGCAAATTCAATCTAATTTTTTCCTGCATCTAGCTCTGAAAAAATATTTCAGCTTGTAGCAGTGTGTGGGACTTGGTCTATTAGTTGATCTATACTGACCTCCATCAGGTTGCAAATTCAATCTAATTTTTTTCTGCATCTAGCTCTGAAAATATTTAGGCTTCTAGCAGTGTGTGGGACTTGGTCTATTAGTCCATCTATACTGACCTCCATCAGATTGCAAATTCAATCTAATTTTTTTCTGCATCTAGCTCTGAAAAAATATTTCAGCTTGTAGCAGTGTGTGGGACTTGTTCTATTAGTCCATCTATACTGACCTCCATCAGGTTGCAAATTCAATATAATTTTTTCCTGCATCTAGCTCTGAAAAAATATTTCAGCTCGTAGCAGTGTGTGGGACTTGTTCTATTAGTCCATCTATACTAACCTCCACCAGGTTGCAAATTAAAAATAATTTTTATCTGTATCTAGCTCTGAAAAATATTTAGGCTTCTAGCAGTGTGTGGGACTTGGTCTATTAGTCCATCTATACTGACCTCCATCAGGTTGCAAATTCAATCTAATTTTTTTCTGCATCTAGCTCTGAAAAAATATTTAGGCTTCTAGCAGTGTGTGGGACTTGATCTATTAGTCCATCTATACTGACCTCCATCATGTTGCAAATTCAATATAATTTTTATCTGCATCTAACCCAGCCAATACTTTTGGCCTAATACCACAGTTTGGCCACACAGCTCTGCTCGGTTCCCATCCATTGTTTTTTTGTGCAAACAACTCCAGAGTTGTGAATTAGTTAACCACCAAAATGAGTGGAAAAAGGCCTGCTGCTGGTGGAAAAGGGAATAGGCGTGTTGGGAAGGGGAAAAAAGGTTGTGTCCGTGGCGTAGGTGTTAAAGCAACAGTAACATCTGCAGAAGAAAGACCATCTTCCAGCCAAACTAAAATGTCTACTTCTTTTAGCGGACAATGTGATAAGATCCCTTTCTTACGGCCACGCCAATCGCTACAAATTCCAGATGAGGCACAAAAACAGCAGGTGCTTCAACGGATATCAAGTGCTCCTTTAAGTGGGCTCTCCTCCACCTCAACTTCAACATCACAAACACTCCAGTCCTCAGAGGTGTCACCCCAATCGCACTTGCTTCCTCACAGCTCCCAAGTCTCCAGCTGCCCATCTGAGTATGGGGTAGAACAGATGGTTGAGTCTGCAGAGCTGTTTACTCATACTATAGCCTGGGAATCAGAGGTCGGCTCCAGAGCTTCTGTGAATCCAGACGAGGAAATGATCTGCACTGATGCCCAGAATCTTTATGAGTCGGATCCAGGACCAGACGCAGAAGGTTCTGACCATAATGTAGACCCTCGTTCCCAAACTGTAACTCCTGTTGGTGGAGACAATGAGGAAGACGATGATGAGACTCAAATACCTGATTGGAGCGACAACTTTAGTTTTTTGTCAGGGCAGAAACAGGTTGGCTCTGAGGACGACGGGTGTGATAACACACAGGGTGATGATGACGAGGTTGGAGATCCCACTTACTGTCAACCCACAGTCAGCCAAGAGATGAGGTCAGCAGAGGAGGTGGAGGAGGTTGCTAGTGATGACGAGGTCAAGTTGCGCCTTCCTGGACAGAGACGTAGTACTGAAAGCACGTCGACAACTGCATCCTCAATCACATCTCTGCCTCTGACCACAAGTCGTGGTGGCTCTTCAGGTCGCATGGGTGCTAAGCCTTGCATAGCCTGGGCATTTTTCACATAGATAAAGATGACCCAAATCGTGTTATCTGTAACATTTGTCAGCAAAAGCTAAGTAGATGCCAAAAAATACATAGTTTGAGTACTTCATGCATGAACCGGCACATGGATATGAAGCATAAGTTGCAGTGGGAAGCTCACTGTGCTACGATGCGGCCTAGCCGGCCGGGCCAACCACCATCTGCCACATCTTGTGCATCCGTGGCCTCTTCATCCTCTGTGACTGGGGGGACAGCAGTCACACCTGTTTTGGGATGCCGACCTGCCACCTCTTTACCCGCAACAGCCAGCGTGATTGGCAGGTCATCATTTTCTTTGGAGGTGGAAACACCAGCTGGTGTTCAGCGCTGTCCGACATCGATAGCACCACCTTTGGATCAAGGCAACCTAACATGTCCGCCTGCATCTTCCTCACAGACCGGCAGTTTGCCTGGGACACCCTTCTCAACCCCGTCTAAGCACAACAGCCAGCCCTCGGTCCCTCAGATGTGGACAAGTAAAAGACCATTTCCTCCTAGCCATGAGAAAGCTAAGAGGTTGAATTTCACCATCTGCAAGCCCTTGGCTACAGAAATGCTTCCTTTCCGCCTGGTGGACACAGAGGATTTTCGAGACCTTATGTCCGTCGCAGTGCCCCAGTACCAGATGCCCAGTCGGCACTACTTCTCAAAGAAAGGTGTGCCTGCGCTCCACCAGCATGTCGCATGTAGTGCCGGCGTCTCTGCCCTCTGCTAGGCAGGGACGCTGTTCCCCTCTCCGCTCTGCTCCGTGCCCGGCGTCCCTCTCCCGCTCTGCTGGCAGCGCGCGCTCCTTCCCGGCCACTGTGCTTAGGGCGCGCGCGCGCGCCCTCCCTCCCTCTTAAAGGGGCCGCGCGCGCCGTCCTAAGGAGTCCCCGGCCAATGGCCGGAGGACTTTACCATATATAAGGCACCTCCTCCAAAATGGAGGTGCCCGAGCAATGTTGTTGCACTGTTCACTACTCTGCTTCAGCCCTCAGGTCCCGTTGCCAGTTACCTGCCAGTTACCTGCCAGATTCCTGCCTGATTATCTGCTACCTGCCTGCTAGTCCGAGGTCCGACGGTCTGCCTTGCTACTCCTGTCAGTCTGTCTAAGGACCAGCCTGCCCGCTCACCTGGGAGCGCACAACAGCCACCTGCCTGCTTGCCTGAGGTCCGACGGTCTGCCTTCCTACTCCCGTCAGTCTGACTATGGACCAGCTTGCCCGCTCACCTGGGAGCGCTCACCTGCTACCTGCCTGCTAGTCTACTTGGAGGCTCCGCCGTCACATGCTGTGACCACCTGCCTGTCCAGTGACTCCTGCTCGCTCACCTGGGAGCGCTCATCTGCTGCCTGTCTGCTAGCCTACCTGGAGGCTCTGCCGTCACGTGCTGTGACCACCCGCCTGTCCAGAGACTTCTGCCCGCTCTCCTGGGAGCGCTCATCTGCCGCCTGTCTGTTGGTCTTCCTGGAGGCTCCGCCGTCACATGCTGTGACCACCCGTTTATCCAGAGACTCTCGCCTGCTCACCTGGGAGCTCAAGTCTATCATCAGCCGCCACAGGTCGTACCAACCCTTTACCCAGAGACTACCCCGGTCACTTGCCGTGACCACCTGCCCGTTCACCCAGAGACTGCCCCAGTCACTTGCCGTGATCTCCTGCCCGTTCTTCCAGAGACTGTCCCGGTCACTTGCCGTGACCATCTGCCCGTTCACCCAGAGACTGCCCCAGTCACTTGTCGTGATCTCCTGCCCGTTCTTCCAGAGACTGTCCCGGTCACCTGCTGTGACTGCCTGCCTGGTCGCCACCCGCTCCCTTACAAGGACTGCCCCCTTGTATAGAAGCTCAGAGGTTCCGCCTCCCAGACCCATTACAGTTTGCTCGGGCCATGGAACCCGGTGGCACCCAAGCTCCCTCGTTCTCGGTCCTCTGTCATGAACTGTCCCGTCAGAGGTCCCAACAGGAGTCCATCCTGGGTCACCTGCGGAATGTCAATTCTCGCCTGGACACTCTGACTGCTCCACCAGCAACCACCGCCAGTGCCATGACTCGCAACCCGGCAGCTCCGCTGCCCACCAATACCATGGTATCCTACCCCGGACCCCGGCTTTCTGCACCTCCTCGCTTCGGAGGCGACCCCGCCCAGGCTCGGGGCTTCATTAATCAGTGCACCCTGCACTTTGAACTATTGTCCCACCAGTTTAACTACGACCGGGCCAAAATTGCCTTCATCATGTCCCATCTCACCGGGGAGGCCCTGGCCTGGCTAAATCCTCTATGGGAGAGAGGAGACCCCCTGGTGTCCGACCTGCCTGCCTTCCTCACGGCTTTCCGGAAAGTCTTCGATGAACCCGGACGGAAGACCTCATCCGCATCGTCTCTGCTACGCCTCCGTCAGGGAAGTCTCACCGTGGGCCAATATGCCATACGGTTCCGTACCCTTGCCTCGGAGCTGGCCTGGGATAACGACGCTCTGGTATCCATCTTCTGGGAGGGTCTGTCCGGCCGTATTAAAGATGAACTTGCCGGTCGGGACGTTCCTACCACTCTCGATGACCTAATAACTCTTGCCACCCGGATTGACCTACGGTTCCAGGAGCGTGCCAAAGAGGTCACCCGTGAGAGGAGGTTTCCACGTCTAGCTCCTACTTTTCAGAAACCCGTCACTCCCTCCGTCTCTCCCCAGGTACACTCTCCTGAGCCTATGCAGGTCGACCAGACCAAGATGGTCAAAACCCGTCAGGACTTACGCCGTGCCGAGGGGAGCTGCTTCTACTGTGGCAGTAAGGAGCACCGGATCCGTGCCTGCCCAGAGAGGTCGGGAAACGCCTGTGTCTAGGTTCGCTCAGAGAGGTCGACCTAGACAAGAATAAATCCTCTCCATCTCTGCTGCTGTCAGTTTCAATCATCTGCGGGGAGAACCGTTATTTCGAACTAGCCCAACTAGACTCTGGAGCAGCCGGGAATCTTATTTCACAGTCCCTGGTAGAGAAGTACCGCATCCCCACCAAACCTCTGGCTGTACCCTTGTCTGTTGCTGCCGTGGATGGGGGTCTCTTACCACGCCCCATCCAACTCATCACCGAATCCATTACTCTGCAAGTGGGAATGCTGCATTCTGAGAGTATCTCCTTTCATGTTCTGCCTGGACTCTCTCACGCCCTCCTGCTAGGTCTACCTTGGCTCCAGAGACATGCACCCGTGCTTGACTGGCAGACCGGAGAAGTCCTTCGTTGGGGACAGGACTGCCATAAGACCTGTCTGGTTCCCGTCCATCCCGTCCGTCCTTCTCCTACCCCAGCTAATCTACCTGGACTTCCGATTCCTTATTGGTCTTATGCTGATGTCTTTAATAAAAAGGAAGCAGAGACACTACCCCCTCATAGACCATACGACTGCCCTATCGACTTGTTACCCGGTACTACTCCTCCCCGTGGGCGTATTTATCCATTATCCGCTGCTGAGACCCGGTCGATGTCCGAATATATTGAGGAGAATCTGGCCAGGGGATTCATCCGGAAGTCTACCTCCCCGGCGGGAGCAGGCTTCTTCTTCGTAAAAAAGAAGGACGGCTCTCTCCGTCCCTGTATAGACTATAGAGGCCTTAACCAGATCACGGTGAAAAATAAGTACCCCCTTCCGCTCATTCCGGAGTTATTTGATCGTCTGAGAGGGGCTAGAATCTTCACCAAACTGGACCTCCGTGGGGCTTACAACCTGGTTCGTATCCGTCAGGGGGATGAATGGAAGACGGCATTCAACACCCGGGACGGCCACTATGAATATCTGGTAATGCCCTTTGGCCTCTGTAACGCTCCTGCCGTCTTTCAAGAGTTGGTCAATGACATCTTCCGGGACCTTCTCTACTCCTGCGTAGTGGTGTACCTGGACGACATCTTGGTCTTCTCTCCGGATCTCCAGACTCACCGGAGGGATGTTCGTCAGGTCCTGCTCAGGCTCAGGCAGAACCATCTCTACGCTAAATATGAGAAGTGCCTCTTTGAGCAGACCTCGCTTCCGTTTCTGGGCTACATTATCTCTCAGACCGGCCTACAAATGGATCCTGAGAAACTGTCTGCCATCGAGAAATGGCCCCGACCAGAGGGGTTGAAGGCTATTCAACGGTTCCTGGGCTTCGCCAACTATTACCGCCTCTTCATCCCGCACTTCTCTTCCCAGACTGCCCCAATTTCCGCGCTCACCCGTAAGGGTACTAATCCCAAAGAGTGGCCGCCCGAAGCAGAGGAGGCCTTTCTTTCCCTAAAACAGGCCTTCTCTTCCGCCCCGGTGCTGCATCGCCCGGACGGCAACAAGCAGTTCTTCCTGGAAGTTGACGCCTCCTCCTCTGGAGCCGGAGCGGTACTTACTCAAAAATCATCTTCCGGGAGAATGGTAACTTGTGGCTTCTTCTCCAAACTCTTCTCCTCTTCTGAGCGCAACTATTCCATAGGAGACCGAGAGTTATTGGCCATCAAGCTGGCGTTGGAGGAGTGGCGTTACCTACTCGAGGGGGCTCTTCATCCGGTAATAATTTACACTGACCACAAGAACTTGGCTTACCTCCAGCATGCCCAGAGACTTAACCCGCGCCAAGCCCGGTGGTCCTTGTTTTTTGCTCGCTTTGATTTTGTTCTTCATTTTCACCCGGCTGACAAAAACGTCAAAGCAGACGCCTTGTCCCGATCCTTTCTGGTGTCCGATCTCGAGGAAGAACCTAAACATATCATCGATCCCGCCAGAGTAATGCAGGTGGCTCCCGTGAGTCTAAATCGTCTCCCTCCCGGTAAGACGTTTGTTTCAGTACCTGATCGGGAGAAGATCCTACACTGGGGCCATTCGTCTAAACTAGCTGGCCACGCCGGTCAGAAAAAGACCCTCCAGCTTATTGCCCGGCACTATTGGTGGCCTACCCTGCACAAGGACATAATAGACTTTGTTTCTGCCTGTGTGTCCTGCGCCCGCAACAAAGTCCCGAGACATCTGCCAGCCGGACGCCTCCTTCCGCTTCCTGTACCTGCTGCCCCCTGGCAGCATATAGCAATGGACTTTATAACAGATCTTCCCGTCTCTGCCGGTTGTACGGTCATTTGGGTGGTCGCTGACCGCTTTTCCAAGATGGCTCACTTTATTCCCCTGCCAGGCCTTCCGTCTGCACCCGAGCTGGCTAAAGACTTTATCCGCCACATCTTCCGTCTTCATGGCCTGCCCCTCCACATCGTGTCGGATCGTGGTGTACAGTTCACCTCACGTTTCTGGAGAGCCACTTGTAAACTACTAGACGTCACCCTGGACTTCTCTTCAGCTTACCACCCACAGTCCAATGGTCAAGTGGAGCGGATCAATCAGAACCTGACCAGTTACCTCCGGCACTTCGTTAATGCCCACCATTCTGACTGGGTGGATCTCCTACCATGGGCCGAGTTCTCTTATAATAATCACGAGAGCGAATCCTCCTCCAAATCCCCGTTTTTTGTAGTCTTTGGTCAGCATCCTCGGATTCCTTTTCCTGTCTCCACCTCTGTGGACAACCCGGCTGCGGAATCTCTCGTTAGCAAATTTTCCTCCATATGGGAGAGTACCCGGTCCGCACTCCTTCTGTCATCCGAGCGTATGAAAAGACACGCTGACAAAAAACGCCTGGATCCTCCACAATTTCGTCCAGGAGATAAAGTCTGGCTCTCATCTAAATATGTTCGACTCAAGATACCTTCTTACAAGTTAGGGCCTCGGTTCATCGGTCCTCTGGAGGTCATCAGTCAGATCAACCCGGTGGCCTATAAATTGAAACTCCGGGCCAACTTACGGATCCCTAACTCCTTCCATGTATCTCTCCTCAAACCCATGGTGCTTAACTCTTTTTCCAAGTCTACAGGTACGCCTCCTGCTCCGGTTTCTGCTGAGGACGAGTTTGAGGTAGAGAACATTCTTGCCACCAAAAGGGTAAGAGGAAAGACCTTTTTTCTGGTAGATTGGAAGGGGTTTGGTCGTGAGGAGAGAACGTGGGAGCCCCGGGAGAACATCCATGCCCCTCTCATCCTAGCTAAATTTCTTTCTGGCCTAAAAAAGGGGGGGCCTAAAGGGGGGGGTACTGTAGTGCCGGCGTCCCTGCCCTCTGCTAGGCAGGGACGCTGTTCCCCTCACCGCTCTGGTCCGTGCCCGGCGTCCCTCTCCCGCTCTGCTGGCAGCGCGCGCTCCTTCCCGGCCACTGTGCTTAGGGCCCGCGTGCGCGCCCTCCCTCCCTCTTAAAGGGGCCGCGCGCGCCGTCCTAAGGAGTCCCCGGCCAATGGCCGGAGGACTTTACCATATATAAGGCACCTCCTCCAAAATGGAGGTGCCAGAGCAATGTTGTTGCACTGTTCACTACTCTGCTTCAGCCCTCAGGTCCCGTTGCCAGTTACCTGCCAGTTACCTGCCAGATTCCTGCCTGATTATCTGCTACCTGCCTGCTAGTCCGAGGTCCGACGGTCTGCCTTGCTACTCCTGTCAGTCTGTCTAAGGACCAGCCTGCCCGCTCACCTGGGAGCGCACAACAGCCACCTGCCTGCTTGCCTGAGGTCCGACGGTCTGCCTTCCTACTCCCGTCAGTCTGTCTATGGACCAGCTTGCCCGCTCACCTGGGAGCGCTCACCTGCTACCTGCCTGCTAGTCTACAAGGAGGCTCCGCCGTCACATGCTGTGACCACCTGCCTGTCCAGTGACTCCTGCTCGCTCACCTGGGAGCGCTCATCTGCTGCCTGTCTGCTAGCCTACCTGGAGGCTCTGCCGTCACGTGCTGTGACCACCCGCCTGTCCAGAGACTTCTGCCCGCTCTCCTGGGAGCGCTCATCTGCCGCCTGTCTGTTGGTCTTCCTGGAGGCTCCGCCGTCACATGCTGTGACCACCCGTTTATCCAGAGACTCTCGCCTGCTCACCTGGGAGCTCAAGTCTATCATCAGCCGCCACAGGTCGTACCAACCCTTTACCCAGAGACTGCCCCGGTCACTTGCCGTGACCACCTGCCCGTTCACCCATAGACTGCCCCAGTCACTTGCCGTGATCTCCTGCCCGTTCTTCCAGAGACTGTCCCGGTCACTTGCCGTGACCATCTGCCCGTTCACCCAGAGACTGCCCCAGTCACTTGTCGTGATCTCCTGCCCGTTCTTCCAGAGATTGTCCCGGTCACCTGCTGAGACTGCCTGCCTGGTCGCCACCCGCTCCCTTACAAGGACTGCCCCCTTGTATAGAAGCTCAGAGGTTCCGCCTCCCAGACCCGTTACATCGCACACAACATCACCGCTTCTTTAAGAAACTCTGTGTGTGACAGGGTGCATTTCACCACAGACACTTGGACGAGTAGGCATGGACAGGGGCGTTACATGTCGCTGACTGGGCACTGGGTAACTATGGTGACAGCAGGACAAGGGGCTGCTGTCCAAGTCTTGCCGTCCCCACGAGTTGTGCGTCAATCCTTTTTATGTCAAAGTTCCTCCACTGCTTCTGCCTCCTCAACCTCCTCTCGGTCCTCCACCTGCACCCAAAGCCTGTCTGATCATGCCACAAGCTTTCTAACTGCGGAGAAGGGATCCTGCACACCTCCTTACTATGCTGGCAGCAGGGCTTAACGTCATCAGGTGGTTTTTACTTTGAAATGTCTGGGAAATGTGAGTCACTCAGCTGAGGAGTTGTGGTCAGCTCTGGAGAACCAGTTTCATGAATCGTTGTTTCCACTGGACCTGAAACCAGGGAAGGCCGTGTGCGACAATGCTGCAAACCTGGGTGCGGCCCTTCGCCGGGGCAATGTCACACATGTGCCTTGTATGGCTCACGTGTTGAACCTGGTTGTCCAGCAATTTTTAGCCCACTATCCCGGACTAGATGGCCTTCTGCAGAGGGCACGGTCGCCGCTGTGTGCTCACTTCCGCCGTTCGCATCCTGCAGCTCAGCGACTTACATCTCTACAGAAGTCGTTGGGCCTGCCATTTCACCGGCTAAAATGCGATGTGCCTACCCGGTGGAATTCAACTCTGCACATGTTGCAGCGACTGTGGCAGCACTGACAAGCCCTGGTGCAATACGTTCTGACGTATAGCTTGGGCCAACGAGATCCAGAGGTGGGGCAAATCACGCTGGAGGAGTGGTCTCAGATCAGGGACCTATGCACCCTTCTGTACAGTTTTGAAATGGCGACGAAGATGTTTAGTGCTGACGATGCCATTATCAGCTTGACTATTCTGGTGATTTACATGCTGGAGCACATGTTAAACAGAATTCGGAGTCAGGTGGTGGCACAAGAGGAGGTGGAGGAAGTAGAGGAGGACGAGTTGTATGCGGAAGGGCTAACATCTGCAAGGTCCAGACGGTCGGCAGCACCAAGGCGGCAGGCATGTGAGGGTGGGGGAGATGGTTTTACCAGGGCGCATGGTAGTAGCCAAACTAGTGAGGAAGGTGCAGGAGTCCAGGAAGAAGTCGAGGACGAACTGATGGAAGACTCATCAGATGAGGGAGACCTTGATCACATTTCTGTTGTGCGAGGTTGGGGGGAGAGGACAGAGGAAGGAAGCATGATTGTTACCTCGCCACCAACACAACAGGGACTTGGTGCTCCTGGATGCGCAAGACACATGAGTGCCTTCCTTCTGCACTACCTGCAACATGACCCTCGAATTGTGAGAATTAGAAATAATCCTGACTACTGGGTTGCCACACTGTTAGATCCCCGGTACAAAAGTAAATTTACAGAAATTATTCCTGCCATAGAAAGGGATGCACGCATGCAGGAGTATCAGCAGAGACTGTTGCAGAATCTTACATGAGCTTTTCCACAAAACACCAGTGGTGCACGTAGTGAATCTCACAGTTCCAACTTGCCAACCGTGGGACCGTCGAGTGTTCAGCACTTAAACCGTAACAGAAACACAGTATCTGCTGGTAACATCAATTTTGCGGAATCATTTCACCACTTTTTTAGCCCATCCTTTGCAAGGCCACAGGAGACAAGAAGTCTGACACATAGTCAACGCCTAGAGACGATGGTACAGGAGTATCTCCAAGTAAACATTGAAGCCATGACTGTGTCACTAGACCCTTGCTCTTTTTGGGCTTCCAATCTGGATAAATGGCCGGAGCTCGCCACTTACGCCTTGGAGATCTTGTCATGCCCCACAGCCAGCGTTCTGTCTGAACGTGTGTTCAGCGCTGCTGGTGGTGTGCTGACAGATAAGTGCACGCGGCTCTCCACTGATAATATAGACAGACTCACGTTCATAAAGATGAACAAATCATGGATGCGAAATGACTTTTCTACCCCTGTGTCATCCTGGGGAGAGTAAAAGCTTGATGATTTGTTAAAATCACCTCACCAACCGTTTTAAGCTTTAAAATTACTAAACATGTTTATCTGTATCTTGGCTGGAAAATAATTTGGGCTTTGTAGCACTGTGCAGTACTGATTCTATTAGGCCATCTATACTAAGCTCCACCAGATTTAAAATTACTAATCATGTTTATCTGTATCTGGGCTGAAAAATAATTTGGGCTTTGTAGCAGTGTGCAGTACTAATTCTATTAGGCCATCTATGCTAAGCTCCTCCAGCTTTCAAATTAATAATAATTTTTAGCTGCATCTAGCCCGGAAAATAATTTTGGGTCTCCTAGATGCGCAAGACACATGAGTGCCTTCTTGCTGCACTACCTGCAACATGACCCTCAGATTGTCAGAATTCGAAGTAATCCTGACTACTGGGTTGCCACACTCTTAGATCCCAGACACTCTTCGATCAACCTTTTCATTTTAATAAAGAACAAAAAAATGGTCATTTTTGAAATTATAAGCATTAGCAGGTTATTAGAAACTGAAATCAAACAGTTTTCAACTCAAAACTTTATTCTAGGTGATGTTACATTTGCACATAGGACCCCTTGTTCGAAAGGAGCTTCTGAACTCTCTCGTCCATTGAATTTGTCAGGTTTTGGATGGTTTCTGCTTCAATTGTTTTGCATGAGGACAGAATACCCTCCCAGAGCTGTTGCTTAGATGTGAACTGCCTCCCGCCATCATAGACACTCCTTTTGATGATGCTCCTGAGGTTCTGAATGGGGTTGAGGTCAGGGGAGCATGGGGGTCACATCATAAGTTTGTCCCCTTTTATGCCCATATCAGCCAGAGATGCAGATGTGTTATGTGCAGCATGAGAAAGTACATTATCATGCATGAAAATGATCTTGCTGCGGAATACACGGTTCTTCTTCTTGAACCATGGCAGGAAATGCTGTTTGAGAAACTCCACATACATTATGGAGTTCATCTTTACCCCTTCGGGGATCCTAAAGGGGCCGACAATCTCTCTCCCCATGATTCCAGCCCAAAACATTACTCCACCTCCTCCTTGTTGGCGCTGTAGCCTTGTTTGCGTGGGGCGTCCATCAACCAGCCATCCTCCACTCCATCCATCTGGACCATCGAACGTTGCACGGCACTCATCGGTGAACAAAACAGTTTTGAAGTCAGTCTTCATGTATTGTTTGGCCCACTGGAGCCGTTTCTACTTGTGTACAGTGGATAGAGGAGGTCGACAGGATGGCTTACGCACAGCTGCAAACCTCTGAAGGACCCTGCATCTTGTTGTTCGGGGGACGTTGGAGGCACCAGCAGCTTCAAAAACTTGTCTGCTGCTATGACAAGGCTTTTTTGCCGCTGCTCTTTTAACCTCACGTAATTGCCTGTAGGAAAGAGTCCTCAATTTTCCCTTATCAGCACGCACACGTGTGTACTGTGAATCAGCTACATACTTCTTGATTGTGCGATGATCAGGATGAAGTGTCATGGTAATGTTGATTGTAGTCATGCCTTGACCTAAACACTCCACAATTTGTTGCTTCTCAGCAGCCGACACATCCTTTTTCTTTCCCATTTTGGCAGAAAATATAGGCTGCTTAATAATGTGGGACAGCCTTCTTAAGTAGTCTTGCCTTTCATTGGACACACCTGCCAAACGAATTAGCACAGGTGTCTGCAATTGCTTACAGTGATATAAAGAGCCCTGACACACATCACCATCACTGAGTTTAACTGACAAACAAACAAATTCTTCCCTTATCACTCCTAAACACTTTTTGCATAATAATTTGGAACACAGTGTACATGTGCTTTTCCACAAAACACCAGTGGTTCACGTAGTGAATCTTACAGTTCTAACTTGCCAACCGTGGTCTGTATGGAGTTGTTCAATAAAGGGCCCAAAATTAAGATAACATAGACGGGAGAGGTCTCTATGAATAGGAATTCCTAAGTATTTGATACCCTGTGAGGGCCAGGCAAAGGGAAAGTTGGACTGGATGGAATCCTGTATGGATTTGGGGAGGGAGACATCGAGGGCCTCAGACTTCACTGCATTGATTTTAAAATTTGACCATGTAACAAAGTGATCTATTTCAGCCATAACAGCAGGGATGGATATATGTGATTGAGTGATATATACTAGGACATCATCAGCAAATGCAGAGCACTGTACTCGGTGCCTCCCACCTCAATCCACCTAATATTGGGGTTGTGGCGAATTGATGAGAGCAGGTGCTCCGTCACTAGGATGTATAAGAGAGTGGACAGAGGACATCCCTGCCTTGTCCCATTGGTGATTATGAAAGGTGATGAAAATGTTCTGACGCACCCCCTGGGCCTTGGGACACCCGGAGCCGGACCCTTTTTGGTGGATGCTGGTGGTTGTAGTCTCCGTGGCGGCGACCCTGTTCCGTGGCTCAGGGCGGTCAAACCAGTGGCGGAACTATTTATGTGGTTTTGATGTTTAAATGTCCGACTACGCTACCCGTGGATTGCGGTCAGAGTGAACCGCCGCTGCAGGGCAGACCGCTGAGGCTGGTGTTGTGGGTGCAGCAGAGCGTAGTATAACTCCCCACGGGAGGAGTATAGCCTCAGGGCAGTGTATGCGGAGGATGGGGTGATGGTGCAGGGCAGCAGCAGTAACGACACGGAGTAAGTGATGCAGTCCAGGGCCTTTACTCACAGTTCTTAATATCCAGACCACTTCTGCAGGTAACGGCTGCCCACGTCGTACTGTGCTCACCAGGTGAGGGGCTCAGACAACTCCCAGATAACTTTGGAGTGCTTCACAGGACCCCCTTTGTGTGTCCTTTGTCTGGCCTTTCTTACCAACGCTTCTGTCCAGCTGCCTCGGGCCTCCTCTTGGTAAACTTGGAGCCAGTTTCCCTGACCCTATGTGGTGCCTTCCTAGCGGGTGTAGCGAGGGGCTGCGCCACATAAAATGTCACAGCCTCCGGTTTGTAGCTTAGGGTCTTATCCCGCCTCCACTAGTTTCGGGGACCGGTCTCCCCCTTTGTCCTGACCCCTCCACGCAGGTGGATTCGGGCGTGCGGTGGCGACTCGCCCGTCCGCACCCCTGGGATCCCTTCGTTCCTCGTTCCTGGAGCCTTCTCCGCTCCTCTTTCTTCCTTCTCCCTCTTCCAGGCCTGGGCCTCTGTTACTAGGCCCGCCTCCGGAGCAGAGCTCATGCAGAGCCCCTGCTCCCTGTCACTTCTGCTCAGACTTCTCTGCACTGAACTAAGATGGTGCCCACCTTTTATACTCCCTTCTCAATGCACCCAGGAACTGCTTCCTCCCTGCTCCAGCACTACAGGGTTCCCCTTCCTCGGTGTTCCCTTCCCCCACTCCAGCCAGGGACAGGGACTGTCGTGCCCATCTCAGGGGCATATTGGTCACCCTGCCCCACGGCAATGTGGTGTAATGCATGCAGGTGTCGGGGTCCTGATCCACACTCCATCCTTACCTGAGAGTGAGATATCACACCTCTGGGTGAGGTGCAATACCTCTGTAGCAACCGAGCCCTTGGGGTGCTACAGTTCCATTTATCTTCAGTCTAGGTGACGTATTGCGATACAGGCCCGTGATTTTGGCTATAAAAGGGTCCCCTAGACCCCTACCCCAAGCTTTTTAAGAGAATAATATATGGCGTGCCAGGAGACTCTATGGAATGCTTTCTCAGCATTCAACGAGAGTATCTAATTACAAATTTTTAACTGCATCTAGCCCAGGAAATACTTTGTGCCTAGTAGCAGTGTCTGCTAGTCAGCGGATTATCCCAGCTGTTAAGCAAGCTGCACCACCTGTAGTTTGGACACTTAATTTTTTCAAAGGAAATGCTTCAGGACCCCGGGATACTCAGTGAAGTGCATCAGGAGGCACCCCAAGGCATAGGGGCTGGGACTGGCGGTAGGACGCCTTGCGGTGGACTCCCAAGCTCGATCCTTTTAAAAGCTTTTTAACTGCAGCAGCTTTAGTGGGTGCTACTGGAGCTGGAATTACGCGGCTGCTGGCATGAGACTTGCCCTCCAATAGATCCTTGTAAAAGGATTTAAAGTGTATTCATTCAAATTAGTGAGACAATTTAAATTAAAAAGCTTAGACCTGCCTCCACCACAGGGGGGCTCGCTCGACCCACCAGCGGACAGGCACCAGTATTGGGAGAGGGGGGCTGGCCGTCAGGGTCTACCGCAGCTCTGGCACAAAGCCGCCGACACGGAGGTCGCACGGGCTTCGCACTTTTTTGGTTTTAGAAGGGCATGACATGCCTATATCTGGGTCTCCCCCTCCTTTTACTCCTCCACCTCTTTTCTTTTCGCATGACTATATGTACTTGTCACTTTTCCATGTGTTAGTTGTGTCTTCTGAGCAGTTTGTCAGGTTTTGGACACCTTTGAAGGTGTTTTCTATGTGTTTCTATGTGTTTTTGTTTGCCTGCCATTGGTTTTAACGGTGTTTGAAGGTGTTCGACGAACAGTTCGACAAACATACGGGTGTTCGACGAACCGAACCGAACTCGAACACTACGGGGGTGGCTCAACACTAATCATGACCACATTTTTTGCATAAATTTTTTTTCCTATTTTCATCCTCTAAAACCTTGGTGAGTCTTATGGTCCAGTACATCTTATAGTCTGAAAAATATGGTAAGCCACCAGTAAACAATGTTGTAATGTTACTAAATTTTGTGTATGTTACAATCACACCAAGGCGAGTATATGGTGTTTTTTATTTTTAAATAAATTATTAAAACCATGTGTAATTTTATTTCAATAAAAGACTTTATTCTGGCTGTGTCTTTATTGAAAAAGCGTTGTAAACCTTACTACAGGGTTAGTAATGGGGTCGTCTTATAGATGCCTTTCCATTACTAAACTGGACTTCATGTCAGCTGCCAATACAAGTCTGAGATGAACTTCAGACTATTACCCCACTAGCCACCACTACACGGCAGTGGAAAGAGCGAGGCTAAGTGGCAGAATTGTCACATCTTATGAATGCGCCGCTTCTGGGTCTGCTGAGGGCTGATGTTATTAGCCTCGGAGGGGGCCAGGATCCATGGCCCCTTCCCTGGCTATTAATATCAGCTCACAGCTGTCTGTTCAGCCTTTGCTGGTTAGATTTTATAGGGGAACCCTAAATCAATTTTTTCTGGGGTCCCCCTGTGAACAGCTGTGAGCATTTATTATTAGACAGGGAACATCTTTGGCTAATGGCCCCTTCCCCGGCTAGTAATATCAGCCCCCAACAATCAGCTTTCCCTCTGCTGGTTCTGAAAATGATGCAGGAGGCCACGCCATTTTTTTTATTTAATTTTTCATTTTATTTCATTTATAAGAAATTGATTTGTAAGAAATTGATGCATCATAAATGCATGTCAATTTCTCTATTCTCTCTCCAGTGCAGAATTTGACAGATGGAAATGTCATTGCATATGGTAGATCCGCATGTACTGACAAAACTAGTGTGGCATTAGAACGCAGTGTTTTGGATGCAGCAAAAATATTCACCCGTGTTCCGACAATAATCCAAGGGTTAGGGTATGTGCACACGATCCGGACAGGTAGCGTTTTGGATGCAGCATACTTTATGCTGCGTCCAAAGCGCTGTGTTCTATTGAATGCAGGTGAATCTGCATGTTTTCATTGAACCATGAGGATTAACCGCATTTAATACATTGTATTGATCAGATTTCTCTTGCGGAAACTAATGACTCCGCAAGAGAAATTGACATGGTGCGGTCTGGAAAGACACGCCGCATGTCCGTGTCCGCGGGTGGTCCGCAGCCTCAGATGAACGCATAGTTGACATGGGATTTCTACAAATCCCATCCACTATGCTGTAACATCTGTCCGCTGTGGGTTTGATGCTGCATAAGCACGCAGAGTTAAATCCGCAGCGGCTCCTGATCATGTGCACATACCCTTAAAGTGATGTCCCACGTTTCTTTTTTCAAATATCTTTAGCTCCAAAAGCATTCATTGCTGTACAAAAATGCATGCAAAAAAACACATCAAAAACTCTGCAGCAAAGTGAATAAGAAACGTGAAGTGTTATGCACACGTTGAGTTTTTTTTGACTTGCAAATTTGGTGCAGAAAATAATCAATAGCATGTCAATTCTCTTTGTGTTTTTGCCGCATTTTTTTGCCTGCGTTTTTTCAGTGCATTCAATGGATGAAAAATGCAGGCAAAACACACCAAAAGTGAATATAGAAAATAATCTTCAGCATGTCAATTCTCTGTGCATTGAATGCACTGAAAAAAAGCAGGCAAAATCACTGTAAAATCTTGGCAAAGACACAGGCAATAAAACGTATCAATATCAGGGTGAAATCGAGGTAAAATCGCAGCCAAAATGCATCAATATTGCGGTAAAATCGCAGGAAAAACACAAGCAATAAGGCTATGTTCACACATTGCGTTTTTTCAGTGTTTTTTATGCAAATTTTCTGCTGTGTCTTACAGTACCAGCAAAGTCTATGAGATTCCAGAAATCTCATGCATACATCTTGTTTGTTTTTTATATCAGTATTTTGTGCTATGCATGTTTTTTTGCAGAATAGGGCTATGTTCACACATTCCATTTTTGCTGTGATTTTACCGTAATTTTGATGTGTTTTATTGCCTGCATTTTTGCAGTGATTTTGCCATGATTTTACTCCAATTTTGATGTGTGTTATAGTCTTCGCTTTTTCCGTGATTTTGTCACGTTTTGTCACGATTTTACCTTTTGAGTTTTTTCAATGCACAGAGAATTGACAGGCTGAAGATTATTGTCTATTTAGACTTTTGGTGCATTTTGCCTGCATTTTTCACCCATTGAATGCACTGAAAAAATGCAGGGAAAAAATGCGGCAAAACTGCACAGAGAATTGACATGCTGATGATTATTTTCTGCACCAAATCAGCAAGTCAAAAAAACTCAAGATGTGAATGATACTTCACGTTTCTCATTCACTTTGCTGCAGAGTTATTTGGTGCATTTTTGCATGCATTTTTTGCATGCGTTTTTTGATGCGTTTTTGTAAAGCAATGAATGCTTTTTGGAGAAAAAGATATTTGAAAAAAGAAACATAGGACATCGCTTTAAGGGCTCATACTCATACGCGAGAAAAACGGACGAGTGCAATCTGATAAAGAATCGGATTGCACTCTGACTAGAGATGAGCGTTGTTCTACTCGAACTGTTCGCCAATCTCAAATTCGAGCTGTTTTGGGCGGTGTTCGAGCCGGACGGCGAACACGAACAATTTGAGAAAAATTCGGCTGTTCGAGGTTATGTTCGATAACTGTTCGTGCACCAAAATCATAACTGGATTTTTTCTCAGTAATGATGAAAATTAATGTTAATACGCAGTTTGAGTGTACAGCGGGGTGGGGGGAGGGGCAGGGGATGGATCTCTGCAGGAACAATGAAGATCTCCATTTTTTTTTCTCTTTCCCGCATTTGCAGTGGGGAGGTGCAATCTGTCAGCCTATCAGCAGCGCACACACGGAGCGAAGTGCTTTTTTTCACACAAGCAAGGGCATGTGTCATTGGCAGTGTATGTCACATGTCCTTGCCCTATAAGACCAAGCCATTTTCCCCGTCGCCACCATTTTCTCACTGCTGCAGCTGCGTGTTAGACGGCACCGCTGTTGCTGTGTGCGCTATACCTTGTTAATTTCAAGCCAATTTTCGCACAAATATACAGATAGCTTGGGAGGAGGGAATAGTTGTGATTGCAGTCCTTTTAAGGACTAGGTTACAGCATTTCCTACGACTTTTATCAGGGAGGTCTGTGCTCTTAAATAGATAGGTTGTGGGAGTAAAGACTAATTGTAATTGGAGTCCTTTTCAGGACTAGGTTACATGAGTTCCTATCAGTTTTTGCCAGGCAGGTCTGTGCCAGTGCTGTGCAAGTTTTTTTCACAGCATTTGGCTGAATCTAGCAAAGCTAATCCTTTTTGGCCTATTGCAGAGTGTGTTAGTCAGTGGAGTAGCCTATCTGTGTTGCAAGATATGACACCTGTGTATAGAATACCAATTTTTTTACTGCACCTAGTGAAGTAAAATCTTTTGGGCATAGCATCATTCTATTAGTCCATCTATACTGACCTCCATCAGGTTGCAAACTGAATATAATTTTTTTCTGCATCTAGCTCTGAAAAAATATTTGGGCTTCTAGCAGTGTGTGGGACTTGGTCTATTAGTCCATCTATACTGACCTCCATCAGGTTGCAAATTAAAAATAATTTTTTTCTTCATTTAGCTCTGAAAAAATATTTGGGCTTCTAGCAGTGTGTGGGACTTGTTCTATTAGTCCTTCTATACTGACCTCCAGCAGGTTGCAAATTGAATATAATTTTTTTCTGCATCTAGCTCTGAAAAAATAGTTGGGCTTCTAGCGGTGTGTGGGACTTGGTCTATTAGTCCATCTATACTGACCTCCATCAGGTTGCAAATTAAAAATAATTTTTTTCTGCATCTAGCTCTGAAAAAATATTTGGGCTTCTAGCAGTGTGTGGGACTTGGTCTATTAGTCCATCTATACTGACCTCCATCAGGTTGCAAATTAAAAATAATTTTTTTCTGCATCTAGCTCTGAAAAAATATTTGGGCTTCTAGCGGTGTGTGGGACTTGGTCTATTAGTCCATCTATACTGACCTCCATCAGGTTGCAAATTAAAAATAATTTTTTTCTGCATCTAGCTCTGAAAAAATATTTGGGCTTCTAGCAGTGTGTGGGACTTGGTCTATTAGTCCATCTATACTGACCTCCATCAGGTTGCAAATTAAAAATAATTTTTTTCTGCATCTAGCTCTGAAAAAATATTTGGGCTTCTAGCAGTGTGTGGGACTTGGTCTATTAGTCCATCTATACTGACCTCCATCAGGTTGCAAATTAAAAATAATTTTTTTCTGCATCTAGCTCTGAAAAAATATTTGGGCTTCTAGCAGTGTGTGGGACTTGGTCTATTAGTCCATCTATACTGACCTCCATCAGGTTGCAAATTAAAAATAATTTTTTTCTGCATCTAGCTCTGAAAAAATATTTGGGCTTCTAGCAGTGTGTGGGACTTGGTCTATTAGTCCATCTATACTGACCTCCATCAGGTTGCAAATTGAATATAATTTTTTTCTGCATCTATCTCTGAAAAAATAGTTGGGCTTCTAGCGGTGTGTGGGACTTGGTCTATTAGTCCATCTATACTGACCTCCATCAGGTTGCAAATTAAAAATAATTTTTTTCTGCATCTAGCTCTGAAAAAATATTTGGGCTTCTAGCAGTGTGTGGGACTTGGTCTATTAGTCCATCTATACTGACCTCCATCAGGTTGCAAATTAAAAATAATTTTTTTCTGCATCTAGCTCTGAAAAAATATTTGGGCTTCTAGCAGTGTGTGGGACTTGGTCTATTAGTCCATCTATACTGACCTCCATCAGGTTGCAAATTAAAAATAATTTTTTTCTGCATCTAGCTCTGAAAAAATATTTGGGCTTCTAGCAGTGTGTGGGACTTGGTCTATTAGTCCATCTATACTGACCTCCATCAGGTTGCAAATTGAATATAATTTTTTTCTGCATCTAGCTCTGAAAAAATAGTTGGGCTTCTAGCGGTGTGTGGGACTTGGTCTATTAGTCCATCTATACTGACCTCCATCAGGTTGCAAATTAAAAATAATTTTTTTCTGCATCTAGCTCTGAAAAAATATTTGGGCTTCTAGCAGTGTGTGGGACTTGGTCTATTAGTCCATCTATACTGACCTCCATCAGGTTGCAAATTAAAAATAATTTTTATCTGCATCTACAGTAACTCTGAAAAAATATTTGGGCTTCTAGCAGTGTGTGGGACTATTTGTATTAGTCCATCTATACTGACCTCCATCAGGTTGCAAATTCAAAATAATTTTTTTCTGCATCTAACCCAGCCAATAGTTTTGGCCTAATACCACAGTTTGGCCACTCAGCTCTGCTCGGTTACCATCCATTGTTTTTTTGTGCAAACAACTCCAGAGTTGTGAATTAGTTAACCACCAAAATGAGTGGAAAAAGGCCTGCTGCTGGTGGAAAGGGGAATAGGCGTGTTGGGAAGGGGAAAAAAGGTTGTGTCCGTGGGGTAGGTGTTAAAGCAACAGTAACATCTGCAGAAGAAAGACCATCTTCCAGCCAAACTAAAATGTCTACTTCTTTTAGCGGACAATGTGATAAGATCCCTTTCTTACGGCCACGCCAATCGCTACAAATTCCAGATGAGGCACAAAAACAGCAGGTGCTTCAACGGATATCAAGTGCTCCTTTAAGTGGGCTCTCCTCCACATCAACTTCAACATCACAAATACTCCAGCCCTCAAAGGTGTCACCCAAATCGCACTTGCTTCCTCACAGCTCCCAAATCTCCAGCTGCCCGTCTGAGTATGAGGTAGAACAGATGGTTGAGTCTGCAGAGCTGTTTACTCATACTATAGCCTGGGAATCAGAGGTCGACTCCAGCGCTTGTGTGAATCCAGACGAGGAAATGATCTGCACTGATGCCCAGAATCTTTATGAGTCGGATCCAGGACCAGACGCAGAAGGTTCTGACCATAATGTAGACCCTCATTCCCAAACTGTAACTCCTGTTGGTGGAGACAATGAGGAAGACGATGATAAGACTCAAATACCTGATTGGAGCGACAACTTTAGTTTTTTGTCAGGGCAGGAACAGGTTGGCTCTGAGGACGACGGGTGTGATAACGCACAGGGTGATGATGATGAGGTCGGAGATCCCACTTGCTGTCAACCCACAGTCAGCCAAGAGATGAGGTCAGCAGAGGAGGTGGAGGAAGATGCTAGTGACGACGAGGTCAGGTTGCGCCTTCCTGGACAGAGACGTAGTACTGGAAGCACGTCAACAACTGCATCCTCAAACACAACTCTGCCTCTCACCACAAGTCGTGGTGGCTCTTCAGGTCGCATGGGTGCTAAGCCTTGCATAGCCGGGGCATTTTTTCAGATCGATAAAGATGACCCAACTCGTGTTATCTGTAACATTTGTCAGCAAAAGCTAAGTAGAGGCCAAAAAATACATAGTTTGAGTACTTCATGCATGAACCGGCACATGGACATGAAGCATAAGTTGCAGTGGGAAGCTCAGTGTGCTACAATGCGGCCTAGCCGGCCGGGCCAATCACCGTCTGCCATATCTTGTGCATCCGCGGCCTCTTCATCCTCTGTGACTGGGGGGACAGCAGTCACACCTGTTTTGGGGCGCAGACCTGCCACCTCTTTACCCGCAACAGCCAGCGTGATTGGCAGGTCATCATTTTCTTTGGAGGTGGTAACACCAGCTGGTGTTGAGCGCTGTCCGACATCGATAGCACCACCTTTGGATCAAGGCAACCTAACATGTCCGCCTGCATCTTCCTCACAGACCGGCAGTTTGCCGGGGACACCCTTATCAACCCCGTCTAAGCAAAATAGCCAGCCCTCGGTCCCTCAGATGTGGACAAGTAAAAGACCATTTCCTCCTAGCCATGAGAAAGCTAAGAGGTTGAATTTCACCATCTGCAAGCTCTTGGCTACAGAAATGCTGCCTTTCCGCCTGGTGGACACAGAGGATTTTCGAGACCTTATGTCCGTCGCAGTGCCCCAGTACCAGATGCCCAGTCGGCACTACTTCTCAAAGAAAGGTGTGCCTGCGCTCCACCAGCATGTCGCACACAACATCACCGCTTCTTTGAGAAACTCTGTGTGTGACAGGGTGCATTTCACCACAGACACTTGGACGAGTAGGCATGGACAGGGGCGTTACATGTCGCTGACTGGGCACTGGGTAACTATGGTGACAGCAGGACAAGGGGCTGCTGTCCAAGTCTTGCCGTCCCCACGAGTTGTGCGTCAATCCTCTTTATGTCAAAGTTCCTCCACTGCTTCTGCCTCCTCAACCTCCTCTCGGTCTTCCACCTGCACCCAAAGCCTGTCTGGTCATGCCACAAGCTTTCTAACTGCGCAGAAGGGATCCTGCACACCTCCTTACTATGCTGGCAGTAGGGCTCAACGTCATCAGTAGTGTTGAGCCACCCCCGTAGTGTTCGAGTTCGGTTCGGTTCGTCGAACACCCGTGTGTTCGCCGAACTGTTCGTCGAACTGTTCGTCGAACACCTTCGAACACCGTTAAAACCAATGGCAGGCAAACAAAAACACATAGAAACACATAGAAAACACCTTCAAAGGTGTCCAAAAGCTGACAAACTGCTCAGAAGACACAACTAACACATGGAAAAGTGACAAGTACATATAGTCATGCGAAAAGAAAAGAGGTGGAGGAGTAAAAGGAGGGGGAGACACAGATATAGGCATGTCATGCCCTTCTAAAATCCAAAAAGTGAGAAGCCGAGACGGCCAGTCCGCTCCTGCCCGTGCCACCTCCGTGTCGCCGGGTTTGTGCCAGAGCCGCGGTGAACCCTGACGGCCAGCCCCCCTCTCCCAATACTGGTGCCTGTCCGCTGGTGGGTCGAGAGAGCCCCCCTGTGGTGGAGGCAGCTCTAAGCTTTTTAATTTAAATTGTCCCTCTAATTTGAATGAATACACTTTAAATCCATTTACAAGGATCTATTGGAGGGCAAGTCTCATGCCAGCAGCCGCGTAATTCCAGCTCCAGTAGCGTCCACTAAAGCTGCTGCAGTTAAAAAGCTTTTATAAGGATCGAGCTCGGCTGTCCACCGCAAGGCATCCTAGTGCCAGTCCCAGCCCCTATGCCTTGGGGTGCCTCCTGATGCTCTTCACTGAGTATCCCGTGGTCCCGAAGCATTTCCTTTGAAAAAATTAAGTGTCCAAACTACAGGTGGTGTAGCTTGCTTAACAGCTGGGATAATCCGCTGACTAGCAGACACTGCTACTAGGCACAAAGTATTTCCTGGGCTAGATGCAGTTAAAAATTTGTAAGTAGATACTCTCGTTGGATGCTGAGAAAGCATTCCATAGAGTCTCCTGGCACGCCATATATGATTCTCTTAAAAAGCTTGGGGTAGGGGTCTAGGGGACCCTTTTATAGCCAAAATCACGGCCCTGTATCACAATACGTCACCTAGGCTGAAGATAAATGGAACTGTAGCACCGAGGGCTCGGTTGCTACAGACGTATTGCACCTCACCCAGAGGTGTGATATCTCACTCTCAGATAAGGATGGAGTGTGGATCAGGACCCGACACCTGCATGCATTACACCACATTGCCGTGGGGCAGGGCGACCAATATGCCCCTGAGATGGGCACGACAGTCCCTGTCCCTGGCTGGAGTGGGGGGAGGGAACACTGAGGAAGGGGAACCCTGCAGTGCAGGAGCAGGGAGGAAGCAGTTCCTGGGTGCATTGAGAAGGGAGTATAAAAGGTGGGCACCATCTTAGTTCAGTGCAGAGAAGTCTGAGCAGAAGTGGCAGGGAGCAGGGGCTCTGCATGAGCTCTGCTCCGGAGGCGGGCCTAGTAACAGAGGCCCAGGCCTGCAAGAGGGAGAAGGAAGGAAGAGGAGCGGAGAAGGCTCCAGGAACGAGGAATGAAGGGATCCCAGGGGTGCGGACGGGCGAGTCGCCACCGCACGCCCGAATCCACCTGCGTGGAGGGGTCAGGCCAAAGGGGGAGACCGGTCCCCGAACTAGTGGAGGCAGGAAACGACCCTCAGCTAGAAACCGGAGGCTCTGACATTTTATGTGGCGCAGCCCCTTGCTCCACCCGCTAGGAAGGCACCACATAGGGTCAGGGAAACTGGCGCCAAGTTTACCAAGAGGAGGCCCGAGGCAGCCGGACAGAAGTGTTGGTAAGAAAGGCCAGACAAAGGACACACAAAGGGGGTCCTGTGAAGCGCTCCAAAGTTATCTGGGAGTTGTCTGAGCCCCTCACCTGGTGAGCACAGTACGACGTGGGCAGCCGTTACCTGCAGACGTGGTCTGGATAATAAGAACTGTGAGTAAAGGCCCTGAACTGCATCACTGACTCCGTGTCGTTACTGCTGCTGCCCTGCACCATCACCCCCATCCTCCGCATACACTGCCCTGAGGCTATACTCCTCCCGTGGGGAGTTATGCTTCGCTCTGCTGCACCCACAACACCAGCCTTAGCGGTCTGCCCTGTAGCGGCGGTTCACTCTGACCGCAATCCACGGGTGGCGTAGTCGGACATTTAAACATCAAAACCACATAAATAGTTCCGCCACTGGTTTGACCGCCCTGAGCCACGGAACCGGATCGCCGCCACGAAGACTACAACCACCAGCATCCACCAAAAAGGGTCCGGCTCCGGGTGTCCCAAGGCCCAGGGGGTGCGTCAGAACATTTTCATCACCTTTCACAATCACCAATGGGACAAGGCAGGGATGTCCTCTGTCCCCTCTCTTATACATCCTAGTGACAGAGCACCTGCTCTCATCAATTCGCCATAACCCCAATATTAGGTGGATTGAGGTGGGAGGCACCGAGTACAAGTGCTCTCTATTTGCTGATGATGTCCTAGTATATATCACTCAATCACATATATCCATCCCTGCTGTTATGGCTGAAATAGATCACTTTGTTACATGGTAAAATTTTAAAATCAATGCAGCGAAGTCTGAGGCCCTCGATGTCTCCCTCCCTAAATCCATATAGGATTCCATCCAGTCCAACTTTCCCTTTGCCTGGCCCTCACAGGGTATCAAATACTTAGGAATTCCTATTCATAGAGACCTCTCCCATCTATGTTATCTTAATTTTGGGCCCTTTATTGAACAATTCCATACAGACCACGGTTGGCAAGTTAGAACTGTAAGATTCACTACGTGAACCACTGGTGTCTTGTGGAAAAGCACATGTACACCGCGTTCCAAATTATTATGCAAAAAGTGTTTAGGAGTGATAAGGGAAGAATTTGTTTGTTTGTCAGTTAAACTCATTGATGGTGATGTGTGTCAGGGCTCTTTATATCACTGTAAGCAATTGCAGACACCTGTGCTAATTAGTTTGGCAGGTGTGTCCAATGAAAGGCAAGACTACTTAAGAAGGCTCTCTCACATTATTAAGCAGCCTACATTTTCTGCCAAAATGGGAAAGAAAAAGGATGTGTCGGCTGCTGAGAAGCAACAAATTGTGGAGTGTTTAGGTCAAGGCATGACTACAATCAACATTGTGCGATGATCAGGATGAAGTGTCTTGGAAATCAAGAAGTATGTAGCTGATTCACAGTACACACGTGTGCGTGCTGATAAGGGCAAATTGAGGACTCTTTCCTACAGGCAATTACGTCAGGTTGAAAGAGCAGCGGCAAAAAAGCCTTGTCATAGCAGCAGACAAGTTTTTGAAGCTGCTTGTGCCTCCAACGTCCCCCGAACAACAAGATGCAGGGTCCTTCAGAGGTTTGCAGCTGTGCATACGCCATCCTGTCGACCTCCTCTATCCACTTCACACAAGCAGAAACGGCTCCAGTGGGCCAAACATTACATGAAGACTGATTTCAAAACTGTTTTGTTCACGGATGAGTGCCGTGCAGCGCTCGATGGTCCAGATGAATGGAGTGGAGGATGGCTGGTTGATGGACACCCCACGCAAACACGGCTACAGCGCCAACAAGGAGGAGGTGGAGTAATGTTTTGGGCTGGAATCATGGGGAGAGAGATTGTCGGCCCCTTTAGGATCCCTGAAGGCGCTAAAGATGAACTCCATAATGTATGTGGATTTTCTCAAACAGCACTTCCTGCCATGGTTCAAGAAGAAGAACCGTGTATTTCACAGCAAGATCATTTTTCTGCATGATAATGCACCATCTCATGCTGCACATAAAACATCTGCATCTCTGGCTGATATGGGCATAAAAGGGGACAAACTTATGGTGTGACCCCCATGCTCCCCTGACCTCTACCCCATTCAGAACCTTTGGAGCATCATTAAAAGGAGTGTCTATGATGGCGGGAGGCAGTTCACATCTAAGCAACAGCTCTGGGAGGGTATTCTGTCCTCATGCAAAACAATTGAAGCAGAAACCATCCAAAACCTGACAAATTCAATGGACGAGAGAGTTCAGAAGCTCCTTTCGAACAAGGGGTCCTATGTGAAAATGTAACATCACCTAGAATAAAGTTTTGAGTTGAAAACTGTTTGATTTCAGTTTCTAACAACCTGCTAATGCTTATAATTTCAAAAATGACCATTTTTTTGGTCTTTATTAAAATGAAAAGGTTGATCGAAAAGTTTGGGGGATCTAAGAGTGTGGCAACCCAGTAGTCATGATTACTTCGAATTCTGACAATATGAGGGTCATGCTGCAGGTAGTGCAGCAAGAAGGCACTTATGTGTCTTGCGCATCTCGGAGCCCCAAAATTATTTTCCGGGCTAGATGCAGCTAAAAATTATTTTTAATTTTAAATCTGGTGAAGCTTATTATAGATGGCCTAATAGGATCAGTGCTGCACACTGCTACAAAGCCCAAATTATTTTCCAGTCAAGATACAGATAAACATGATTAGTAATTTGAAAGCTTAAAATGGTTGGTAGGGTGATTTTAACCAATCATCAAGCTTTTACTCTCCCCAGGATGACACAGGGGTAGAAAAGTCGTTTCGGATCCATGATTTGTTCATCTTTATGAACGTGAGTCTGTCTACATTATCAGTGGAGAGCCGCGTGCGCTTATCTGTCAGCACACCACCAGCAGCGCTGAACACACGTTCAGACAGAACGCTGGCTGCGGGGCATGACAAGATCTCCAAGGCGTAAGTGGCTAGCTCCGGCCATTTATCCAGATTGGAAGCCCAAAAAGAGCAAGGGTCCAGTGACACAGTCGTGGCTTCAATGTTTACTTGGAGATACTCCTGTACCATCGTCTCTAGGCGTTGACTATGTGTCAGACTTCTTGTCTCCTGTGGCCTTGCAAAGGATGGGCTAAAAAAGTGGTGAAATGATTCCGCAAAATTGATGTTACCAGCAGATACTGTGGTTCTGTTACGGTTTGAGTGCTGAACACTTGACGGTCCCACGGTTGGCAAGTTGGAACTGTGAGATTCACTACGTGCACCACTGGTATTTTGTGGAAAAGCACATGTAAGATTCTGCAACAGTCTCTGCTGATACTCCTGCATGCGTGCATCCCTTTCTATGGCAGGAATAATTTCTGCAAATTTACTTTTGTACCGGGGATCTAACAGTGTGGCAACCCAGTAGTCAGGATTATTTCTAATTCTCACAATTCGAGGGTCATGTTGCAGGTAGTGCAGCAAGAAGGCACTCATGTGTGTTGCGCATCCAGGAGCACCAAGTCCCTGTTGTGTTGGTGGCGAGGTAGCAATCATGCTTCCTTCCTCTGTCCTCTCCCCCCAACCTCGCACAACAGAAATGTGATCAAGGTCTCCCTCATCTGATGAGTCTTCCATCAGTTCGTCCTCCACTTCTTCCTGGGCTCCTGCACCTTCCTCACTAGTTTGGCTGCTACCATGCGCCCTGGTAAAATCATCTCCCCCACCCTCACATGCCTGCCGCCTTGGTGCTGCCGACCGTCTGGACCTTGCAGATGTTAGCCCTTCCGCATACAACTCCTCCTCCTCTACTTCCTCCACCTCCTCTTGTGCCACCACCTGACTCCGAATTCTGTTTAACATGTGCTCCAGCATGTAAATCACCGGAATAGTCATGCTGATAATGGCATCGTCAGCACTAAACATCTTCGTCGCCATTTCAAAACTGTGCAGAAGGGTGCATAGGTCCCTGATCTGAGACCACTCCTCCAGCGTGATTTGCCCCACCTCTGAATCTCGTTGGCCCAGGCTATACGTCAGAACGTATTGCACCAGGGCTTGTCGGTGCTGCCACAGTCGCTGCAACATGTGCAGAGTTGAATTCCACCGGGTAGGCACATCGCATTTTAGCCGGTGAAGTGGCAGGCCCAACGACTTCTGTAGAGATGTAAGTCGCTGAGCTGCGGGATGCGAACGGCGGAAGTGAGCACACAGCGACCGTGCCCTCTGCAGAAGGCCATCTAGTCTGGGATAGTGGGCTAAAAATTGCTGGACAACCAGGTTCAACACGTGAGCCATACAAGGCACGTGTGTGACATTGCCCCGGCGAAGGGCCGCACCCAGGTTTGCAGCATTGTCGCACACGGCCTTCCCTGGTTTCAGGTCCAGTGGAGACAACCATTCATGAAATTGGTTCTCCAGAGCTGACCACAACTCCTCAGCTGTGTGACTCACATTTCCCAGACATTTCAATGTAAAAACCGCCTGATGACGTTGAGCCCTACTGCCAGCATAGTAAGGAGGTGTGCAGGATCCCTTCTGCGCAGTTAGAAAGCTTGTGGCATGACCAGACAGGCTTTGGGTGCAGGTGGAAGACCGAGAGGAGGTTGAGGAGGCAGAAGCAGTGGAGGAACTTTGACATAAAGAGGATTGACGCACAACTCGTGGGGATGGCAAGACTTGGACAGCAGCCCCTTGTCCTGCTGTCACCATAGTTACCCAGTGCCCAGTCAGCGACATGTAACGCCCCTGTCCATGCCTACTCGTCCAAGTGTCTGTGGTGAAATGCACCCTGTCACACACAGAGTTTCTCAAAGAAGCGGTGATGTTGTGTGCGACATGCTGGTGGAGCGCAGGCACACCTTTCTTTGAGAAGTAGTGCCGACTGGGCATCTGGTACTGGGGCACTGCGACGGACATAAGGTCTCGAAAATCCTCTGTGTCCACCAGGCGGAAAGGCAGCATTTCTGTAGCCAAGAGCTTGCAGATGGTGAAATTCAACCTCTTAGCTTTCTCATGGCTAGGAGGAAATGGTCTTTTACTTGTCCACATCTGAGGGACCGAGGGCTGGCTATTGTGCTTAGACGGGGTTGATAAGGGTGTCCCCGGCAAACTGCCGGTCTGTGAGGAAGATGCAGGCGGACATGTTAGGTTGCCTTGATCCAAAGGTGGTGCTATCGATGTCGGACAGCGCTCAACACCAGCTGGTGTTACCACCTCCAAAGAAAATGATGACCTGCCAATCACGCTGGCTGTTGCGGGTAAAGAGGTGGCAGGTCTGCGCCCCAAAACAGGTGTGACTGCTGTCCCCCCAGTCACAGAGGATGAAGAGGCCGCGGATGCACAAGATATGGCAGACGGTGGTTGGCCCGGCCGGCTAGGCCGCATTGTAGCACACTGAGCTTCCCACTGCAACTTATGCTTCATGTCCATGTGCCGGTTCATGCATGAAGTACTCAAACTATGTATTTTTTGGCCTCTACTTAGCTTTTGCTGACAAATGTTACAGATAACACGAGTTGGGTCATCTTTATCGATCTGAAAAAATGCCCAGGCTATGCAAGGCTTAGCACCCATGCGACCTGAAGAGCCACCACGACTTGTGGTGAGAGGCAGAGTTGTGTTTGAGGATGCAGTTGTTGACGTGCTTCCAGTACTACGTCTCTGTCCAGGAAGGCGCAACCTGACCTCGTCGTCACTAGCATCTTCCTCCACCTCCTCTGCTGACCTCATCTCTTGGCTGACTGTGGGTTGACAGTAAGTGGGATCTCCGACCTCATCATCATCACCCTGTGCGTTATCACACCCGTCGTCCTCAGAGCCAACCTGTTCCTGCCCTGACAAAAAACTAAAGTTGTCGCTCCAATCAGGTATTTGAGTCTTATCATCGTCTTCCTCATTGTCTCCACCAACAGGAGTTACAGTTTGGGAATGAGGGTCTACATTATGGTCAGAACCTTCTGCGTCTGGTCCTGGATCCGACTCATAAAGATTCTGGGCATCAGTGCAGATCATTTCCTCGTCTGGATTCACAGAAGCGCTGGAGTCGACCTCTGATTCCCAGGCTATAGTATGAGTAAACAGCTCTGCAGACTCAACCATCTGTTCTACCTCATACTCAGACCGGCAGCTGGAGATTTGGGAGCTGTGAGGAAGCAAGTGCGATTTGGGTGACACCTTTGAGGACTGGAGTATTTGTGATGTTGAAGTTGATGTGGAGGAGAGCCCACTTAAAGGAGCACTTGATATCCGTTGAAGCACCTGCTGTTTTTGTGCCTCATCTGGAATTTGTAGCGATTGGCGTGGCCGTAAGAAAGGGATCTTATCACATTGTCCGCTAAAAGAAGTAGACATTTTAGTTTGGCTGGAAGATGGTCTTTCTTCTGCAGATGTTACTGTTGCTTTAACACCTACCCCACGGACACAACCTTTTTTCCCCTTCCCAACACGCCTATTCCCCTTTCCACCAGCAGCAGGCCTTTTTCCACTCATTTTGGTGGTTAACTAATTCACAACTCTGGAGTTGTTTGCACAAAAAAACAATGGATGGTAACCGAGCAGAGCTGAGTGGCCAAACTGTGGTATTAGGCCAAAACTATTGGCTGGGTTAGATGCAGAAAAAAATTATTTTGAATTTGCAACCTGATGGAGGTCAGTATAGATGGACTAATACAAATAGTCCCACACACTGCTAGAAGCCCAAATATTTTTTCAGAGGTACTGTAGATGCAGATAAAAATTATTTTTAATTTGCAACCTGATGGAGGTCAGTATAGATGGACTAATAGACCAAGTCCCACACACTGCTAGAAGCCCAAATATTTTTTCAGAGCTAGATGCAGAAAAAAATTATTTTTAATTTGCAACCTGATGGAGGTCAGTATAGATGGACTAATAGACCAAGTCCCACACACCGCTAGAAGCCCAACTATTTTTTCAGAGCTAGATGCAGAAAAAAATTATATTCAATTTGCAACCTGATGGAGGTCAGTATAGATGGACTAATAGACCAAGTCCCACACACTGCTAGAAGCCCAAATATTTTTTCAGAGCTAGATGCAGAAAAAAATTATTTTTAATTTGCAACCTGATGGAGGTCAGTATAGATGGACTAATAGACCAAGTCCCACACACTGCTAGAAGCCCAAATATTTTTTCAGAGCTAGATGCAGAAAAAAATTATTTTTAATTTGCAACCTGATGGAGGTCAGTATAGATGGACTAATAGACCAAGTCCCACACACTGCTAGAAGCCCAAATATTTTTTCAGAGCTAGATGCAGAAAAAAATTATTTTTAATTTGCAACCTGATGGAGGTCAGTATAGATGGACTAATAGACCAAGTCCCACACACCGCTAGAAGCCCAAATATTTTTTCAGAGCTAGATGCAGAAAAAAATTATTTTTAATTTGCAACCTGATGGAGGTCAGTATAGATGGACTAATAGACCAAGTCCCACACACTGCTAGAAGCCCAAATATTTTTTCAGAGCTAGATGCAGAAAAAAATTATATTCAATTTGCAACCTGCTGGAGGTCAGTATAGAAGGACTAATAGAACAAGTCCCACACACTGCTAGAAGCCCAAATATTTTTTCAGAGCTAAATGAAGAAAAAAATTATTTTTAATTTGCAACCTGATGGAGGTCAGTATAGATGGACTAATAGACCAAGTCCCACACACTGCTAGAAGCCCAAATATTTTTTCAGAGCTAGATGCAGAAAAAAATTATATTCAGTTTGCAACCTGATGGAGGTCAGTATAGATGGACTAATAGAATGATGCTATGCCCAAAAGATTTTACTTCACTAGGTGCAGTAAAAAAATTGGTATTCTATACACAGGTGTTATATCTTGCAACACAGATAGGCTACTCCACTGACTAACACACTCTGCAATAGGCCAAAAAGGATTAGCTTTGCTAGATTCAGCCAAATGCTGTGAAAAAAACTTGCACAGCACTGGCACAGACCTGCCTGGCAAAAACTGATAGGAACTCATGTAACCTAGTCCTGAAAAGGACTCCAATTACAATTAGTCTTTACTCCCACAACCTATCTATTTAAGAGCACAGACCTCCCTGATAAAAGTCGTAGGAAATGCTGTAACCTAGTCCTTAAAAGGACTGCAATCACAACTATTCCCTACTCCCAAGCTATCTGTATATTTGTGCGAAAATTGGCTTGAAATTAACAAGGTATAGCGCACACAGCAACAGCGGTGCCGTCTAACACGCAGCTGCAGCAGTGAGAAAATGGTGGCGACGGGGAAAATGGCTTGGTCTTATAGGGCAAGGACATGTGACATACACTGCCAATGACACATGCCCTTGCTTGTGTGAAAAAAAGCACTTCGCTCCGTGTGTGCGCTGCTGATAGGCTGACAGATTGCACCTCCCCACTGCAAATGCGGGAAAGAGAAAAAAAAATGGAGATCTTCATTGTTCCTGCAGAGATCCATCCCCTGCCCCTCCCCCCACCCCGCTGTACACTCAAACTGCGTATTAACATTAATTTTCATCATTACTGAGAAAAAATCCAGTTATGATTTTGGTGCACGAACAGTTATCGAACATAACCTCGAACAGCCGAATTTTTCTCAAATTGTTCGTGTTCGCCGTCCGGCTCGAACACCGCCCAAAACAGCTCGAATTTGAGATTGGCGAACAGTTCGAGTAGAACAACGCTCATCTCTAGTCATCAGGCGGTTTTTACATTGAAATGTCTGGGAAATGTGAGTCACACAGCTGAGGAGTTGTGGTCAGCTCTGGAGAACCAATTTCATGAATGGTTGTCTCCACTGGACCTGAAACCAGGGAAGGCCGTGTGCGACAATGCTGCAAACCTGGGTGCGGCCCTTCGCCGGGGCAATGTCACACACGTGCCTTGTATGGCTCACGTGTTGAACCTGGTTGTCCAGCAATTTTTAGCCCACTATCCCAGACTAGATGGCCTTCTGCAGAGGGCACGGTCGCTGTGTGCTCACTTCCGCCGTTCGCATCCCGCAGCTCAGCGACTTACATCTCTACAGAAGTCGTTGGGCCTGCCACTTCACCGGCTAAAATGCGATGTGCCTACCCGGTGGAATTCAACTCTGCACATGTTGCAGCGACTGTGGCAGCACCGACAAGCCCTGGTGCAACACGTTCTGACGTATAGCCTGGGCCAACGAGATTCAGAGGTGGGGCAAATCACGCTGGAGGAGTGGTCTCAGATCAGGGACCTATGCACCCTTCTGCACAGTTTTGAAATGGCGACGAAGATGTTTAGTGCTGACGATGCCATTATCAGCATGACTATTCCGGTGATTTACATGCTGGAGCACATGTTAAACAGAATTCGGAGTCAGGTGGTGGCACAAGAGGAGGTGGAGGAAGTAGAGGAGGAGGAGTTGTATGCGGAAGGGCTAACATCTGCAAGGTCCAGACGGTCGGCAGCACCAAGGCGGCAGGCATGTGAGGGTGGGGGAGATGGTTTTACCAGGGCGCATGGTAGCAGCCAAACTAGTGAGGAAGGTGCAGGAGCCCAGGAAGAAGTGGAGGACGAACTGATGGAAGACTCATCAGATGAGGGAGACCTTGATCACATTTCTGTTGTGCGAGGTTGGGGGGAGAGGACAGAGGAAGGAAGCATGATTGTTACCTCGCCACCAACACAACAGGGACTTGGTGCTCCTGGATGCGCAACACACATGAGTGCCTTCTTGCTGCACTACCTGCAACATGACCCTCGAATTGTGAGAATTAGAAATAATCCTGACTACTGGGTTGCCACACTGTTAGATCCCCGGTACAAAAGTAAATTTGCAGAAATTATTCCTGCCATAGAAAGGGATGCACGCATGCAGGAGTATCAGCAGAGACTGTTGCAGAATCTTACATGTGCTTTTCCACAAAATACCAGTGGTGCACGTAGTGAATCTCACAGTTCCAACTTGCCAACCGTGGGACCGTCAAGTGTTCAGCACTCAAACCGTCACAGAACCACAGTATCTGCTGGTAACATCAATTTTGCGGAATCATTTCACCACTTTTTTAGCCCATCCTTTGCAAGGCCACAGGAGACAAGAAGTCTGACACATAGTCAACGCCTAGAGACGATGGTACAGGAGTATCTCCAAGTAAACATTGAAGCCACGACTGTGTCACTGGACCCTTGCTCTTTTTGGGCTTCCAATCTGGATAAATGGCCGGAGCTAGCCACTTACGCCTTGGAGATCTTGTCATGCCCCGCAGCCAGCGTTCTGTCTGAACGTGTGTTCAGCGCTGCTGGTGGTGTGCTGACAGATAAGCGCACGCGGCTCTCCACTGATAATGTAGACAGACTCACGTTCATAAAGATGAACAAATCATGGATCCGAAACGACTTTTCTACCCCTGTGTCATCCTGGGGAGAGTAAAAGCTTGATGATTGGTTAAAATCACCCTACCAACCGTTTTAAGCTTTCAAATTACTAATCATGTTTATCTGTATCTTGACTGGAAAATAATTTGGGCTTTGTAGCAGTGTGCAGCACTGATCCTATTAGGCCATCTATACTAAAGCTTCACCAGATTTAAAATTAAAAATAATTTTTAGCTGCATCTAGCCCGGAAAATAATTTTGGGGCTCCGAGATGCGCAAGGCACATAAGTGCCTTCTTGCTGCACTACCTGCAGCATGACCCTCATATTGTCAGAATTCGAAGTAATCATGACTACTGGGTTGCCACACTCTTAGATCCCCCAAACTTTTCGATCAACCTTTTCATTTTAATAAAGACCAAAAAAATGGTCATTTTTGAAATTATAAGCATTAGCAGGTTGTTAGAAACTGAAATCAAACAGTTTTCAACTCAAAACTTTATTCTAGGTGATGTTACATTTTCACATAGGACCCCTTGTTCGAAAGGAGCTTCTGAACTCTCTCGTCCATTGAATTTGTCAGGTTTTGGATGGTTTCTGCTTCAATTGTTTTGCATGAGGACAGAATACCCTCCCAGAGCTGTTGCTTAGATGTGAACTGCCTCCCGCCATCATAGACACTCCTTTTAATGATGCTCCAAAGGTTCTGAATGGGGTAGAGGTCAGGGGAGCATGGGGGTCACACCATAAGTTTGTCCCCTTTTATGCCCATATCAGCCAGAGATGCAGATGTTTTATGTGCAGCATGAGATGGTGCATTATCATGCAGAAAAATGATCTTGCTGTGAAATACACGGTTCTTCTTCTTGAACCATGGCAGGAAGTGCTGTTTGAGAAAATCCACATACATTATGGAGTTCATCTTTAGCGCCTTCAGGGATCCTAAAGGGGCCGACAATCTCTCTCCCCATGATTCCAGCCCAAAACATTACTCCACCTCCTCCTTGTTGGCGCTGTAGCCGTGTTTGCGTGGGGTGTCCATCAACCAGCCATCCTCCACTCCATCCATCTGGACCATCGAGCGCTGCACGGCACTCATCCGTGAACAAAACAGTTTTGAAATCAGTCTTCATGTAATGTTTGGCCCACTGGAGCCGTTTCTGCTTGTGTGAAGTGGATAGAGGAGGTCGACAGGATGGCGTATGCACAGCTGCAAACCTCTGAAGGACCCTGCATCTTGTTGTTCGGGGGACGTTGGAGGCACAAGCAGCTTCAAAAACTTGTCTGCTGCTATGACAAGGCTTTTTTGCCGCTGCTCTTTCAACCTGACGTAATTGCCTGTAGGAAAGAGTCCTCAATTTGCCCTTATCAGCACGCACACGTGTGTACTGTGAATCAGCTACATACTTCTTGATTGCCAAGACACTTCATCCTGATCATCGCACAATGTTGATTGTAGTCATGCCTTGACCTAAACACTCCACAATTTGTTGCTTCTCAGCAGCCGACACATCCTTTTTCTTTCCCATTTTGGCAGAAAATGTAGGCTGCTTAATAATGTGAGAGAGCCTTCTTAAGTAGTCTTGCCTTTCATTGGACACACCTGCCAAACTAATTAGCACAGGTGTCTGCAATTGCTTACAGTGATATAAAGAGCCCTGACACACATCACCATCAATGAGTTTAACTGACAAACAAACAAATTCTTCCCTTATCACTCCTAAACACTTTTTGCATAATAATTTGGAACGCGGTGTACATGTGCTTTTCCACAAAACACCAGTGGTTCACGTAGTGAATCTTACAGTTCTAACTTGCCAACCGTGGTCTGTATGGAATTGTTCAATAAAGGGCCCAAAATTAAGATAACATAGATGGGAGAGGTCTCTATGAATAGGAATTCCTAAGTATTTGATACCCTGTGAGGGCCAGGCAAAGGGAAAGTTGGACTGGATGGAATCCTATATGGATTTAGGGAGGGAGACATCGAGGGCCTCAGACTTCGCTGCATTGATTTTAAAATTTTACCATGTAACAAAGTGATCTATTTCAGCCATAACAGCAGGAATGGATATATGTGATTGAGTGATATATACTAGGACATCATCAGCAAATAGAGAGCACTTGTACTCGGTGCCTCCCACCTCAATCCACCTAATATTGGGGTTATGGCGAATTGATGAGAGCAGGTGGTTGTAGTCTTCGTGGCGGCGACCCAGTTCCGTGGCTCAGGGCGGTCAAACCAGTGGCTGAACTCTTTATGTGGTTTTGATGTTTAAATGTCCGACTACGCCACCCGTGGATTGCGGTCAGAGTGAACCGCCGCTACAGGGCAGACCACTGAGGCTGGTGTTGTGGGTGCAGCAGAGCGTAGCATAACTCCCCACGGGAGGAGTATAGCCTCAGGGCAGTGTATGCGGAGGATGGGGGTGATGGTGCAGGGCAGCAGCAGTAACGACACGGAGTCAGTGATGCAGTTCAGGGCCTTTACTCACAGTTCTTATTATCCAGACCACGTCTGCAGGTAACGGCTGCCCACGTCGTACTGTGCTCACCAGGTGAGGGGCTCAGACAACTCCCAGATAACTTTGGAGCACTTCACAGGACCCCCTTTGTGTGTCCTTTGTCTGGCCTTTCTTACCAACACTTCTGTCCGGCTGCCTCGGGCCTCCTCTTGGTAAACTTGGCGCCAGTTTCCCTGACCCTATGTGGTGCCTTCCTAGCGGGTGTAGCGAGGGGCTGCGCCACATAAAATGTCAGAGCCTCCGGTTTCTAGCTGAGGGTCGTTTCCTGCCTCCACTAGTTCGGGGACCGGTCTCCCCCTTTGGCCTGACCCCTCCACGCAGGTGGATTCGGGCGTGCGGTGGCGACTCGCCCGTCCGCACCCCTGGGATCCCTTCATTCCTCGTTCCTGGAGCCTTCTCCGCTCCTCTTCCTTCCTTCTCCCTCTTGCAGGCCTGGGCCTCTGTTACTAGGCCCGCCTCCGGAGCAGAGCTCATGCAGAGCCCCTGCTCCCTGCCACTTCTGCTCAGACTTCTCTGCACTGAACTAAGATGGTGCCCACCTTTTATACTCCCTTCTCAATGCACCCAGGAACTGCTTCCTCCCTGCTCCTGCACTGCAGGGTTCCCCTTCCTCAGTGTTCCCTCCCCCCACTCCAGCCAGGGACAGGGACTGTCGTGCCCATCTCAGGGGCATATTGGTCGCCCTGCCCCACGGCAATGTGGTGTAATGCATGCAGGTGTCGGGTCCTGATCCACACTCCATCCTTATCTGAGAGTGAGATATCACACCTCTGGGTGAGGTGCAATACGTCTGTAGCAACCGAGCCCTCGGTGCTACAGTTCCATTTATCTTCAGCCTAGGTGACGTATTGTGATACAGGGCCGTGATTTTGGCTATAAAAAGGTCCCCTAGACCCCTACCCCAAGCTTTTTAAGAGAATCATATATGGCGTGCCAGGAGACTCTATGGAATGCTTTCTCAGCATCCAACGAGAGTATCTACTTACAAATTTTTAACTGCATCTAGCCCAGGAAATACTTTGTGCCTAGTAGCAGTGTCTGCTAGTCAGCGGATTATCCCGGCTGTTAAGCAAGCTACACCACCTGTAGTTTGGACACTTAATTTTTTCAAAGGAAATGCTTCGGGACCACGGGATACTCAGTGAAGAGCATCAGGAGGCACCCCAAGGCATAGGGGCTGGGACTGGCACTAGGATGCCTTGCGGTGGACAGCCGAGCTCGATCCTTATAAAAGCTTTTTAACTGCAGCAGCTTTAGTGGACGCTACTGGAGCTGGAATTACGCGGCTGCTGGCATGAGACTTGCCCTCCAATAGATCCTTGTAAATGGATTTAAAGTGTATTCATTCAAATTAGAGGGACAATTTAAATTAAAAAGCTTAGAGCTGCCTCCACCACAGGGGGGCTCTCTCGACCCACCAGCGGACAGGCACCAGTATTGGGAAAGGGGGGCTGGCCGTCAGGGTTCACCGCGGCTCTGGCACAAACCCGGCGACACGGAGGTGGCACGGGCAGGAGCGGACTGGCCGTCTCGGCTTCTCACTTTTTGGATTTTAGAAGGGCATGACATGCCTATATCTGTGTCTCCCCCTCCTTTTACTCCTCCACCTCTTTTCTTTTCGCATGACTATATGTACTTGTCACTTTTCCATGTGTTAGTTGTGTCTTCTGAGCAGTTTGTCAGCTTTTGGACACCTTTGAAGGTGTTTTCTATGTGTTTCTATGTGTTTTTGTTTGCCTGCCATTGGTTTTAACGGTGTTCGAAGGTGTTCGACGAACAGTTCGACGAACAGTTCGGCGAACACACGGGTGTTCGACGAACCGAACCGAACTCGAACACTACGGGGGTGGCTCAACACTATCTCTCTCCTCTACTCGATTTGTATTTTCCAAGCAATTACAGGCTTTACAATATTTAGATTCACATGAATTTATTAGCTGCAAATCGAATTTCAGGAAAAAAAATCTACAAAGTCCGCGAATTTGCATTTCAAAATATCCGCTCAGCTCTAAAAACCATACATGGGAATTGTCATTGTATTTTTACCATTATTCATCTAAAATAGTGAAAAAGAATAGATGATTTCTTCTGTAATGCATGTTGAAACACATACAGGAGATTTATGTATTTGAATCAGGTGCTACATATTTGCAGAAAATACTATCCGTCACTTCAGACAATTAGTATGCTCAGTAGTGACTAGGATTAATGTGCTCTTTAATCCATTGATAAAAGCATCTAATTCCGCCCCTGTGCTTTATACCAATCTTGAAAAATGAAGAAGGCTTACTGATGACACAGCATTTAATCTTAATTATACAGACTTCTATTTTCAGTAGGTCATGAAACATTGTCATTTTGTCTGAATGTTGACACTTGAGTTGATGTTTGTTGTAACTTATTGTTATCTCTGGAGGACAGAGATGCAGGGCCATTGAACAATGATGTTTGCTAATATGCTGATTACATATTGTACCAGGCCAGTTAGTTTGTTGACCTGTAAAACAGAGGAGGACAAACTATAGGTAGATTGATTAAATACTCAAACAATGAGAGTTAAACTCACACCTGCCTCCTGACCTGTGGATGATGACATGAACCACAGGTGTGGATATAAAAAGAATTTCTATCTTTCTGAGAGAGAGACTCTTCAGAACAGCAGCTAGGACACATGTCTCCATCAAGAGGGACACAGATTTGACTCTACAGGATGCCAGAATAGGGGACCACAGCCCCAGCTGGAAGAATACATATATGCTCCATTGAATATCACTGAACCCATGGATGAAATCGGGGAAACCAGGTTGAGACCCTCCGATCACCTGGTCCCATGGAGATATTTGGGGTAGCCAGATTGGGGCCCTCCGGTCACCTAGAACCCATGAATACATTCGGAAAACCCAGGTTGGGTCCCTTTGATTACCTTGAACCCATGGATATGTTTGGGTTAGCCATATTGGGACCCTCCGGTCACCCGGCCCCCATGGATATGCTTGAAGAAGCAAGGTTGGGACCGTCAGGTCACCTGGCCCAATGGAAACGTTTGGGGAAGTCAAGTTGGGACACTCCGGTCATCTGGTCCCATGGATATGTTTGGAGTAGCCAGGTTGGGACCCTCCAGTCACCTGGCCCCTATAAATACAATCGGAGAAGCCAGGTTGGGAGCATCAGGTCACCTGGTTACGTGCCTCAATAGACTGTCAGCTTCCTAAGCTTGTTGTTACCTCCTCTCTGTGGGTGCCCACCAAAAGCGGGGTGCCACTGGTGGGGGTAATCAGCCCTGGAAGCCCCGGAGTTGCAGATGCTCTAATCTCGCCGAGTCAGCGGAAGGGTGAGGCAATGTAATTTTGCACTATCTTGGGTATTTGCTGGGACTGTTTTATATGTTTATTGTCTGTTTGGTGGTTTAATAAAGTATCGCTACACTGTTTTACCCTCACCCTGTGTTGTCTGAGTAGAATTCTGGCCACAGGAAACCCCCGTGTCTCCACACTTACTAATATGATTGTTTTAAAGGAAAACACCAACCTGTTATGAAGGGCATTGACAAGTTCACGCCGATGAGCAGGATGTCCTCCAACACCAATGTGTCAGAAGTGCAAACATGGCATGGGTTCCACCATCACTCAAAGTAAATCACAAAAAATTCAGATTCTGCAAAACGTTATTATTTTGTAAAGTTTTAGACTAATTTGATTTGCTTCGAATTTGTGTTAACTTCAATTTGATTACTAAGCTGTTTAGTGGGCTAGATCATGAGTTACTTTTTTATATTAGAGAGCTATTTAGCATACAGGGAAGGAAATAATTATTTGATCCTTTGCTGTTTTTGTAAGTTTGCCCACTGACAAAGACATGAACAGTCTATAGTTTGAAGGGTGGGTTAATTTTAACATTGAAGGGTGGGTTAATTTTAACATTGAGAGATAGAATATAAAAAAAAAATCAAGAAAATCACATTATATAAATTAGATAAATTTATTTGCATTTTGCAGTGAGAAATAATTATTTGATCCCCTATAAACCATTATGAGTTCTGGCTCCTACAGACCAGTTAGACGCTCCTAATCAACTCGTTACCTGCATTAAAAACAGCTGTCTTACATAGTCACCTGTATAAAAGACTCCTGTCCACAGACTCAATTAATCAGTCAGACTCTAACCTCTACAACATGGGCAAGACCAAACAGCTTTCTAAAGATGTCAGGGACAAGATCATAGGTCTGCACAAAGCTGGAATGGGCTACAAAACCATAAGTAAGATGCTGGGTGAGAAGGAAACAACTGTTGGTGCAATAGTAAGAAAATGGAAGAAATACAAAATGACTGTCAATCGACATCGATCTGGGGCCCCATGCAAAATCTCACCTCGTGGGTTATCCTTGATCATGAGGAAGGTGAGAGATCAGCCTAAAACTACACGGGGGGAACTTGTTAATGATCACAAGACAGCTGGGACCACAGTCACCAAGAAAACCATTGGTAACACATTACCTCTTAAATGTTTAAAATCCTGCATTGCCCGCAAGGTCCCCCTGCTCAAGAAGGCACATGTGCAGGCTCGTCTGAAGTTTGCCAATGAACACCTGGATGATTCTGTGAATTATTGGGAGTAGGTGCTGTGGTCAGATGAGACAAAAATTGAGCACTTTGGCATTAACTCAACTCGCCGTGTTTGGAGGAAGAGAAATGCTGCATATGACCCAAAAAACACCATCCCCACTGTCAGGCATGGAGGTGGAAACATTATGTTTTGGGGGTGTTTCTCTGCTAAGGACACAGGACTCCTTCACCACATCAATGGGAGAATGAATGGAGCCATGTACCGTAAAATCCTGAGTGACAACCTCCTTCCCTCTGCCAGGAATTAAAAATGGGTCATGGCTGGGTCTTCCAGTAAGACAATGACCCAAAACATACAGCCAAGGCAACAAAGGAGTGGCTCAAAAAGAATTACATTAAGGTCATGGAGTGGCCTAGCCAGTCTCCAGACCTTAATCCCATAGAAAACTTATGGAGGGAGTTGAAGCTCCGAGTTGCCATGCGACAACCTCAAAATCTGAATGATTTAGAAATGATCTGCAAAGAGGAGTGGAGCAAAATTCATCCTGACATATGTGCAACCCTCATCATTAACTACAAAAAACGTCTGACTTCTGTGCTTGCCAGCTAGGGTTTTGCCACCAAGTATTGAGTGTTGTTTGCCAGAGGAATCAAATACTTATTTCTCACTGCAAAATGCAAATAAATTTATCTAATTTATACAATGTGATTTTCTTGATTTTTTGGGGGATATTCTATCTCTCAATGTTAAAATTAACCTATCCTTAAAATTATAGACTGTTTATGTCTTTGTCAGTGGGCAAACTTACAAAAACAGCAAGGAATCAATTAATTATTTTCTTCACTGTATTTTTCCAAAGGAACATTGCCTTAGAGGCCTAGCTTTTGCAAAATCTTTGCATGGAGAGTCATTAGACAAAACCACAGTTCCAGTTTGTTCAAGTAACATTTTTATAACACCTGGTCAGATTTATTCATAGATTGTAAGCTTGAGAGCAGGGCCCTCTCCCCTCCTGGTATCTGCTGATTTATGTGATTATTGTTATTCTGTAATGTCTTTTATTGTCTATACAAGTCCCTTCTAAAATGTAAAGTGCTGCGGAATATGTTGGCGCTATAGAAATAAAAAATGATTATTATTCTTATTACTGTTGTAAATTTACACTGCAAAAAACTAGACAAGACAAGCAGAAACCAAGATTTAATTTATTTATCACAGTGTACGGTGTGTCATATAATTTTTTTGTATCTTGCTAGATATGTTATACAATTTTCATTTTTATGCAACCTGTTGGCATGCTTACTTTTACACCAATATTTTGCAGCAACATAACGGTGCACCTATTAAAATATAGAGCAATTTATGGTGACCCAAATTTGGTGCTATAAAATGGTCGTAGTAAGGGTTAGGGGGCTGCAAAAGGAAGCAAAATGGGAGTAAGAGCAGGACAATTGCCCTGCAAACCAACGTGGATAGGGAAATTACTTAAAATAACATAGAATAAAAAAATATAAAAAATAATAATCTTTAACCAGGAGGCAGATGTCCAAGTGGGGGAGTAGAGCAATGCCTAGCATGTGTAGTTACTGTACTTGCTAAAAAATACATAGATTAATGAAGAAAATAATGTGTGGTCCCCCCTATTTTTCATAACCAGACAAAGGAAAGCAGACAGCTGTGAGCTGGTCTTATTATACTGGGAAGTGGCCAATATCCATGGACCTTCCCAGCCTATTAATATCAGCCCCAGCTGTCTGCTTTGCCTTTGCTGTTTATTAAAAATGGGGAGACCGAAAAAAAAAATGATGTGGAGTCCTCGCTCTTTTTAATAACCAGCTAAGGCAAATCAAACAGCTGTGGGTTGAAATCAATAGGCTGGGAAAGTCCATAGATATTGGCCCCTTCCCTGCTTTATAAGACCAGCCAGCAGCCACCACAGAAATAGCACACACATTAGATGTGCAAATTCTGGCACTTAGCTTTGGCTCTTCCGGATTGCCTTGGTGTAGTGTCAATCGGGAAAATAGTTTTTCAGTTTGATGTCAGCTTTGTAATGTCAGCTAGACATCCCAATTAATAACCCCATATTTAAAAATAAAAAGACACACAGGAAAAAAAAAGTTTTTTTGAATAAAAACTTCACGGCACACTTCCTGGTTCATCCATTTATTATTAAAAAAGAATCCCCGCAGCTCCGACATAATCCATTATGGTTCCCACTATGACCAGTGATTCTCTACTGCAACCTATGGAGCGTTGTCCTGAGAATGATGCTCCATAGGTCACTCATGGTCATGTCTCATGAGCGATGATGTCAGTAACATCATCGCCCATGAGACATGACTGGGAGTGTCCTATGGAGCCTTGTTCTCATCATGTCTCACGAGCAATGACATTCTTGAAGTTCCATAGGTCACTCCCGGTCATGTCTCACGGCGATGATGTTACTGACGTCATCGCTCATGAACAAGGCTCCATACATCACTCCCGGTCATGTCTCACGGGCGATGACATTACTGACGTCATCGCTCATGAGACAAGACTGGGAGTGACTTATGGAGCTTTTTTCTCAGAACGACGCTCCATTGGTTGCAGTAGAGACTAGCTGGGCATCGTAGGAACCATAATGGATTATGTCGGATCTGCGGGGATTCATTTTAATAATAAATGGATGAACCCGGGAATTTGTTGGGGAGTCTTTATTCAAATAAACTTTTTATTCCTGTGTGTGTCTTTTTATTTTTAAATAAGGGGTTAGTAATGGAAGTGTCTGATAGATGCCTCTCCATTATTAAGCCCTGGGCTTGATGCCAGCTGACATTACACAGCTTACATCAAACCCAAAAATTATTACCCGGATTGCCACCACACCAGGGCAATAGAGAAGACCCGAGGCTAAGCACCAGAATTGGTGCATCTAATGGATGCGCCATTTCTGGTGTGGCTGAGGGCTGGTCTTATTAGGCTGGGAAGGGGCCAATATCTATGGACCTTCCCAACCTATTAATATCAGCCCCCAGCTGTCTGATTTGCCTTAGCTGGTTGTTAAAAATAGAGAGGACCATCTATAACAAGCAAAGGAATATCAGATAGCTGGGGGCTGATGTTTATAGGCTGGGAAGGTCCATGGTATTGGGCCCTTCCCAGTACAATAAGACCAGCTCACAGCTGTCTGCTTTCCCTTGGCTGGTTATTAAAAATAGGGGGACCTCTAATTGTTTTTTAATTATTTATTTATTTTTTACACTGTCCCTAACTCGAGCAGCATCCTGTCCCTACGCTAGTCAGAGCACGATGGCAGCACCACCCGTGATCCGACATTTATACAGGCCGAGTCACGTGTTGTGTCGGGCAATCACAACCATGCCAATACGTTGCATGGCTGTGATGGCTCCAGGAGTGCCCACAGCCTAAAAGCTCGTTGATTGGTTGATTAGCATCACTGCAGTTTTTCAACAAACTTTATTTGGCACCAAACCCGAACAGTAAAATGGACTTCCAGGAAAAAGTCAGTGATCGGAGTTCAGCAATGGTACTAACCCCATACTTTACAGTTCGGATTCGCTCATCCCTAGTCACGGACAAAATGTGAAACACATCATGTATGCACTGATAAGGGCTTAATGTTACAAATACCGAAGTGACTACATATTAATCACCTATGTCAGGTAACCCATTATCTACAAATGTCCTTTTTTTGGGACGGCTAATTTTTTGCTTCTAGCAACTAAGATTTTCTAATTAGGTCCAATTAGGTCCAAAAAAAACAAAAATGAAAATTGCTAATTTGGCAAGTAATGGGTTAAGACAGAAAATATGTTGAAATTCATAAATTTGTAGCGGTGTCCAAAGAACACAGCAAGGCAGGATTCAAGTACGACAGCAGACGAGAAAGCAGAAACAAAACTCTGGCTTTATTATGTACAAAGGAATTATATGCCGGGAGATGAGAATAATAGTATTTACAATGACAATTTAATAACATGAACATAGGAAGAAATAGCTGAAGTGGGTGACAAAACTATGCCCAGCTATGGCAAAGAAAGCTCAGTACAAATAGTACAATTCAAGTTTCACAAACTACTCTAGGCTAATGCTCTATCTGGCTTTCCGCTAATCGGGCCACGCTGCTACAGCGTCCTAACTAAATAAAACTACGCTAAGCCCTAACTCAGTTCACCACCGGTGAGTCACTCACAATTGCGCAGGTCAGGAACAGAAAGACAGCTGCTGTTTGTTTGAGATGTAGCTGAGCCGAATCAGTTACACTTGAATCCTTTCTCCTGTATATTGGATCTTTTTCCCTCTGCAGGTAGGCAAGCCTTGTTTCACTTTCAATGTTGAGAGATGGCTGCCACTCTATGTTGTCTGTACCTCAGGTCACCAATCCTCAGGGAAGCTGTTCTACAGAAGGGATGAAGTACTCTACTTTTGGATACAGTCCTGTCAACAAATCATGCAATAGTCCGTACTTTTATCTTTCCAGGGAATAATCAGTTACTCTTTTAGTCTCTGCTTATCAGAATATCGGCAGAAGTCTCCCTGTTACCTCAGACACACACGAGGTCTCTCTGTGTCCTACTTCATCTCATTCTCTCAGCACACACCAAAAACAACAGGAGGGGGAGGCGACTAGTCCAAAAGCAAAACCCAGAGGGGAGCATGGTCTCTTAAAGCTACAGTGTCATTCAATGTCCAGTAAGGGCCGACCCCCTACAAATTTTTCTATTAAAAATGTATCCAATGACTATTTAACATAGAATGAATAAAAATGCATCTCCAAATGCATCAAGAAGAAAACAGTTGCTAAACAGGAATTAGAAATAAGACATAAAACTTATAGAAGAAATGTATTAATATGAATTAATATGTTTATAGAAATATAAAAGAACTTTGCAAAATACTATTGCTGCATACAAATACAAATCATTTCAATCTAATAAAGTGCAAATCTCACCCATTCATACATTCAGAAAGAGGAATGTGCTAACCAACATGCCATCAGATACAATGCCATTTCATGTGTCTTTATATTTTTGCATTATAATTTTATTAGTATTTGATTCTTAAACAATACATTGAATGTTATAACATTGCAGAATTGCACCATTCCTTATATTTACATGACATTTCAAAGTTATATTTTTAGAATATACTAAATAAATGTAACAAAATATATATAAATAGAGATGAGCAAATAAATTCAAGTGGAATTGAATTTTACAAAAATAAGCATTTGCCAAAATGCAGATTTTTCATAATTTGCTTCTACCCAGATTCTGCTAAAGAGCGGCCTCTGGCTGCCCTTTTTTTCTGAGCCATAATGGGCCATGAAAAGTAATAAAAATCTTTATATTCACCTTTTATAGTTTACCTCTCCAGTCCTTCTGTTACTTATCGTCACCTGCCCAGTCCGGCCGCATCTTTTAATCCCCCATTGATTGCCCTGGAATCTTCGGACATATCAAGCTGTGCTGGAACTTCGGGCTTTCATGGGATCTGGAGGGTTCTGTGCATGCGGAAAAGAAGGTCATGGCGCACAAGTGATAGGGAATCAGAAGATGCGTCTAGGACCGGACGGGTGGCGGTGAGTAGAAGAGGGGCCAAAGAGGTGAGTACAAGGATTTTTATATATTTCTCTTACATATTATGTTTATTATGATCTGGGGTTGGGAGATACACCAGCGCATAATAAGGGACATTTCATTTTCCAGGAAAATCCATGTGAACAAGCGAATTAGAATTTTGTCTGATCTTCTCTACATATAAATCCTTTTATATATTTATAAGAACTGTATTGTGACCAAACTTCTTACATGAGGCAAGCATCTTCACAAATGGTACTTTATTGAAAAATGGAGTGGTGGCATAAATGATGTTTGTGTAAATGTTATTTGAATGAAAAGTGAATAAGTGGCTGCAAATACAAAGAACTTAGGCATATTACGATATTTAGGCCCATGACCATGAAGAAAGAACTGTAGCTAGCAAAGTTAGGTCATCATTCACAAACAAAAGTCCCTGAACTATATACAAAAGTAAAACTATTCTAAACATAAAATGAGCTCATACTTCCCTAAAAGAATTGTGGCTGTTAAAAATGAGTGAATCTTCAGAAACGTTCAATTAATAACAGGTGAAGTTGCTGAGGATCTCTTATCTAACACATAAACTCAACCAATACCAGTATCTTTTTATTTTAAACACTGTACAAGCATATAAGAAACAGTGACGAAAACAATAGAACTATCCAGTGTCTTAAACTATAAAAAGAAAACTGATAACACGATTTTATGAATATGAATCCAAGCAAATGTCATATCCATTCAGGAGTAAACCTCTAAATGGTTAATTGTAAGATAGAGAAAAATAGTTTTTTTCGTCTTCCATTCAGTTTGGCATAGAGCACTAGAAAAACACAACACTGATAACATTGCTTTATTGTTCCTGTAGGTCCTAACCTCTACATGCTGCATCTGTATCTTCTGTCTTAAGAACCAGTTTTCTTTTCATCAAACACATTCCTGAAGTCAGCAGTAAAAGCACTGACAAGACAGAGCAGATTGATCCATTAACTCTCACTCACCGCTAACAGTTCTTTGGCTGAACCCAGAGTTTGCATTCCAGCAGTAAAGATTTGGTGTGGTGACTAAGAATTAGAGCTAGGAATACTTGGGAAATCCAAACTGGCTGGGGCAAGCTTTTATGTTATAAAGCCTCTCTTTTCAAACCAGGTTGCAATGATAAACTGCATAAAAACATTCGGATTGGGTCAGAAGCCAAAACTTCACTTACATAACAAATAATGATCTATACGTATAATAACAGCTACACTGACTGGAGTAGAATTATTAATTAATACTGATATAATCTAATGCTATGTCATCAAAATAAAAGATACAGCATTAAATGCAAAGTGAAGGGGTTACGGGACTAATACAGTGGTCCCGATTCATTAAGACTGGTATTTTGCACGCCAATCATAATGAAGAGCGTGCAGGAATACCTTGCATCAAACGCAATAAATATGGAGAATCTTCTCTGTGCACATCACCAAAATGTTCCTCTAGTCAAAGACTGGAAGAACATTTTTGGTGTGGGAAACGCCGCCATTTTCCATAAATTTGACGTGTGGTCATGATGATGCACTGTTCTGCCCCAGCTGATCCCCATCTCCACCTATTTTGATTCAAACTGACTTGAAAATGCCAAAAGCCGCTAAATTTTTGCCCATCTCCCTGATGTGACAAAATTTTGTGACTATTCAAATAGTTTTACACCAGTTTTCTGGTATAAACACTTTGATGTATTGGCCCCAGTATGTTTAGTGTTTTTCAATTTTTTGTTAACATTTGCTTAGAGGTTCCATTTGGAGGTGCAAATGGCTAGTCCATCAGATTTGATGGTAAAGATAACATAAAGTGGTTTGCAGGGCTATTTTTGCTTTCAAAAGTATAGATATGGAACAGAAGTTCGACATTCCCCCTTGTAAGTCAATGATCTCTAACAACTGCCATTGATAAAGAGTTATTCCCATCTTAGCAAGTTATCAACTATCCACTGATAACTTGCGGTTTGCTTGGAGTTTTGACTGTTGGAATCCCCACTGATTCTAAGAATGAGGCTCTAAAATACTCTGTTAGAATGAGCAGTGTGAATACATGCAGAACACTGTGCCATTTATTGTCTATGCGACTAGTGAATACAGACAACACAGTAAATTGAGTGGTGACATGCATGCGAGCCACCACTATTCTTATGGGACATTTTAGGGCTCCACTTTCGAGATTGATAGGAGCTGGAAGTCTGACCATTGGAGCCATAAGCAAATTATTGCTTATTCTGTGGATAGGCGATAGCGTGATAAGATGATAAGATGGGCATAACTTTAGTTTAACAAATATATCAGGAACATATATTTTAATAAGTTTTACAAAATTAAGTATTACAAGTTCTCCTCCCACACTTTTTAGTACAGCCTTGAACATGAGAGTATTAACAAGTTCAGGAGGAGGACCTGCAATTCCTGTAAATGCCATAAAATCATGCCCCCGATACATTTGTCAAAAACAATAAAAGATGCCAGCCTTACACTTTTGGAAGATGGATCCAGCAGAGTGTCATGGCTTCCATTATGAACATTATGAACCAATGTCATATATGGGCAGTATGGTGGCTCATTGTTTAGAGTTGTAGCTTTGCAGCATTGGGGTCCTATGTTCAAATCCCACCAAGGACAACATTTCCAAGCAGTTTGTATGTTCTCCCCATGTTTCCGTGGATTTCCTCCCACACTCCAAAGACATAGTGATAGAGAATTTAGATTGTGAGCTCTAATGGGGACAGTAATGATAATGTCTATAAAGCACTGCGGAATATAATTGTACTATGTAAGCAAAGCGAGTAAAATAATAAATAAAAATGTCACTATGCATATGTGAACAGAGTCCTATTAGGATGCTTTCTGTATATAGTTGATAATTTGTACATTTCAATTTATTTATTCATTTAGTTATCCAGCCCATATAGTGGAAGAAAAACTCCAACAGACAAATGCAGGGATGGACATATCTATTCAGAAAGGTCATGTGCTCATTATGGTAGATGCAAGGGTAAGACCAACAAGACATTCGGCCTCACCCATGGTATTTAGATTAGTGGATTAATCCAAATCTTTGCCCCAAAAGAAGGAGAGCCTTGCTATGAAATAAAATGTTTTCCAACATCCCCTAACCAAGCCATCGTTACAACAGTAATCTGTTATTTTGTCCTATCATGTGCCTTAATTTTTAGCAGTGAATAATTTAGTCTCTTTTAACTATTTTGATTGTGGAAATTGCTGTCTGCAGGTTGCAACAATTTTTTCCTATTAAACCTTGCCCATGCGTCACATAGGAACGTGTTACCAAATTACACATTTTAGAAGCCTTAGTTTTATGAATCATTCCAAATTATGGTATTAATGCTGAAAAGGTCTAATATACAAAAATGTGCAAAGAGAGGATGTACTGCTGTACTGCAGAATACATGTCACGGGCAGAGTGCAAACTCTTCCCCACTGTAGGGAAAGGCCATAGCTATGTATGATTTTTGCTGGAGTCACTTTTTCAACATCTTCATGACAGCGTGATTTTTCATTTTTTTTCTTACCTTCTTCAAAGTGGAATTACTTTTTTATTTTTCCATCAACTTAAACATAAAAGGGCTTGCTTTTTGTCTGACAAGTTATAGCTTTGAGTGACACTATTTGTTTTAAAATACATTGCATGGAAAAATGGGGTAAAAAATTCCAAGTGGTAAAAAAAATGCAATTCCACCATCGTTTTTTGGATTTTGTATTTACAATATTCATTTTCTTGGCAACATGATTCTTCAGGCCAGTACGATTACAGTGATATCAAACTTGCATGGATTTTTTTGTTTTATGGGAATCTGTCACCAGGATTTTGCTGCCCTTTTTCTGAGAGTAGTTAACATGTAATCCCCTTAAAATATTAATTGTATTACATATGTGTTAAAAAATGATACCCTATGTGAACACACAACATTCAATATGAACAATACAAAACAAAACTTTCTATGGGGCACATCCTTAGCAGGACCTGGGTTCATCAGGAGGCAGTGGTGAAGGAGCTCTTCTGAAATGAGATGAAGTCCTGCTACGGTCCTGCTAAGGATGTGCCCCACAATAAGTTTTAATTGTTTTGTATTGTGTATATTGAATGTTGTGTATTCACTTACAGTATCATTTTTAAATACTTATTTAATAAAATTAATATTTTAACTACTTCCATAAAAGTAGTGATAAAATATGAGAAGTTTTTAAAAAGAAATTGGGATTTATGGCACCATATTCTGAGACCCATAACTTTTTTATTTTTATATCCATAGAGCTGTGTGAGAGCTTATTTTTTGTATGTTTTTTTGTAAGAATCACTCACCCAGTGGGAAGGGGCCCAGCCCAGAGAGGGACAGGGCAGGGACGGAGCGGTGGCCGACACAGCCTCGATGTTCGTTTAGCCGGTGATTTCCCTTAGCTTTCTCAAGAGGCATGTGTGGTTGCGCTGTTAGGACCTTTAAATACGCCCCCAAGTGATCATGTGTGTTGTCACATGATTAACCAATTTGGCCGCCCAGCGGCCGATGCACACGGCATTTGCGTTAGGGCTACCAATGCCTCCATGCACGGACCCCAAGGTCCTGACAGCGCAACCACACATGCCTCTTGAGAAAGTGAAAGCTATCGAGGCTGTGTCTGGCCACTGCTCCGTGAATTTATTACAAACTGAAACTGAGGTATAGGATCACTTGATCCTTCCCCTGTCCCCCCATCATCATTTATTGTGACCCTTCTGGGGCCCCGTTCTGAGTCCAGCAATGGAGTATGGCTTACCATTCTTCATGTTTCCGTTTTTGCAATACTATTTATACTTGATGTACCAATTTTAAAGGAATTGTCTATTAATAAAGTTTCTTATGCCATTATACTCATGGGTTCTCCTGTTTATATATATTTTTGAGTAGGCACAATTGTGTGGGGATGGGGGATGAGTTGGTCTTTCAGACCCCCAACCTGCACTACTTATGATGTGGGCCGAAGTTTGTTTATTAACTTACTGTATTGATTGCTTTTTATTGCATTTTGTTAGGGTGGTACAGTGACCAAAAAAAAAAAGCAATTCTCATGTTACAATTTTTTTCTCATTTTACTTAAAAGAGTTGTCCACTACTAGGACAACCCCTTCTTGATCTAAATGTTTGGCCCCAATGAAATAAAAAAGATTTTACTCACCTCCCATGCTGGCGCCATTCCCACAATGTCGGCACTCGCTCTCCTCTCGTGTGGTTGTTGTGACACATGGTGCTCGGCGCTAAGTCAGCACTGGCGTCACTGTCTCTGCCTTCGTACGAATTAAACATGAAGATGAAAACCAGGCTGCAGCTGATCTCTGACTTCCTCTTCATGTTCAATTTGACAGAAGGTAGGGACAGTGACGCCAGTGCTGATTGGGCACCAGGCTCACATATCACAACAACCACATGACATGAGGGCACCGTGACCACGAGTTCTGACACCACTGGAACGGTGTCGGCACGGGAGGTGAGTAAAAGCTTTTTTATTTTATCAGGGTCAAGTGTGGGCTATGACAAGGAGTTGTCCAAGTAATGGACAACTTTTTTAAGACTTTCATAGTTTCATCGTCGTTTTAATGTTGAAAGAAGAACCAATTCTATTGAGCTTAACCTTTATCGTAACATGCTGATCCAGAGGCAAGCAAAAACTCCATGGGGCAGACATTAGTAGCTCCATATTAGGGGAAAATTCCTTGTTGACTCCACATACGCGATCAGACTAGTTCCCTAGATCAACGTCCTAGCAAAGAATAAAATATCCATAACCTGTAATATTATATTTTTCAAGAAATTTATTCACTTTCTGTCTGAACTTGGTTAGGCCACGTTCACACGTTAAGTAATTGGTGAGTTTCTTACCTCAGTATTTGTAAGCCAAAACCAGGAGTGGAACAATCAAAGGAAAGTATCATAGTAACTCGTCACTAGAGATGAGCGGTGTTCGACTCGAACTGTTCGCCAATCTCAAATTCGAGCTGTTTTGGGCGGTGTTCGAGCCAATCGGCGAACCCGAACGATTTGAAAAAAATTTGGCTGTTCGAGGTTATGTTCGATAACTGTTCGTGCACCAAAATCATAACTGGATTTTTTCTCAGTAATGCTGAAAATTAATGTTAATACGCAGTTTGAGTGTACAGCGGGGCGGGGGGAGGGGCAGGGGATGGATCTCTGCAGAAATAATGAAGATCTCCATTTTTTTTCTCTTTCCCGCATTTACAGTGGGGAGGTGCAATCTGTCAGCCTATCAGCAGCGCACACACGGAGCGAACTGCTTTTTTTCACACAAGCAAGGGCATGTGTCATTAGCAGTGTATGTCACATGTCCTTGCCCTATAAGACTCAGCCATTTTCCCCGTCGCCACCATTTTCTCACTGCTGCAGATGCGTGTTAGACGGCACCGCTGTTGCTGTGTGCACTATACTTTGTTAATTTCAAGCCAATTTTCACACAAATCTACAGATAGCTTGGGAGTAGGGAATAGTTGTGATTGCAGTCCTTTTAAGGACTAGGATACATCATTTCCTACGACTTTTATCAGGCAGGTCTGTGCTCTTAAATAGATAGGTTGGGAGTAAAGACTAATTGTAATTGCAGTCCTTTTCAGGACTAAGTTACATCAGTAACTATCTCTTTTTGCCAGCCAGGTCTGTGCCAGTGCTGTGCAAGTTTTTTTTCACAGCATTTGGCTAAATCTAGCAAAGCAAATCCTTTTTGGCCTATTGCATTGTGTGTTAGTCAGTGGAGTAGCCTATCTGTGTTGCAAGCTACACCACCTGTGTATAGAATACAATTTTTTTTACTGCACCTAGTGAAGTAAAACCTTTTGGGCATAGCATCATTCTATTAGCCCATCTATACTAAGCTCCACCAGGTTGCAAATTCAATCAAATTTTTTTCTGCATCTAGCTCTGAAAAAATATTTCGGCTTGTAGCAGTGTGTGGGACTTGTTCTATTAGTCCATCTATACTAACCTCCACCAGGTTGCAAATTCAATATAATTTTTATCTGCATCTAGCTCTGAAAAAAATATTTTGGCTTTGGCTTGTAGCAGTGTGTGGGATTTGTTCTATTAGTCCATCTATACTAACCTCCACCAGGTTGAAAATTCAATATAATTTTTATCTGCATCTAGCTCTGAAAAAATATTTGGGCTTCGGCTTGTAGCAGTGTGTGGGACTTGTTCTATTAGTCCATCTATACTAACCTCCACCAGGTTGCAAATTCAATATAATTTTTATCTGCATCTAGCTCTGAAAAAATATTTGGGCTTCGGCTTGTAGCAGTGTGTGGGACTTGTTCTATTAGTCCATCTATACTAACCTCCACCAGGTTGAAAATTCAATATAATTTTTATCTGCATCTAGCTCTGAAAAAATATTTGGGCTTCGGCTTGTAGCAGTGTGTGGGACTTGTTCTATTAGTCCATCTATACTATCCTCCACCAGGTTGCAAATTCAATATAATTTTTATCTGCATCTAGCTCTGAAAAAATATTTGGGCTTCGGCTTGTAGCAGTGTGTGGGATTTGTTCTATTAGTCCATCTATACTAAGCTTCACCTGGTTGCAAATTCAATATCATTTTTATCTGCATCTAGCTCTGAAAAAATATTTGGGCTTCGGCTTGTAGCAGTGTGTGGGACTTGTTCTATTAGTCCATCTATACTAACCTCCACCAGGTTCCAAATTCAAAATAATTTTTAGCTTCATCTAGCCCGGAAAATAATTTTGGGCTTAGTAGCAGTGTGTGGCACTCATTGTATTAGGCCATCTATACCAAGCTCCACCAGCTTAGAAATTAATAATAATTTTTAGCTGCATCTTGCCTGTAAACTAATATTGGGCATATTAGCAGTGTGTGGTACTCATTCTATTAGGCCATCTATACTAAGCTCCACCAGCTTTCAAATTAATAATAATTTTTAGCTGCATCTTGCCTGGAAAATTATTTTGGGCATAGTAGCAGTGTGTGGTACTCATTGTATTAGGCCATCTATACCAAGCTCCACCAGCTTTGAAATTAATAATAATTTTTAGCTGCATCTAGCCCGGAAAAAAAATTTTCTTCCCAATAGTGGTAGCAATAGAAATATGGGGCGCGCTCCTGGCTAACAAAAATATACGCTTCATAACAAAAAACACCTGCCTAGCGCACTGCATTAATAAGATGGCATCATCGTCTCTCCTGTCTATGCCGGCTAGCATTCCTGTGCCTAAAACACAATGCATGGGTCTGCGCTAGCCACGATGCTGAGGGGCCTAAAGCTGCTGCTAACGCTTTATCACAATTCAATTGGCAGATTTTCGCAGAGCTCCTCCCCAACGCCCACCCATCGGGCAACAGTTGCCCACCCTTCCTATGGGATCTAGTGGCGAATAGTTGATGCCATTAATCAGAGCGTCAGTTGCCCCGTCGACGTGACAAGCATACGGTAAGGCATGGGAAGAGTGGACACGACTAGTAGCAGGCAGATGGGTTGACCAATGTGAACAAGCCAGATTACAAGTCACCATAGAATTTCTCCACAAGCTAATCATGAGGGGCATATCAGGGGCGTCAGCGCAGCGGTGTCTGACCGGAGTAGCATTTCACTTCCAACTACTGAATTGGGGAGATGTGACAAAGAGATTCATCATCAGACAATCCATAAAAGGGTGGAAAAGGGGTCAGCCAAGTCAGGAGTGTAGATGTCCTGTCCCTTGTCACTAAAACTGATTTCTCACATCATATCCCTAAAACCATTAACATGACACTCACAATTTGAAGCAACACTACTGTCTACTGCATTTGCGATCGCCTTCTTCGGGGCGCTATGCATAAGCGAATTAGTCCCTCAATCCAAAATTACCACCAGTGGAGGCTTATTACACCAGGACGTAGTCATAGCCAATAATGCAATACGTCTATGCATACGCCAATTGAAAACGGTTCCAGTGGGCAGGGGCACTTGGGTACTTCTACAACCCACAAACGGTACACTGAGTCGGGTAACAATAGTAAAAACATATATAACCATCAGATCACAAAGTAATTTCTTCCTATCACACATTGATGGAACGCCATTATCAAGATACCAGTTCCAAGCTATATTTAATAAATGCCTAACATCGGCAGGAAACCACCCCAAAGATTACGGGACACATTCATTCCACATAGGCGCGGCCACGGAAGCAGCAAGAGGAGAACTGTCAGAAACGGAAGTTCAGAGGATAGGGAGATGGCGATCCACGTGTTTGGTGACATACATAAGACTGGACTTGTTATCCTAACGTGGTTTGTTTCTTTTACAGGTGATGCTAAGCCAACAGTGTGGGTGATAGGCCACTCGTATATATATTGGGCAGAAAAAAGGGCGAAAATCCACCCAGGCGGGAGGAAATTAGAGTTTCATAACACATATTTCAACTGGAGAGGTATTAGAGGCCTGCTATGGCCACAGGTACTAATGGAGGTAATCAAGGTAGGGAGAGAGGCAAGAGGTCCGGTCATCTTAGTTATACAGGCCGGGGGAAACGACCTAGGTCATCACAAGAGCGCATAACTAATGGCAATAATGAAACTAGACACTGAGCACTTCAGAGAATTTTTCACAAAACTAACTATAGTATGGTCAGAGATTGTGCCGATAGCGGTATGGCAAGGTGCGCGAGACATCATGGCCATCGAACGGACAAGGCGGGTAATAAATATTCGGATGGCAAAATTTAGAAGAGACAGAGGCGGTGTAGTGATACAACATCGACAACTGGAAGGAGATAAAGCAGTCCTCATACGGCCCCACGGTGTTCACTAAATGGATATTGGACTGGACATATTCCTGTCAGGACTCCAGGACGGAGTGGAAGAAGCGTTAAGAGTGATGGATGGGGGTCAGAGTCCTGCATACGAGTACGCAGGATCCTCCGTGGCCTGGAAATAGAAAGGATATGTTGGAGAGTTACACTTGTTGGCCAACTTGCCGGTGTGGAGACCCAGGGCATGCTGCAACAAGCTAAATTATTTTAGAAATAAAATGCCTTTCTAATGGAATGAGTATAAAGAGTTAATAAAGCTGTGACCGATCCTCACCCATCCAGTTGTAAGAGTTACATTATTGTATTGTCAAGAAAAGGGGGGCGGTAGGGGGGCTGAGCGTCTGGGTTTGGTTGGGGGTCCCCACAGTCTGCCTAGGCTAGATGCATTTAAAAATTCTTATTAGATACACAGGCGGTGCAGCTTGCTTCGCAGCTGGGCTACTACGCCCAAAGTATTGCCTAGGCTAGATGCAGTTAAAAATTCTACGCTGACTAGCAGACACTGAAGCTTTGGAGCAGACCTCTGAGTAAACAGCTCTTCAGACTCAACCATCTGTGTTACCCCAAACCATAGTGTATGTAGTTTCTTACAGTTAAAAGGGGGGGGGAGTGACCCAACCCACCTGGAATTGACGATGCCAACGTCACGTAAAACACAGCAAGGGGACTCCAAAAAGAGTCTCCATTTTTTCCAAAAATTGTGGCACAGACACCTCTTAAGTGGCATCAATTGCCCCAGAGTTGCTTAAAACGGTTGGTGAGGTGATTTTACCAAATCCTCAAGCTTTTAGTCTCCCCAGGATGACACAGGGGTAGAAAATTCCTTGTGGATCCATGATTTGTTCATCTTTATGAACGTGAGTCTGTCTACATTCTCAGTGGAGAGCCGCGTGTGCTTATCTGTCAGCACACCTCCAGCAGCGCTGTACACACGTTCAGAGAGAACGCTGGCTGCAGGGCATGACAAGATCTCCAAGGCGTGAGTGGCGAGCTCCGGCCATTTTTCCAGATTGGAAGCCCAAAATGAGCAAGGGTCCAGTGACACAGTCATAGCTTCGATGTTCACTTGGAGATACTCCTGTACCATCCTCTCTAGGCGTTGACTATGTGTCAGACTTCTTGTCTCCTGTGGCCTTGCAAAGGATGGGCTAAAAAAGTGGTGAAATGATTCCACAAAATTGCTGTTACCAGCAGATACTGTGTTACTGTTACGGCTTGAGTGATGAAGACTTGATAGTCCCACGGTTTGCAAGTTAGAACTGTGAGATTCACTACGTGCACCACTGGTGTTTTGTGGAAAAGCACATGTAAGATTCTGCAACAGCCTCTGCTGATACTCCTGCATGCGTGAATCCCTTTCTATGGCAGGAATTATTTTGGCAAATTTACTTTTGTACCGGGGATCTAAGAGTGTGGCAACCCAGTAGTCGGGATTACTTTGAATTCTGACAATCCGAGGGTCATGTTGCAGGTAGTGCAGCAAGAAGGCACTCAGGTGTCTTGCGCATCCAGGAGGACCAAGTCCTTGTTGTGTTGGTAGCGAGGTAAGAATCATGCTTCCTTCCTCTGCCCTCTCCCTCCAACCTCGCACAACAGAAATGTGATCAAGGTCTCCCTCATCTGATGAGTCTTCCATGCCCATCGCCAGTTTGTCCTCCACTTCTTCCTCGGCTCCTGCACCTTCCACAACAGTTTGGCTGCTACCATGCGCCCTGGTTAATCCCTCTCCCCCACCCTCCCATGCCTGCCGCCTTAGTGCTGCCGACCGTCTGGATCTTGGAGATGTTATCCCTTCCGCATACGACTCCTCCTCTACTTCCTCCACCTCCTCTTGTCCCACCACCTGACTCTGAATTCTGTTTAACGTGTGCTCGAGCATGTAAATCACCAGAATAGTCATGCTGATAATGGCATCGTCGTCAGCACTAAACATCTTCGTCACCATTTCAAAACTGTGCAGAAGGGTGTGTGGCGCCCCTGAGGGTTCAGTCGCCACAGAGGTACTGCATCTCACCCAGAGGTGTGGTATCTCACCAAAAGGTAAGGAAGGAGTATGGCTCGGGACCCTAACACCTGCATCCAACACATACCCGCAGTGGGGGTAGGGCGAGAGCACAGTCCCAGGTCCCTAGCTGGTGGGAGGGTCCTATGTAGTGGGTGTGGGTGGAGAAAGCAGCTTAGGGGAGCACATGACAGGGAGAGTATAAATAGGAAGCCATCTTAGAAAGAGCAAGCCAGTCAGAGGAGGAGAAGTGACAGGAGCAGAGGCTCTGCATGAGCTCTGCTCCGGAGGCGGGCCTAGCCTGGGAGGCCCAGGACTGAAGGAGAGAAGAGAGGAGTGGGAGCAGGAAGGCTCCAGGAAACGAAGGGACCCTAGGGGTACGGGCCGTGCAGAAGGCCACCCATACGCCCGCTGCTACCAGGAGGTAGAGGAGGTCAGGCCAGATAAGGGGAACCGGTCCCTCAACTAGCGGAAAAACAGCAAGGCTCAACTAGAAGCCAGAAGCTGCAGCATTTCATGTACTGCAGGCCAAAGTCCACACCAGTCTCACTAAGAAGGTAGCCACATAGGACCCAGGGGACGGAACACACGTCGCCCGCCAAGGCCCGAGGATACCGGATAGAAGTGTCACTGGGTGTGAGGTGCAGGGAGAAGGCCAGAGAAAGGACACACAGAAGGGGGTCCTGCTAAGTACTCCGGAGCTATCTGGGGGTGGACTGAGCCCCTCACTGAGTACGCACAGCACGACGGGGGAGATTGCTCTGGTACCTGTAATCTGGACTGCAACAACTGTGAGTAAAGATCTTGGGACTGCATCACACGGACTCTGTGTTCATTACTGACTCCCTGCACTACAACCACCATCATCCACCCACACTGCCCTGAAGCTACACTCTTACTGTGGGGAGTAATAATACCATTGCTGCAAAACCACCAGCTTCAGAGGACTGTTCCGCAGCGGCGGCCCCTTTGGCCGCACTCCAAAGGTGGCGTAGTCGGACATTATAAAACCCATATCCATATATACAAATTACCCTTGGATTGACCGCCCTGGGTCACGGACCGGGTCGCCGCCACAGTGACTACAACCCCCAGCGTCTACCGGCCCGGCTCCGGGTACCCCATGGCCCAGGGGGCGCGTCAACTTCATAGGTCCCTGATCTGAGACCACTCCTGCAGCGTGATTTGCCCCACCTCTGGATCTCGTTGGCCCAGGCTATACGTCAGAACGTATTGCACCAGGGCTTGTCGGTGCTGCCACAGTCGCTGCAACATGTGCAGAGTTGAATTCCACTGTGTCAGCACATCACATTTCAGCCAGTGAACTGGCAGGCCCAACGACTTCTGTAGAGATGTAAGTCGTTGAGCTGCGGGATGCGAACGGCGGAAGTGAGCACACAGCGACCGTGCCCTCTGCAGAAGGCCATCTAGTCTGGGATAGTGGACTAAAAATTGCTGGACAACCAGGTTCAACACGTGAGCCATACAAGGCACGTGTGTGACATTGCCCCGGCTAAGGGCCGCACCAAGGTTTGCAGCATTGTCGCACACGGCCTTCCCTGGTTGCAGGTCCAGTGGAGACAACCATTCATGAAACTGGGTCTCCAGAGCTGACCACAACTTCTCAGCTGTGTGACTCACATTTCCCAGACATTTCAAAGTAAACACAGCCTGATGCCGTTGAGCCCTGCTGCCAGCATAGTAGGGAGGTGTGCAGGATTCCTTCTGCGCAGTTAGAAAGCGGGTGGCATTACCAGACAGGCTTTGGGTGCAGGTGGAGGACCGAGAGGAGGTTGAGGAGGCAGAAGCAGTGGAGGAACTTCTAGATAAAGAGGATTGACGCACAACTCGTGGGAACTGCAAGACTTGGACCGCAGCCCCTTGTCCTGCTGTCACCATAGTTAGCCAGTGCCCAGTCAGCGACATGTAACGCCCCTGTCCATGCCTACTCGCCCAAGTGTCTGTGGTGAAATGCACCCTGTCACACACAGAGTTTCTCAAAGAAGCGGTGATGTTGTGTGCGACATGCTGGTGTAGCGCAGGCACACCTTTCTTTGAGAAGTAGTGCCAACTGGGCATCTGGTACTGGGGCACTGCGACGGACATAAGGTCTCGAAAATCCTCTGTGTCCACCAGGCGGAAAGGCAGCATTTCTGTAGCCAAGAGCTTGAAGATGGTGAAATTCAACCTCTTAGTTTTCTCATGGCTAGGAGGAAATGGTCTTTTACTTGTCCACATCTGAGGGACCGAGGGCTGGCTGTTGTGCTTAGACGGGGTTGAGTAGGGTGTCCCCAGCAAACTTGCCGGTCTGTGAGGAAGATGCAGGCGGAAAAGTTAGGTTGCCTTGATCCAAAGTTGGTGCTCTCGATGTCGGAGAACGCTCAACACAGGCTGGTATTTCCACTTCCAAATGAAATGGCCAATCACACTGGCTGTTGCGGGTAAAGAGGTGGCAGGTCTGCGTCCAAAAACAGGTGTGACTGCTGTCCCCCCAGTGACAGAGGATGAAGAGGCCGCGGATGCACAAGATGGGGCAGACGGTGGCTGGCCCGGCCCGCTAGGCCGCATTGTAGCACAGTAAGCTTCCCACTGCAACTTATGCTTCATATCCATGTGACGGTTCATGCATGAAGTACTCAAACTATGGATTTTTTGGCCTCTACTGAGCTTTTGGTGACAAATATTACAGATAACATGAGTTGGGTCATCCTTATCGATCTGAAAAAATGCCCAGGCTATGCAAGGCTTAGAGCCCATGCGACCTGAAGGGCCACTACGACTTGTGGTCAGAGGCAGAGTTGTGGTTGAGGATGCAGTTGTTGACATGCTTCCAGTACTCTGTCTCTGTCCAGGAAGGCGCAACCTAACCTCGTCGTCAATAGCATCTGTGACGCCCAGCTGCGCTTGGTATCACAGCTCCTAGAAGAGTGCATTGATGGAATCCTCCACAAGAGGCCCCCATAAACATTCACACATCTCCACCTTCCACCTCAGACCAGCAGAGGGAGCCCGTTAGGGATATAAATAGGGAAGGTGGAGGTAGGCAGTTCAGTTCCTCTGAAGAGTTCCTGCAGTAGAGAAGCCTAAGAGATGTCAGTCTGCAGTGGAGCTCAGTCTAGTCTAGAGAACTCAGTTAATAGTTCAGCAGTGGAGCACGAGGCTCCTGTTAGCTAGATTCAGGGAGCCCAATTAGAGCTTAAGGTGTGCCGGCGCCATAAGATCGGTGAAGCACGGCAAGTTGCCGTTAGTGTGTATAGCCTAGTGAGGGCCCGAGTAGGCCGAAGGCAAGTGGAGAGTTAGTACATAGGGGGCAGAGGAGCTCAACCAGCTCACCCCGAAGCATTTACCGGACACCGGATCCGAGCTTACCGGGATCTCTGACCCAGTAAGGCATAACCGGAATCCCTGGAGAACTACAAGTCCCAGGATCGCTAAGGTGCTGATGCGTAACAGAGCCAGGAGACGCTTAGGCCCCGCATACTGGGAGCGTGAACTCCAAGACAAGGCCCTACCACAAGGTCAGCCAGCGCAGGACAGAGACAAAGTTAGGCCTAGCTCCAGGCAGGTCAGAAACTTACTACGCAGAGGCAAGAAACAGGAGGCCCTACACCCGCTCATTAGGGAGGATCCTGATATGCACCCTTCACCCTACAGTGCTCCGGGATGTGCCTGAATTTCCACCAGTAAAAGGTACTGAAATGACTACCGTGTCCGTTCCCGTTCTTGCTCTGACCCAGCTGGGTCTCGCCTGTCCTGCATTCCCCCTGCATATTCTTTTCTGAGGCCTAGCTCCGCCTGTGGGGAGCTATACCATCGAGCTCCCTTATTACCGGCCTTAGTGGACTACTGCAGCGCTGGTGCTTCTCACCAGATACCACAAGTGGCGTCACGAACTCTTATAAAATTAACAATTATCCACCCTTTTAAAGACTAACCCCAGGGTACGGGCCCAGGAGCCGACCTCCGCGACATCCCAAAGGCCAGGCAAAGGCCCAGGTACCGAGTCATCCCCATCCCTTGGGCTAGTCACATCCTCCTCCACCTCCTCTGCTGACCTCATCGACTGGCTGACTGTGGGTTGACAGTAAGTGGGATCTCCAACCTCGTCATCATCACCCTGTGTGTTCTCACACCCATCATCCTCAGAGCCAACCTCTTCCTGCCCTAACCGAAAAGTCAAGTTGTCGCTTCAATCAGGTATTTGAGACTTATCATCGTCTTCATCATTGTCTCCACCAACAGGAGTTACAGTTTGGGAACGAGGGTCTACATTATGCTCAGAACCTTCTTCATCTGGTCCTGGATCCGACTCATAAAGATTCTGGGCATTAGTGCAGATCATTTCCTCGTCTGGATTAACAGAAGCTCTGGAGCAGACCTCCGTTTCCCAGGCTATAGTATGAGTAAACAGCTGTGCAGACTCAACCATCTGTGTTACCCCATACTCAGACGGGCAGCTGGAGACTTGGGAGCTGTGAGGAAGCAAGTGCGATTGGGGTGACACCTCTGAGGACTGGAGTATTTGTGATGTTGAAGTTGAGGTGCAGGAGAGCCCACTTGAAGGAGCACTTGATATATGTTGAAGCACCTGCTGTTTTGTGCCTCATCTGGAATTTGTAGCGATGGGCGTGTCCGTAAGAAAGGGATCGTATCACATTGTCCATGAAAAGAAGTAGACATCTTAGTTTGGCTGGAAGATGGTCTTTCTTCTGCAGATGTTACTCCCCCCCCACCGCAGGGGGCCTCGACCCACCAGCGGACAGGCACCAGTATTGAGAGAGGGGGGCTGGCCATCAGGGTCCACCGCAGCTCTGGCACAAACCCGGCGACACGGAGGTCGCACGGGCAGGAACGGACTGGCCGTGTCGGCTTTGCACTTTTTTGGTTTTAGAATGGCATGAAATGCCTATATCTGTGTCTCCCCCTCCTTTTACTCCTCCACCTCTTTTCTTTTCGCATGACTATATGTCCTTGTCACTTTTCCATGTGTTAGTTGTGTCTTCTGAGCAGTTTGTCAGCTCTTGGACACCTTTGAAGGTGTTTTCTATGTGTTTCTATGTGTTTTTGTTTGCCTGCCATAGGTTTTAACGGTGTTCGAAGGTGTTCGACGAACAGTTCGGCGAACATACGGGTGTTCGACGAACCGAACTCGAACACTACGGGGGTGGCTCAACACTACTCGTTACCACTTCTGCATTTGTCACTAGTGATGAGCGAGTATGTTCTGTTAACCCTTTCGGCGAGAATGCTTGGGCCGAGCACCGAGTAGTTACAGCTGCTCGGTGTTATGTTTGAATCACTCCCGTGTGCATGATTTGCGACTGTTTGACAGCTTTAGTACATGTGAGGAATGTCTATTTCTTACACATTCCTTACATGTATTAAAGTTGTCAAACAGTTGCAAATCATGCACATGGGAGTGATTAAAACATATCACCGAGCAGCTGTAACTACGCGGTGCTCGGCCCGAGCATACTCTGCGAAAGGGTTAATAGAACATACTCACTCATCACTATTTGTCACCCACTCCTGGTTTTGGCTTTCAAATACTTATGTAAAATACGGCCAAAATACTGAATGTGTGTACATGGCCATAGTGAAGCGATTACAACATCATGAGATAGAGAATTTCATTGTCTCGTTGCTTGCACAGTAAAGATTTGCTGTTTATGTTAATTAATTTTATATTTTGATAGACTTTTATGGATGCAGCAATGCCAAAAAATATGTATTATTATTAGTTTCTTCATTTTCAATAGGGGGGAATAAAATGTATTATATTATTTGAATTTTTAATATTTTTGTTATTTCTACTTTATTTTTAGTCCCTTTAGAACTGATTGCTTGTCCTATATACTGCAATACCACAAGCTTGGCTTCACATGAGTACCAAAATAGCAACCAAGGGAGCTATTCAGATGCCACTATTTGCTATGGGAGCCCATTGGTATCCCGCAATCACATTGCGGGGGGTGCTGATGGTAGCCAGTGCAATGCATTTAAATTTCACTGTCAGAGATTGCCAGAGGCATCTAAATGGCTAACAGCAGCTATTGGAAGCTAACTGTTGCTGCTACTGTTAGAGACAGATGCTGTGTGACTGTGACACAGGTGGCATCTCTCCTGTTTGAAAGAACTCAGCTCCTAAGGCCCTTCAAACTTGCATACCTGAGGGTGGATGTCCAGAACATTCATATAAGATAAGGGGTTAACCTCTTCCCAACAGGTGAAGAACTGACAAAACGCGCGTCAAGGAGTCTTCTGATGCCACTGTGGTACCTGGTGATACTATTATACAGATCATATGGTTTCCATTTGCTCTTGCATGGTGAGGTTAATCTTTGTGGCATATTTGTTCTCAGCACTATGCATCTTACATTACCTATAGCCGTTACTACTCACCTCTACCATTATAAACTCCTCTAGGAGCCATTATTTACATAGTTCCCTAGTGTTTTTCTCTATATATTGACCATTATATTGACCTTTCATAGCCCTTAAGACACTTATATTCTTATATATTTATATAGTGTTACTTTAGGGGTTATTATTTTTCTAGCTACCAACTATATCAAGGAGCTCTGGTACTGATTCGTGATGTATATATGCCAGGTGACTAGATGCTACCATTGACGGCATTAGAGTATCATTGCAGCCTCATTTGATACCATTGCTCTGACTTCTATAACATTGACATTTTTATGAATCAGAATTATATGATACCTGTAGCACTTGATCTTAGTCAGTTTATATGCACATGCCTTATACATATCCGGTTGGTGCTTGGGGCAGCTTATAGGGATATCGTCTCCTTCCTTTGCTTTTCTCATCTGCCTTATTTAGTTGTGCTTCTTTTGGAAACCACTGTTTACTAGTAGCAATTTTATATTTTGATATTTGTCCTAATTAAGACTCAATAAATTGTATAATTATTTAATGGCTTTCTTCTCTGGCTGCCTTCTCTTGGGATTGGGTATCTACCATCTGGTTTGTTGATATTTTTCCCATACAATCCCCTTTTTTTGGTTCTATGTTCTCATTAAGGGAAAAATCTAATAGGTGTTGTATTCATTGTTATTGCAGAAAACCCAACAGGGTATATGGATTATAAGAAACGTGATAAAGCCTGGGTTAATCAACTCAGGGTGGTTTTCGGAGAGAGGCTAACTAGTGAGAAGGAGACGTGTGATATTAAGGACCTGAAGCTTAGAATCCGGGAGTTACTTAAAAAACGCGCCAAAATCTGGTGGAATAAAGCTGCTTTAGAAAATTACTTACAGAAAGATATCTTGCCAAGGGGATTACGTATCCAATTATTCCCTACTCTAGAAATCGACGACCCTCTATTTATTAATAAATGGGAAGATACGCTTACTAAATGCTCAAAAACACTTCTGGAGCTTTTGATCGGTTTAGATAGAAAAGCCCTCGAACCTCTAGAAAAGGAGATAGACGATATCCGTGAGAAACTAAACTCTTCACTTTCTTCAGAAGAATGTAAAAACTTCGATCAGGTACTCGAGGAGGACCTTAATAAATGGGAGAGCGAAATTCAAAAAGTGAAGACGAAAAAATATACTCGGGATCTGAGTGATTATCAATCCAATAATATCTATCGTTGGAAAACTAAAAGTAGAAATAGACCTCGCTCTCACTCCTTCTCTAGTACTTCTAATATTTCAGAAGAAGAATGTGGCGGTGGAGTAGGTCGTTTTTTAGACAAACGTTTTCCTCTAAATACAGAGGATATCCCTACCCCATCTCATCTACAAGTGAGAACTCCTTCAGCCAAAATGAAAAATCGTCCATACAACTTCAGAGAGAAAAGAACCAAGAAATTCTAAAGGTAATAAATTTATCTAAAATTCCCCTATCTAGAGCACAATCTGAGGTTCTATCTAAGGGGCTCTCTTTTTCACCTGTGGAGAGATTCGATTGTTTTACAACAATTAAAGATTTGGAACTGTTTGCCAGAAAATTATGTTTTAAAAAATACTTTTCCGGCTCAATGATTCCTTCATCGACAGCTGAGGCATTAGCCCTTCATGATTTGGAATCCTTGGAAGCGGAACAAACAGTGCAATCCCCTTCAACTGCTCCCGTGCATCTTCACCGTGGCTCTAGAGCATTCCCGCCCTTGTCCTCCTGCCCACAAATCGAAATCTTCGTTAAATTAGTACGGGAAGATCTTTCCAAATTGGACACTAAGATCCATTCCGATAATCTATCGTTACCCTTACGCCGCGAGATTAAAGAATTACAAGGTATGAAAAATATAGTAATTAAAAGAGCAGATAAGGGCGGGAATGTGGTTATTTGGCCGGTGGAGATGTACGAGGCGGAGGCCTCTAAACAACTTTATGAGGTAGACAAATACAGAAGACTTGAAAACATTCCATTAAATGCATTTCGTAGAGAACTGATGGATCTGATCGATGATGGATTGGAATCCAACGTGATTACATCTAAAATGGCGGAGGCATTAATACTAGACTTTCCAGTCAACCCTACCCTTTATCTACTGCCTAAGGTCCACAAGGACCCCCGTTGCCCTCCCGGCAGACCCATTGTATCGGGAGTGGGGGGTCTTTGTGGACCCGCCTGTAACTTCATTGATTTCTACCTACAGCAGTGTGTTGAGACTCTTCCCTCATTCATTAGGGATACCACTGACATCCTTAGAAGGCTTGATGGTGTTATAATGGAGGATGATATGTGGCTGGTCACCTGCGACGTGGAGTCCCTTTACACGTCTATACGGCATGACCAAGGAATACAAGCTGCCAAATTTTTTCTTAACATGACAAACCTGGACCCAGAACTTATTGAATTTATATTAAATCTATTAAAATTTATTCTTACACACAATTATTTTTTGTTTAAGGACCACCCCTTCCTACAGCTCCAGGGCACTGCAAAAGGGGCGGCTTGTGCGCCCTCATATGCAAATTTGTTCCTGGGCCTGTGGGAGAGGGATACGGTCCTTAATACCCCAGGAAACGACGTAGTGGTTCTCTGGTCACGCTATATAGACGACGTGCTATTTATTTGGCAGGGCTCCACGTCGCAGTTGGAGATGTTTCTTAATAACCTTAATAACAACGAATGTAATATCAAATTGACTTGGAAATATAGTCAACAACAAGTCGACTTTTTGGACTTGCTTATTTCCAAAAACTCAGACAGTACGTTAGGCACAGACATCTTTCGTAAAGCCACATCAACTAACTCATTACTTCACTTTTCCTCATCTCACCATCCTAAGCTTAAGAGCTCCATTCATATTGGCCAGTTCTTAAGGGCACGAATGATCTGTTCAAGCGAAGACAGGTTCATAAAACAAGCTAATGAACTGACTAGGAGATTTCATAACAGAGGCTACAGACAATATGATATTCAGAGGGGACTGTCTAGAGCAACGAATACTACTAGACATACCCTTCTAAGTGCACCTTCAAGATCCAGCAAGAAACAGAGATCTGACCAATCTAACGAGAGTCCGAGATTTATCTCAACGTTCAATGCAAACTGGAGGGGAGTCAAGGATATCCTATGCAAACATTGGCCTATCCTCTTGACAGACAGGGATTTATGTAACAATTTGACATCTCAGCCACTCATTACCTGGCGTAGATCACAAACATTGGGAAATTTACTATCAAAGAGTCACTATATACCTCCAGGCAATCGTTTCATTTTTGGCAGCAGAGGTCCACCATGGGGTAGTTTTCCTTGCAGCAGATGTTCCATTTGTAAATATATCCCAAAAACATTAGAATTTGAGAACTCTAGTCATGATAAGATTTTTAAAATCGTACACCATATATCATGCGATACCGTAGCAGTGGTTTACCACCTCACTTGCCCTTGTGGATTGATTTACGTGGGTATGACTACAAGGTTATTTAAAACCCGCATTCAAGAACACATTCGCGATATCAAAAATGCAATTACATGTCAAGAACCCGGGTTACTTAAAACCATTCCTAAGCATTATTATGAAGCCCACCAATGCAATCCCAAGGGCACGATAGTCTGTGGTATTGACCACATTTCGCTCGGTATCAGAGGTGGCAATGTGAAACAGAAACTGCTGCAAAGAGAAACACGTTGGATTACAGTATTAGATACACTTGCCCCCAAGGGTCTCAATGAATATGTTAGCTTCAAGTCCTTCCTGGCTTAGATAGGCTGAGTACCTATATTTTAACAGCTGTCCACTTTTTAACTGTTTTGTCTGCCTCGTCTTAGGTATATGACTCACATGATGTTGTCTTTTCTGACCGACGGTGGAATGCCACGCCTGATTCCCATAATTACCAATATGGACTTCATTCGTTATACCTACTGATTTGGACCTTGTTCTTCTGGCCCTAAGAAAATATTCCGAATGAAGAAAATAACATCACCTACTAAGAACCGGAACAGTGGTATTACGTGACATATTGAGTACATTTTATATCCATCGATTTGGACCTTATTTTTCTGGCCCTAGGAAAATATCCCGGATGAAGAAAATAATATTTCCTATTAAGTACTGGAACAGTGTTATTAGGTGATGTATTGAGTATTTATACCATGTCTGTATGTGTATATGACGCGCCCCCTGGGCCTGTGCTGCTGCTGCTGTGCAGGGGGAATACCCAGAGCCGGATCGCTGGGGGGGTTGTAGTTCTCCGTGGCGGTGACCCGGTCCGTGCCCAGGGTGGTCAAACCAGTGGCAGTCTATTTGTATGGTAATAAGTGTCCGACTACGCCACCCGTGGATTGCGGTCAGTGGGGACCGCTGCTGCGCTGCAGACCGCTGAGGCTGATGTTGTTTGCACAGCTGAGTATGGGATGACTCCCCACGGGAGAAGTATTGCCTCAGGGCAGCTAATGTGGATGATGGTGGTAGCGATGGTGTGAGGGTCCCAGTGCTAGTGGTGCTGGAGCAGCAAGGAATCACAGAGACGTGTGGTGCAGTTTCCAAAGCTTTACTCACAGTTGTTGCTCCGGTCACTTCGGCCAGCAGTGACCGCCCGAGCCGTGCTGCGTCCACCAGGTGAGGGACTCGGTCAACTCCCAAGCAATTCCAGAGTGTGGCTGAAAGCTCCCCTCTCTTCCTTTCTACTGGCCGTCCCCACCAGTGACCCACCTTTGTCCAGCTTCCTCGGGCCTTCTGTTGGTGAAACCTCTCTCCGGTCTCCCTGACCCTATGCGGTATGCCTTTCTGGTGGATGTAGTGAGGGGTCGCACCAAGATGTGATCACGACCTCCGGTTTTGGCTGAGGATTAGTCGCCTCCACCAATTCGGGTTCCGGTACCCTGCTCTGCCAACCCTTCACCCAGGATCTCCTCTGGGAATATGGGGTTCCTTCTGCCTTCGTGTCTCTGGGCCTTTCTTTGTGTTCCTTGCCTCCTTTCTCCTCCGTTTCAGTTCCTTTCTTACTTTCCTTCCTGTTCCTTCTCCTTTCTCTTTCTGCTGTCTCAGGCCTCCACTCCAGGCTTGCCTCTGGAGCTGGGCCCAGACTGAGCCACAGCTCCCTGTCAGCCCTCTCTGGCTGAGCTCCTCTCTTCTTCTCCTCCTCTCTGAACTGAACCCTGATCTAAGATGGTGCCCACCTTTTATACCTCCTTCTGTGTGTGAGCCCAGGTGACTAGCAACCAATGGGCTCCTATCTATGCCCAGAAACCCACCCCTATCTGCTCCTACACCACTGGGTTTTCCTCCCCCTCCCCACTCCAGCCAGGAACAGAAGCTGTCGTGCCTGCACTCTATCTAGTGGGAGCACCGTTGATCTGTTCCTCGGAAATGGGGTGTGTGTTGTGCATGCAGCCTACTGAGCCCCGGTCCACACTCCATCCTTACCCGGGAGTGGAATATCACACCTCTGGTTCGAGGTGCAATACCCCTGTAGCAGCCGAGTCCTCGGGGTGCTACATTCCCCCCTGGTAAATCACAGCACGTCCTCGGGCTGGAAAAGAGCAAAGACAATTTAAAACATACAAATTTTTAAAGTGCACTCATATATAAGACATTAACTTTTCACTCATCCCTTTATGGGAGGTACTCTTTTCTTCTTAACGTTACTGGTATAAAACATTTTTTTTTTTTTTTTTTTTTTTTTATAAAACATTCTACTAAAGCCACTGGGACTCTTTTTGCAAAACACCATATAAAACTTTTGGCATTACTATTTTAGCAGCATATTAAACTTTCCATTATAAGACATTTTCAAATAAACATTTTCAAAACATATTCTTGAGCTCTGGCCGCTGTGCAACTTGCGACCAGGTAAAGGTGCAACAGTCCATTTTAATCCACCTTGAGGTAGACGTTGCGGTTCTTGTATAAAACCAGTAGGGGGCGCTTTAAGAAGCGCAACTATGTACAAGGGTATGGCCGCTCTCAGTCCTCGGCCAGTGGGAATAGGGGAATGGCTGCTCACAGTCCTCAGCCTGGTAATTTAGGAAGGGGCACACAGGTAACAGTTCACACAATCAACAATTTCACAACAGTTCTTGTACCCCGACGGGTAACTATATACAGTTCCACTTTACCATTCTCTAATAATGGTGTCCTCCTTGCTCTTCCGGGTAGTCTTCAGGTCCGTCCGGACCCTCGGTGTACTCTGTTTCTGGGCGGTACTGTAGTTCCTCCTCCGTGAGCCTGTGAACGTGGAGGGCGTACGGTCCCTTGGCACCCTTGTGCCGGGTGAAGGTGACCACATCACCCGGGTAGAGATCACGTCCGCTGTGTCCCTCCGGCAGGTGGCTCTCGACATCTCTGCGGGTGACAAAGACGTCGCCGGGGGTTCGATGGTCTCGGATAAAGCCCCGGCCATGCTCCAGCTGGAACTTTATTACGGTCCCGTTGACTCGGGGACCGCGGGCGGCTCGGGGATCTTGTCGGGCCCTGCGCTTCTGCTCCGCGCTCCGGGCCTGCAGCTGTTCTTCTCGGATTCGCCTCTCCCGCCGTTCCCTTTCAAATACCTCCAGCTGTTGACGGCAGCACTCTTCACGCCGGGCTGCGTCCGCCCGGGTCTCCTGGGTGAACCCTATGAGATTCTCACCGGTGGGGTCCCATGCAAACTGGGCATGCTCCAGCGGAAGCGGAGCGATTTTGGCGGGCTCCGGAGCCGGGATCAGAGGCTCACACAGGGGCCGTTCCCTCCGGAAACGGGGGTTGACGTACTCCGGTGGCCACACGAAGGGCAGCCCGTCCGGGCTGGTATGTTGCGCATAGAGATCTGCGCCCAAGGGTGGCACCATGGGCCCCGATCGGGGAGCAGCGCCCCGGGTTGCTTGGCCTTGCGACCAGGCCGGGGAACTTCCGGTTGGGTCTGGGGGTGGCACTGTTGAGGAAGAGGACGCTGGAGGGGCAGCGGCGCCCGGGTTCACCAGGCCTTGCGACCAGGCCGGTGGTACTTCCTCTTTTGCCGCGCCTGGGGTCGAGGGGCGTGGCGCGGAACGGGGCGTGACCGCGGCTCCTGCCGCTTGAGGCCTAGTTGGTAGCAGTGGCGGCGCGGCAACGGGTGTGGTGAGTGGGGCTTCGGGCTCTGCGACGGGAGGCTGGGGCAGGCTCGCGGCTGCTGGGCTCGGGGTGATGACGTCCCCATTACCTGCCTCAATCCTTGCAGCTCCCTCCGCGGCGTCATCTCCGGCCTTCGTCCCTCCTGCACCATCCTCAGAGGCAGACGTGCTCCATGTTGCGGGTGGCGCCTCCTGCTGGCGGGTTTCAGCCTGCCGGGCCATCTCCCTTCTCCACTCGGCCAGCGCATCCTGCTGTGCCCGGGCCATCCTCCGGTCCAAGTCCTCCAGCGCAGCCTGTGCACGCTCCGGATCTCTGGGGAGCTGTGCCAGGATCTCCACTAGGCTGTCTGGCGGTGCGGCCTGCAGCAGGCTCCGGACCAAGGTGTTGGCACTGCTGGACGCTTCCTCCATTCCCGGGTGCGGTCTGTCCAGACTGATCCAGAGCGGGCCCTGCCCCACAGTTTTCTTCACTTCCCGCCCCCATTGGGGGTGGTCCTGGGGCAACTTGGTGACAGTCAGTTTCAAGGGCAGCCCTCCCACGCTGATGGACATCTCTACTGCTGCATTCATGGCTGGTGGGGGCGGGCTCCTTCTTTGGCGCCACTCTGGGACCTGGCCCACGATGGGAGGTGGCTTCCTGCTGTCCTTTGGTGCGCACATAATGGCGTCCGCTCTGCCAGGGCGGGAAAAACTGATGAAGATGGCGGGAAACGGTCCAAGATGGCGTCTGATGGCGGGAATCGGCTCCGGATGGCGGGAAACGACTGGAAATGGCGGGAGACTTCTTTTTAAGGTACATGTGCAGTTTTCTTCAGGCACGCAATACCCGCTTGTGGCGGGTTGGTAACGATCCTGCCGACTACGCCAAAGTTGACGCGCCCCCTGGGCCTGTGCTGCTGCTGTGCAGGGGGAATACCCAGAGCCGGATCGCTGGGGGGGTTGTAGTTCTCCGTGGCGGTGACCCGGTCCGTGCCCAGGGTGGTCAAACCAGTGGCAGTCTATTTGTATGGTAATAAGTGTCCAACTATGCCACTCGTGGATTGCGGTCAGTGGGGACCGCCGCTGCGCTGCAGACCGCTGAGGCTGATGTTGTTTGCGCAGCTGAGTATGGGATGACTCCCCACGGGAGAAGTATTGCCTCAGGGCAGCTAATGTGGATGATGGTGGTAGCGATGGTGTGAGGGTCCCAGTGCTAGTGGTGCTGGAGCGGCAAGGAATCACAGAGACGTGTGGTGCAGTTTCCAAAGCTTTACTCACAGTTGTTGCTCCGGTCACTTCGGCCAGCAGTGACCGCCCGAGCCGTGCTGCGTCCACCAGGTGAGGGACTCGGTCAACTCCCAAGCAATTCCAGAGTGTGGCTGAAAGCTCCCCTCTCTTCCTTTCTACTGGCCGTCCCCACCAGTGACCCACCTTTGTCCAGCTTCCTCGGGCCTTCTGTTGGTGAAACCTCTCTCCGGTCTCCCTGACCCTATGCGGTATGCCTTTCTGGTGGATGTAGTGAGGGGTCGCACCAAGATGTGATCACGACCTCCGGTTTTGGCTGAGGATTAGTCGCCTCCACCAATTCGGGTTCCGGTACCCTGCTCTGCCAACCCTTCACTCAGGATCTCCTCTGGGAATATGGGGTTCCTTCTGCCTTCGTGTCTCTGGGCCTTTCTTTGTGTTCCTTGCCTCCTTTCTCCTCCGTTTCAGTTCCTTTCTTACTTTCCTTCCTGTTCCTTCTCCTTTCTCTTTCTGCTGTCTCAGGCCTCCACTCCAGGCTTGCCTCTGGAGCTGGGCCCAGACTGAGCCACAGCTACCTGTCAGCCCTCTCTGGCTGAGCTCCTCTCTTCTTCTCCTCCTCTCTGAACTGAACCCTGATCTAAGATGGTGCCCACCTTTTATACCTCCTTCTGTGTGTGAGCCCAGGTGACTAGCAACCAATGGGCTCCTATCTATGCCCAGAAACCCACCCCTATCTGCTCCTACACCACTGGGTTTTCCTCCCCCTCCCCACTCCAGCCAGGAACAGAAGCTGTCGTGCCTGCACTCTATCTAGTGGGAGCACCGTTGGTCTGTTCCTCGGAAATGGGGTGTGTGTTGTGCATGCAGCCTACTGAGCCCCGGTCCACACTTCATCCTTACCCGGGAGTGGAATATCACACCTCTGGTTCGAGGTGCAATACCCCTGTAGCAGCCGAGTCCTCGGGGTGCTACATATACGTACATACATGTATGTTAATATTTGTGCGCATGTGTATGTATATTCATGTACACGGTCGATATTTATATATAACCGATGTGATACATTTAGTGCACAAATGCTTTGCATATTACTAGTATATCATGTATACACTACTTTGAGGATTATAGTTGTATATATATATATATACATATATTGGTAATTGAGCACCTCTATTCTCTATCTGGTATGTCTTCATATGGCTAACTGACCACTTTTATTATTATTATTGTTAACTTTATCTGTCACTTATCCATGTGAACAATATTAGTTATTTATACTTACATGACTCCATCTGATACCAGCTGGGAATACACTAGACTATTATGGGGATATATAATTATTCACTAGCAGGCTTTCTCATATATACACTGATACTCTCTTTTTTGATGCCGGCTGTTGTGGCTCATGGGCGTCCCAGGCACCTCTGGACTGGCCACCCACCTGCTGTCTGGTTGTATGCCCCTGATTGCCACAGCGGTCGGTATTCAATCCCTCCTCTGGATGCATCTGATCCGGCGCACCGCCGGCATCTGGGACGGGCCTGGGTTGCCATGACAGCAGGCCGGTTGTTATTACTTCCGCCCTGCATTGTACGGCGTGCTCGGGGCCCGCCCGGCTACCGGAGAGGGCGTGGCATTGGGATTTACTTGATGCCCATTGGTCGGTTCTCACGTTGAGTCATATATATAGACCCACCTACACATCACTAAGCCACGCCTCCACGTTGAGGCGCGCTATCAGTCCCCTGTCAGCTGTGCCTGCACACCGCACCTACAACATGTCTCTAGGTAATGTTGCTTGCACTAATACCTTGTATCTTTCATAGCCCTTAAGACACTTATATTCTTATATATTTATATAGTGTTACTTTAGGGGTTATTAGTTTTCTTGCTACCAACTATATCAAGGAGCTCTGGTATATACCACTGATTCGTGATGTATATATGCCAGGTGACTAGATGCTACCATTGACGGCATTAGAGTATCATTGCAGCCTCATTTGATACCATTGCTCTGACTTCTATAACATTGACATTTTTATGAATCAGAATTATATGATACCTGTAGCACTTGATCTTAGTCAGTTTATATGCACATGCCTTATACATATCCGGTTGGTGCTTGGGGCAGCTTATAGGGATATCGTCTCCTTCCTTTGCTTTTCTCATCTGCCTTATTTAGTTGTGCTTCTTTTGGAAACCACTGTTTACTAGTAGCAATTTTATATTTTGATATTTGTCCTATTTAAGACTCAATAAATTGTATAATTATTTAATGGCTTTCTTCTCTGGCTGCCTTCTCTTGGGATTGGGTATCTACCATCTGGATTGTTGATATTTTTCCCATACAATCCCCTTTTTTTGGTTCTACATTATATTTGCCTATGTGTGGTGAGGTGAATTTCTTTGGCATAATTGTCTCTAGCATTATGCATCTTATATAACTTTTGGCCACTTTTGGCCACTGGTATTCACCTCTGCCATCATAAGCTTCTCTATGAGCCATTTCTCATATACTTTTCAGGTGTGGCTCTCTATATACTGATCATCATATTTGAATTCATGTGAGGCTGTTTGCCTATATGAGACAACTTTCACCCATGCACTATGCACTTTATGATTACATGGAAGTGATTTCTACATTGCTATGTTGAATTCTTTGTTGTTCTTTACACATTAGTGATGATGTGTTATGTGATGGTTTTATTTATTAATACATCGTGGTTAATATAGAATATTCCTATTTTTTGCCATCCCATGCAACTTGATTTAATCTGACATTGTATCATAATATGAGCTGTATCTTTTCATTATTTCTGTAATTGAGCTGCAACCAGGTTCCTGACCATTTGGCGCAAGATTGTTTTTTTATCCTTTCACAACTCCTATTCCTTGTATTGTTTTTACATAGTGTATATATTAATAAAGATTTTCTATTATTACTATATTATCTTGTGAAGGGTTCTATATTTTGTATCGATTTTTTTGCATACCGGAGGGTTGATGTGTGGCGCCCCTGAGGGTTCGGTCGCCACAGAGGTATTGCATCTCACCCAGTGGTGTGGTACCTCACTCTCAGGTAAGGAAGGAGTACAGTTCAGGACCCTAACACCTGCATTCACTACACCACATTTCAGGGGGACAGGGCGAGATTGCTCCTATGGGAGAGCACAGTCCCTGGTCCCTGGCTGGAGTGGGGGGAACCACCTAGAGAGGGGGAACCATGTAGTGGATGGGGTGGAGGAAGTAGGTCCTGGGAGCACTTGGAAGGAAGTGGTATAAAATAGAGACACCATCTTAGAAAGACAGATTAGTCAGTGGAGGAGAAGTGACAGGAGCAGAGGCTCTGCATGAGCTCTGCTCCAGAGGCAGGCCTAGCCAGTGAGGCCCAAGTCTGGGAAGAGAAGGGGAGCAGGAAAGGCTCCAGGAGTAGAAGAGAAGGGATCCTAGGAGTACGGGCAGTGCTGGAGGCAACCCGTACGCCCGAATCTACAAGACAGTGGAAGGATCAAGCCGCAGAGGGGACCGGCCCCTTACTAGCACGGATACTTCAAGTCCATCTAGCAACCGGAAGTGACTGTACTTTCAGGGTGCAGATACCCACTACCACAGTTAACAATCGCCGAAAAGGTGGCCACATAGGGCCCAGGGGACTGCAGGTCGCCCACCAAGACCCGAGGCCACCGGCTTGGGACACTGACTGTGAGGCGCAGGGCAGGAGGGTGAGAGCCAGCGCAGGAAGACGGCTGAGGAAGGCACATAGAAAGGGGTCCTGCTAAGTGCTCTGGAAATACCTGAGGGTGGACTGAGCCCCACACTGAGTACGCACAGCATGACGTGGGAAGTTATGATCTGCAGTTATAACTTGGAAAGCAACAACTGTGAGTAAAGACCCTGGGACTGCACTATCTTGTCTCTGTGTTCCTTGCTGCGCCATCCCTCACTGCACTACAGCGCCCAGCACAACCTGCACAACCACCATCATCCACACACTGCCCTGAAGCTAACTCTTCGTGTGGGGAGTTATACCATCATTGCTGCAAAACCACCAGCTTCAGAGGACTGTTCTGCAGCGGCGGCCCCCTGTAGCCGCACTCCACAGGTGGCGTAGTCGGACATTATAAAAACCTATACATATCATTCCCCTTGGACTGACCGCCCTGGGTTACGGACCGGGTCACCGCCACAGTGACTACAACCCCCAGCATCTACCGGTCCCGCTCCGGGTACCCCACGGCCCAGGGGGCGCGTCAGATGTACCAGAACATTTATAAACACCAAGGGGTTAACCTCTTCCCAACAGGTGATATACCACTTTTCTGCTTTTGTTTTTTTCCTCGCCTTTTTCCAAGAGGGATAACTTTTTTATTTTTCCATTGTTGAAATTTTGAATGACACTATTTATTTTACCATTCAGTTAACTGTAAAATGGGAAAAAAATCCAAGTGAGGAGAAATTGTGAAAAAAGCAAAGAAAAAGAAATTACACAATAGTTTGGGGGGGATTTACTTTTACAGTGTTCAATGTTTGATAGAAATAGCCAGGCAATATGATACTCTAAGTCAGTACAAATGCACAGATTCCAAACTAAAGTGGTGAAAAAAGTTCAAAAAATTGTAGAAAAAAAAATTAGTTTGCGTAACTATTTTCCGAGACCTCTAAGGTTTTCATTTTTATATTGATGGTCCTATGTGAGGGCATGTATTTTTACATGGTGAGTTTACCATTTTTTTCTCCTTCCTGCATTTACAGATATGGCTAATTAATTTTATATTTTAATAGATCCGACGTTTATGAACACAGCGATACCACATATGATTATTTTTTATTTCTTTAGATTTAATGGGGAAAGAGTTGGGTGATCCGAATAATTATATTTATTTATTTATTTTTTTAATTTTTAAAAAACATTTTATTTCACTGTATTTTTTAGTCTCCTTAGGAACTTGAACATGCAATCATCCATTCGCTTTACTATGTGTTGCAATTCCACAGTATTGTATTATATAAAGGAAATCATGGCATTAGTACTCTGCGATCAAGAGGAACAGCATGCTGTCCAGACCGCACACTTTAAATGCCACTGTCAGGGATCAACAGTGGCATTTAATGGGTTAAACTGCCATTTTAGGTATTAACAACTGTCATCTGCCAGAAATAATGGAGGCTCCTAGATTTCTGCCCTGCAGACGATCAGTGGGAACCGACTGGGAATATCGGTGCCAACATCACTGGGACGGTGCTGCCATAAGTATTGTTTTTAATTTCTATGGGCCCTGAATTTATTAAGCAGGGGCTGTCCAGTAGTGGACACCCCCTTTAGCTAAGTAGATTTTAAAAACACCTTGTATAATAGATGAAAAACTGCCCAATACCCTAATATACAGTGTACTTGCTATATATACAGTATGTGTTTGGATTCATAGAAATACTTAATGGAAATATGGAATAACGCAATTAGCTCTTTTTGATATCCCATGTGTGATTTTATGACATTTTTGTTTTTTCAACATTGACAGTGACTTCAAAGTAACTTCAAAGTGAATTACAAGTCAAACGTTAAAGATTTATATTTATAATGACAAAGATGGAGAATGAAAAATTATCTGTGTTTTATTAGAGATATGTGGGTGAATTCACAGACTACCAACTTTTGCTACGTGAAATACTTTTTCTTCACGGTAATTAATATGTGGTATTTTCCAGGCGATATGTAATCCCATCATCCTCGACTAAAAGGGAAAACGTGAGAAAAAGGAAATAAATGTATGTTTTTCCTAGTTATAACCGAAGCTTCAAAAAGTTATATGTAAAGGAAAAAATATTAAATACATATGGTGCTTATGCTCTCATTTTATTTGGTTTGATTGTAAAAAGCAGATATCTACCAAGATCAAACAGATAAAAAAAGACATATTTGAAGACCTTTGTTAACCTAGTAAAAAGTAAAGTTCTTTTTATAAGACTTTTTGCCCCCAAAATTCTTCCTCACCACCAAATATATGATGATCCTGAACCAAATTCACCTTTTTAACTAAATTATACAGATCAGCTAACCAAGGCTAATTAGACTTATAGGGTTGTTCCAGTTCAGACAATGTTCTGCGCCAACTGCAGCTTGTTAAAATATAACAAACCCCAGATCCATTGACAAATTTCCATGGCTTCTCCCGGTGTCTGGCATTGACTGCGGAACTGACGTTACGTCGACATAGCGGTAGCCAATTAGTGAACTCATTGGCTCTGAAGGGGATATTATGTCTATATGGGCAAAGCCTCTGAACCCACTGATTGGCTGTCAACAGGATATCAGCGCTGCAACCAATGCCAGACACCTGGAGCAGCAGCAGAGACTCGCCACTGGACCCAGGAAAGGTGAGTACAGCAAAATTTGTTATGTTCTAACAATCTGTGGCTGGGGCAGAAAAATGTCTGAAAAGGAACAAGCCCTTTAAGGTGCGTTTACATGCTAAATGTTTGCCAATTGATGGTCTTTTAATAGTCTGTTTAGACAGAATGACCAGACTTCCAATGGACACAGAACGAACGGTAATAAATCGTTCTGCGTGCATAGAATGCAATTGTTCTCGGCATCACATGTCCTTGTTTCAAAGGACGATGTGCTGCTTAAACATCATTTCACCCTACAAAACTAGCGCTTTTCTAGCTTGTCGAGTGATTATTGATAGCCTGTTTACACTGGAATATTATCGTGATGCAAGAGTTCCTACGAACAATTGTTCACAATAATTGGCAAATGTAAACGCACCCTTGGAATTTGCCCAGACTCAGTTGCTCTGCACATCATTATGTTTTTAAAATTATAAAGCAATGACGTATTAAATAATAAATTAAAGTAGTGTGATGAAAAACTACACAGTTTTTATTATTTATGAAAAATACTCATGGAAAACTACAGTGTTTACTGACAAATGTTATTTTCAATATGCAAAGATGATATTCAAATCTGGAACATATGGAGCCACATACAATATATTGTATTAGGCCAGAACACTGCTACTTTCTAAGCATTACTGTTTGGGTAAATCTTATTTAACTGCATAATATATAATGCATAATAGTCTTATACAAAAATATCACTTCTTTTGTGTCTCCAGTAACAATGCAGAACTATGTGTCAAAAGGAAAAAAAAGCTGTTAACCTCGCATGCGTACCCGACTAATGTGTTGTAACTAAAGGCATTAGGTGCACCTTAAATTCGTAAATCTGAGCTGGTTTTTCTGTCTATTTCGATATTATTAGATATATGAATATACTCATCACTCTCACCCACAAAGCGCTCCAATCTTCAGTATCACCCTACTTCTCCTCTCTCGTCTCAGTCTATCACCCTACCCGTGCCCTCTGTTCTGCTAATGACCTAAGACTAACATCCTCAATAACCCGAACCTCCCATTCCCGTCTCCAAGACTTCTCGCGAGCTGCGCCAATTCTTTGAAGTGCACTACCCGGGACACTTCAATTAATCCCCAATATCCACAGTTTTAAGCGTGGCCTAAAAAAGCACATTTCTTTACACTGGCCTATCGCAACAACATATTTATCTAACTATCCCCGTTTTGCCCATACAAAATTTTCTACCAAACCAGGACCCACGTAGCATCTGTTCACACACCCCCAGGCACTTAATAGGCTCTGGGTCCATACACATACTGGTCAGTGACCGGTTCATGCATCATTACGTGAACACCCTTTTTCTTATATTGATGGCCGGACTGTATAATATATGCAATTGTTACTATCCACCTTTCGTGTCTTCCCTATTTCCTCATAGATTGTAAGCTTGCAAGAAAGGCCCTCACTCCTCTTGGTATCTGTTGATTTATGTGATTATTGTTATTCTGTAATGTCTTTTATTGTCTGTACAAGTCCCATCTAAAATGTAAAATGCTGCAGAATATGTTGGCGCTATAGAAATAAAATTATTTTAATTGTTATTATTATTATCTACCTGAACAGTGTGGGGTTTGTTTGACACAAATTTAATTCCATCTACTAACCTGGGCTATTCACTAGACTGTGTCTCAGCCTGCTGATTTTGTCCTTCTTCACATCCCATCTGGTTTTCCCCAAGCTTCATAACTACTTCCATCTTGCTCCACCAGCCAGCAGCTATGCTGTAGACTGAACCCAGGGAGTAGGGGTGAAAGGGAGAAAAACAGCATTTCCTTGCATCCTCTTGGATAGATTAACTTCAGCTCACAAAGACTGCCTGTAAAAAAAGAATCATTTAAGGCTATGTGTATACAGTGTCTTTTGCTGAGTTTTGGAACAGAAAATGAGCAAAAATTCAAAGGGTTTTGACACTTAGAAGAGGATTTGGAGAGTTTGTGCTCAATTTCTGCTCCAAAAACTCATTGAAAAATTCAGTGTGCACATAGTCTAAGAGTTGCCAGGTCCACATGAACAAGAAAGAACACATGAAAAAAAATCAAAACAAATTAAAACTTTAGGAGGTGGAATGTACACCGCATTGCTTCTATGGCTGGCTAGTACAGAAACAATATCCTGTTATTTATGGTTGGTAGAACATACAGGACTGAAGAAAACAGCTGTCAGTAGAATGTGCCTTCCTGTTAGAGCTGGAATGCCACTTGGGCATCATTGATAAAGCAAGACTCATACAGTGCAAAAAATATATAACTACTGTACATAATTTCAAAGTGATGTTTAAAAACTATATAAAAAAGCAGCTGACTGATGTTCTATAATAAAATATTTTTAGCTTAAAATTTTCAGAAAATGAAGCACATTACTAAAGCAGATATTAAAGAATAAAAAAAAATTTAAATATAAAACGCATATTACAAAAGTGAAAAAAAATGGAAAATTGAGTTTATAAGACAAAATGAAAATTGAAGCAATGAACTACTTAAACTTTTTTCCCGGATACACAATATGAATTTAGCTTCTAGGTTAAGTCTGTTAATTTGTTTGGTCAGATGTAGGGATTTTGGGAAATTAATCTTCTTAGTCCCTTTTGTTTTAGAAAAAGCCAAATACAAAGATCTACCTTACAGAAATATTCAGCACACTTGGTCTGCTGATCCACTACTGCGTCACTGTGACTCACAGTTGATACACTCATGAATAGGACTTCATCATTTATTACAGCTGCAGAATTATCTGGATAATTCTGTGATGTACTTAGTGATGTAATGAAACTATTCAGCTGACGGTTAAAGTACTAATAAACTTGGCTACTGAAGACAAATAAGACTTGCTGTGTCTGGTACTTACAGCCCAATGTAAGGTTGTAAGGTCTACAATCCATTAACTGTCCCAATATGAAGTCTATGGAAAAATAGAAAGAGAAATTATTAACCCGTAAAGGATCAGGTACATTTTGAACTTAATGAACAAACATTATTTTTTATTTTTTCATTGTCGCATTCAAGGAATCATACATTTTTTTTTCTCATTGTTCTGGCTGTATGAGAGCTTGTTTTTTGTGAGATGAGTTGTATTTGTAAGTGATTCAATTTTGAGGTATATAACTGATTAACTTACTCTTATTAACGCTTTATGGAAAAAAAATCTATAAAAAATAACAATATATATTTTTTTACTTTTTATTCATATGATACCAAATGTATATAGTTCTATATATGTTTTATTAGTTTTATGCACTAAATACACTGTTTGAACAAAATATTATCTTTTTTTGTGTCGGCATATTCTGTGAGCCATAAGCCATATTTCACTTTTTGAGAGGTGGAATCATTGGATGAATTGCGATGCTGGCCTCTGCATGTCGGGTATTCTGATACTGCACGGCGACAGTGCACTCTGTTGCCGGCTTGTTACTGCTGATCTGAGCCGGCGAGAGAGCGCGCTGTCATTGAGTACATCATAGAGTGCACTTGCCCAGTCCCTGAATTAAGGTCACTGTTGACGCTTCATTTCAGGGAGGTGGCAGAGGCTGCAGCAGTGAACGCAGTCCCTGTCTCCTGATGATGCTCTGTCTCCTGAGATTCTCAAACGAAGCGGCATCAAAAAGTAAGTAGGAAGAAAAAACAGTTAGATAGTGTTGTTTGGGAAGAAAAGGAAATTTTTAATTCAAGTATATTAGAAAATAGTTTTGATTATAGCATTAAATACTGTAGATAGGGATTTCAGATGAAAATTAAATTGGTTTTCAGACCATCCTTTAAGGCAATCTGGCCCACCACCCAGATACCAAGGCAGTAATCAAATTTCAGTATTTTCATGACATTAGAACTAGGGATATAGTATCTAAAGAGAAAAGTGCAATGGACATCTCAACTCCTAAGTAATGAATTTATGGATTGAGATGATATGTGATGTATTTTGTGTTTTAAAGCAACATATGCTACTCAGAACTTAAAGGAAGGCTTGAAAGTCAAAAGCATTAATTTTGTCAGTTTAGAGGGTTTAATGCATTATATATTGTTTGGAAGTTGTGGATATTGTGGTGGAAAAATCCCTATAGCATTTTATATGCTCTCTCTGTGTGTTGATTTGAGTTCCATATTAAAGTGCGTCCTCACTAGTTATGTATAACTATGACCCTATCTTGATTACATAACATCCTCTCTTGTTATATATAACATAAAGACACTGCATGTGTAATATATATATATATATAATCTGTAGTTTTGTTGCCATTAAAGGAGAGGGGCCCAGACGCACTGCTAGCACATAGGCACCCAGCTGTCAGTGTCTGACTCTGTCTCAGCATAGTCTCAGTGCATCCTATGTGATGTACACAGCAATTTGTGTATCCTATGTGATGTACACAGCAGTCTCAGTGTATCTGATGTGATGTATAGAGCAGTCTCAGTGTCTCCTATGTGATGTATATACATCACAGTCTCAGTGTATCCTATGTGAGGTATACAGCCATCTCAGTGTCTCCTATGTGATGTATATACAGGAGAGTTTCAGTGTATCCAATCTGATGTATATTCAGCAGAGTCGCAGTGTATCCTATATGATGTATATACAGCAGTCTCAGTGTATCCTATGTGATGTATACACAGCAGTCTGTGTATTCTATGTGATATACACAGCAGTCTCAGTGTATCATATGTGATGTATACAGCAGTCTCAGTGTCTCCTATGTGATGTATATACAGCAGAGTTTCAGTATATCCTATCTGATGTATATACAGCAGAGTTACAGTTTATCCTATGCGATGTTTATACAGCAGTCTCAGTGTATCCTATGTGATGTATATACAGCAGTCTCAGTGTATACTATGTGATGTATATATAGCAGTCTCAATGTATCCCATGTCTATGTGATATAAACTACAGAGTCTCATTGTATCCTACATAGGATTAATGCTGCTAATTATAACATTATAAATGAAGCTATTTATTACAATGCTATATTCATACTTGCCAACAGTCCTAAATTTGTCAGGACAGCCCCACAAAATGTTCCGGAAATGGAGTGGTGATCTGAAAAAACTGAGTCTTCCTGGGGCAGAGCTAAATGTAGTAAATTTTCCATTGTTACTGTAAAATCATGTTGTCTCAAGGCGAGGATAGAATTTCAATGGGTGTTGCAAGATCCATTCTTGAAGAAGAATAAGATATTGTCTCCTTTCTGGTTCGGTTTGGGCCTTTCTGAATCTGATTAATTACAAGCACCCTCTTAGGTTGGGTTTTTATTGTTAGTTTCATAATGATTCAAACCTTTCATGTCTAAATAACACCATTCGATTTATGTGATTTTGTTTTATATCCATGGCTTCCTTGAGTATTGCATCTTTGTTTTTTTGCTTTTTTTCCTGAATCCAGCATATGGTTCTAGAGATATGAGAGATATAGACATTTTTATTTAGTGCTAATTTTTATGATATATACTAAGGGGGAGTGGCTTACAAGATTATCTGGAGGCGTGTCTTTAGGCTGCTTTGCATTATTACCATGTGAGCCATGCCCCCTTTCTAAATATCATAAAATTAGCACTACATATAAAATCCCATATCTCTGGAATCATATAGTGGATTTAAAAAAAACAGATGCTAAGAGAAACAGCAAGAATAAAAGAAGTGCAAAAACTGGCCACTCGTGACATACCCTCTAAAATTCCCTATGTTGGGTGCCAATTTCAGACTTTTTCTGTCCACTTCAAAATCTGAAGGTAGAGAATAGAGGGTACCAGAATTATACCATTTATTTTAGGTCTATTCAGAGTATTTGGGGACTTGTATCTGAAAAACTATCCTATCATAAAGTTATTAAGAAAAAAATGAAACACATTTTGCATTCGTACATACCCACAAAAAATAAAGTTGACAGTGATTTTTAATTACATTGGAACAATGTCTTTGGTCTGAGTACTACATTTATATGGCTGCCAATCATGGATACTAAAATTGAGCATAGGAAAAGTTTGTGGGCACGTGAAAAGTTTTTTGTCATTCATCCATAAGTTAATGTAGCTGTGATTTTTTTTCTTGAGGAAAACGTGTGAAAAACTTTTCCTTTAATAAATGTGAAATAATTTGACAATGACACAAAGATGAGGGTTTGTTTAGAATAGACTTGCAGCTAAAAGATATGTTTAATTATATATCGGGGTGACAATATATTGAGTCTGTCTCCATCATCAGGCTTTACAATGTATTGCAGGTCTGTAATTAAGTGTACTCTTATATGTGATGAAATTATCACTTTTATTTTTAATTTCTCAGCAAGTGTCCCATTTTTTTAAAAAAAAATTTGCAATTGGGTTATGTTATAAATGTTAACACCATTTGCTTTCTACAGCCTCTGTGTTGCACTGTCTATTGCTGGCTGCAGAATAAGTTAAAGGGGTTCTTTTAAGAAAAGCTGAAGTTGTGATGCTGGAGAAGAATGGATGGCAAGAAGAACAAACAAATACATTTTGGAACATATCAAGCCAGACATGTCACTTGAAGCAAGGATCATCAAGCTATGACTTGCCTACTTTGCTCTCTTCATATGATGTGTCCAATCACTGGAGAAGGGCATCATGGTCGGAAGAATAGAAGGAACAAGGTGAAGAGGAAGACCAGCAACCTGACGGCTTGATACTATCAAGATAACGGCAGCGAAGACACTGAGTGTTTTTCCATTAAGTGGACATAGCTCAAGATTGAGCCAAAGGTGGTTCAATAAATAAAATTTAAAGAAGTAGATGAGAATCTAGCCAGTATGTGACTGTAAGTGTGCAGATGACAGTTATCTTACCTGACTCTGAAATACACAAGAATGATCAGTTCGGCTGAGGAATCCTGTGTTCTCTATGAGAGGATCACTGCCGGAATCATCTTGCAGAAGCCTATCAATGGAGAGATGATCTCCCATTGGAAACCCAACAGGCCGGATCCTTCTCTGCCCTGACATCAACTGTCGAGGAACAGGTAGGAAACCCCATTCTGTTACATAATGCAGGCTCACCAAGTGAGATGGATCCTCTAAGCCCAAGGCCCGGGTGAGCACATGGGTCACAGGCATCGGTGGAGTAGGTGGGTGTGTCCTTGAAGCCACAGGCAGACATGTAACAAAGGCAAACTAAAAATCTTAATAATGTCCTGGAAGCCACAAGTGGACAAGAGACATCCTGGAAGCCGCAGGCATACATGAAGCAAAGGCAAACAGAAAGTCTTAATAAAGTCCTGAAAGCCGCAAGCAGACCGGAGACATCGTGAAAAATGCTGGCGGACATGAAGCAGGGTTACTGGAAGTCGCAGACAAACAAGTGAAGCCCTTGAACCATTGAGAGGTAGCAGGTTTACTGGAAGCTGCAGAAAAACAGGTGAACTCCTGAAGATCACTGGCAGGTAGCAGGCTTACTGGAAGCTGCATACAAACACGAGAAGTCCCGAATACCACTGACGGGTAGCAGGTTTACTCAAAGCCGCAGAAAAACAGGTGAAGTCATGGAAACCACTGACAGGTATCAGGTTTACTGGAAGCTGCAGATAAACAGGTGAAGTCCTGAAGATCACTGACAGGTAGCAGGTTTACTACCTTGAACTGAGATCTCAATTTGCGCATGCTCAGTCACCGGCGGAATTTAAATAAGGAATAAGATAGACAGCAGGGGGGCATGGCAAAGCCAAAGACCCCACCCACAGTCCCGTCCCACAGGCTTGCCCTGATGCACGGAGACCAAAACTTATAAAGATGATTTTATAAAAACTAGGCTCGGGATTTCTTCCCTGAAAGTATGTATTAAATCAGTATACCAGAGCCATTATGACAATGCCTTTAGTTTAATATGTTATACCCTGATGATGGGTTCTCTTTAAAAGTGAAAAGGTGCAACATTTTTAATGAAATCCAATTGAAAAAATATTTGTATCCCAAAATACAAGCATATAAGTTAAAGAAAAAAAAAGCCGTTAATGGTGTCCATGTCCATTAAGGGCATTTTCTTTAATTTAAGAATATTGATAATATTTTACAAGACTTACACATTTGTAATAGAAGAGCAATAAAAAAGAATAGTGTAATAATAACTTTACCTTCACAGCAGCATTAGATTTAAACCTACAGACAGATGAAAAGCAAGCTACGTTGGGAATTAAAGTTAATTTTAATAAATTTCCTTACAAATAGATATTGTTCAGGAGAACAGGATTATTTTCAATATTGTCATCTATATTGTGTGAATAATATGCATAATTGATGCTATTACACAGCATTTTTAAACATAAACTGTAAGTTATATCTTTGACATGCAATCTGAAATCAGACTTTGACTACTTTCTGCTTTGAGTCTTAAGGCCCCGTCACACTTAGCGACGCTGGTGAGCTGTCAAACAGGCAGGCTCACCAGCGATCAGGGGAGCAGCGACATCATGGAAAAAATCTTTCCACGATGTCCTGCTCCTGGTTACCAGCCTGCTGAAGCAGGAGCAGGCTGGTAACCATGATAAACAGCGGGTTACTACGGGCACACGCGCACCTAGTAACCCGCTGTTTATCATGGTTACCACTCTGCTACGGTGAGCGGGAGGTTACCGCTCACCGTAGCAGAGTGGTAACCATGATAAACAGCGGGTTACTAAGTGCGCGTGTGCCCCTAGTAACCCGCTGTTTATCATGGTTACCAGCTTGATTGCTGGTCCCGCTGGTCACACACAGCGATGTGTGCTGACCAGCGGGAGGGCAAAGACCAAAAAATGGTCCAGGACATTTTGCAGCGATCAGCGACCTCATAGCAGAGGCCTGATCGCTGCAAAGTGTCACACATAGCGACTTCACTGGTGAGGTCGCTGTTGCGTCACCAAAACCGTGACTCAGCAGCGATCCCGCTAGCGATCTCGCTATGTGAGACGGGGGCTTTAGTCAAAAATGAGGTAGGATGTCAAAAGAGAAGAAGTCCTGACTCTCCAGAATTATTCACCAAGCTATTATAAATTAAACTAAATAAGATTATGACAGGTTTATGTTAGTGGGGTTTTCCACATTGGGCAATCCCACTCTCTGACGCCAAATTCATTAAGAAGCTCACGCCACTTAATGAATTCGACATCTCTAGTAAGTGGCGTGCATGGAGCGCTGCACCAGAAATGTTACTCCAATCAAAGACTGGAGTAGCATTTCTGGTGGAGAAAAGGCAAAGATAATGCCTGCAGATATGATGAATTTGACTAAGGGTAAAGCCACGTCTCCAGACCGGTTCCTCCCCAGCTAAGCCCATTTCGGTGGAATTGATCCAAAGTGGCGTAAAAATGTGAAAAATTCCCAACATTTTTGCGCAAATCCACATTGCGCAAAAATTGTGCAAAGTTTCAAAGCTTTAACGCCACTTTTGTGGTGTTAAAGCTTTGATGAATTGTGTACATTGTGTACAAACCCTACAACAAAAAATGGATAAATTATGTAGAATGTAAAAAAAATACCCCCAAAAATCCAAACCACCATAGAAAAAAGAGAGCAGTTGACTTGTATTATACAATTTTTTTTGCATACAATATCAGCTCATTTTTCAGTGATAAAATATACAACTGTTAAATCAGTACCTGCATTATTTTACCTTGGATCTAATCTTAGTTCTCTCTATATTAGGAACAAGTCAAGAATTGTGTGTTCTTACAAATAACACATCTGGAATTAATGCTCTGGGACCTATTTTAAAACAATGGTTAGGATAACATTTCACCATGCATACGCACACATTTCATTGTTTTTATGTTGGTTTCTGAAAAGAATTCTTATGGTTCTATAAGTATGTCAGGGTATTTATTGTTTAGTATAATAAGCAAAAGATTCGCTGCAGGTTTATTCTAAAGCAACACTTCCCAATTACAGGAAATGTCTAAAATTTCTGACGTTAAATAAATATTATCTTTCATTCTTCCTTGACTTGTGGTATTCTATTATTGTATTTTCAATTGAATAAAAATGCTTTCGTTAACCACAATTTGCAAAATAGAGCATTTAAAGGCGCATTAAGCTGATATGTTAAAATTTAAAGATAATTAGGGCAAACTATGCTTCTCAAGTGAATAGTCTCAGAATAAGTATATTTGATCTACCTGCTCTTTGTCAAAGGATGGAAAACGATATCTGAATAATAAGTGTTACTACAGTGATGTTAGCTATCTCACTTCAGTTTGGTGGCAGTTTGACCTTGAACCAGATATTTGAGTAATTTTTGTTATGTTTTGTTATGTTTTAATAAAATTTTTATAATACGTTATTTTCATTCCTGTAGAGAAGCTTGAGAAATACAATCTTATCTAGAATAGAGTTGAGTGAACTGCTCAAAATTTGATCCTCCCAGATTTGTAGAGACGTTTGTGGAAAAAAAACCTTATCAAGAATAGAGTTGAGCGACTCTCTCAAAATTTGATTCAGGCAGATATGTTCAATTAATGGGAAAGATTCGATTTGCATAGAATAAATCTGCATTGACCAAATAAATGTAATGTGAACTGTGTTGCGTATTGTGATTCGATAGATATGTGTAGTTTGACTGTAGGAATGTTAAGAGTTAATGGTTGGTAATAGCCCATAGTGGAAGCGGGTAGTGTAAGGAAGAGTGACTGCATCCTGCTGGAAAGGCAGATAGGGTTTGAAGTGCAAAGTGAGCAGCGCTGCTTACAAGGGTGAGCCAAAATTAGAGGAGACCGGACAGGAGGGATAGCGAGATCCTGGAGATAAGTGAAAAGATAAGAGAGACACAGCACCCTTCCGGAGATGAGTCCTAGCAGAGGACAGCTAACCACTAGACCTTGAGCTTGTAATTCTGAAAGGTAACAGGTTTAAAGCAGGAGTGAGTATGGGGGACTAGTCAAGGGTCCCAAGTGGACATTCCAGGGTGCCAGTAGTGGAAGAAATAGGACGCAAAACTGCTGGACAAGTGAAAGAGACTTGTTGATCAGGACTGTAGAGTAAGAGATGGGTTGTAGTGAAGTAGGGAGAAACAGTGGGTATAGAGTTCCCTGGAGTATACTACTAAGGAAGGATACTGTGTGGAAAATGTTTTGTGTAAAGGAAATGTTCATAAGACTTTGTACCCGCTATCTCTTGTATATAACCTTTACCAAGTTGCCTTTAAGTGAAAAGTTTATTTTTGAATGGTGGTCTTCCTCATTGAACTGTAAAACATCTTTTCCTGGCAAACCAGCAACATCGGATACATGCAGCCTGCACGGGCGTAATGCCCTCACAGTACAAATCCACACACCCAACCAGGACCTCCACTTTCATGTATTGTGCTGGGGTGCCTCAGTAGAGTGCCTCACCCGCGGCTTCCGCCCTGTGCCATGTTACAAAGGAATCCTGATGTTGGTTAAAATGAACATTTGGATAGACAGGTGAGTTGATTGATAACTATAACCTTTAAGTATTGGAGAATTAATTTCAAGAAAAATTGGCATCTTGAAAATGAAGCCCGGTCTGTAGGCAGCATAGAATAGAGGAGAAAATTATCAGAATTTTATATAGGTTAGTAGGAAATGATTCAGTATAACTTGTACTTTATAAATTGAAATCCCTGATCTTTGTATATGTAGCACCCTGAGGATTTGGCTGCTACAGGGGTATTGCACCTCAACCCAGAGGTGTGATATTCCACTCCCGGGTAAGGATGGAGTGTGGAACTGAGCTCAGTCAGCTGCATGCACTACACACATCCCATTTCCGGGGAACAGACCGATGGTACTCCAACTAGAGAAATGTGCAGGTACGACAGTGTCTGTTCCTGGCTGGAGTGGGAGGGGGGTGGAACATCCCAAGTATTGTAGGGGCAGATAGGGGGAGCAGCCTGGGTAAAGTTAGGAGCTCATTGGGTGCTGGTCACCTGAGCTCACACATAGAGGGAGTATATAAGGTGGGCACCATCAAAGATCAGGGTCAGTCTGTCAGAGTCAGTAAGAAGCAGAGGTCCAGATGAGCCTGCAGAGAGAGAGTGGAGCAGAGAAGGAAAGACCCAGAGAGGGAAAAAGAAAGGACTCTGAGAACCCAAATTCAATCGCCGGGTGAAGAGTCGGCAATAGGGTACCGGATCCCAAACTGGTGGGGGCAAAATCACACCCTAGCCAGAGACCGGAGGCCGTGGGCAGCATCTGCCACGGCCACCCACCACATCCACCCCGAAGGCAAACCACGTGGAGGGTCAGGGAACCCAAGGCCAAGGGTCTCCCAACAGAAGGCCCGAGGGAGCTGGACCTAGGTGGATCACTAGTGGGGACGGCCAGAGGAAAGGACAGAAGGAGAGCTCAGGGTCACGCTCCGGACTTGCTTGGGGGTTTGCTGAGTCCAGGACCTGGTGGACGCAGCGCGGCTCGGGTGGTCACTCAAGGCCGGAGTGACCGGAACATCTGCAGTAAGTAAAGAACCCTGAACTGCACAACCCGACTCTGACTCTCATTACCATCATCCCTGCACTTCCACAACCACCATCCTCTGCACCTGACCCCCTGAGGCTATACCCCACCCGTTGGGGGTTATACTATCAAAAGCTGCACCAACACCATCAGCCTCAGCGGACCCTGCTGCAGCGGCGGCCGTAGTGACCGCAATACAACGGGTGGCGTAGTCGACATAAAGAACTTTATAACATCTGTAGGACTGCCACATACTCTGAGCTTGACACCCTGGGCACGGACCGGGTCACAGCCACTCGGCGACTACAACTTCCATCTGATCCGGCTCCGGGTATTCCCCTAAAGAATATGGCCCAGGGGGTGCGTCAACTTTGGCGTAGTCGGCAGGATTACGTGCCCGCAACAACCGGGTACTGCGTGCCTGAAGAAAAGAACAAGTTTACCTCAAAAAGAAGTCTCCCGCCGGTCCCGGAGGGTCCCCGCCATCGGACTCCATCACAGATCGATTCCCGCCTGTTGTCCGCCATTAACAGCTTTTTCCCGCCATCTGCAGAGTTTCCCGCCACTGGGAGACGATTCCCGCCATTTCCAAAGATTTCCCGCCTTGGGGGAGCGGACGCCATTATGGGCGTGCCAGAGGGTGGCAAGAGGCCGCCTCCCATCGTGGGCCAGGACCGAAAATGGCGCCAAAAGTGGAAACCGCCCCCACCAACAGAGACTGTGATGCTAGAGGTGTCTGTCAGCGTGAAAGAACTGCCCCTGGAGCTGACAATCACCAAGTGGCCCCGGGACCGCCCTCGAGGTGGGAGGACTGAGAAGAAGAGAGCAAAGATGGGTGTCGCCTGGAGCAGTCTGGAGAGAGCGCACCCGGAGACAAGAAGCCTAGAGCTGAGTCCAGAAGAAGCTTACCCGGAGATGGGAGAAGAGCAGAGCAGCACCGGCCCGCTGGCCAGGAGCCTGCTGGAGACAACGGAAGGAGAGCAGAGCAGCACCGACCCGTTGGTCAGGAGCCTGCTAGAAGCAACGACCCCACTAGGCTTAGTGGAGGTCTTGGCACAGCTCCCCCGAGATCGGGAGTGTGCACAGACCGCGCTGGAGGGCCTCGCACGGAGGATGGCCCGGGCGCAGCGAGAGACGTTGGCGGAGTGGAGCCGAGAGATGGCACAGCGGACCGAGACTCGTCAGTGGAGCACGCCACCCGAGACGAGGAGACAGACCGCCTCTGAGGATGGCGCAGGAGGACTGAAGGCCGGAGACGGCGCCGAGAAGGGAGCCGAACGAAAGGAGGCAGGTAAAGGGGACGTCTCTACCCCAAACCGGGAAACCGCGCACCTGCCCCAGCTCCCCGTCGCAGAGCCCGAAGTACCCCCTGCCGTGCCCGTAACCGCAACGTCACCGCCACAGACTAGGCCTCAACCGGAAGCCGCAGCCGCGACCCCTGTGACGTCACACGCCTCGACCCCGAGCGTGACCAAGCAGGAAGTACCACCAGCCTGGTCGCAAGGCCTAGTACCCCCGGGCGCCGCAATACCAACAGCGCCCCCTACCTCCGCGGAGCCACCGGCCTGGTCGCAGGGCCAAGTAACACAGGGCGCCGCCGTCCTTACGGTGCCCTTTACTTTCAAAGTGCCCCAAGCCTGGTCGCAAGGCCTGGGCAACCCGGGCGCCGCTACCACCACTGCGCCCATAACACCTAAAGTACCGCACCTGGGTGAGGACCTGTTCGCCCAGCATACGTGCCCGGACGGGTCTGAAACTGAAACTGTCCACAAAGAAAGAGCAGGAGGACGCCGTCGTTGAGTACGGTAGAGAGAGACTGTACATAGTTACCCGTCAGGGTATAAGAACTGTTGCTGCTAATATAGTCCCCGTTGGGACCAGAGAATTGAACTGTTAACCCCGTGTGTCCCTATTCCCACTGACCGAGGACTGAGAGCGGTCGTTCCTTCCTAATACCTGGCCGAGGACTGAGAGCGGCCATACCTTCCCTTTGTATATAGTTGCGCTTCCTAAAGCGCCCCCTACCGGTTTTATAGAAGAACTGATTTTTCTTCAAGAGACTGTCGCACTTTACCCGGTCACAAGTTGCACCGTGACCGGAGGTACCAGAAACAAGAAAGTTTTTATGAAAAGTTTTATATGATGTTTTATTATGTTGTTTATGCAAAAATTGTATGTTTTGGATGTTGTTTATATCTTACAGCCCGAGGATGTGCTGTGATTTACCAGGGGGGAATGTAGCACCCTGAGGATTCGGCTGCTACAGGGGTATTGCACCTCAACCCAGAGGTGTGATATTCCACTCCCGGGTAAGGATGGAGTGTGGAACTGAGCTCAGTCAGCTGCATGCACTACACACATCCCATTTCCGGGGAACAGACCGATGGTACTCCCACTAGAGAAATGTGCAGGTACGACAGTGTCTGTTCCTGGCTGGAGTGGGAGGGGGGTGGAACATCCCAAGTAGTGTAGGGGCAGATAGGGGGAGCAGCCTGGGTAAAGTTAGGAGCTCATTGGGTGCTGGTCACCTGAGCTCACACATAGAGGGAGTATATAAGGTGGGCACCATCAAAGATCAGGGTCAGTCTGTCAGAGTCAGTAAGAAGCAGAGGTCCAGATGAGCCTGCAGAGAGAGAGTGGAGCAGAGAAGGAAAGACCCAGAGAGGGAAAAAGAAAGGACTCTGAGAACCCAAATTCAATCGCCGGGTGAAGAGTCGGCAATAGGGTACCGGATCCCAAACTGGTGGGGGCAAAAGCACACCCTAGCCAGTGACCGGAGGCCGTGGGCAGCGTCTGCCATGGCCACCCACCACATCCACCCCGAAGGCAAACCACGTGGAGGGTCAGGGAACCCAAGGCCAAGGGTCTCCCAACAGAAGGCCCGAGGGAGCTGGACCTAGGTGGATCACTAGTGGGGACGGCCAGAGGAAAGGACAGAAGGAGAGCTCAGGGTCACGCTCCGGACTTGCTTGGGGGTTTGCTGAGTCCAGGACCTGGTGGACGCAGCGTGGCTCGGGTGGTCACTCAAGGCCGGAGTGACCGGAACATCTGCAGTAAGTAAAGAACCCTGAACTGCACAACCCGACTCTGACTCTCATTACCATCATCCCTGCACTTCCACAACCACCATCCTCTGCACCTGACCCCCTGAGGCTATACCCCACCCGTTGGGGGTTATACTATCAAAAGCTGCACCAACACCATCAGCCTCAGCGGACCCTGCTGCAGCGGCGGCCGTAGTGACCGCAATACAACGGGTGGCGTAGTCGACATAAAGAACTTTATAACATCTGTAGGACTGCCACATACTCTGAGCTTGACACCCTGGGCACGGACCGGGTCACAGCCACTCGGCGACTACAACTCCCATCTGATCCGGCTCCGGGTATTCCCCTAAAGAATATGGCCCAGGGGGTGCGTTATATACATATGAATTCAGTGGGCGGTCCTACTAGTGACTGACAGCTATATCTGCATGCACAATCATACAGAAAAGACAGTCACTGGATAGGACCACCCACTGGAGTCATGTGCAGACAAACACCAGGGATTTCTATTAATAAAATGCAAGTATTACAAAAACTTTATCTCACATAAAATGTCTATCAATCTGATCAGCTCTTCCTGCCCTATACCCCCCTGCTTACCACTGCAGCCAGTAGAAGATCCTAATTTTGTAGAGTCAGAGGTATCCCTCAATACACTGCAGAAAGATTGGTGCAGTATACTGACCTTGAGCCACCTGGGTTTCTACTTCAAGTACCTGACAGTTACACAGAAAGTGGATTGCTTAAAAGTAAATGAGAAAAATTGATCAATAATAATTATTATTTTTTTATTTTTAAAGGTGGTAACCTTGCTATTTGATGGATATATATTTTTAGCACGTTTTCATATTTTTAAATTAAGTAATTTTTTGAAGTCTGTGAACGGTCAGGTACCATAAAACATCTTACTGTGTATAAAAAGTATACACAAGTCGGCCCTGTATAAGCACAAAGCAAAGAAACTTGCTGAAAGACTGGACACTGCCAGAATCAGCTACAATATACAAACTCCAGAAGCATAATCAAACAAAGAGGAATAGAGGAGCTAAATGGTAGAAAACAGTGAATAATTTTATTATATCAAAAAGTTTAACATCACATCATAAATAATTGGATCATAGCATAGATGAACAGAGGTGCATGATGTCAGAAACACACAGCACCCATTAGCCCGCAAAACCATACCCACTGCATGGAGATGTAACCCGTGGGATTAGGAAACCTGAGTAAGGTGAATAGAGTAAATAAATACAGGCTATGGACAATAATAGTATGCATTTATAAGCAGCAGTCTGCAACAACTTTAGAATGTGCCCATAGTCAAATAAAATATCAGGAACCTTACCAGGAATTAAATTGGAAGGGCCAAAGGGTGCTGGAAGACAGAAATCTGTGGTAGAAAAGCCTCAACGCACGTTTCGCCTGAGGATTGTTGGCTTTCTCAAGCGGAAGCCTCTTGTTGGAGCTGTTATGATCTGCAACAAGAACTAAGGAAAGATAGGGGAAAGCTGTCCCTACAGTAAGACTAAGCTGAATCCCTACGATATAGCGGGCTGCCTGTTCCTAGTGAACAGACCCGCCTTCATCCTCGGCTAGTCTGAACGAAGACCTATAGAATTAAAGGAGGGGCCCCTAAATGAACTAAGGACTGGGACAAAAATGGGACACCTCCTAAACAGAAGTTGTTGCAGAGCACAAAAGACTAACTGACAAAAAGTACTAGAGGTCCCAGAGGACCAAGGAAACTGACAGAGATAGACACCGAAGCACCCGGCTAGAAAGACAGTCAAACAACACTGAAGTCTAGCAAAGCCAGAAGGGCAGAGCTGGAATATATAGGCAGATGGTCACGTGACCGCAAAACACAAGATAGAAAAACTAACCGGAGGGTTCTAACAGTACCCCCTCTTTTATGAGGATCCTCCAGATCCTCCAGGCCCAGGCCTATCCGGAAACCTCCTGTGGAAAGCTTTAACAAGCCTAGGAGCAGAGACATCATCCGTCCTTACCCAGGAGTTGTCTTCGGGACCGAAACCCTTCCAGGAGACAAAATACTGAATCTCCCTCTATACCATCTAGAATTCAATATACGTGAAATTTCATATTCACTGTCTTCCACCACAGGAGAAACTGTGACAGTGACGTCCCTATCAGATACGTCAGCCTTTTTCAACAAGGAAACATGATACACAGGATTAATCTTCCAGAAAGTAGGGACATCCAACCTAACAGCAGACTGGTTAACAACCTGAAGCACTTTAAATGGACCCACAAACTTAGGACCCAGTTTTTTTAGAGGGAATCCTCAACCGCAGGTTCTTCGAGGACAACCAAACCATGTTACCCACAGTAAACAAAACCTCTTTACGTTTCCTGTCAAAATACTTCTTGGACTTTTTGTTAGCCTCTTGAAGGTTACAACGTACATTAGTCCAAACTCTCTCCAAATCACCGGAAAAATTCTCCTCCTCCGGCACTGCCGACCCCAATTTGGAGAACGAACCAAAAGATGGATGTCTCCCAGTACAACAAAAAAAAGGAGAACACCCAGCAGAGGAGGATGTATGATTGTTAAGAGCAAATTCTGCGAGAGGCAGAAACTCCGACCACACGTCTTGATTGTCCGCCACAAAACAACGCAAAAACTGCTCAACATCCTGGTTCTTTCTTTCAGTCTGTCCATTAGACTCAGGATGATAACCAGACGAAAATGACAAATGGACTCCCAACCTGTCACAAAAAGCACACCAAAAGCGAGCCACAATCTGAGGTCCTCTATCAGAAACAATATCCGTGGGAACGCCATGGAGCTTGACAATCTCCTTAACAAACGCCTTAGTGAGTGTCTTGGCACAGGGCAACTTAATGAATGGAACCAAATGACACATCTTACTAAAACGGTCCACGACCACCCAGATAACTGCAAAACCCTCGGACACAGGAAGATCAGTAACAAAATCCATAGTGAGATGCGTTCAAGGCGCACTAGGAACCTCCAGAGGGCAAAGCAACCTCGTAGCAGGAGTATGTAAAGCCTTTGACCTAGCACACACAGTACACTGATGAACCCACTTAATGACTTCCTTCTGCCATCCAGGCCACCAAAAACTGCGACTGATAAGTCTCTTAGTCTCCGAAATTCCTGGATGACCTGCCAACCGAGACTCATGACACTCCACAAACAAATCTCTCCTAAAGGCTCTAGGCACGAACAACCTCCCATGGGGAGTGTTAGATGGAGCATCATCTTGAGCTTTCAGAATCCCATTCTCCAAAACGGAGTCCAAAGCCGCCACCACAACTCCTTTCTGTAAAATGCTCTCCTCCTCCTCGGCACAGACCGTAGGAGAGAAGCTGTGAGATAAAGCATCGGCTTTAACATTCTCAGTACCAGGGATATAGGTAACAGAAAAATGAAACCAAGAAAAAAAAAGTTCCCACCTAGCTTGACGGGCATTCAGGTGCTTGGCAGCATCCAGATAGATCAAATTTTTATGATCTGTGAAAACCTGAATAGGAAATCTAGCGCCTTCCAAAAAATGACGCCAATGTTCAAACGCGAGTTTAATAGCCAGCAACTCCCGATTTCCAACATCATAATTCAGTTCGGTTTCCAAACATTTTTTTCGAAAAGAAGGCACAAGGATGTACTCCACCCTTGTTCTCTTGAGACAAAACTGCTCCAACCCCCACCGATGAAGCATCGACCTCGACCAAAAAAGGCTTGGTCTTATCAGGCTGCATAAGGATAGGGGCAGAACTGAACCTCTCTTTGAGATACTCAAGTGCTTCAATGGCCTCAGTAGTCCACTGGGCCGTATTCACACCTTTCCTGGTGAGATCGGTTAGAGGTTTAACAATTACAGAAAAATTCTAAATGAATTTCCTGTAATAATTGGCAAAACCCAAAAATCTCTGTATAGATTTCAAACCAATAGGCCTAGGCCATTCCTGCACAGCCTGAACCTTCACAGGGTCCATCTCAAAGCCCTAGCTGGAGACAATGTAGCCCAAACAACTAATTTTCTGCACAGCAAACTCACATTTCTCCAGCTTAGCAAAGAGTGAATTATTACTCAATGACTGCAAAACTTCACGTACACTCTGCCAATGGGACTCCAGATCTAGTGAAAAAATCAAAATGTCATCCAAATACACAACCACATTCTTACCAATCAGAGGTCTCAGGATGTCATTAATAAGGTTCTGAAAAAATGCAGGTGCATTGGTAAGACCAAAAGGCATCACCAGATTCTCAAAATGACCTACCGGAGTGTTGAAAGCAGTTTTCCATTCTTCACCCTCCTTCACATGTAACAAATTGTATGCCCCCCGGAGATCAATTTTGGAGAACCACTTGGCTGGAATTAACGGTAATGGGTAGGAATTGCGTACGGTAATCTTATTAATTTCACGAAAATCCAGACTTGGATGTAAACCGCCGGCCTTTTTTTTAACAAAGAAGAATCCAACTGTCACAGGCGACTTAGAAGGTCTAATGTGACCAGCAGCCAGGCTAGTCTGTATGTACTCCTCCAAGGCCTTTCTTTCAGGGATAGTCAGATTAAACAAGCGACTTTTGGGAAGAGTAGCTCCAGGAACAAACTGAATGGCGCAATCATAATCCCTATGAGGAGGTAAAACTCACGACTCCTCCTCCGAAAAAACCCTCCAAAAATCTAGAATAGGTACAGGTAATTCCACTTTTTCCACAGCCGCAATGCGACCATTACAACATTTATCATAGCACTTCGGACTCCAAGACTTAATCACATTAGTAGACCAGTCCAATAAAGGATTGTGCAGTTTTAACCAAGGCAATCCTAGAACAACTGGAGAGGGTAAATTATCCAAAACAACCAAGTCCAAAATTTCTTGGTGACCTCCATTGATAGTGAGAAGAAATGCAGCAGTCTTGTGAGTAATAAATTTCAAAGGAGTGTTATCAATTGCAACCACAGAAATAGGTGATGACAAAGGTTTGGATTTCAATTTAAGGTTTTCCAAAAACCCTTTATCAATCATATTGAGTGTTGAACCACAATCCACAAATACCTGAAATTCAATCAAATCTCCCTGCAGAGTAGTACTCCCAGAAAGAAACAATCCTGCAGAGTGTAAACAAGCTATACGGGCATAACTGACCTTTTTTTTTTCTTTACTTAAACGACGCTCACAATACTTAATCAAATGGTCACCTTTACCACAATAAAGACACAATCCCTCGGCGAATCTCCGGTCTTTTTCCTGAGAGCAGAGTGACATCCCCCCAACCTCCATCGGTTCCCCACCGTCAGAGCAGATTTTCTGGGGACTAGGACCTGACATTACAGGAGTCTTTACCTCATTGAGCCTGCACCTCAGTCTCCTGTCTATACCAACAGCTAACTGCATAGCTTCCTGCCGAGTCTCAGGTGCAGGGAATGCAATTAGCAAATCCTAAACCCTTTCACTCAGACCAGCAAGAAATAAACATCTCAGCGCCGAATCATTCCACCTAATTTCTGAAGTCCATCTCCTGAAGTGTGTGCAATAATTTTCAACATCATCAGACCCCTGATTCAAACGTCTAAGTTCTGATTCAGCAGAAGAGATTCAATCAGGATCGTCATATAATAGCCCCATAGCAGAAAAAATTATTCAACAGAACTTAAACATGGATCATTAGGCTGGAGAGAAAAGGCCCAACCCTGTGGTTCTTTGCGCAAAAGTGACATAATAAAACCAATGCGCTGTGATTCATTCCCAGAGGACCTTGGTCTCAAACGAAAATATAACAAACAAGCATTTTTAAAGGAAAAAAAATCTTACTCTTTACCATAAAAAACATCAGGCAGTCCTACCTTCGGTTCCACAAAATGCGCTCCAGGACAGCTACTCACGTGTTGCTGAAGCTCGGCCACCTCAAGAGACAATCCCTGCAGGCGTTGAGCCAACTCCTGGATGGAAACCATACTCAATGGCGCAATCATAATCCCTATGAGGAGGTAAAACTCGCGACTCCTCCTCCGAAAAAACCCTCCAAAAATCTAGAATAGGTACAGGTAATTCCACTTTTTCCACAGCCGCAATGCGACCATTACAACATTTATCATAGCACTTCGGACTCCAAGACTTAATCACATTAGTAGACCAGTCCAATAAAGGATTGTGCAGTTTTAACCAAGGCAATCCTAGAACAACTGGAGAGGGTAAATTATCCAAAACAACCAAGTCCAAAATTTCTTGGTGACCTCCATTGATAGTGAGAAGAAATGCAGCAGTCTTGTGAGTAATACATTTCAAAGGAGTGTTATCAATTGCAACCACAGAAATAGGTGATGACAAAGGTTTGGATTTCAATTTAAAGTTTTCCAAAAACCCTTTATCAATCATATTGAGTGTTGAACCGCAATCCACAAATACCTGAAATTCAATCAAATCTCCCTGCAGAGTAGTACTCCCAGAAAGAAACAATCCTGCAGAGTGTAAACAAGCTATACGGGCATAACTGACCTTTTTTTTTTCTTTACTTAAACGACGCTCACAATACTTAATCAAATGGTCACCTTTACCACAATAAAGACACAATCCCTCGGCGAATCTCCGGTCTTTTTCCTGAGAGCAGAGTGACATCCCCCCAACCTCCATCGGTTCCCCACCGTCAGAGCAGATTTTCTGGGGACTAGGACCTGACATTACAGGAGTCTTTACCTCATTGAGCCTGCACCTCAGTCTCCTGTCTATACCAACAGCTAACTGCATAGCTTCCTGCCGAGTCTCAGGTGCAGGGAATGCAATTAGCAAATCCTTAACCCTTTCACTCAGACCAGCAAGAAATAAACATCTCAGCGCCGAATCATTCCACCTAACTTCTGAAGTCCATCTCCTGAAGTGTGTGCAATAATTTTCAACATCATCAGACCCCTGATTCAAACGTCTAAGTTCTGATTCAGCAGAAGAGATTCAATCAGGATCGTCATATAATAGCCCCATAGCAGAAAAAATTATTCAACAGAACTTAAACATGGATCATTAGGCTGGAGAGAAAAGGCCCAACCCTGTGGTTCTTTGCGCAAAAGTGACATAATAAAACCAATGCGCTGTGATTCATTCCCAGAGGACCTTGGTCTCAAACGAAAATATAACAAACAAGCATTTTTAAAGGAAAAAAAATCTTACTCTTTACCATAAAAAACATCAGGCAGTCCTACCTTCGGTTCCACAAAATGCGCTCCAGGACAGCTACTCACATGTTGCTGAAGCTCGGCCACCTCAAGAGACAATCCCTGCAGGCGTTGAGCCAACTCCTGGATGGAGACCATACTTATCCCTGAATTTCTTTCCTTTTAGTTTTTTTGGGCTGGACTTACTGTTATGATCTGCAACAAGAACTAAGGAAAGATAGGGGAAAGCTGTCCCTACAGTAAGACTAAGCTGAACCCCTACGATGTAGCGGGCTGCCTGTTCCTAGTGAACAGACCCGCCTTCGTCCTCGGCTAGTCTGAACGAAGACCTATAGAATTAAGGGAGGGGTCCCTAAATGAACTAAGGACTGGGACAAAAATGGGACACCTCCTAAACAGAAGTTGTTGCAGAGCACAAAAGACAAACTGACAAAAAGTACTAGAGGTCCCAGAGGACCAAGCGAACTGACAGAGATAGGCACCGAAGCATCCAGCTAGAAAGACAGTCAAACAACACTGAAGTCCAGCAAAGCCAGAAGGGCGGAGCTGGAATATATAGGCAGATGGTCACGTGACCGCAAAACACAAGATAGAAAAAACTAACAAGAGGGTTCTAACAGGAGCCTCTTGAGAAAGCCAACAATCCTCAGTCGAAACGTGCATTGAGGCTTTTCTATCACAGATTTCTGTCTTCCAGCACCCTTTGGCCTTTCCAATTTAATTCCTGGTAAGATTCCTGATATTTTATTCGACTATGGGCACATTCTAACGTTGCCGCAGACTGCTGCTTATAAATGCATACTATTATTGCCCATAGCCTGTATTTATTTACTCTGTTCACCTTACTCAGGTTTCCTAATCCCACTGGTTACATCTCCATGCAGTGGGTATGGTTTTGCGGGCCAATGGGTGCTGTGTGTTTCTGACATCATGCACCTCTGTTCATCTATGCTATGATCCAATTATTTATGATGTGATGTTAAACTTTTTGATATTATAAAATTATTCACTGTTTTCTACCATTTAGCTCCTCTATTCCTCTTTGTTTGATTGTGTATAAAAAGTATAGTGCAAGTTATTTATCTGAATTTTTGAGCAAACATCCACTACACTAATCTCAGAATGTCCTTACGACTAGTAATATGGTTCGTTCCCTGCATGGCATGTCTATTGATATTTTACTGGAACATTCGGCTCAGTTTTATATACCTTTCTGTGAAGTCTGTAAATTGTGACATAAAAAATATTGCTTCCTGCAGTGGTTAGAATGTCTTAAGAAAATACTGATGCTGTTCTGGTTTGAAACAAAAATCAAAATGTATTAAATGCTGGAGAAATATAGCTGTTGCTTAATTTTAGAAAGATTTATTCAATTATTCAGTTGCAAAACAAATACAGAGACATAAATCTAAAAGTTAGCTCATGTGTTCTGTAGAAAAGCACGTAGACCTTAATAGAATCTTAAACTGTTGGATCTCAAATTTAAGGAACAGATTTATGTTGGTAGCATCAGTTGCAGTCAGAAAACATAGAAACTCACAAAAACTACAAATACTACTCAAAAAAAGTTAGGGATATTTGGATTTCTGGAAAAAATTATGGAAAACGTAAAAAGTTCACGCTACAGTGATATTTTGCTATGAAAGTAGGGCATTTAAGTAGAAGCATGCAATGGTGATTTCCTCATCTCAATCAATTTATTGAAACAAAAGTCAACAACAGTGGTTGTATAAAAAAGAAAAACAAAGACAGAAACACAATACACAAATACCCTGCAATAAATAAATAAACTGCAATAGTGCATGAAAATAATAAAGAGTACTTAGTTAACATAATTTTGATCAAAATAATGCGAAAGCCATCCCGCCTCATCAAGGCGACAGCAGGGTATTTGTGTATTACTATTGCGGTTTATTTATTTACTGAAGGGTATTTGGGTATTGTCTTTCTGTCTTTGGTTTTGTCTATTTAATGGCCAACAGTGGTGGTATACCACAACAAAAAATGTCAATGTCTCAATAACTTATCATGTGGCCTTTATCATCAATCACAGCTTGACAACACCGTCTCAAGTTTTCCACAAGTTGAATTATTATCTGCTGAGGTATGGCATCCCACTCTTCTTGAAGGACGGCCCTCCGGTCATTGAGGTTCTTGGGTTCAGAGTTACGAGCCTCTACACAGCGTTTCAGCTGATCCGTAGTTTTTCTATGGGATGCAGGCCTGGGGAAAGTGCAAGCCTCCATTTGAGGTACCCCAGTCTCCAGCAGTTATTCCCTAATGATGCAATCTCATTGAGCCAGAGCATTGCTGTCCATAAAGATGAAATTAGGCAACCCACAAATCTCAACTCTCAATAGGAATTTCCATGAAAAAGTTGCTATATTTATTGGTCCATGTGAATACGTGGCCAATAGTGATGAGCTAGCACTAAAATGCTCGGGTGCTCGTTGCTCGGGTCGATCAAATCTGGCACGGGTGTGTCAGAAGTGACAGACAGTCGCCCTGCAGTTGGTTGCAGGAGATCTCTTCATTTGGCACTACAGACACCTTCTTAGAAGCTGTCACTCTAGGACCCAGTGGCTACCTTCCTCTTGCTAATTAACACCCTGGCCTGGGTGTATAAATACCTGCTGTTTGCTAGGGGAGATGTCGGCGATACTCACGTGACCCCTTCTGAAAGCTGGGAGCTATTGCATTACTACATCCTCTTTGTTAGTAGGAGGACGTGTGTTCATCGCTCTGAAGTCGACTAAAGCTAAGCTATCTTCCCTTGTTTGTTCCTCCCTGTCGTCTTTAGTTGTCAGTGGGGATTGACTAGCGCTCATCCCCTCCCTTCCGCAGCCAGGGCCAAACACCAGGGAAAGACAGGGTGATGTTCGACGATTGGTGTGGTACCAATATAGGGAGGTTAGGGGAGACAGGGTGATATAAGATCAGCCTAGGAGGTCTCCACTACCTAGAGTCTGTGCCCTCTTTTCACCCTTCCCCTTTCTGTTGCACCTAGTCTTTCCTACACCTTGTGTGACATCATCGCTGGCCAATGTCATGCAAGGTGTTATGGGAACAGCATGAGAAAGACCCATGGAAGCATATCTGACTCCCATGTCACTGCTGTCAACAATGATGTCAGAGTATTACACCACTTTTACGGACTGACAATAAAACATACAAAAATGAAGCCAAGATGGATTTTCCTGGAAAAAATGTTAAGGGACCTATGGTCTGGTATGTGTGTATGTATGTGCCTGTATATCTGGTGTGTGTATGTGCTTGTATATCTGGTGAGCGTGCATGTATGTGCCTTGTATATGATATGTGTGTGTATGTATGTATGTGCCTGTATATCTGGTATATGTGTAAGTATATGCCTGTATATATGGTATGTGCATATGTATGTACCTGTATATCTGGTGTGTGCATATGTGCCAGTATATCTGGTATGTGTGTATGTGCATGTACAGTACAGACCAAAAGTTTGGACACACCTTCTCATTTAAAGATGTTTCTGTATTTTCTTGACTATGAAAATTGTACATTCACACTGAAGGCATCAAAATTATGAATTAACACATGTGGAATTATATACTTAGCAAAAAAGTGTGAAACAACTGAAAATATGTCTTATATTCTAGGTTCTTCAAAATAGCCACCTTTTGCTTTGATGACTGCTTTGCACACTCTTGGCATTCTCTTGATGAGCTTCAAGAGGTAGTCACCGGAAATGGTCTTCCAACAATCTTGAAGGAGTTCCCAGAGATGCTTAGCACTTGTTGGCCTTATGCCTTCACTCTGCAGTCCAGCTCACCCCAAACCATCTCGATTGGGTTCAGGTCTGGTGACTGTGGAGGCCAGGTCATCTGGTGTAACACCCCATCACTCTCCTTCTTGGTCAAATAGCCCTTACACAGCCTGGAGGTGTGTTTGGGGTCATTGTCCTGTTGAAAAATAAATGATGGTCCAACTAAACGCAAACCTGATGGAATAGCATGCCGCTGCAAGATGCTGTGGTAGCCATGCTGGTTCAGTGTGCCTTCAATTTTGAATAAATCCCCAACAGTGTCACCAGCAAAGCACCCCCACACCATCACACCTCCTCATCCATGCTTCACAGTGGGAACCAGGCATGTAGAGTCCATCCGTTCACCTTTTCTGCATCACATAAAGACACGGTGGTTGGAACCAAAGATCTCAAATTTGGACTCATCAGACCAAAGCACAGATTTCCACTGGTCTAATGTCCATTACTTGTGTTCTTTAGCCCAAACAAGTCTCTTCTGCTTGTTGCCTGTCCTTAGCAGTGGTTTCCTAGCAGCTATTTTACCATGAAGGCCTGCTGCACAAAGTCTCCTCTTAACAGTCGTTGTAGAGATGTGTCTGCTGCTAGAACTCTGTGTGGCATTGACCTGGTCTCTAATCTGAGGTGCTGTTAACCTGCGATTTCTGAGGCTGGTGACTCGGATAAACTTATCCTCAGAAGCAGAGGTGACTCTTGGTCGTCCTTTCCTGGGGCGGTCCTCATGTGAGCCAGTTTCTTTGTAGCACTTAATGGTTTTTGCAACTGCACTTGGGGACACTTTCAAAGTTTGCCCAATTTTTCGCACTGACTGACCTTCATTTCTTAAAGTAATGATGGCCACTCGTTTTTCTTTACTTAGCTGCTTTTTTCTTGCCATAATACAAATTCTAACAGTCTATTCAGTAGGACTATCAGCTGTGTATCCACCTGACTTCTGCACAACACAACTGATGGTCCCAACACCATTTATAAGGCAAGAAATCCCACTTATTAAACCTGACAGGGCACACCTGTGAAGTGAAAACCATTTCCGGTGACTACCTCTTGACGCTCATCAAGAGAATGCCAAGAGTGTGCAAAGCAGTCATCAAAGTAAAAGGTGGCTACTTTGAAGAACCTAGAATATAAGACATATTTTCAGTTGTTTCACACTTTTTTGTTAAGTATATGATTCCACATGTGTTAATTCATAGTTTTGATGCCTTCAGTGTGAATGTACAATTTTCATAGTCATGAAAATACAGAAAAATCTTTAAATGAGAAGGTGTGTCCAAACTTTTGGTCTGTACTGTATATCTGGTATGTGTGTATGTATTTGCTTGTGTGATATGTGCCTTGTGATTTTCTGGTGTGTCCAATATGTTTTTGTTGTATGAAATAATATCAGGGATACCCATCCTCCATGGGGTTAGCAATTCCTCTTTCCTACTGCACTTGTCTTTGATTTCAGACTGCGGGTGCGATGTCATGACTAAAACATATGAATGCTGGATCTAATGCTGAGCTCAGCAGCCATGCCAAGGTATACAGCACAAGCTGCTTAGTCCTGTGATTGGCTAAAGTGGTCAAGTGTGACATTACCATTGTGGCGGCTCTCATAATAGCTGGCAGCAGAGACTCCTGCAAATGTACAATAAGCAAGGAACATAGTGCTTTAGCCTCCAGATGTGCCCATAAAAATATCATATAGGTGAAACGCGTAGAGGCGTACGTACATGTATGTTTAAGGGCATGTATGTTGATATAGGGACGCACATGCCAATATGCTGCTGTGACACCCTGAGCTATAAATAAAGGGGCAGCAATTTTTAAAGGAACAGCGTAATGACAGACGATTTATCGGGTCTGTACGTGATAAAATAAGAGCTGTGTCCTATGTAGATGTAGAGCTGCCATTGAGTCATCTGTGATTCAGCAGAAATTAACAGGCAGTAAATTTATATCACATACCAATTGCTTTAAGATTGGACAGGAGTATAACATAGATAGAACCGTGTTATCTGTATTAGTGTTGAGCCACCCCCGTAGTGTTCGAGTTCGGTTCGGTTCGTCGAACACCCGTGTGTTCGTCGAACTGTTCGTCGAACACCTTCGAACACCGTTAAAACCAATGGCAGGCATACAAAAACACATAGAAACACATAGAAAACACCTTCAAAGGTGTCCAAAAGCTGACAAACTGCTCAGAAGACACAACTAACACATGGAAAAGTGACAAGTACATATAGTCATGCGAAAAGAAAAGAGGTGGAGGAGTAAAAGGAGGGGGAGACACAGATATAGGCATGTCATGCCCTTCTAAAATCCAAAAAGTGAGAAGCCGACACGTTCAGTCCGCTCCTGCCCGTGCCACCTCCGTGTCGCTGGGTTTGTGCCAGAGCCGCGGTGAACCCTGACGGCCAGCCCCCCTCTCCCAATACTGGTGCCTGTCCGCTGGTGGGTCGAGCGAGCCCCCTTGTGGTGGAGGCAGCTCTAAGCTTTTTAATTTAAATTATCTCTCTAATTTGAATAAATACACTTTAAATCCATTTACAAGGATCTAATGGAGGGCAAGTCTCATGCCAGCAGCCGCGTAATTCCAGCTCCAGTAGCGTCCACTAAAGCTGCTGCAGTTAAAAAGCTTTTATAAGGATCGAGCTCGGCTGTCCACCGCAAGGCATCCTACTGCCAGTCCCAGCCCCTATGCCTTGGGGTGCCTCCTGATGCTCTTCACTGAGTATCCCGTGGTCCCGAAGCATTTCCTTTGAAAAAACTTAAGTGTCCAAACTACAGGTGGTGTAGCTTGCTTAACAGCCGGGATAATCCGCTGACTAGCAGACACTGCTACTAGGCACAAAGTATTTCCTGGGCTAGATGCAGTTAAAAATTTGTAATTAGATACTCTCGTTGGATGCTGAGAAAGCATTCCATAGAGTCTCCTGGCACGCCATATATGATTCTCTTAAAAAGCTTGGGGTAGGGGTCTAGGGGACCCTTTTATAGCCAAAATCACGGCCCTGTATCACAATACGTCACCTAGGCTGAAGATAAATGGAACTATAGCACCCTGAGGGCTCGGTTTCTACAGAGGTATTGCACCTCACCCAGAGGTGTGATATCTCACTCTCCGGTAAGGATGGAGTGTGGATCAGGACCCGACACCTGCATGCATTACACCACATTGCCGTGGGGCAGGGCGACCAATATGCCTCTGAGATGGGCACGACAGTCCCTGGCCCTGGCTGGAGTGGGGGGAGGGAACACTGAGGAAGGGGAACCCTGTAGTGCAGGAGCAGGGAGGAAGCAGTTCCTGGGTGCATTGAGAAGGGAGTATAAAAGGTGGGCACCATCTTAGTTCAGTGCAGAGAAGTCTGAGCAGAAGTGGCAGGGAGCAGGGGCTCTGCATGAGCACTGCTCCGGAGGCGGGCCTAGTAACAGAGGCCCAGGCCTGGAAGAGGGAGAAGGAAGGAAGAGGAGCGGAGAAGGCTCCAGGAACGAGGAATGAAGGGATCCCAGGGGTGCGGACGGGCGAGTCGCCACCGCACGCCCGAATCCACCTGCGTGGAGGGGTCAGGCCAAAGGGGGAGACCGGTCCCCGAAACTAGTAGAGGCAGGAAACGACCCTCAGCTAGAAACCGGAGGCTGTGACATTTTATGTGGCGCAGCCCCTCGCTACACCCGCTAGGAAGGCACCACATAGGGTCAGGGAAACTGGCGCCAAGTTTACCAAGAGGAGGCCCGAGGCAGCCGGACAGAAGGGTTGGTAAGATGGGCCAGACAAAGGGCACACAAAGGGGGTCCTGTGAAGCGCTCCAAAGTTATCTGGGAGCTGTCTGAGCCCCTCACCTGGTGAGCACAGTACGACGTGGGCAGCCGTTACCTGCAGACGTGGTCTGGATAATAAGAACTGTGAGTAAAGGCCCTGGACTGCATCACTGACTCCGTGTCGTTACTGCTGCTGCCCTGCACCATCACCCCCATCCTCCGCATACACTGCCCTGAGGCTATACTCCTCCCATGGGGAGTTATGCTACGCTCTGCTGCACCCACAACACCAGCCTCAGCGGTCTGCCCTGCAGCGGCGGTTCACTCTGACCGCAATCTACGGGTGGCGTAGTCGGACATTTAAACATCAAAACCACATAAATAGTTCCGCCACTGGTTTGACCACCCTGAGCCACGGAACCGGGTCGCCGCCACGAAGACTACAACCACCAGCATCCACCAAAAATGGTCCGGCTCCGGGTGTCCCAAGGCCCAGGGGGTGCATCAGAACATTTTCATCACCTTTCACAATCACCAATGGGACAAGGCAGGGATGTCCTCTGTCCCCTCTCTTATACATCCTAGTGACGGAGCACCTGCTCTCATCAATTCGCCATAACCCCAATATTAGGTGGATTGAGGTGGGAGGCACCGAGTACAAGTGCTCTCTATTTGCTGATGATGTCCTAGTATATATCACTCAATCACATATATCCATCCATGCTGTTATGGCTGAAATAGATCACTTTGTTACATGGTCAAATTTTAAAATCAATGCAGCGAAGTCTGAGGCCCTCGATGTCTCCCTCCCCAAATCCATATAGGATTCCATCCAGTCCAACTTTCCCTTTGCCTGGCCCTCACAGGGTATCAAATACTTAGGAATTCCTATTCATAGAGACCTCTCCCATCTATGTTATCTTAATTTTGGGCCCTTTATTGAACAACTCCATACAGACCACGGTTGGCAAGTTAGAACTGTAAGATTCACTACGTGAACCACTGGAGTTTTGTGGAAAAGCACATGTACACTGCGTTCCAAATTATTATGTAAAAAGTGTTTAGGAGTGATAAGGGAAGAATTTGTTTGTTTGTCAGTTAAACTCATTGATGGTGATGTGTGTCAGGGATCTTTATATCACTGTAAGCAATTGCAGACACCTGTGCTAATTAGTTTGGCAGGTGTGTCCAATGAAACGCAAGACTACTTAAGAAGGCTGTCTCACATTATTAAGCAGCCTACATTTTCTGCCAAAATGGGAAAGAAAAAAGATGTGTCGGCTGCTGAGAAGCAACAAATTGTGGAGTGTTTAGGTCAAGGCATGACTACAATCAACATTGTGCGATGATCAGGATGAAGTGTCTTGGCAATCAAGAAGTATGTAGCTGATTCACAGTACACACGTGTGCGTGCTGATAAGGGCAAATTGAGGACTCTTTCCTACAGGCAATTACGTCAGGTTGAAAGAGCAGCGGCAAAAAAGCCTTGTCATAGCAGCAGACAAGTTTTTGAAGCTGCTGGTGCCTCCAACGTCCCCCGAACAACAAGATGCAGGGTCCTTCAGAGGTTTGCAGCTGTGCATACGCCATCCTGTCGACCTCCTCTATCCACTTCACACAAGCAGAAACGGCTCCAGTGGGCTAAACATTACATGAAGACTGATTTCAAAACTGTTTTGTTCACGGATGAGTGCCGTGCAGCGCTCGATGGTCCAGATGGATGGAGTGGAGGATGGCTGGTTGATGAACACCCCACGCAAACACGGCTACAGCGCCAACAAGGAGGAGGTGGAGTAATGTTTTGGGCTGGAATCATGGGGAGAGAGATTGTCGGCCCCTTTAGGATCCCTGAAGGCGCTAAAGATGAACTCCATAATGTATGTGGATTTTCTCAAACAGCACTTCCTGCCATGGTTCAAGAAGAAGAACCGTGTATTTCACAGCAAGATCATTTTTTTGCATGATAATGCACCATCTCATGCTGCACATAAAACATCTGCATCTCTGGCTGATATGGGCATAAAAGGGGACAAACTTATGGTGTGACCCCCATGCTCCCCTGACCTCTACCCCATTCAGAACCTCTGGAGCATCATCAAAAGGAGTGTCTATGATGGCGGGAGGCAGTTCACATCTAAGCAACAGCTCTGGGAGGGTATTCTGTCCTCATGCAAAAGAATTGAAGCAGAAACCATCCAAAACCTGACAAATTCAATGGACGAGAGAGTTCAGAAGCTCCTTTCGAACAAGGGGTCCTATGTGAAAATGTAACATCACCTACAATAAAGTTTTGAGTTGAAAACTGTTTGATTTCAGTTTCTAATAACCTGCTAATGCTTATAATTTCAAAAATAACTATTTTTTTGGTCTTTATTAAAATGAAAAGGTTGATCGAAAAGTTTGGGGGATCTAAGAGTGTGGCAACCCAGTAGTCATGATTACTTCGAATTCTGACAATATGAGGGTCATGTTGCAGGTAGTGCAGCAAGAAGGCACTTATGTGTCTTGCGCATCTCGGAGCCCCAAAATTATTTTCCGGGCTAGATGCAGCTAAAAATTTTTATTAATTTTAAATCTGGTGGAGCTTAGTATAGATGGCCTAATAGGATCAGTGCTGCACACTGCTACAAAGCCCAAATTATTTTCCAGCCAAGATACAGATAAACATGATTAGTAATTTTAAATCTGGTGGAGCTTATTATAGATGGCCTAATAGAATCAGTGCTGCACACTGCTACAAAGCCCAAATTATTTTCCAGCCAAGATACAGATAAACATGATTAGTAATTTGAAAGCTTAAAACGGTTGGTAGGGTGATTTTAACCAATCATCAAGCTTTTACTCTCCCCAGGATGACACAGGGGTAGAAAAGTCGTTTCGGATCCATGATTTGTTCATCTTTATGAACGTGAGTCTGTCTACATTATCAGTGGAGAGCCGCGTGCGCTTATCTGTCAGCACACCACCAGCAGCGCTGAACACACGTTCAGACAGAACGCTAGCTGCGGGGCATGACAAGATCTCCAAGGCGTAAGTGGCTAGCTCCGGCCATTTATCCAGATTGGAAGCCCAAAAAGAGCAAGGGTCCAGTGACACAGTCATGGCTTCAATGTTTACTTGGAGATACTCCTGTACCATCGTCTCTAGGCGTTGACTATGTGTCAGACTTCTTGTCTCCTGTGGCCTTGCAAAGGATGGGCTAAAAAAGTGGTGAAATGATTCCGCAAAATTGATGTTACCAGCAGATACTGTGGTTCTGTTACGGTTTGAGTGCTGAACACTTGACGGTCCCACGGTTGGCAAGTTGGAACTGTGAGATTCACTACGTGCACCACTGGTGTTTTGTGGAAAAGCACATGCAAGATTCTGCAACAGTCTCTGCTGATACTGCTGCATGCGTGCATCCCTTTCTATGGCAGGAATAATTTCTGCAAATTTACTTTTGTACCGGGGATCTAACAGTGTGGCAACCCAGTAGTCAGGATTATTTCTAATTCTCACAATTCGAGGGTCATGTTGCAGGTAGTGCAGCAAGAAGGCACTCATGTGTGTTGCGCATCCAGGAGCACCAAGTCCCTGTTGTGTTGGTGGCGAGGTAACAATCATGCTTCCTTCCTCTGTCCTCTCCCCCCAACCTCGCACAACAGAAATGTGATCAAGGTCTCCCTCATCTGATGAGTCTTCCATCAGTTCGTCCTCCACTTCTTCCTGGGCTCCTGCACCTTCCTCACTAGTTTGGCTGCTACCATGCGCCCTGGTAAAACCATCTCCCCCACCCTCACATGCCTGCCGCCTTGGTGCTGCCGACCGTCTGGACCTTGCAGATGTTAGCCCTTCCGCATACAACTCCTCCTCCTCTACTTCCTCCACCTCCTCTTGTGCCACCACCTGACTCCGAATTCTGTTTAACATGTGCTCCAGCATGTAAATCACCGGAATAGTCATGTTGATAATGGCATCGTCAGCACTAAACATCTTCGTCGCCATTTCAAAACTGTGCTAAAGGGTGCATAGGTCCCTGATCTGAGACCACTCCTCCAGCGTGATTTTCCCCACCTCTGGATCTCGTTGGCCCAGGCTATACGTCAGAACGTATTGCACCAGGGCTTGTCGGTGCTGCCACAGTCGCTGCAACATGTGCAGAGTTGAATTCCACCGGGTAGGCACATCGCATTTTAGCCGGTGAAGTGGCAGGCCCAACGACTTCTGTAGAGATGTAAGTCGCTGAGCTGCGGGATGCAAACGGCGGAAGTGAGCACACAGCGACTGTGCCCTCTGCAGAAGGCCATCTAGTCTGGGATAGTGGGCTAAAAATTGCTGGACAACCAGGTTCAACACGTGAGCCATACAAGGCACGTGTGTGACATTGCCCCGGCGAAGGGCCGCACCCAGGTTTGCAGCATTGTCGCACACGGCCTTCCCTGGTTTCAGGTCCAGGGGAGACAACCATTCATGAAATTGGTTCTCCAGAGCTGACCACAACTCCTCAGCTGTGTGACTCACATTTCCCAGACATTTCAAAGTAAAAACCGCCTGATGACGTTGAGCCCTACTGCCAGCATAGTAAGGAGGTGTGCAGGATCCCTTCTGCGCAGTTAGAAAGCTTGTGGCATGACCAGACAGGCTTTGGGTGCAGGTGGAAGACCGAGAGGAGGTTGAGGAGGCAGAAGCAGTGGAGGAACTTTGACATAAAGAGGATTGACGCACAACTCGTGGGGACGGCAAGACTTGGACAGCAGCCCCTTGTCCTGCTGTCACCATAGTTACCCAGTGCCCAGTCAGCGACATGTAACGCCCCTGTCCATGCCTACTCGTCCAAGTGTCTGTGGTGAAATGCACCCTGTCACACACAGAGTTTCTCAAAGAAGCGGTGATGTTGTGTGCGACATGCTGGTGGAGCGCAGGCACACCTTTCTTTGAGAAGTAGTGCCGACTGGGCATCTGGTACTGGGGCACTGCGACGGACATAAGGTCTCGAAAATCCTCTGTGTCCACCAGGCGGAAAGGCAGCATTTCTGTAGCCAAGAGCTTGCAGATGGTGAAATTCAACCTCTTAGCTTTCTCATGGCTAGGAGGAAATGGTCTTTTACTTGTCCACATCTGAGGGACCGAGGGCTGGCTATTGTGCTTAGACGGGGTTGATAAGGGTGTCCCCGGCAAACTGCCGGTCTGTGAGGAAGATGCAGGCGGACATGTTAGGTTGCCTTGATCCAAAGGTGGTGCTATCGATGTCGGACAGCGCTCAACACCAGCTGAAAATGATGACCTGCCAATCACGCTGGCTGTTGCGGGTAAAGAGGTGGCAGGTCTGCGCCCCAAAACAGGTGTGACTGCTGTCCCCCCAGTCACAGAGGATGAAGAGGCCGCGGATGCACAAGATATGGCAGATGGTGGTTGGCCCGGCCGGCTAGGCCGCATTGTAGCACACTGAGCTTCCCACTGCAACTTATGCTTCATGTCCATGTGCCGGTTCATGCATGAAGTACTCAAACTATGTATTTTTTGGCCTCTACTTAGCTTTTGCTGACAAATGTTACAGATAACACGAGTTGGGTCATCTTTATCGATCTGAAAAAATGCCCAGGCTATGCAAGGCTTAGCACCCATGCGACCTGAAGAGCCACCACGACTTGTGGTGAGAGGCAGAGTTGTGATTGAGGATGCAGTTGTTGACGTGCTTCCAGTACTACGTCTCTGTCCAGGAAGGCGCAACCTGACCTCGTCGTCACTAGCATCTTCCTCCACCTCCTCTGCTGACCTCATCTCTTGGCTGACTGTGGGTTGACAGTAAGTGGGATCTCCAACCTCATCATCATCACCCTGTGCATTATCACACCCGTCATCCTCAGAGCCAACCTGTTCCTGCCCTGACAAAAAACTAAAGTTGTTGCTCCAATCAGGTATTTGAGTCTCATCATCGTCTTCCTCATTGTCTCCACCAACAGGAGTTACAGTTTGGGAATGAGGGTCTACATTATGGTCAGAACCTTCTGCGTCTGGTCCTGGATCCGACTCATAAAGATTCTGGGCATCAGTGCAGATCATTTCCTCGTCTGGATTCACAGAAGCGCTGGAGTCGACCTCTGATTCCCAGGCTATAGTATGAGTAAACAGCTCTGCAGACTCAACCATCTGTTCTACCTCATACTCAGACGGGCAGCTGGAGATTTGGGAGCTGTGAGGAAGCAAGTGCGATTGGGGTGACACCTTTGAGGACTGGAGTATTTGTGATGTTGAAGTTGATGTGGAGGAGAGCCCACTTAAAGGAGCACTTGATATCCGTTGAAGCATCTGCTGTTTTTGTGCCTCATCTGGAATTTGTAGCGATTGGCGTGGCCGTAAGAAAGGGATCTTATCACATTGTCCGCTAAAAGAAGTAGACATTTTAGTTTGGCTGGAAGATGGTCTTTCTTCTGCAGATGTTACTGTTGCTTTTACACCTACCCCACGGACACAACCTTTTTTCCCCTTCCCAAAACGCCTATTCCCCTTTCCACCAGCAGCAGGCCTTTTTCCACTCATTTTGGTGGTTAACTAATTCACAACTCTGGAGTTGTTTGCACAAAAAAACAATGGATGGGAACCGAGCAGAGCTGAGTGGCCAAACTGTGGTATTAGGCCAAAACTATTGGCTGGGTTAGATGCAGAAAAAAATTATATTCGATTTGCAGCCTGATGGAGGTCAGTATAGATGGACTAATAGAACAAGTCCCACACACAGTTAGAAGCCCAAATATTTTTTCAGAGGTAGATGCAGAAAAAATTGTATTCAGTTTGCAACCTGATGGAGGTCTGTATAGATGGACTAATAGAGAAAGTCCCACACACTGCTAGAAGGCCAAATATTTTTTCAGAGCTAGATGCAGACAAAAAATTATTTTGAATTTGCAACCTGATGGAGGTCAGTATAGGTGGACTAATAAAACAAGTCCCACACACTCCTAGAAGGCCAAATATTTTTTCAGAGCTAGATGCAGAAAAAAATTATATTCAGTTTGCAACCTGATGGAGGTCAGTATAGATGGACTAATAGAACAAGTCCCACACACAGCTAGAAGCCCAAATATTTTTTCAGAGGTAGATGCAGAAAAAAATTATATTCAGTTTGCAACCTGATGGAGGTCTGTATAGATGGATTAATAGAACAAGTCCCACACACAGCTAGAAGCCCAATATTTTTTCAGAGGTAGATGCAGAAAAAAAATTATTTTTAATTTGCAACCTGATGGAGGTCAGTATAGGTGGACTAATAGAACAAGTCCCACACACTGCTAGAAGGCCAAATATTTTTTCAGAGCTAGATGCAGAAAAAAATTATATTCAGTTTGCAACCTGATGGAGGTCAGTATAGATGGACTAATAGAACAAGTCCCACACACAGCTAGAAGCCCAAATATTTTTTCAGAGGTAGATGCAGAAAAAAAATACATTCAGTTTGCAACCTGATGGAGGTCAGTATAGATGGACTAATAGAGAAAGTCCCACACACTGCTAGAAGGCCAAATATTTTTTCAGAGCTAGATGCAGAAAAAAATTATATTCGATTTGCAGCCTGATGGAGGTCAGTATAGATGGAATAATAGAACAAGTCCCACACACAGCTAGAAGCCCAAATATTTTTTCAGAGGTAGATGCAGAAAAAAAAATATTCAGTTTGCAACCTGATGGAGGTCAGTATAGATGGACTAATAGAGAAAGTCCCACACACTGCTAGAAGGCCAAATATTTTTTCAGAGCTAGATGCAGACAAAAAATTATTTTGAATTTGCAACCTGATGGAGGTCAGTATAGGTGGATTAATAGAACAAGTCCCACACACTGCTAGAAGGCCAAATATTTTTTCAGAGCTAGATGCAGAAAAAAATTATATTCAGTTTGCAACCTGATGGAGGTCAGTATAGATGGACTAATAGAACAAGTCCCACACACAGCTAGAAGCCCAAATATTTTTTCAGAGGTAGATGCAGATAAAAATTATTTTTAATTTGCAACCTGATGGAGGTCAGTATAGATGGACTAATAGAGAAAGTCCCACACACTGCTAGAAGGCCAAATAATTTTTCAGAACTAGATGCAGATAAAAATTATTTTTAATTTGCAACCTGATGGAGGTCAGTATAGATGGACTAATAGAGAAAGTCCCACACACTACTAGAAGGCCAAATATTTTTTCAGAGCTAGATGCAGAAAAAAATTATATTCAGTTTGCAACCTGATGGAGGTCAGTATAGATGGACTAATAGAACAAGTCTCACACCCAGCTAGAAGCCCAAATATTTTCTCAGAGGTAGATGCAGATAAAAATTATTTTTAATTTGCAACCTGATGGAGGTCAGTATAGATGGACTAATAGAGAAAGTCCCACACACTGCTAGAAGGCCAAATATTTTTTCAGAGCTAGATGCAGACAAAAAATTATTTTTAATTTGCAACCTGATGGAGGTCAGTATAGATGGACTAATAGAGAAAGTCCCACACACTGCTAGAAGGCCAAATATTTTTTCAGAGCTAGATGCAGAAAAAAATTATATTCAGTTTGCAACCTGATGGAGGTCTGTATAGATGGATTAATAGAACAAGTCCCACACACAGCTAGAAGCCCAATATTTTTTCAGAGGTAGATGCAGAAAAATAATATATTTAGTTTGCAACCTGATGGAGGTCAGTATAGGTGGACTAATAGAACAAGTCCCACACACTGCTAGAAGGCCAAATATTTTTTCAGAGCTAGATGCAGAAAAAAATTATATTCAGTTTGCAACCTGATGGAGGTCAGTATAGATGGACTAATAGAACAAGTCCCACACACAGCTAGAAGCCCAAATATTTTTTCAGAGGTAGATGCAGAAAAAAAATACATTCAGTTTGCAACCTGATGGAGGTCAGTATAGATGGACTAATAGAGAAAGTCCCACACACTGCTAGAAGGCCAAATATTTTTTCAGAGCTAGATGCAGAAAAAAATTATATTCGATTTGCAGCCTGATGGAGGTCAGTATAGATGGAATAATAGAACAAGTCCCACACACAGCTAGAAGCCCAAATATTTTTTCAGAGGTAGATGCAGAAAAAAAAATATTCAGTTTGCAACCTGATGGAGGTCAGTATAGATGGACTAATAGAGAAAGTCCCACACACTGCTAGAAGGCCAAATATTTTTTCAGAGCTAGATGCAGACAAAAAATTATTTTGAATTCGCAACCTGATGGAGGTCAGCATAGGTGGATTAATAGAACAAGTCCCACACACTGCTAGAAGGCCAAATATTTTTTCAGAGCTAGATGCAGAAAAAAATTATATTCAGTTTGCAACCTGATGGAGGTCAGTATAGATGGACTAATAGAACAAGTCCCACACACAGCTAGAAGCCCAAATATTTTTTCAGAGGTAGATGCAGATAAAAATTATTTTTAATTTGCAACCTGATGGAGGTCAGTATAGATGGACTAATAGAGAAAGTCCCACACACTGCTAGAAGGCCAAATAATTTTTCAGAGCTAGATGCAGATAAAAATTATTTTTAATTTGCAACCTGATGGAGGTCAGTATAGATGGACTAATAGAGAAAGTCCCACACACTACTAGAAGGCCAAATATTTTTTCAGAGCTAGATGCAGAAAAAAATTATATTCAGTTTGCAACCTGATGGAGGTCAGTATAGATGGACTAATAGAACAAGTCTCACACCCAGCTAGAAGCCCAAATATTTTCTCAGAGGTAGATGCAGATAAAAATTATTTTTAATTTGCAACCTGATGGAGGTCAGTATAGATGGACTAATAGAACAAGTCCCACACACAGCTAGAAGCCCAATATTTTTTCAGAGGTAGATGCAGAAAAAAAATATATTCAGTTTGCAACCTGATGGAGGTCAGTATAGATGGACTAATAGAGAAAGTCCCACACACTGCTAGAAGGCCAAATATTTTTTTAGAGCTAGATGCATAAAAAAATTATATTCAGTTTGCAACCTGATGGAGGTCAGTATAGATGGACTAATAGAACAAGTCCCACACACAGCTAGAAGCCCAAATATTTTTTCAGAGGTAGATGCAGATAAAAATTATTTTTAATTTGCAACCTGATGGAGGTCAGTATAGATGGACTAATAGAGAAAGTCCCACACACTGCTAGAAGGCCAAATATTTTTTCAGAGCTAGATGCAGATAAAAATTATTTTTAATTTGCAACCTGATGGAGGTCAGTAGAGATGGACTAATAGAGAAAGTCCCACACACTACTAGAAGGCCAAATATTTTTTCAGAGCTAGATGCAGAAAAAAATTATATTCAGTTTGCAACCTGATGGAGGTCAGTATAGATGGACTAATAGAACAAGTCCCACACACAGCTAGAAGCCCAAATATTTTTTCAGAGGTAGATGCAGATAAAAATTATTTTTAATTTGCAACCTGATGGAGGTCAGTATAGATGGACTAATAGAGAAAGTCCCAAACACTGCTAGAAGGCCAAATATTTTTTCAGAGCTAGATGCAGACAAAAAATTATTTTGAATTTGCAACCTGATGGAGGTCAGTATAGGTGGACTAATAGAACAAGTCCCACACACTGCTAGAAGGTCAAATATTTTTTCAGAGCTAGATGCAGAAAAAAATTATATTCAGTTTGCAACCTGATGGAGGTCAGTATAGATGGACTAATAGAACAAGTCCCACACACAGCTAGAAGCCCAAATATTTTTTCAGAGGTAGATGCAGATAAAAATTATTTTTAATTTGCAACCTGATGGAGGTCAGTATAGATGGACTAATAGAGAAAGTCCCACACACTGCTAGAAGGCCAAATATTTTTTCAGAGCTAGATGCAGATAAAAATTATTTTTAATTTGCAACCTGATGGAGGTCAGTATAGATGGACTAATAGAGAAAGTCCCACACACTGCTAGAAGGCCAAATATTTTTTCAGAGCTAGATGCAGAAAAAAATTATATTCAGTTTGCAACCTGATGGAGGTCTGTATAGATGGATTAATAGAACAAGTCCCACACACAGCTAGAAGCCCAATATTTTTTCAGAGGTAGATGCAGAAAAATAATATTTTCAGTTTGCAACCTGATGGAGGTCTGTATAGATGGATTAATAGAACAAGTCCCACACACAGCTAGAAGCCCAATATTTTTTCAGAGGTAGATGCAGAAAAAAAATATATTCAGTTTGCAACCTGATGGAGGTCAGTATAGATGGACTAATAGAGAAAGTACCACACACTGCTAGAAGGCCAAATATTTTTTCAGAGCTAGATGCAGAAAAAAATTATATTCAGTTTGCAACCTGAGGAGGTCAGTATAGATGGACTAATAGAACAAGTCCCACACACAGCTAGAAGCCCAAATATTTTTTCAGAGGTAGATGCAGATAAAAATTATTTTTAATTTGCAACCTGATGGAGGTCAGTATAGATGGACTAATAGAGAAAGTCCCACACACTGCTAGAAGGCCAAATATTTTTTCAGAGCTAGATGCAGATAAAAATTATTTTTAATTTGTAACCTGATGGAGGTCAGTATGGATGGACTAATAGAAAAAGTCCCACACACTACTAGAAGGCCAAATATTTTTTCAGAGCTAGATGCAGAAAAAAATTATATTCAGTTTGCAACCTGATGGAGGTCAGTATAGATGGACTAATAGAACAAGTCCCACACACAGCTAGAAGCCCAAATATTTTTTCAGAGGTAGATGCAGATAAAAATTATTTTTAATTTGCAACCTGATGGAGGTCAGTATAGATGGACTAATAGAGAAAGTCCCACACACTGCTAGAAGGCCAAATAATTTTTCAGAGCTAGATGCAGATAAAAATTATTTTTAATTTGCAACCTGATGGAGGTCAGTATAGATGGACTAATAGAGAAAGTCCCACACACTACTAGAAGGCCAAATATTTTTTCAGAGCTAGATGCAGAAAAAAATTATATTCAGTTTGCAACCTGATGGAGGTCAGTATAGATGGACTAATAGAACAAGTCTCACACCCAGCTAGAAGCCCAAATATTTTCTCAGAGGTAGATGCAGATAAAAATTATTTTTAATTTGCAACCTGATGGAGGTCAGTATAGATGGACTAATAGAGAAAGTCCCACACACTGCTAGAAGGCCAAATATTTTTTCAGAGCTAGATGCAGACAAAAAATTATTTTTAATTTGCAACCTGATGGAGGTCAGTATAGATGGACTAATAGAGAAAGTCCCACACACTGCTAGAAGGCCAAATATTTTTTCAGAGCTAGATGCAGAAAAAAATTATATTCAGTTTGCAACCTGATGGAGGTCTGTATAGATGGATTAATAGAACAAGTCCCACACACAGCTAGAAGCCCAATATTTTTTCAGAGGTAGATGCAGAAAAATATTATATTTAGTTTGCAACCTGATGGAGGTCTGTATAGATGGATTAATAGAACAAGTCCCACACACAGCTAGAAGCCCAATATTTTTTCAGAGGTAGATGCAGAAAAAAAATATATTCAGTTTGCAACCTGATGGAGGTCAGTATAGATGGACTAATAGAGAAAGTCCCACACACTGCTAGAAGGCCAAATATTTTTTCAGAGCTAGATGCATAAAAAAATTATATTCAGTTTGCAACCTGATGGAGGTCAGTATAGATGGACTAATAGAACAAGTCCCACACACAGCTAGAAGCCCAAATATTTTTTCAGAGGTAGATGCAGATAAAAATTATTTTTAATTTGCAACCTGATGGAGGTCAGTATAGATGGACTAATAGAGAAAGTCCCACACACTGCTAGAAGGCCAAATATTTTTTCAGAGCTAGATGCAGATAAAAATTATTTTTAATTTGCAACCTGATGGAGGTCAGTAGAGATGGACTAATAGAGAAAGTCCCACACACTACTAGAAGGCCAAATATTTTTTCAGAGCTAGATGCAGAAAAAAATTATATTCAGTTTGCAACCTGATGGAGGTCAGTATAGATGGACTAATAGAACAAGTCCCACACACAGCTAGAAGCCCAAATATTTTTTCAGAGGTAGATGCAGATAAAAATTATTTTTAATTTGCAACCTGATGGAGGTCAGTATAGATGGACTAATAGAGAAAGTCCCAAACACTGCTAGAAGGCCAAATATTTTTTCAGAGCTAGATGCAGACAAAAAATTATTTTGAATTTGCAACCTGATGGAGGTCAGTATAGGTGGACTAATAGAACAAGTCCCACACACTGCTAGAAGGTCAAATATTTTTTCAGAGCTAGATGCAGAAAAAAATTATATTCAGTTTGCAACCTGATGGAGGTCAGTATAGATGGACTAATAGAACAAGTCCCACACACAGCTAGAAGCCCAAATATTTTTTCAGAGGTAGATGCAGATAAAAATTATTTTTAATTTGCAACCTGATGGAGGTCAGTATAGATGGACTAATAGAGAAAGTCCCACACACTGCTAGAAGGCCAAATATTTTTTCAGAGCTAGATGCAGATAAAAATTATTTTTAATTTGCAACCTGATGGAGGTCAGTATAGATGGACTAATAGAGAAAGTCCCACACACTGCTAGAAGGCCAAATATTTTTTCAGAGCTAGATGCAGAAAAAAATTATATTCAGTTTGCAACCTGATGGAGGTCTGTATAGATGGATTAATAGAACAAGTCCCACACACAGCTAGAAGCCCAATATTTTTTCAGAGGTAGATGCAGAAAAATAATATTTTCAGTTTGCAACCTGATGGAGGTCTGTATAGATGGATTAATAGAACAAGTCCCACACACAGCTAGAAGCCCAATATTTTTTCAGAGGTAGATGCAGAAAAAAAATATATTCAGTTTGCAACCTGATGGAGGTCAGTATAGATGGGCTAATAGAGAAAGTACCACACACTGCTAGAAGGCCAAATATTTTTTCAGAGCTAGATGCAGAAAAAAATTATATTCAGTTTGCAACCTGAGGAGGTCAGTATAGATGGACTAATAGAACAAGTCCCACACACAGCTAGAAGCCCAAATATTTTTTCAGAGGTAGATGCAGATAAAAATTATTTTTAATTTGCAACCTGATGGAGGTCAGTATAGATGGACTAATAGAGAAAGTCCCACACACTGCTAGAAGGCCAAATATTTTTTCAGAGCTAGATGCAGATAAAAATTATTTTTAATTTGCAACCTGATGGAGGTCAGTATAGATGGACTAATAGAGAAAGTCCCACACACTACTAGAAGGCCAAATATTTTTTCAGAGCTAGATGCAGAAAAAAATTATATTCAGTTTGTAACCTGATGGAGGTCAGTATAGATGGACTAATAGAACAAGTCTCACACCCAGCTAGAAGCCCAAATGTTTTCTCAGAGGTAGATGCAGATAAAAATTATTTTTAATTTGCAACCTGATGGAGGTCAGTATAGATGGACTAATAGAGAAAGTCCCACACACTGCTAGAAGGCCAAATATTTTTTCAGAGCTAGATGCAGACAAAAAATTATTTTTAATTTGCAACCTGATGGAGGTCAGTATAGATGGACTAATAGAGAAAGTCCCACACACTGCTAGAAGGCCAAATATTTTTTCAGAGCTAGATGCAGAAAAAAATTATATTCAGTTTGCAACCTGATGGAGGTCTGTATAGCTGGATTAATAGAACAAGTCCCACACACAGCTAGAAGCCCAATTTTTTTTCGGAGGTAGATGCAGAAAAATAATATATTCAGTTTGCAACCTGATGGAGGTCAGTATAGATGGACTAAAAGAGAAAGTCCCACACACTGCTAGAAGGCCAAATATTTTTTCAGAGCTAGATGCATAAAAAAATTATATTCAGTTTGCAACCTGATGGAGGTCAGTATAGATGGACTAATAGAACAAGTCCCACACACAGCTAGAAGCCCAAATATTTTTTCAGAGGTAGATGCAGATAAAAATTATTTTTAATTTGCAACCTGATGGAGGTCAGTATAGATGGACTAATAGAGAAAGTCCCACACACAGCTAGAAGGCCAAATATTTTTTCAGAGCTAGATGCAGATAAAAATTATTTTTAATTTGCAACCTGATGGAGGTCAGTATAGATGGACTAATAGAGAAAGTCCCACACACTACTAGAAGGCCAAATATTTTTTCAGAGCTAGATGCAGAAAAAAATTATATTCAGTTTGCAACCTGATGGAGGTCAGTATAGATGGACTAATAGAACAAGTCCCACACACAGCTAGAAGCCCAAATATTTTTTCAGAGGTAGATGCAGATAAAAATTATTTTTAATTTGCAACCTGATGGAGGTCAGTATAGATGGACTAATAGAGAAAGTCCCACACACTGCTAGAAGGCCAAATATTTTTTCAGAGCTAGATGCAGACAAAAAATTATTTTGAATTTGCAACCTGATGGAGGTCAGTATAGGTGGACTAATAGAACAAGTCCCACACACTGCTAGAAGGCCAAATATGTTTTCAGAGCTAGATGCAGAAAAAAATTATATTCAGTTTGCAACCTGATGGAGGTCAGTATAGATGGACTAATAGAACAAGTCCCACACACAGCTAGAAGCCCAAATATTTTTTCAGAGGTAGATGCAGATAAAAATTATTTTTAATTTGCAACCTGATGGAGGTCAGTATAGATGGACTAATAGAGAAAGTCCCACACACTGCTAGAAGGCCAAATATTTTTTCAGAGCTAGATGCAGATAAAAATTATTTTTAATTTGCAACCTGATGGAGGTCAGTAGAGATGGACTAATAGAGAAAGTCCCACACACTACTAGAAGGCCAAATATTTTTTCAGAGTTAGATGCAGAAAAAAATTATATTCAGTTTGCAACCTGATGGAGGTCAGTATAGATGGACTAATAGAACAAGTCCCACACACAGCTAGAAGCCCAAATATTTTTTCAGAGGTAGATGCAGATAAAAATTATTTTTAATTTGCAACCTGATGGAGGTCAGTATAGATGGACTAATAGAGAAAGTCCCACACACTGCTAGAAGGCCAAATAATTTTTCAGAGCTAGATGCAGATAAAAATTATTTTTAATTTGCAACCTGATGGAGGTCAGTATAGATGGACTAATAGAGAAAGTCCCACACACTACTAGAAGGCCAAATATTTTTTCAGAGCTAGATGCAGAAAAAAATTATATTCAGTTTGCAACCTGATGGAGGTCAGTATAGATGGACTAATAGAACAAGTCTCACACCCAGCTAGAAGCCCAAATATTTTCTCAGAGGTAGATGCAGATAAAAATTATTTTTAATTTGCAACCTGATGGAGGTCAGTATAGATGGACTAATAGAGAAAGTCCCACACACTGCTAGAAGGCCAAATATTTTTTCAGAGCTAGATGCAGACAAAAAATTATTTTTAATTTGCAACCTGATGGAGGTCAGTATAGATGGACTAATAGAGAAAGTCCCACACACTGCTAGAAGGCCAAATATTTTTTCAGAGCTAGATGCAGAAAAAAATTATATTCAGTTTGCAACCTGATGGAGGTCTGTATAGATGGATTAATAGAACAAGTCCCACACACAGCTAGAAGCCCAATATTTTTTCAGAGGTAGATGCAGAAAAATAATATATTTAGTTTGCAACCTGATGGAGGTCTGTATAGATGGATTAATAGAACAAGTCCCACACACAGCTAGAAGCCCAATATTTTTTCAGAGGTAGATGCAGAAAAAAAATATATTCAGTTTGCAACCTGATGGAGGTCAGTATAGATGGACTAATAGAGAAAGTCCCACACACTGCTAGAAGGCCAAATATTTTTTCAGAGCTAGATGCATAAAAAAATTATATTCAGTTTGCAACCTGATGGAGGTCAGTATAGATGGACTAATAGAACAAGTCCCACACACAGCTAGAAGCCCAAATATTTTTTCAGAGGTAGATGCAGATAAAAATTATTTTTAATTTGCAACCTGATGGAGGTCAGTATAGATGGACTAATAGAGAAAGTCCCACACACTGCTAGAAGCCCAAATATTTTTTCAGAGCTAGATGCAGATAAAAATTATTTTTAATTTGCAACCTGATGGAGGTCAGTAGAGATGGACTAATAGAGAAAGTCCCACACACTACTAGAAGGCCAAATATTTTTTCAGAGCTAGATGCAGAAAAAAATTATATTCAGTTTGCAACCTGATGGAGGTCAGTATAGATGGACTAATAGAACAAGTCCCACACATAGCTAGAAGCCCAAATATTTTTTCAGAGGTAGATGCAGATAAAAATTATTTTTAATTTGCAACCTGATGGAGGTCAGTATAGATGGACTAATAGAGAAAGTCCCAAACACTGCTAGAAGGCCAAATATTTTTTCAGAGCTAGATGCAGACAAAAAATTATTTTGAATTTGCAACCTGATGGAGGTCAGTATAGGTGGACTAATAGAACAAGTCCCACACACTGCTAGAAGGTCAAATATTTTTTCAGAGCTAGATGCAGAAAAAAATTATATTCAGTTTGCAACCTGATGGAGGTCAGTATAGATGGACTAATAGAACAAGTCCCACACACAGCTAGAAGCCCAAATATTTTTTCAGAGGTAGATGCAGATAAAAATTATTTTTAATTTGCAACCTGATGGAGGTCAGTATAGATGGACTAATAGAGAAAGTCCCACACACTGCTAGAAGGCCAAATATTTTTTCAGAGCTAGATGCAGATAAAAAATATTTTTAATTTGCAACCTGATGGAGGTCAGTATAGATGGACTAATAGAGAAAGTCCCACACACTGCTAGAAGGCCAAATATTTTTTCAGAGCTAGATGCAGAAAAAAATTATATTCAGTTTGCAACCTGATGGAGGTCTGTATAGATGGATTAATAGAACAAGTCCCACACACAGCTAGAAGCCCAATATTTTTTCAGAGGTAGATGCAGAAAAATAATATTTTCAGTTTGCAACCTGATGGAGGTCTGTATAGATGGATTAATAGAACAAGTCCCACACACAGCTAGAAGCCCAATATTTTTTCAGAGGTAGATGCAGAAAAAAAATATATTCAGTTTGCAACCTGATGGAGGTCAGTATAGATGGACTAATAGAGAAAGTACCACACACTGCTAGAAGGCCAAATATTTTTTCAGAGCTAGATGCAGAAAAAAATTATATTCAGTTTGCAACCTGAGGAGGTCAGTATAGATGGACTAATAGAACAAGTCCCACACACAGCTAGAAGCCCAAATATTTTTTCAGAGGTAGATGCAGATAAAAATTATTTTTAATTTGCAACCTGATGGAGGTCAGTATAGATGGACTAATAGAGAAAGTCCCACACACTGCTAGAAGGCCAAATATTTTTTCAGAGCTAGATGCAGATAAAAATTATTTTTAATTTGTAACCTGATGGAGGTCAGTATAGATGGACTAATAGAAAAAGTCCCACACACTACTAGAAGGCCAAATATTTTTTCAGAGCTAGATGCAGAAAAAAATTATATTCAGTTTGCAACCTGATGGAGGTCAGTATAGATGGACTAATAGAACAAGTCCCACACACAGCTAGAAGCCCAAATATTCTTTCAGAGGTAGATGCAGATAAAAATTATTTTTAATTTGCAACCTGATGGAGGTCAGTATAGATGGACTAATAGAGAAAGTCCCACACACTGCTAGAAGGCCAAATATTTTTTCAGAGCTAGATGCAGACAAAAAATTATTTTGAATTTGCAAACTGATGGAGGTCAGTATAGGTGGACTAATAGAACAAGTCCCACACACTGCTAGAAGGCCAAATATTTTTTCAGAGCTAGATGCAGAAAAAAATTATATTCAGTTTGCAACCTGATGGAGGTCAGTATAGATGGATTAATAGAACAAGTCCCACACACAGCTAGAAGCCCAAATATTTTTTCAGAGGTAGATGCAGATAAAAATTATTTTTAATTTGCAACCTGATGGAGGTCAGTATAGATGGACTAATAGAGAAAGTCCCACACACTGCTAGAAGGCCAAATATTTTTTCAGAGCTAGATGCAGATAAAAATTATTTTTAATTTGCAACCTGATGGAGGTCAGTATAGATGGACTAATAGAGAAAGTCCCACACACTACTAGAAGGCCAAATATTTTTTCAGAGCTAGATGCAGAAAAAAATTATATTCAGTTTGCAACCTGATGGAGGTCAGTATAGATGGACTAATAGAACAAGTCTCACACCCAGCTAGAAGCCCAAATGTTTTCTCAGAGGTAGATGCAGATAAAAATTATTTTTAATTTGCAACCTGATGGAGGTCAGTATAGATGGACTAATAGAGAAAGTCCCACACACTGCTAGAAGGCCAAATATTTTTTCAGAGCTAGATGCAGACAAAAAATTATTTTTAATTTGCAACCTGATGGAGGTCAGTATAGATGGACTAATAGAGAAAGTCCCACACACTGCTAGAAGGCCAAATATTTTTTCAGAGCTAGATGCAGAAAAAAATTATATTCAGTTTGCAACCTGATGGAGGTCTGTATAGCTGGATTAATAGAACAAGTCCCACACACAGCTAGAAGCCCAATATTTTTTCGGAGGTAGATGCAGAAAAATAATATATTCAGTTTGCAACCTGATGGAGGTCAGTATAGATGGACTAATAGAGAAAGTCCCACACACTGCTAGAAGGCCAAATATTTTTTCAGAGCTAGATGCATAAAAAAATTATATTCAGTTTGCAACCTGATGGAGGTCAGTATAGATGGACTAATAGAACAAGTCCCACACACAGCTAGAAGCCCAAATATTTTTTCAGAGGTAGATGCAGATAAAAATTATTTTTAATTTGCAACCTGATGGAGGTCAGTATAGATGGACTAATAGAGAAAGTCCCACACACAGCTAGAAGGCCAAATATTTTTTCAGAGCTAGATGCAGATAAAAATTATTTTTAATTTGCAACCTGATGGAGGTCAGTATAGATGGACTAATAGAGAAAGTCCCACACACTACTAGAAGGCCAAATATTTTTTCAGAGCTAGATGCAGAAAAAAATTATATTCAGTTTGCAACCTGATGGAGGTCAGTATAGATGGACTAATAGAACAAGTCCCACACACAGCTAGAAGCCCAAATATTTTTTCAGAGGTAGATGCAGATAAAAATTATTTTTAATTTGCAACCTGATGGAGGTCAGTATAGATGGACTAATAGAGAAAGTCCCACACACTGCTAGAAGGCCAAATATTTTTTCAGAGCTAGATGCAGACAAAAAATTATTTTGAATTTGCAACCTGATGGAGGTCAGTATAGGTGGACTAATAGAACAAGTCCCACACACTGCTAGAAGGCCAAATATTTTTTCAGAGCTAGATGCAGAAAAAAATTATATTCAGTTTGCAACCTGATGGAGGTCAGTATAGATGGACTAATAGAACAAGTCCCACACACAGCTAGAAGCCCAAATATTTTTTCAGAGGTAGATGCAGATAAAAATTATTTTTAATTTGCAACCTGATGGAGGTCAGTATAGATGGACTAATAGAGGAAGTCCCACACACTGCTAGAAGGCCAAATATTTTTTCAGAGCTAGATGCAGATAAAAATTATTTTTAATTTGCAACCTGATGGAGGTCAGTAGAGATGGACTAATAGAGAAAGTCCCACACACTACTAGAAGGCCAAATATTTTTTCAGAGTTAGATGCAGAAAAAAATTATATTCAGTTTGCAACCTGATGGAGGTCAGTATAGATGGACTAATAGAACAAGTCCCACACACAGCTAGAAGCCCAAATATTTTTTCAGAGGTAGATGCAGATAAAAATTATTTTTAATTTGCAACCTGATGGAGGTCAGTATAGATGGACTAATAGAGAAAGTCCCACACACTGCTAGAAGGCCAAATATTTTTTCAGAGCTAGATGCAGACAAAAAATTATTTTGAATTTGCAACCTGATGGAGGTCAGTATAGGTGGACTAATAGAACAAGTCCCACACACTGCTAGAAGGTCAAATATTTTTTCAGAGCTAGATGCAGAAAAAAATTATATTCAGTTTGCAACCTGATGGAGGTCAGTATAGATGGATTAATAGAACAAGTCCCACACACAGCTAGAAGCCCAATATTTTTTCAGAGGTAGATGCAGAAAAAAAATATATTCAGTTTGCAACCTGATGGAGGTCAGTATAGATGGACTAATAGAGAAAGTACCACACACTGCTAGAAGGCCAAATATTTTTTCAGAGCTAGATGCAGAAAAAAATTATATTCAGTTTGCAACCTGAGGAGGTCAGTATAGATGGACTAATAGAACAAGTCCCACACACAGCTAGAAGCCCAAATATTTTTTCAGAGGTAGATGCAGATAAAAATTATTTTTAATTTGCAACCTGATGGAGGTCAGTATAGATGGACTAATAGAGAAAGTCCCACACACTGCTAGAAGGCCAAATATTTTTTCAGAGCTAGATGCAGATAAAAATTATTTTTAATTTGTAACCTGATGGAGGTCAGTATAGATGGACTAATAGAAAAAGTCCCACACACTACTAGAAGGCCAAATATTTTTTCAGAGCTAGATGCAGAAAAAAATTATATTCAGTTTGCAACCTGATGGAGGTCAGTATAGATGGACTAATAGAACAAGTCCCACACACAGCTAGAAGCCCAAATATTTTTTCAGAGGTAGATGCAGATAAAAATTATTTTTAATTTGCAACCTGATGGAGGTCAGTATAGATGGACTAATAGAGAAAGTCCCACACACTGCTAGAAGGCCAAATATTTTTTCAGAGCTAGATGCAGACAAAAAATTATTTTGAATTTGCAACCTGATGGAGGTCAGTATAGGTGGACTAATAGAACAAGTCCCACACACTGCTAGAAGGCCAAATATTTTTTCAGAGCTAGATGCAGAAAAAAATTATATTCAGTTTGCAACCTGATGGAGGTCAGTATAGATGGACTAATAGAACAAGTCCCACACACAGCTAGAAGCCCAAATATTTTTTCAGAGGTAGATGCAGATAAAAATTATTTTTAATTTGCAACCTGATGGAGGTCAGTATAGATGGACTAATAGAGAAAGTCCCACACACTGCTAGAAGGCCAAATATTTTTTCAGAGCTAGATGCAGATAAAAATTATTTTTAATTTGCAACCTGATGGAGGTCAGTAGAGATGGACTAATAGAGAAAGTCCCACACACTACTAGAAGGCCAAATATTTTTTCAGAGTTAGATGCAGAAAAAAATTATATTCAGTTTGCAACCTGATGGAGGTCAGTATAGATGGACTAATAGAACAAGTCCCACACACAGCTAGAAGCCCAAATATTTTTTCAGAGGTAGATGCAGATAAAAATTATTTTTAATTTGCAACCTGATGGAGGTCAGTATAGATGGACTAATAGAGAAAGTCCCACACACTGCTAGAAGGCCAAATATTTTTTCAGAGCTAGATGCAGACAAAAAATTATTTTGAATTTGCAACCTGATGGAGGTCAGTATAGGTGGACTAATAGAACAAGTCCCACACACTGCTAGAAGGTCAAATATTTTTTCAGAGCTAGATGCAGAAAAAAATTATATTCAGTTTGCAACCTGATGGAGGTCAGTATAGATGGATTAATAGAACAAGTCCCACACACAGCTAGAAGCCCAATATTTTTTCAGAGGTAGATGCAGAAAAAAAATATATTCAGTTTGCAACCTGATGGAGGTCAGTATAGATGGACTAATAGAGAAAGTACCACACACTGCTAGAAGGCCAAATATTTTTTCAGAGCTAGATGCAGAAAAAAATTATATTCAGTTTGCAACCTGAGGAGGTCAGTATAGATGGACTAATAGAACAAGTCCCACACACAGCTAGAAGCCCAAATATTTTTTCAGAGGTAGATGCAGATAAAAATTATTTTTAATTTGCAACCTGATGGAGGTCAGTATAGATGGACTAATAGAGAAAGTCCCACACACTGCTAGAAGGCCAAATATTTTTTCAGAGCTAGATGCAGATAAAAATTATTTTTAATTTGTAACCTGATGGAGGTCAGTATAGATGGACTAATAGAAAAAGTCCCACACACTACTAGAAGGCCAAATATTTTTTCAGAGCTAGATGCAGAAAAAAATTATATTCAGTTTGCAACCTGATGGAGGTCAGTATAGATGGACTAATAGAACAAGTCCCACACACAGCTAGAAGCCCAAATATTTTTTCAGAGGTAGATGCAGATAAAAATTATTTTTAATTTGCAACCTGATGGAGGTCAGTATAGATGGACTAATAGAGAAAGTCCCACACACTGCTAGAAGGCCAAATAATTTTTCAGAGCTAGATGCAGATAAAAATTATTTTTAATTTGCAACCTGATGGAGGTCAGTATAGATGGACTAATAGAGAAAGTCCCACACACTACTAGAAGGCCAAATATTTTTTCAGAGCTAGATGCAGAAAAAAATTATATTCAGTTTGCAACCTGATGGAGGTCAGTATAGATGGACTAATAGAACAAGTCTCACACCCAGCTAGAAGCCCAAATATTTTCTCAGAGGTAGATGCAGATAAAAATTATTTTTAATTTGCAACCTGATGGAGGTCAGTATAGATGGACTAATAGAGAAAGTCCCACACACTGCTAGAAGGCCAAATATTTTTTCAGAGCTAGATGCAGACAAAAAATTATTTTTAATTTGCAACCTGATGGAGGTCAGTATAGATGGACTAATAGAGAAAGTCCCACACACTGCTAGAAGGCCAAATATTTTTTCAGAGCTAGATGCAGAAAAAAATTATATTCAGTTTGCAACCTGATGGAGGTCTGTATAGATGGATTAATAGAACAAGTCCCACACACAGCTAGAAGCCCAATATTTTTTCAGAGGTAGATGCAGAAAAATAATATATTTAGTTTGCAACCTGATGGAGGTCTGTATAGATGGATTAATAGAACAAGTCCCACACACAGCTAGAAGCCCAATATTTTTTCAGAGGTAGATGCAGAAAAAAAATATATTCAGTTTGCAACCTGATGGAGGTCAGTATAGATGGACTAATGGAGAAAGTCCCACACACTGCTAGAAGGCCAAATATTTTTTCAGAGCTAGATGCATAAAAAAATTATATTCAGTTTGCAACCTGATGGAGGTCAGTATAGATGGACTAATAGAACAAGTCCCACACACAGCTAGAAGCCCAAATATTTTTTCAGAGGTAGATGCAGATAAAAATTATTTTTAATTTGCAACCTGATGGAGGTCAGTATAGATGGACTAATAGAGAAAGTCCCACACACTGCTAGAAGGCCAAATATTTTTTCAGAGCTAGATGCAGATAAAAATTATTTTTAATTTGCAACCTGATGGAGGTCAGTAGAGATGGACTAATAGAGAAAGTCCCACACACTACTAGAAGGCCAAATATTTTTTCAGAGCTAGATGCAGAAAAAAATTATATTCAGTTTGCAACCTGATGGAGGTCAGTATAGATGGACTAATAGAACAAGTCCCACACACAGCTAGAAGCCCAAATATTTTTTCAGAGGTAGATGCAGATAAAAATTATTTTTAATTTGCAACCTGATGGAGGTCAGTATAGATGGACTAATAGAGAAAGTCCCAAACACTGCTAGAAGGCCAAATATTTTTTCAGAGCTAGATGCAGACAAAAAATTATTTTGAATTTGCAACCTGATGGAGGTCAGTATAGGTGGACTAATAGAACAAGTCCCACACACTGCTAGAAGGTCAAATATTTTTTCAGAGCTAGATGCAGAAAAAAATTATATTCAGTTTGCAACCTGATGGAGGTCAGTATAGATGGACTAATAGAACAAGTCCCACACACAGCTAGAAGCCCAAATATTTTTTCAGAGGTAGATGCAGATAAAAATTATTTTTAATTTGCAACCTGATGGAGGTCAGTATAGATGGACTAATAGAGAAAGTCCCACACACTGCTAGAAGGCCAAATATTTTTTCAGAGCTAGATGCAGATAAAAATTATTTTTAATTTGCAACCTGATGGAGGTCAGTATAGATGGACTAATAGAGAAAGTCCCACACACTGCTAGAAGGCCAAATATTTTTTCAGAGCTAGATGCAGAAAAAAATTATATTCAGTTTGCAACCTGATGGAGGTCTGTATAGATGGATTAATAGAACAAGTCCCACACACAGCTAGAAGCCCAATATTTTTTCAGAGGTAGATGCAGAAAAATAATATTTTCAGTTTGCAACCTGATGGAGGTCTGTATAGATGGATTAATAGAACAAGTCCCACACACAGCTAGAAGCCCAATATTTTTTCAGAGGTAGATGCAGAAAAAAAATATATTCAGTTTGCAACCTGATGGAGGTCAGTATAGATGGACTAATAGAGAAAGTACCACACACTGCTAGAAGGCCAAATATTTTTTCAGAGCTAGATGCAGAAAAAAATTATATTCAGTTTGCAACCTGAGGAGGTCAGTATAGATGGACTAATAGAACAAGTCCCACACACAGCTAGAAGCCCAAATATTTTTTCAGAGGTAGATGCAGATAAAAATTATTTTTAATTTGCAACCTGATGGAGGTCAGTATAGATGGACTAATAGAGAAAGTCCCACACACTGCTAGAAGGCCAAATATTTTTTCAGAGCTAGATGCAGATAAAAATTATTTTTAATTTGTAACCTGATGGAGGTCAGTATAGATGGACTAATAGAAAAAGTCCCACACACTACTAGAAGGCCAAATATTTTTTCAGAGCTAGATGCAGAAAAAAATTATATTCAGTTTGCAACCTGATGGAGGTCAGTATAGATGGACTAATAGAACAAGTCCCACACACAGCTAGAAGCCCAAATATTCTTTCAGAGGTAGATGCAGATAAAAATTATTTTTAATTTGCAACCTGATGGAGGTCAGTATAGATGGACTAATAGAGAAAGTCCCACACACTGCTAGAAGGCCAAATATTTTTTCAGAGCTAGATGCAGACAAAAAATTATTTTGAATTTGCAAACTGATGGAGGTCAGTATAGGTGGACTAATAGAACAAGTCCCACACACTGCTAGAAGGCCAAATATTTTTTCAGAGCTAGATGCAGAAAAAAATTATATTCAGTTTGCAACCTGATGGAGGTCAGTATAGATGGATTAATAGAACAAGTCCCACACACAGCTAGAAGCCCAAATATTTTTTCAGAGGTAGATGCAGATAAAAATTATTTTTAATTTGCAACCTGATGGAGGTCAGTATAGATGGACTAATAGAGAAAGTCCCACACACTGCTAGAAGGCCAAATATTTTTTCAGAGCTAGATGCAGATAAAAATTATTTTTAATTTGCAACCTGATGGAGGTCAGTATAGATGGACTAATAGAGAAAGTCCCACACACTACTAGAAGGCCAAATATTTTTTCAGAGCTAGATGCAGAAAAAAATTATATTCAGTTTGTAACCTGATGGAGGTCAGTATAGATGGACTAATAGAACAAGTCTCACACCCAGCTAGAAGCCCAAATGTTTTCTCAGAGGTAGATGCAGATAAAAATTATTTTTAATTTGCAACCTGATGGAGGTCAGTATAGATGGACTAATAGAGAAAGTCCCACACACTGCTAGAAGGCCAAATATTTTTTCAGAGCTAGATGCAGACAAAAAATTATTTTTAATTTGCAACCTGATGGAGGTCAGTATAGATGGACTAATAGAGAAAGTCCCACACACTGCTAGAAGGCCAAATATTTTTTCAGAGCTAGATGCAGAAAAAAATTATATTCAGTTTGCAACCTGATGGAGGTCTGTATAGATGGATTAATAGAACAAGTCCCACACACAGCTAGAAGCCCAATATTTTTTCGGAGGTAGATGCAGAAAAATAATATATTCAGTTTGCAACCTGATGGAGGTCAGTATAGATGGACTAATAGAGAAAGTCCCACACACTGCTAGAAGGCCAAATATTTTTTCAGAGCTAGATGCATAAAAAAATTATATTCAGTTTGCAACCTGATGGAGGTCAGTATAGATGGACTAATAGAACAAGTCCCACACACAGCTAGAAGCCCAAATATTTTTTCAGAGGTAGATGCAGATAAAAATTATTTTTAATTTGCAACCTGATGGAGGTCAGTATAGATGGACTAATAGAGAAAGTCCCACACACAGCTAGAAGGCCAAATATTTTTTCAGAGCTAGATGCAGATAAAAATTATTTTTAATTTGCAACCTGATGGAGGTCAGTATAGATGGACTAATAGAGAAAGTCCCACACACTACTAGAAGGCCAAATATTTTTTCAGAGCTAGATGCAGAAAAAAATTATATTCAGTTTGCAACCTGATGGAGGTCAGTATAGATGGACTAATAGAACAAGTCCCACACACAGCTAGAAGCCCAAATATTTTTTCAGAGGTAGATGCAGATAAAAATTATTTTTAATTTGCAACCTGATGGAGGTCAGTATAGATGGACTAATAGAGAAAGTCCCACACACTGCTAGAAGGCCAAATATTTTTTCAGAGCTAGATGCAGACAAAAAATTATTTTTAATTTGCAACCTGATGGAGGTCAGTATAGATGGACTAATAGAGAAAGTCCCACACACTGCTAGAAGGCCAAATATTTTTTCAGAGCTAGATGCAGAAAAAAATTATATTCAGTTTGCAACCTGATGGAGGTCTGTATAGATGGATTAATAGAACAAGTCCCACACACAGCTAGAAGCCCAATATTTTTTCAGAGGTAGATGCAGAAAAATAATATATTTAGTTTGCAACCTGATGGAGGTCTGTATAGATGGATTAATAGAACAAGTCCCACACACAGCTAGAAGCCCAATATTTTTTCAGAGGTAGATGCAGAAAAAAAATATATTCAGTTTGCAACCTGATGGAGGTCAGTATAGATGGACTAATGGAGAAAGTCCCACACACTGCTAGAAGGCCAAATATTTTTTCAGAGCTAGATGCATAAAAAAATTATATTCAGTTTGCAACCTGATGGAGGTCAGTATAGATGGACTAATAGAACAAGTCCCACACACAGCTAGAAGCCCAAATATTTTTTCAGAGGTAGATGCAGATAAAAATTATTTTTAATTTGCAACCTGATGGAGGTCAGTATAGATGGACTAATAGAGAAAGTCCCACACACTGCTAGAAGGCCAAATATTTTTTCAGAGCTAGATGCAGATAAAAATTATTTTTAATTTGCAACCTGATGGAGGTCAGTAGAGATGGACTAATAGAGAAAGTCCCACACACTACTAGAAGGCCAAATATTTTTTCAGAGCTAGATGCAGAAAAAAATTATATTCAGTTTGCAACCTGATGGAGGTCAGTATAGATGGACTAATAGAACAAGTCCCACACACAGCTAGAAGCCCAAATATTTTTTCAGAGGTAGATGCAGATAAAAATTATTTTTAATTTGCAACCTGATGGAGGTCAGTATAGATGGACTAATAGAGAAAGTCCCAAACACTGCTAGAAGGCCAAATATTTTTTCAGAGCTAGATGCAGACAAAAAATTATTTTGAATTTGCAACCTGATGGAGGTCAGTATAGGTGGACTAATAGAACAAGTCCCACACACTGCTAGAAGGTCAAATATTTTTTCAGAGCTAGATGCAGAAAAAAATTATATTCAGTTTGCAACCTGATGGAGGTCAGTATAGATGGACTAATAGAACAAGTCCCACACACAGCTAGAAGCCCAAATATTTTTTCAGAGGTAGATGCAGATAAAAATTATTTTTAATTTGCAACCTGATGGAGGTCAGTATAGATGGACTAATAGAGAAAGTCCCACACACTGCTAGAAGGCCAAATATTTTTTCAGAGCTAGATGCAGATAAAAATTATTTTTAATTTGCAACCTGATGGAGGTCAGTATAGATGGACTAATAGAGAAAGTCCCACACACTGCTAGAAGGCCAAATATTTTTTCAGAGCTAGATGCAGAAAAAAATTATATTCAGTTTGCAACCTGATGGAGGTCTGTATAGATGGATTAATAGAACAAGTCCCACACACAGCTAGAAGCCCAATATTTTTTCAGAGGTAGATGCAGAAAAATAATATTTTCAGTTTGCAACCTGATGGAGGTCTGTATAGATGGATTAATAGAACAAGTCCCACACACAGCTAGAAGCCCAATATTTTTTCAGAGGTAGATGCAGAAAAAAAATATATTCAGTTTGCAACCTGATGGAGGTCAGTATAGATGGACTAATAGAGAAAGTACCACACACTGCTAGAAGGCCAAATATTTTTTCAGAGCTAGATGCAGAAAAAAATTATATTCAGTTTGCAACCTGAGGAGGTCAGTATAGATGGACTAATAGAACAAGTCCCACACACAGCTAGAAGCCCAAATATTTTTTCAGAGGTAGATGCAGATAAAAATTATTTTTAATTTGCAACCTGATGGAGGTCAGTATAGATGGACTAATAGAGAAAGTCCCACACACTGCTAGAAGGCCAAATATTTTTTCAGAGCTAGATGCAGATAAAAATTATTTTTAATTTGTAACCTGATGGAGGTCAGTATAGATGGACTAATAGAAAAAGTCCCACACACTACTAGAAGGCCAAATATTTTTTCAGAGCTAGATGCAGAAAAAAATTATATTCAGTTTGCAACCTGATGGAGGTCAGTATAGATGGACTAATAGAACAAGTCCCACACACAGCTAGAAGCCCAAATATTCTTTCAGAGGTAGATGCAGATAAAAATTATTTTTAATTTGCAACCTGATGGAGGTCAGTATAGATGGACTAATAGAGAAAGTCCCACACACTGCTAGAAGGCCAAATATTTTTTCAGAGCTAGATGCAGACAAAAAATTATTTTGAATTTGCAAACTGATGGAGGTCAGTATAGGTGGACTAATAGAACAAGTCCCACACACTGCTAGAAGGCCAAATATTTTTTCAGAGCTAGATGCAGAAAAAAATTATATTCAGTTTGCAACCTGATGGAGGTCAGTATAGATGGATTAATAGAACAAGTCCCACACACAGCTAGAAGCCCAAATATTTTTTCAGAGGTAGATGCAGATAAAAATTATTTTTAATTTGCAACCTGATGGAGGTCAGTATAGATGGACTAATAGAGAAAGTCCCACACACTGCTAGAAGGCCAAATATTTTTTCAGAGCTAGATGCAGATAAAAATTATTTTTAATTTGCAACCTGATGGAGGTCAGTATAGATGGACTAATAGAGAAAGTCCCACACACTACTAGAAGGCCAAATATTTTTTCAGAGCTAGATGCAGAAAAAAATTATATTCAGTTTGTAACCTGATGGAGGTCAGTATAGATGGACTAATAGAACAAGTCTCACACCCAGCTAGAAGCCCAAATGTTTTCTCAGAGGTAGATGCAGATAAAAATTATTTTTAATTTGCAACCTGATGGAGGTCAGTATAGATGGACTAATAGAGAAAGTCCCACACACTGCTAGAAGGCCAAATATTTTTTCAGAGCTAGATGCAGACAAAAAATTATTTTTAATTTGCAACCTGATGGAGGTCAGTATAGATGGACTAATAGAGAAAGTCCCACACACTGCTAGAAGGCCAAATATTTTTTCAGAGCTAGATGCAGAAAAAAATTATATTCAGTTTGCAACCTGATGGAGGTCTGTATAGATGGATTAATAGAACAAGTCCCACACACAGCTAGAAGCCCAATATTTTTTCGGAGGTAGATGCAGAAAAATAATATATTCAGTTTTCAACCTGATGGAGGTCAGTATAGATGGACTAATAGAGAAAGTCCCACACACTGCTAGAAGGCCAAATATTTTTTCAGAGCTAGATGCATAAAAAAATTATATTCAGTTTGCAACCTGATGGAGGTCAGTATAGATGGACTAATAGAACAAGTCCCACACACAGCTAGAAGCCCAAATATTTTTTCAGAGGTAGATGCAGATAAAAATTATTTTTAATTTGCAACCTGATGGAGGTCAGTATAGATGGACTAATAGAGAAAGTCCCACACACAGCTAGAAGGCCAAATATTTTTTCAGAGCTAGATGCAGATAAAAATTATTTTTAATTTGCAACCTGATGGAGGTCAGTATAGATGGACTAATAGAGAAAGTCCCACACACTACTAGAAGGCCAAATATTTTTTCAGAGCTAGATGCAGAAAAAAATTATATTCAGTTTGCAACCTGATGGAGGTCAGTATAGATGGACTAATAGAACAAGTCCCACACACAGCTAGAAGCCCAAATATTTTTTCAGAGGTAGATGCAGATAAAAATTATTTTTAATTTGCAACCTGATGGAGGTCAGTATAGATGGACTAATAGAGAAAGTCCCACACACTGCTAGAAGGCCAAATATTTTTTCAGAGCTAGATGCAGACAAAAAATTATTTTGAATTTGCAACCTGATGGAGGTCAGTATAGGTGGACTAATAGAACAAGTCCCACACACTGCTAGAAGGCCAAATATTTTTTCAGAGCTAGATGCAGAAAAAAATTATATTCAGTTTGCAACCTGATGGAGGTCAGTATAGATGGACTAATAGAACAAGTCCCACACACAGCTAGAAGCCCAAATATTTTTTCAGAGGTAGATGCAGATAAAAATTATTTTTAATTTGCAACCTGATGGAGGTCAGTATAGATGGACTAATAGAGAAAGTCCCACACACTGCTAGAAGGGCAAATATTTTTTCAGAGCTAGATGCAGATAAAAATTATTTTTAATTTGCAACCTGATGGAGGTCAGTAGAGATGGACTAATAGAGAAAGTCCCACACACTGCTAGAAGGCCAAATATTTTTTCAGAGCTAGATGCAGACAAAAAATTATTTTGAATTTGCAACCTGATGGAGGTCAGTATAGGTGGACTAATAGAACAAGTCCCACACACTGCTAGAAGGTCAAATATTTTTTCAGAGCTAGATGCAGAAAAAAATTATATTCAGTTTGCAACCTGATGGAGGTCAGTATAGATGGACTAATAGAACAAGTCCCACACACAGCTAGAAGCCCAAATATTTTTTCAGAGGTAGATGCAGATAAAAATTATTTTTAATTTGCAACCTGATGGAGGTCAGTATAGATGGACTAATAGAGAAAGTCCCACACACTACTAGAAGGCCAAATATTTTTTCAGAGCTAGATGCAGAAAAAAATTATATTCAGTTTGTAACCTGATGGAGGTCAGTATAGATGGACTAATAGAACAAGTCTCACACCCAGCTAGAAGCCCAAATGTTTTCTCAGAGGTAGATGCAGATAAAAATTATTTTTAATTTGCAACCTGATGGAGGTCAGTATAGATGGACTAATAGAGAAAGTCCCACACACTGCTAGAAGGCCAAATATTTTTTCAGAGCTAGATGCAGACAAAAAATTATTTTTAATTTGCAACCTGATGGAGGTCAGTATAGATGGACTAATAGAGAAAGTCCCACACACTGCTAGAAGGCCAAATATTTTTTCAGAGCTAGATGCAGAAAAAAATTATATTCAGTTTGCAACCTGATGGAGGTCTGTATAGATGGATTAATAGAACAAGTCCCACACACAGCTAGAAGCCCAATATTTTTTCGGAGGTAGATGCAGAAAAATAATATATTCAGTTTGCAACCTGATGGAGGTCAGTATAGATGGACTAATAGAGAAAGTCCCACACACTGCTAGAAGGCCAAATATTTTTTCAGAGCTAGATGCATAAAAAAATTATATTCAGTTTGCAACCTGATGGAGGTCAGTATAGATGGACTAATAGAACAAGTCCCACACACAGCTAGAAGCCCAAATATTTTTTCAGAGGTAGATGCAGATAAAAATTATTTTTAATTTGCAACCTGATGGAGGTCAGTATAGATGGACTAATAGAGAAAGTCCCACACACAGCTAGAAGGCCAAATATTTTTTCAGAGCTAGATGCAGATAAAAATTATTTTTAATTTGCAACCTGATGGAGGTCAGTATAGATGGACTAATAGAGAAAGTCCCACACACTACTAGAAGGCCAAATATTTTTTCAGAGCTAGATGCAGAAAAAAATTATATTCAGTTTGCAACCTGATGGAGGTCAGTATAGATGGACTAATAGAACAAGTCCCACACACAGCTAGAAGCCCAAATATTTTTTCAGAGGTAGATGCAGATAAAAATTATTTTTAATTTGCAACCTGATGGAGGTCAGTATAGATGGACTAATAGAGAAAGTCCCACACACTGCTAGAAGGCCAAATATTTTTTCAGAGCTAGATGCAGACAAAAAATTATTTTGAATTTGCAACCTGATGGAGGTCAGTATAGGTGGACTAATAGAACAAGTCCCACACACTGCTAGAAGGCCAAATATTTTTTCAGAGCTAGATGCAGAAAAAAATTATATTCAGTTTGCAACCTGATGGAGGTCAGTATAGATGGACTAATAGAACAAGTCCCACACACAGCTAGAAGCCCAAATATTTTTTCAGAGGTAGATGCAGATAAAAATTATTTTTAATTTGCAACCTGATGGAGGTCAGTATAGATGGACTAATAGAGAAAGTCCCACACACTGCTAGAAGGGCAAATATTTTTTCAGAGCTAGATGCAGATAAAAATTATTTTTAATTTGCAACCTGATGGAGGTCAGTAGAGATGGACTAATAGAGAAAGTCCCACACACTGCTAGAAGGCCAAATATTTTTTCAGAGCTAGATGCAGACAAAAAATTATTTTGAATTTGCAACCTGATGGAGGTCAGTATAGGTGGACTAATAGAACAAGTCCCACACACTGCTAGAAGGTCAAATATTTTTTCAGAGCTAGATGCAGAAAAAAATTATATTCAGTTTGCAACCTGATGGAGGTCAGTATAGATGGACTAATAGAACAAGTCCCACACACAGCTAGAAGCCCAAATATTTTTTCAGAGGTAGATGCAGATAAAAATTATTTTTAATTTGCAACCTGATGGAGGTCAGTATAGATGGACTAATAGAGAAAGTCCCACACACTGCTAGAAGGCCAAATATTTTTTCAGAGCTAGATGCAGATAAAAATTATTTTTAATTTGCAACCTGATGGAGGTCAGTATAGATGGACTAATAGAGAAAGTCCCACACACTGCTAGAAGGCCAAATATTTTTTCAGAGCTAGATGCAGAAAAAAATTATATTCAGTTTGCAACCTGATGGAGGTCTGTATAGATGGATTAATAGAACAAGTCCCACACACAGCTAGAAGCCCAATATTTTTTCAGAGGTAGATGCAGAAAAATTATTTTTCAGTTTGCAACCTGATGGAGGTCTGTATAGATGGATTAATAGAACAAGTCCCACACACAGCTAGAAGCCCAATATTTTTTCAGAGGTAGATGCAGAAAAAAAATATATTCAGTTTGCAACCTGATGGAGGTCAGTATAGATGGACTAATAGAGAAAGTACCACACACTGCTAGAAGGCCAAATATTTTTTCAGAGCTAGATGCAGAAAAAAATTATATTCAGTTTGCAACCTGAGGAGGTCAGTATAGATGGACTAATAGAACAAGTCCCACACACAGCTAGAAGCCCAAATATTTTTTCAGAGGTAGATGCAGATAAAAATTATTTTTAATTTGCAACCTGATGGAGGTCAGTATAGATGGACTAATAGAGAAAGTCCCACACACTGCTAGAAGGCCAAATATTTTTTCAGAGCTAGATGCAGATAAAAATTATTTTTAATTTGTAACCTGAAGGAGGTCAGTGTAGATGGACTAATAGAAAAAGTCCCACACACTACTAGAAGGCCAAATATTTTTTCAGAGCTAGATGCAGAAAAAAATTATATTCAGTTTGCAACCTGATGGAGGTCAGTATAGATGGACTAATAGAACAAGTCCCACACACAGCTAGAAGCCCAAATATTCTTTCAGAGGTAGATGCAGATAAAAATTATTTTTAATTTGCAACCTGATGGAGGTCAGTATAGATGGACTAATAGAGAAAGTCCCACACACTGCTAGAAGGCCAAATATTTTTTCAGAGCTAGATGCAGACAAAAAATTATTTTGAATTTGCCAACTGATGGAGGTCAGTATAGGTGGACTAATAGAACAAGTCCCACACACTGCTAGAAGGCCAAATATTTTTTCAGAGCTAGATGCAGAAAAAAATTATATTCAGTTTGCAACCTGATGGAGGTCAGTATAGATGGATTAATAGAACAAGTCCCACACACAGCTAGAAGCCCAAATATTTTTTCAGAGGTAGATGCAGATAAAAATTATTTTTAATTTGCAACCTGATGGAGGTCAGTATAGATGGACTAATAGAGAAAGTCCCACACACTGCTAGAAGGCCAAATATTTCTTCAGAGCTAGATGCAGATAAAAATTATTTTTAATTTGCAACCTGATGGAGGTCAGTATAGATGGACTAATAGAGAAAGTCCCACACACTACTAGAAGGCCAAATATTTTTTCAGAGCTAGATGCAGAAAAAAATTATATTCAGTTTGTAACCTGATGGAGGTCAGTATAGATGGACTAATAGAACAAGTCTCACACCCAGCTAGAAGCCCAAATGTTTTCTCAGAGGTAGATGCAGATAAAAATTATTTTTAATTTGCAACCTGATGGAGGTCAGTATAGATGGACTAATAGAGAAAGTCCCACACACTGCTAGAAGGCCAAATATTTTTTCAGAGCTAGATGCAGACAAAAAATTATTTTTAATTTGCAACCTGATGGATGTCAGTATAGATGGACTAATAGAGAAAGTCCCACACACTGCTAGAAGGCCAAATATTTTTTCAGAGCTAGATGCAGAAAAAAATTATATTCAGTTTGCAACCTGATGGAGGTCTGTATAGATGGATTAATAGAACAAGTCCCACACACAGCTAGAAGCCCAATATTTTTTCGGAGGTAGATGCAGAAAAATAATATATTCAGTTTGCAACCTGATGGAGGTCTGTATAGATGGATTAATAGAACAAGTCCCACACACAGCTAGAAGCCCAATATTTTTTCAGAGGTAGATGCAGAAAAAAAATATATTCAGTTTGCAACCTGATGGAGGTCAGTATAGATGGACTAATAGAGAAAGTCCCACACACTGCTAGAAGGCCAAATATTTTTTCAGAGCTAGATGCATAAAAAAATTATATTCAGTTTGCAACCTGATGGAGGTCAGTATAGATGGACTAATAGAACAAGTCCCACACTCAGCTAGAAGCCCAAATATTTTTTCAGAGGTAGATGCAGATAAAAATTATTTTTAATTTGCAACCTGATGGAGGTCAGTATAGATGGACTAATAGAGAAAGTCCCACACACAGCTAGAAGGCCAAATATTTTTTCAGAGCTAGATGCAGATAAAAATTATTTTTAATTTGCAATCTGATGGAGGTCAGTATAGATGGACTAATAGAGAAAGTCCCACACACTACTAGAAGGCCAAATATTTTTTCAGAGCTAGATGCAGAAAAAAATTATATTCAGTTTGCAACCTGATGGAGGTCAGTATAGATGGACTAATAGAACAAGTCCCACACACAGCTAGAAGCCCAAATATTTTTTCAGAGGTAGATGCAGATAAAAATTATTTTTAATTTGCAACCTGATGGAGGTCAGTATAGATGGACTAATAGAGAAAGTCCCACACACTGCTAGAAGGCCAAATATTTTTTCAGAGCTAGATGCAGATAAAAATTATTTTTAATTTGCAACCTGATGGAGGTCAGTATAGATGGACTAATATAAAAAGTCCCACACACTACTAGAAGGCCAAATATTTTTTCAGAGCTAGATGCAGAAAAAAATTATATTTAGTTTGCAACCTGATGGAGGTCAGTATAGATGGACTAATAGAACAAGTCCCACACAGCTAGAAGCCCAAATATTTTTTCAGAGGTAGATGCAGATAAAAATTATTTTTAATTTGCAACCTGATGGAGATCAGTATAGATGGACTAATAGAGAAAGTCCCACACACTGCTAGAAGGCCAAATATTTTTTCAGAGTTAGATGCAGACAAAAAATTATTTTGAATTTGCAAACTGATGGAGGTCAGTATAGGTGGACTAATAGAACAAGTCCCACACACTGCTAGAAGGCCAAATATTTTTTCAGAGCTAGATGCAGAAAAAAATTATATTCAGTTTGCAACCTGATGGAGGTCAGTATAGATGGATTAATAGAACAAGTCCCACACACAGCTAGAAGCCCAAATATTTTTTCAGAGGTAGATGCAGATAAAAATTATTTTTAATTTGCAACCTGATGGAGGTCAGTATAGATGGACTAATAGAGAAAGTCCCACACACTGCTAGAAGGCCAAATATTTTTTCAGAGCTAGATGCAGATAAAAATTATTTTTAATTTGCAACCTGATGGAGGTCAGTATAGATGGACTAATAGAGAAAGTCCCACACACTACTAGAAGGCCAAATATTTTTTCAGAGCTAGATGCAGAAAAAAATTATATTCAGTTTGCAACCTGATGGAGGTCAGTATAGATGGACTAATAGAACAAGTTCCACACCCAGCTAGAAGCCCAAATATTTTTTCAGAGGTAGATGCAGATAAAAATTATTTTTAATTTGCAACCTGATGGAGGTCAGTATAGATGGACTAATAGAGAAAGTCCCACACACTGCTAGAAGGCCAAATATTTTTTCAGAGCTAGATGCAGATAAAAATTATTTTTAATTTGCAACCTGATGGAGGTCAGTATAGATGGACTAATAGAGAAAGTCCCACACACTGCTAGAAGGCCAAATATTTTTTCAGGGCTAGATGCAGAAAAAAATTATATTCAGTTTGCAACCTGATGGAGGTCTGTATAGATGGATTAATAGAACAAGTCCCACACACAGCTAGAAGCCCAATATTTTTTCAGAGGTAGATGCAGAAAAATAATATATTCAGTTTGCAACCTGATGGAGGTCTGTATAGATGGATTAATAGAACAAGTCCCACACACAGCTAGAAGCCCAATATTTTTTCAGAGGTAGATGCAGAAAAATAATATATTCAGTTTGCAACCTGATGGAGGTCTGTATAGATGGATTAATAGAACAAGTCCCACACACAGCTAGAAGCCCAATATTTTTTCAGAGCTAGATGCATAAAAAAATTGTATTCAGTTTGCAACCTGATGGAGGTCAGTATAGATGGACTAATAGAACAAGTCCCACACACAGCTAGAAGCCCAAATATTTTTTCAGAGGTAGATGCAGATAAAAATTATTTTTAATTTGCAACCTGATGGAGGTCAGTATAGATGGACTAATAGAGAAAGTCCCACACACTGCTAGAAGGCCAAATATTTTTTCAGAGCTAGATGCAGATAAAAATTATTTTTAATTTGCAACCTGATGGAGGTCAGTATAGATGGACTAATAGAGAAAGTCCCACACACTACTAGAAGGCCAAATATTTTTTCAGAGCTAGATGCAGAAAAAAATTATATTCAGTTTGCAACCTGATGGAGGTCAGTATAGATGGACTAATAGAACAAGTCCCACACACAGCTAGAAGCCCAATATTTTTTCAGAGGTAGATGCAGAAAAAAAATATATTCAGTTTGCAACCTGATGGAGGTCAGTATAGATGGACTAATAGAACAAGTCCCACACACTGCTAGAAGCCCAAATATTTTTTTCAGAGCTAGATGCAGAAAAAAATTATATTCAATTTGCAACCTGATGGAGGTCAGTATAGATGTACTAATAGAATGATGCTATGCCCAAAAGATTTTACTTCACTAGGTGCAGTATAAAAATTGGTATTCTATACACAGGTGGTATATCTTGCAACACAGATAGGCTACTCCACTGACTAACACACTCTGCAATAGGCCAAAAAGGATTAGCTTTGCTAGATTCAGCCAAATGCTGTGAAAAAAACTTGCACAGCACTGGCACAGACCTGCCTGGCAAAAACTGATAGGAACTGATGTAACCTAGTCCTGAAAAGGACTGCAATTACAATTCGTCTTTACTCCCACAACTTATCTATTTAAGAGCACAGACCTGCCTGATAAAAGTCATAGGAAATGCTGTAACCTAGTCCTTAAAAGGACTGCAATCACAACTATTCCCTACTCCCAAGCTATCTGTAGATTTGTGCGAAAATTAGCTTGAAATTAACAAGGTATAGTGCACACTAGTGTTCAGCCACCCCCGTAGTGTTCGGGTTCGGTTCGGTTCGTCGAACACCGGGATGTTCGAGGAACTGTTCGTCGAACTGTTCGTCGAACACCTTAGAACACCGTCGAACACCGTTAAAACCAATGGCAGGCAAACAAAAACACATAGAAACACATAGAAAACACCTGCAAAGGTGTCCAAAAGCTGACAAACTGCTCAGAAGACACTCTCTTTAAAAAAGCCGGCCGGCAAATTCAGCAGCGGCATACACCGGTACCCGACAATTTAGACAAGAAGGAATAGAGCTTCACACATAGATTAGATAGATAGAAACATGTCAGTCACACATATAAGAAGCACAGTGACAGTGTTGGTTACTGCACTTGTCATTTAGTGTAAAGGATTTATTAAAAAAAATATTAGTGTTTTCATGCACCGTCTCTTTAAAAAAGCCGGCCGTCAATTCAGCATCTGTACCCGACAATTTAGAATAGAAGGAATAGAGAATCACACATAGATTAGATAGATAGAAACATGTCAGTCACATATATAATAAGTACAGTGACAGTGTTGCTTACTGTACTTGTCATTTAGTGTAAAGGATTTATTTAAAAAAATAATAGTGTTTTCATGCACTGTCTCTTTAAAAAAGCCGGCCGGCAATTCAGCATCTGTACCCGACAATTTAGAACAGAAAGATAGAGCATCACACATAGATTAGATAGATAGAAACATGTCAGTCACATTTATAATAAGTACAGTGACAGTGTTGGTTACTGTACTTGTCATTTAGTGTTAAAATAAAGGATTTATTAAAATAAAAATTGGCGTGGGATCCCCCATAATTTTAGGCTCTAGCGGAGGTTAAGCAGACGGCTGGGGCAGATGTTTGAAGCCTCGGAAGGGGGTAATACCCACGGAGCTTACCAGGCTACTAATATCAGCCCCCAGCTGAATACTTAGCCTTTACTAGCTATTAAAATGGGGGACCCCCCCAAAAAAATGACGTGGGGTCCCCCCTATTTTAATAGCTAGCAAAGGCTAGGCAGACAGCTGGGGGCTGATATTAATAGCTCAGGAAGGGTGCCATGAATATTGGCCCCCTCCCAGGCTAGAAACACCAGCCGTCAGCCGCCCAGAAATGGCGCATCCATAGGATGCGCCAATTCTGGCACTTAGCCTTGCTCTTCCCACTGCCCTGTAGCGGTGGCAGTGGGGTAATAGGGCTGGGGATGATGTCAGCTTATAATGCCAGCTGAAATCAAGCCCAGGTTAGTAATGGAGAGGCGTCTATAAGACACCTCCATTACTAACCCCATAGTCAAAGTTAAAAAAAACACAAACACCCAGAATGAAGTCCTTTAATTGAAATAAACACACAATTCTTTATTGTTCTAAATTAAACCATACTTACCGTCACGCCCATTCCAGCTGAAGCCAACGATCTCCTGTAATAAAAATAAAATAATAAACCAACATCATCCTTACCTTTCCATGGTTCCCAGGACAGCTCCAGCTCTGCTACATCGAGATGACAGGCTGGACCGCAGCAGAACGCTGCCATCCAGCCTGTCATCCCGCGGACACTGAGAAGCGCAGGCATGCTTGCGCTCCGCACTGTCTCGCTCTGACTGCATCCAGATGAGCCGAGGTCATGTCCAATGAACTCAGCTCACCTCATGCACGTCACTGACAGCGTGGGAAAATTCTCACGCTGAAGCGCTGAGTGCAGGAGAATTTTCCCACGCTGTCAGTGAGGTGCATGAGGTGAGCTGAGTTCATTGGACATGAGCTCACCTCATGCACGTCACTGACAGCGTGGGAGAATTCTCCTGCACTCAGCACTTCAGCGTGAGAATTTTCTCACGCTGTCAGTGACGTGCATGAGGTGAGCCGAGTTCATTGGACATGACCTCGGTTCATCTGGATGCCGTCACAGCGAGACAGTGAGGAGCGCAAGCATGCCTGCGCTTCTCAGTGTCCACGGGATGACAGGCTGGATGGCAGCGTTCTGCTGCGGTCCAGCCAGTCATCTCGATGTAGCAGAGCTGAAGCTGTCGTGGGAACCATGGAAAGGTAAGGATGAGGTTGGTTTATTATTTTTCTTTTATTGCAGGAGATCGTTGGCTTCAGCTGGAATGGGTGTGATGGTAAGTATGGTTTAATTTAGAACAATAAAGAATTGTGTGTTTATTTCAATTAAAGGACTTTATTCTGGGTGTTGTGTTTTTTTTAAATACTTTACTAGAAATTCATGGCGGTCATGTCTAATACTGGCGTGACCCCATGAATTTTGGGCTTGGGGCCAGCTGATAATACCAAGCTGGCCCTAACCCCTTTATTACCCAGTGAGCCACCGCACCAGGGCCCTGGATGAGTTGGGTACAGCGCCAGAAGATGGCGCTTCTATGAACGCGCCATTTTCCGGGGTGGCTGCGGACTGCAATTTGCAGCGGGGGGGGGGCCCAGAAAGCTTGGGCCTCCCTGCGCTGCAGATTCCAGCCCCCAGCTGCCTAGTTGTACCTGGCTGGACACAAAAATAGGGCGAAGCCCCACGTATTTTTTTTTTTATTATTTCATGAAATTCATGAAATAATTAAGAAAAAAAGGCCTTCCCTATATTGTTGTGTCCGGCCAGGTACAAATAGTCAGCTGGTGGTTGGGGGCAGCCCGTTCCTGCCTGCTGTACCTGGCTGGACACAAATATAGTGCGAAGCCACACTTCAGTTTTTTTTAATTATTTCATGAAATTCATGAAATAATTAAGAAAAAAAGGCCTTCTCTATATTGTTGTGTCCGGCCAGGTACAAATAGGCAGCTGGTGGTTGGGGGCAGCCCGTTCCTGCCTGCTGTACCTGGCTGGACACAAATATAGTGCGAAGCCCCACTTCAATTTTTTTAAATTATTTCAGGAAATTCATGAAATAATTAAAAAAAAATTGACGTGGGGCTTCGCACTATATTTGTGTCCAGTCAGGTGCAGCAGGCAGGAACGGGCTGCCCCCAACCACCAGCTGCCTATTTGTACCTGGCCGGACACAACAATATAGGGAAGCCCTTTTTTTCTTAATTATTTCATGAAATAATTTAAAGAAAATTGACGTGGGGCTTCGCCCTGTTTTTGTGTCCAGCCAGGTACAACTAGGCAGCTGGGGGTTGGAATCCGCAGCGCAGGGAGGCCCAAGCTTTCTGGGCCACCCCCGCTGCAAATTGCAGTCTGCAGCCACCCCGGAAAATGGCGCGTTCATAGAAGCGCCATCTTCTGGCGCTGCACCCAACTCATCCAGGGCCCTGATGCGGTGGCTCACTGGGTAATAAAGAGGTTAGGGCCAGCTTGGCATTATCAGCTGGCCCTAAGCCCGAAATTCATGGGGTCACGCCAATATTAGACATGACCACCATGAATTTCTAGTAAAGTATTTAAAAAAAACACAACACCCAGAAAAAAGTCCTTTAATTGAAATAAACACACAATTCTTTATTGTTCTAAATTAAACCATACTTACCATCACGCCCATTCCAGCTGAAGCCAACGATCTCCTGAAATAAAAGAAAAATAATAAAGCAACATCATCCTTACCTTTCCATGGTTCCCATGACAGCTTCAGCTCTGCTACATCGAGATGACAGGCTGGACCGCAGCAGAACGCTGCCATCCAGCCTGTCATCCCGCAGACACTGAGAAGCGCAGGCTTGCTTGCGCTCCACAGTGTCTCTCTGTGAGGGCATCCAGATGAGCCGAGTTAATGTCCAATGAACTCGTCTCACCTCATGCACGTCACTGACAGCGTGGGAAAATTCTCCTGCACTCAGCGCTTCAGCGTGGGAGAATTCTCACACTGAAGCGCTGAGTGCAGGAGAATTCTCCCATGCTGTCAGTGACGTGCAGGAGGTGAGCTGAGTTCATTGGACATGAGCTCACCTTATGCACGTCACTGACAGCGTGGGAAAATTCTCCTGCCCTCAGCGCTTCAGCGTGGGAGAATTCTCACGCTGAAGCGCTGAGTGCAGGAGAATTCTCCCACGCTGTCAGTGACGTGCAGGTGGTGAGCTGAGTTCATTGGACACGAGCTCACCTTATGCACGTCACTGACAGCGTGGGAGAATTCTCCTGCACTCACCGCTTCAGCGTGAGAATTTTCCCACGCTGTCAGTGACGTGCATGAGGTGAGCCGAGTTCATTGGACATGAACTCGGCTCATCTGGATGCCGTCACAGAGAGACGCTGAGCAGCGCAAGCAAGCCTGCGCTTCTCAGTGTCTGCGGGATGACAGGCTGGATGGCAGCGTTCTGCTGCGGTCCAGCCTGTCATCTCGATGTAGCAGAGCTGAAGCTGTCGTGGGAACCAAGGGAAGGTAAGGATTATGTTGCTTTATTATTTTTCTTTTATTGCAGGGGATCGTTGGCTTCAGCTGGAATGGGCGTGATTGTAAGTATGGTTTAATTTAGAACAATAAAGAATTGTGTCTTTATTTCAATTAAAGGACTTTATTCTGGGTGTTTGTGTTTTTTTTTAACTTTGACTATGGGGTTAGTAATGGGGGTGTCTTATAGACGCCTCTCCATTACTAACCTGGGCTTGATGTCAGCTGGCATTATAAGCTGACATCAACCCCAGCCCTATTACCCCACTGCCACCGCTACAGGGCAGTGGGAAGAGCGAGGCTAAGTGCCAGAATTGGCGCATCCTATGGATGTGCCATTTCTGGGGCGGCTGACGGCTGGTGTTTCTAGCCTGGGAGGGGGCCAATATTCATGGCACCCTTCCTGGGCTATTAATATCAGCCCCCAGCTGTCTGCCTAGCCTTTGCTAGCTATTAAAATAGGGGGGACCCCACGTCAATTTTTTGGGGGGTCCCCCATTTTAATAGCTAGTAAAGGCTAGGCATTCAGCTGGGGGCTGATATTAGTAGCCTGGGAAGCTCCGTGGGTATTACCCCTTCCCAGGCTTCAAACATCTGCCCCAGCCGTCTGCTTAACCTCAGCTAGAGACTAAAATTATGGGGGATCCCACGCCAATTTTTTTTTAAATAAATCCTTTATTTTAACACTAAATGACAAGTACAGTAATCAACACTGTCACTGTACTTCATATATATGTGACTGACATGTTTCTATCTATCTAATCTATGTGTGAAGCTCTATTGCTTCCATTCTAAATTGTCGGGTACAGATGCTGAAATGCCGGCCGGCTTTTTTAAAGAGACGGTGCATGAAAACACTATTATTTTTTTTAATAAATCCTTTACACTAAATGGCAAGTACAGTAATCAACACTGTCACTGTACTTCTTATATATGTGACTGACATGTTTCTATCTATCTAATCTATGTGTGATGCTCTATTCTTTCGGTTCTAAATTGTCGGGTACCGGTGTACCGCTGCTGAATTGCCGGCTTTTCATGTTTCACTGTGAGCACAGTTCCCATCGATTTGGGCAATCACTCTAATGCCACAACCACCATGGCTGTGGCATTACAGTGAGTGGCAGACAATCCCTGCATGATTGGTGCTCTAAATAGCGCCAGACATGCAGGACACGCTTTTGGTGCACGAACAGTTATCGAACATAACCTCGAACAGCCGAATTTTTTGCAAATCGTTCGGGTTCGTCGAACAACTCGAACAACGCCCAAAACAGCTCGAATTTGAGATTGGCGAACAGTTCTAGTCGAACACCGCTCATCTCTAGTGCACACAGCAACAGCGGTGCCGTCTAACACGCAGCTGCAGCAGTGAGAAAATGGTGGCGACGCGGAAAATGGCTTGGTCTTATAGGGCAAGGGCATGTGACATACACTGCCAATGACACATGCCCTTGCTTGTGTGAAAAATAGCAGTTCGCTCCGTGTGTGCGCTGCTGATAGGCTGACAGACTGCACCTCCCCACTGCAAATGCGGGAAAGAGAAAAAAAAATGGAGATCTTCATTATTCCTGCAGATATCCATCCCCTGCCCCTCCCCCCACCCCGCTGTACACTCAAACTGCGTATTAACATTAATTTTCATCATTACTGAGAAAAAATCCAGTTATGATTTTGGTGCACGAACAGTTATCGAACATAACCTCGAACAGCCGAATTTTTCTCAAATCGTTCGTGCTCGCCGAATGGCTCGAACACCGCCCAAAACAGCTCGAATTTGAGATTGGCGAACAGTTCGAGTAGAACAACGCTCATCTCTAATCTGTATCCTCTATTAGTGGACTGGAGTTTACAAAAAGGACTAGGAGAAAAAAATCTCTCCTTTTTCGTATAACCCCGACTGTATATGAGAAGGGGTCCGTGGTCTGATATTTTGCAGAGGGCAAAGTGCAATAAAAATTATATGCTCCCCCTGTGAGAATAATTGATATCTGCTCAAGAGTTGGTAATCAAGGATACAGATATATTGAGAGTAGTCTAGGTATCAGGTAGTGTTGAGCGAGCACTAAAATGCTCGGGTGCTCGAAGCTCGGGCCGAGCTCACTGTGATACTCGGGTGCTCGACCCGAGCAACGAGCCCAATGTTAGTCTATGGGAGACCCGAACATTTTTGCGGCGGCTCCCCCGGCAGTCTGTAGAAAGCCTAAAAAGTGCCCAAAACGATAGTGACAGTGCTCAAATGACATGGGGACAGCATGGGGAAGCATTTCTGACCCCCAGGTCACTGCTGTCAACAACGTGGTCAGAGGTATTAAGCCACTTTTACAGGCTCACAATAAAACGTTCAAAAACGAAAGTGAAAGTGCTTTCCTGTGAAATATGTTAGCCCCTTAACGACCATGGGTCTTTCTGTTTTTGTGTTTTCCTTTTTTGCTCCCCTTCTTCCCAGAGCCAGAACTTTTTTAATTTTCGTTCAATCTGGCCATGTGAGGGCTTATTTTTTGCGGGACGAGTTGTACTTTTAAACACCATCACTGGTTTTACCATATCGTGTGCTGGAAAATGGGAAAAAAATTCCAAGTGCAGTGAAACTGCAAAAAAAATGCAATTCCACAGTTGTTTTTTGGGTCCTTTTTTTACCACGTTCACAGATTGCTAAAACTGACCTGCCATCATTATTTTCCAGGTCGTTGCGAGTTCATAGACACCAAACATGTATAGGTTCTTTTTTATTTAAGTGGTGAAAAAAAAATCCAAAGTTTGCTAAAAAGAACAAAAAAAATGACGCCATTTTCCGAGACCCTTAGCTTCTCCATTTTTCGGGATCTGGGGCCAGGTGAGGGCTTATTTTTTGCGTGCCGGGCTGACGTTTTTATTGATACCATTTTGGGGTAGATCCGATGTTTTGATCGCCCGTTATTGCATTTTATTGCAAAGTTGTAGCGACCAAAAAAACTTAATTCTGGTGTTTAAAATTTTTTTCTCGTTACGCCGTTTACTGATTGTATTAATTCTTCTTTTATATTGATAGATCGGGCGATTCTGAACGCGGCGATACCAAATATGTGTATGTGTTTTTTTTTTTATATATATATATATATTATTTTGAATGGGGCGAAAGGGGGGTGACTTAAACTTTTATATTTTTTTTATTTTTTTTATTTTTTTAAAAACTTTTTTTTTACACTTTCTGCTTGCTTCTATAGTCTCCAGAGGAGACTAGAAGCAGCAGTTGTCTGATTGCTTCTACTGCATACAAGCGATGAGCAGATCGCTTGTATGCAGGAGAAATGCTCACTTGCTATGAGCGCTGACCACTAGGTGGCGCTCATAGCAATTGAGACATGACAACCACAGGCGTCTGCTGCAGAGCCTGAGTTGTCATGCCCACCCATTGGTGACCCGCGATCACGTGACTGGGTCACTGATGGGCGGGGCTTAGGACTCCCGGAAGCGCGAGTAAAATGCCACTGTCAGAGATTTAACATGTTAACAGCCGCGGGTGGATTGCGATTTCAATAATCAGCTGACATGTGCTCGCTTCAGTGCGGGCTCACCGCCGGAGGCCCTGCTGAACCGGCCTTCCCGACCTGGTGCGTACTATTACTGACCAGGTCGGAAAGGGGTTAAGGAACATCCTTTCCAGGGCAAAGACTTGTGTATAAGGTAAAATAAATTACCAAAAACAAAAATACTCCTCCACACCTTGGGCTATGTTCACAAGGAGCATTTCTTATGCGTTTTTGCACGTTTGTATTGCTTTCAACCGTGACAAATGCATTCACCGGGAAATGTCATTTTAACATTTTACAACCTTATCTGGCCATGTGCTGTGTGACACATGCATACAGTGCTAAAAAGACATGGGAACAGCATGGGGAAGACCCCTGGAAGCATCTCTGACGCCCAGGTCACTGCCTAAAAGTGTGCCCATCAGAAGTGATCCTTGCCGCATCAGAAGATGCAGACTTGCAACTATCCCCGTGCAAGTTCTTGTCCCTGGGCAGTGTTCAATTGTACCTCCCCCATAACTTGCAATACAAGCGCAAGTATGCAGCCTGCCACCCACCCACCCCCAGGTTGCAATACCATACTGCTAGCTTGCTTGCACTTGAAATTGGGCCTTTTAGGCATGTGGAGGTGGAATCTGGCCACCACGTTATGGCTGCGTCGGTAGCCTGGTATTCATACTCAGTCCCCAGCCGCCCGGCGGCCGGGTGTCCACGCTTGGTCCCCAGCTGCCAGGGGGCGGCCAGGTGTCCATACTCAGTCCCTAGCCGCCCCGCGGCCGGGTGCCCACACACAGTCCCCAGCCGCGTGGGGGTGGCCGGGTGTCCATAAACGGTCCCCAGCCGCCCCTATTTGTCCCGGTGCGCCTTATACACAAGCGCGCATACCAAAACATTACCTGTGCCCTCCCCAGTGCACTTAGTGGGAAGGACAGCCTAACCACAAACACGTGGACAAGTGAATGTGGCCAGGAATGGTCCATCTCACTGACGCCTTCACACTGGGTTAATATTGTGGAAGCCGGGACACAGTTGGACACTGGGATGCAACACGTCCTCCAGACATAGAGGATTGCGGGTCCTGGGTCAATCAGGCTTCAACACAAAGTTCAGAAGGTAGACAGCAGCAGTGGTCGGCCTCCTACACAACGAGTAAATTATTCATGATCATGAGGCCATCCACCTCCTTAGCTTTCTGTTCCTTGGAATGCAAGCGCATGTATGTAGTAGCAGCTAGGCCTGAGGTGGTCAGCGTTTTGGCGCATATTCTACCTCCTTCGAGGATTGCTGGATGTTTTCCTGCTACTATCCCAGTTCTATGACTCCCGTTAAAACAAAGCTTCAGGTGATGAATGATGGATGAGGTGGTGGCAAAGGAGAAAGAGCAGGAGGAACAGGGACCATTCACATCAATATCAGGCCAGCCAACCACACATGTCTTGTAGGATATGTTTCTGTACCAAAAGGAGCGGTTCAGCTACACAGTTATAAGGCATACAGTGAATGCAATGCCTACCAAAAATTTCGAGGCACTCCAATGCCCCTTGGAAGTGACATGGAGGTCAGAGGGCCTTAACTAAACCGTTTTTTCCATTTATAGAAACTGGGTCTCCCTTAGTGTTCGCCTATGCATTGAAAAGCAAAAGCTGACAAAAATTAGGAGGAAATGCAATGCCCGTTGCAAGAGTCGTGGAGGTTAGAGGTAATTAAAAACAACATGTCAATGCCCCTTGGAAGAGCTGTGGAGTTCAGAGTGGTTTAACAAGACGGTTTTAATGCCCCTTAGAAGAGACGTGGAGTTCAGAGTGGTTTAACAAGACAGTTTTAATGCCCCTTGGAAGAGATGTGGAGGTCACAGTAGCTTAACAAGATGGTTTTAATGCCCCTTGGAAGAGACGTGGAGTTCAGAGTGGTTTAACAAGACAGTTTTAATGCCCCTTGGAAGAGTGGTGGAGGTTACAGTGGAATAAAAAGACAATATCAATGCTCCGTGGAAGAGACGTGGAGGTCACAGTAGCTTAACAAGACGGTTTTAATGCCCCTTGGAAGAGTGGTGGAGGTCGCAGTGGAATAAAAAGACAATATCAATGCCCCTTGGAAGAGTGGTGGAGGTTACAGTGGAATAAAAAGACAATATCAATGCCCTGTGGAAGAGACGTGGAGATCACAGTAGCTTAACAAGATGCTTTTAATGCCCCTTAGAAGAGTGGTGGAGGTCGCAGTGGAATAAAAAGACAATATTAACGACTCTTGGAAGAGACGTGGAGGTCACAGTAGCTTAACAAGATGATTTTAATGCCCCTTACAAGAGCCATGCAGTACAGCATATTAAAAACATTATTCCCATTACTGGGGAGTGGGTCTCCCATAGTCTTTGCCTATGCCTTCCAAGCAAAAGCTGCCAAAAATTAGGAAGGGGGAACTTGCAATGTCCCTTACAAGAGCCATGCAGTACAGCATATTAAAAGCATTATTCCCATTATTGGGGAGTGGGTCATCCATAGTCTTTGCCTATGCCTTCCAAGCAAAAGCTGCCAAAAATTAGGACAGAGGAACTTGCAATGCTGGCAACATGGACCACGGTCACCCTGGTGGCATAGTGGTCGTGGAGGCTGAGGATAAGGAGAAGAGAAAAAAACAGCCCAAATGAGGAAGCGTATACCCATGTGTGGGTGTGAAGCGATGCATGGGAATACACCTCCCGAAATAACACAGTGGATTTGACTTTATGTTACTCTGCTGTCATTTGGTGGTGATGAGAAGTCTGGCCCAATCCAGCCCTTGTTTATTTTGATAAGGGTCAGCTTGTCAGCATTGTCAGTTGACAGGCGAGTGCGCTTATCAGTTATAATTCCCACAGCGGCACTAAAAACACGCTCCGATAACACGCTAGCGGCAGGGCAGGCCAGGACCTCCAAGGCATACAGAGTGAGTTCATTCCAAGTGTCCAGCTTGGATACCCAATAATTAAAAGGCACAGAGGAATCACGGAGGACGCTGGTACTCCCTCACCATCTTTTGAAACTTTCCACTCCTTGTGAGAGTACCCTGCGCCTCAGGGCCTGTAAGCTGGGCAGGTCTGAGAAAACTGTCCTAGAACATTGACAGTGTTCCCCTGCCTCTGCTGGATTGGAGTTGCGTCTCTCTCGCCTGTATGCCTTAGTTGGGCAGCGAACTGTGACCTCTGCCGCTACCGTGTTCAGATGGGAATTTTTTTAATAGTTCTGCAGCAAGGGCCTTCTGGTACTGCCCCATTTTTGTAGACCTCTCCAACTCAGGAATAAGAGAGTGAAAGTTCTCCTTGTAGAGGGGGTCTAAAAGTGTCATCAACCAGTAATGACTGTCACCCAACATTTTGACAATGCGAGGGTCACGGTTAAGGCAGCGTAACATAAAGTCAGCCATGGGTGCCAGACTGGTAACGGTCAAGACTTCTGTGTCCTCACCAAGATGACGACTGATAGTGTTGAGCGATCACTAAAATGCTCGGGTGCTCGAAGCTCGGGCCGAGCTTACCGTGATACTCGGGTGCTCGACCCGAGCAACGAGCCCAATGTTAGTCTATGAGAGACCCGAGCATTTTTGCGGCAGCACCCCCGGCAGTCTGTAGAAAGCCTAAAAAGTGCCCAAAACGATAGTGACAGTGCTCAAAAGACATGGGGGCAGCATGGGGATCGCCCCTGGAAGCATTTATGACCCCCAGGTCACTGCTGTCAACAACGTGGTCAGAGGTATGAAGCCACTTTTGCGGGCTCACAATAAAACGTTCAAAAACGAAACTGAAACGGTTTTCCTGTGAAATATGTTAGGTAATTTCCTTTCCAGGGTAAAAACTTGTGTATAAGGTAAAATTAATAACCAAAAAACAAAAATACTCCTCCACACCTTGGGCTATGTTCACAAGTAGCATTTTTCATGCGTTTTTGCACTTTTGTATTGCTTTCAATCGTGACAAATGCGTTCACCGGGAAATGTCATTTTAACATTTTACAACCTTATCTGGCCATGTGCTGTGTGACACATGCATACAGTGCTGAAAAGACAAGGGATCAGCATGGGGAAGACCCCTGGAAGCATCTCTGACCCCCAGGTCACTGTCTAAAAGTGTGCCCATCAGAAGTGATCCTTGCCGCATCAGAAGATGCAGACTTGCAACTATTCCCGTGCAAGTCCTTGTCCCAGGGCAGTGTTCAATTGTACCTCCCCCATTCCTTGCAATGCAAGTGAAAATATGCAGCCAACCACCCACCCACCCGCAGGCTGCAATACCATACTGCTAGCTTTCACTTGAAATGGGGCCTTTTAGTTTGGAGGAGGCCGAAGCTGGCCACTACCTCATGGCCGCTTCGGCAGCGAGGTATCCATATTCTGTCCCCAGCCGCCCGGCGGCCGGGTGTCCACGCTCGGTCCCCAGCCGCCAGGTGGCGGGAAGGTGTCCATACTCGGTCCCCAGCCGCCCTGATTTCTCCTGTCACCTTCCCCCACACTTTACTTAGCCTGGCCTGCTTTAGGGCAGCATTGGACGAGCCCACCAGAGAACCAGACTCCTCCGGTGGGCCCTGGCTTCTCCATCAGGGGAGTTGAGAGTGCCTAGGTGAGGAGCATGATGATGATGGTAGAAGTTAGCATCTGCTTTGTTTTCTTGGAATGCAAGCGCATGTTTGTAGTAGCGGCTAGGCCTGAGGTGATCCGCGTTTTGGCGCATATCCTACCTCCTCCGAGGATTGCTGGATGTTTTCCTGCTACTATCCCAGTTCTATGACTCCCGTTAAAACAAAGCTTCAGGTGATAAATGATGGATGAGGTGGTGGCAAAGGAGAAAGAGCAGGAGGAACAGGGACCATTCACATCAATATCAGGCCAGTCAACCAGATATGTCTTGTAGGATATGTTTCTGTAACAAAAGGAGTGGTTCGGCTACACAGTTATAGGGCATACAGTGAGTGCAATGCCTACCAAAAATTTCGAGCCACTCCAATGCCCCTTGGAAATGACATGGAGGTCAGAGGGCGTTAACTAAACCTTTTTTTCGATTTATAGCAACTGGGTCTCCCGTGCACTGTTGGCCTAAGCAGTGAATGGAAGGCTTTCCAAAAATTATGAAGAACTGCAATGCCCCTTACAAGAGCCATGTGTGGCACCCCAGGGGTCTGGTCACCACAGTAATAGAGATATTACGTCGGAGAGCAAGTGGGAGGTTTCCTGGTCAGGATCCTTTAAACATGCAACATCCTCCTGCCCCAGTCCTGGGAGGGGAGAATTCTGCCCTTATAAACTGGATCTGGGGCGGGGTTGAGTGAGTCATAGAACAGTCAGAGTCAGAGTGAGAGCAAGGGAAAGTAACAGCAAGGAGCTCTGTAGGAGCTAGGAGCTAAAGACCAGGGGCTGGAAGCTGAGCAGAGCTCGCTCTGGCAGAAGACAATAGGAACCGGACACAGGAGTCCGAAGCTGTGAGGACTTATATATCCAGCAGCAGAAACCAGCCGGCAGGGGATTTCAGGTCCTCTGGCCATAGAAGCCCGGAGGCTCAGTCACAAGCAAGGGACCAGCACCGCCGTCGTGGAGCGGAGGCTAACAGAAGGCCCCAAGTCACCAGCCATACGAGTGAGCACTACACGGTACACTCAGGGACGTGGGCTACTTCTACCCGCTTACAGCAAGGTAGCCAGGAAGAGTGCAGACAGACGGGGAGGCCTACAACCCCACCTGGCCAGGGGAACTTCTGCTTGCTCACAGACTGACCAGGCCTCTTATGCTAGCCAGTACTCCTGGGAGGGTCTACCTTATAATCATCAGTAAAGACCCTGAACTGCACTGCAAAGACTCTGAGTCGTTCCTGCTGCGCTCGTGCACCATCACCCCCATCATCCACACTCACTGCCCTGAGGCTATACTCCTCCCGAGGAGAGTTATCCCATTCTATGCTGCGCACACAACACCAGCCTCAGCGGTCTGCCTCACAGCGGTGGTACTCCCTGACCGCAATCCACGGGTGGCGCAGTCGGACAATTAACCTCAAAACCTAAGAAAGACTGCCACTGGTTTGACCAGCCTGAGCCACGGGACCGGGTCACCACCACGGAGACTACAGACCCCAGAGACCCGGCACCGGGTATCCCACACACGTGTACACATGGCCCAGGGGGCGCGTCACATGCAGTACAGCATATTACAAACATAAGTCCCATTATTGGGGAGTGGGTGTCCCATTGTATTTGCTTATGCCTTGCAAGCAAAAGCTGCCAAAAATTAGGACGGAGCAACTTGCAATGCCCCTTACAAGAGCCATGCAGTACAGCATATTACACACATAAGTCCCATTATTGGGGAGTGGGTCTCCCATAGTATTTGCTTATGCTTTCCCAGCAAAAGCTGCCAAAAATTAGGATGGAGCAACTTGCAATGCCCCTTACAAGAGCCATGCAGTACAGCATATTACAAACATAAGTCCCATTATTGGGGAGTGGGTGTCCCATAGTATTTGCTTATGCCTTGCAAGCAAAAGCTGCCAAAAATTAGGACGGAGCAACTTGCAATGCCCCTTACAAGAGCCATGCAGTACAGCATATTACAAACATAAGTCCCATTATTGGGGAGTGGGTCTCCCATAGTATTTGCTTATGCTTTCCCAGCAAAAGCTGCCAAAAATTAGGACGGAGCAACTTGCAATGCCCCTTACAAGAGCCATGCAGTACAGCATATTACAAACATAAGTCCCATTATTGGGGAGTGGGTGTCCCATAGTATTTGCTTATGCCTTGCAAGCAAAAGCTGCCAAAAATTAGGACGGAGCAACTTGCAATGCCCCTTACAAGAGCCATGCAGTACAGCATATTACAAACATAAGTCCCATTATTGGGGAGTGGGTCTCCCATAGTATTTGCTTATGCTTTCCCAGCAAAAGCTGCCAAAAATTAGGACGGAGCAACTTGCAATGCCCCTTACAAGAGCCATGCAGTACAGCATAATACAAACATAAGTCCCATTATTGGGGAGTGGGTCTCCCATAGTATTTGCTTATGCTTTCCCAGCAAAAACTGCCAAAAATTAGGACGGAGCAACTTGCAATGCCCCTTACAAGAGCCATGCAGTACAGCATATTGCAAACATAAGTCCCATTATTGGGGAGTGGGTGTCCCATGGCATTTGCTTATGCTTTCCCAGCAAAAGCTGCCAAAAATTAGGACGGAGGAACTTGCAATGCTGGCACCCTGGTGGTATAGTGGTGGTGGAGGCTGAGGATAAGGAGAAGAAGATTAAACAGCCGAAACGAGGAAGCGTATACCCATGTGTGGGTGTGAAGCGGTGCATGTGAATACACCTCCCGAAATAACACAGTGGATTTGACTTTATGTTACTCTGCTGTCATTTGGTGGTGATGAGAAGTCTGGCCCAATCCAGCCCTTGTTCATTTTGATAAGGGTCAGCTTGTCAGCATTGTCAGTTGACAGGCGAGTGAAATTATCAGTTATAATTCCCCCAGCGGCACTAAAAACACGCTCCGATAACACGCTAGCAGCAGGGCAGGCCAGGACCTCCAGGGCGTACAGAGCGAGTTCATTCCAAGTGTCCAGCTTGGATAACCAATAATTAAAAGGCACAGAGGAATCACGGAGGACGCTGGTACGATCGGCAAGGTACTCCCTCACCATCTTTTGAAACTTTCCACTCCTTGTGAGAGTACCCCGCGCCTCAGGGCCTGTAAGCTGGGAGGGTGTCAGAAAACTGTCCCAGAACGTTGACAGTGTTCCCCTGCCTCTGCTGGATTGGAGTTGCATCTCTCTCGCCTGTACGCCTTGGTTGGGCAACGAACTGTGACCTCTGCCGCTAGCGTGTTCAGATGGGAATTTTTTTAAGAGTTCTGCAGCAAGGGCCTTCTGGTATTGCCCCATTTTTGTAGACCTCTCCACCTCAGGAATAAGAGAGTGAAAGTTCTCCTTGTAGCGGGGGTCTACAAGTGTCACCAACCAGTAATGACTGTCACCCAACATTTTGACAACGCGAGGGTCACAGTTAAGGCAGCGTAACATAAAGTCAGCCATGCGTGCCAGACTGGTAACGGGCAAGATTTCCGTGTCCTCACCAAGATGATGACTGACCATGCTCTCCTCCTCCTCCTCTTCCTCCTCCCCCCTGTCCTCAGGCCACCCACGCTGAACCGACGGTATGACACTTGTACAGGTACTACCGTCTACAACGCATGATAGCAGCTCCTGTTCTTCCTCCTCCTCCTCCTCTCCCTCATTGTCCCCCAATGCACGTTGGGATGAGATGAGGCTGGGCTGTGTGTAATCGCCCGCTACGGCTTCTTGATCCATCTCATCATACTCTGGCTGCAATGCCTCCTCTTTAATTCTCTGCAGAGAGCGTTGCAAAAGACAGACAAGTGGGATGCTGACACTAATGATGGCATCATCGCCACTCACCATCTTGGTGGCCTCCTCAAAGTTTGTCAGGATGGTACATATGTCAGACATCCAGGTCCACTCCTCAGGTCTTATGTGTGGAGTCTGACCTGAATATCGACGGCCTTGTTGCAGCTGGTACTCCACAACTGTTCTCTTCTGCTCACAAATCCTTTGCAACATGTGGAGGGTAGAGTTCCAACGTGTGGGGACATCACACACCAGTCGGTGTGCCGGAAGCTGAAAACGCTGCTGTAACACAACAAGGGCGGCGGAAGCTGTAGCCGACTTGCGAAAATGAGCTGACAGGCGGCGTACTTTCACGAACAGATTTGGCAACTCGGGGTACGATTTAAGAAACCGCTGAACCACGAGGTTAAGCACATGAGCCAGGCATGGTACGTGTGTGATCTCACCTCGCCTCAGAGCCGCCACCAGGTTACGGCCATTGTCACACACGACCATGCCGGGATGTAGGTTCAGCGGTCTCAGCCACAGATCTGCCTGCTCTTTCACAGCTGTCCACAACTCACAAGCAGTGTGAGGTTTATCACCTAAGCTTATGAGTTTCAGCACAGCCTGTTGCCGCTTGGCGGAGGCAGTACTGCAATGCTTCCAGCTTGTAACTTATGTGGTGATATCTGAGATGGAGACTGAACATGAGGAGGAGGAGGAGGAGCAGGATGCGCAGGAGCTGTACACTGTGGGGGCAACTCTGACTGACATAGGGCCCGCAGTCCTCGGTGTGGGGAGGATGTGTTCCGCCCCAAGGTCCGACTGGGTCCCGGCTTCCACTATGTTTACCCAGTGTGCTGTCAGAGAGATGTACCATCCCTGGCCACAAGCACTTGTCCACATGTCCGTTGTCAGGTGGACTCTCCCAGTAACTGCGTTGTTGAGGGCACGGCAGATGCTTTGGGACACGTGCTTGTGTAGTGCGGGGATGGCACACCGGGCAAAATAGTGTCGGCTGGGGACCGAGTACCGAGGGACGGCCACCGCTATAAGATTGCGGAAGGATTCCGTCTCCACCAGCCTAAAAGGCAGCATTTCCAATGCAAGCAGTCGTGAAATGTGCGAATTTAGGACTGTGGCCTGTGGGGCGTTAGCTGCGAATTTCCGCTTTCCTTCAAAGGTCTGGGATATGGACAATTGAACGCTGCCGTGTGACGTGGACGTTGATGCTGTTTCTTGAGAAACTGCCATAACAAGTGAAGACTGAGAGGAGGGGGCATCTTTACATGCAGTATGGACAGGGAATTGCCTTGCACACACAACAGGGGGTTCTATTGCACGCACAACAGTGGAAGAAGCAGTGGTGACACCCGCTGACACTGGTCGTGGACCCTGGGTTTCGCCCCACAAAGTCGGTTGCTTTGCTGCCATGTGCCTGATCTTGCTGGTGGTGGTCAGGCTGGTAGTTTTGTCACCCCTGCTGATGCTGGCATGACAGGTGGAACATATGGCCTTTTTGGGGTTATCAGCAGAGTCTTTAAAAAAATTCCAGACTCTGGAAGACCTACCGCTTGTACTGGCAACGTCCCTTGTGTTGGTGTTACGAGGAACGGTAGCCTGCCTTCTGTCTGTGGCCACCACACTGCTTCTTCCTGCCTGTTGGGGTACTCTGCCTCCCTCCCCCTGTGTGCTGCTGGCCTCACTCTGCATGTCCTCCTTCCATGTTGGGTCAGTTACTAGATCATCCACCACCTCCTCCTCTTCCACTTGCGCACCACGATCCTCCTCCTCACTTCCTGGCAATTGTGTCTCGTCATCGTCCACCTCTTGTGACAGATTGCCAACGTCGACTTCCTGTGGCCGTGGCTGTTCAAATATTTGGGCATCGCAACATGGGATCTCCTCTTCCACCACTTCAAGCGTATCAGGCGAGGGGCCCAAATATGGAAATGGACCAGTGAACAGCTCTTCAGAGTGTCCAAGTGTGGGATCACTTGCTGTCTGGCGACACTCGGCATGGTGCGAGGAAGGAGCATCAGGGTGAGGAGGAGTATGCGGTCGAGACTCACGGCTACTAAGAGTTGACCGTGTGGAAGACAGACCGGAGGTGGTGGTGCCCAGGTAACTGGAAGTATTGTCTGCTATCCAATTAATAACCTGTTCACACTGATCAGTTCTCAATACTGGTGTTGTTCTGTGCTTCCCTAGTAATTCGGTCAAGAAGTGGGAGCGAGAAGATGTGGCTGTTGGTTGTGGCACATTTTCACCTTGGCCACGGCCCCGTCCTCTGCACGAACCATCACCAGAACGTCCACTTCCACGTCCCTTGCCACGCGCCTTGCCCATTGTAAATGAAGTAAAATAGCTTACACTTGCACTATCAATGGAAAAAGGGTAATGAAGAGTAGATTAGAACCGTGGAAGAGGAAAACCACAGTTATTGTTTACTGGGGTATACCACACTTTTTTAAATAGAGATATTTGCGGCTAAACAGTGAGCGACACACTCAAACTAGTGTTGAGCGATACCTTCCGATATCAGGAAATATCGTATCGGATTGGATCGGGCCGATACCCAAAAAGTATCGGATATCACCGATTCCGATACCGGAAACCAATGCAAGTCAATGGGACACAAATATCGGAATGAAAATAAACCCTTTCTTTCTTTGTAGGTTAATTCTACATGAAGTAAAACAACTAAGAATAATGTAGAATGACATGAAAAGCCGGCAATTCATAAGCGGCATTCATCGGTACCCGACAATTTACAACAGAAAGAATAGAGCATCACACATAGATTAGGTAGATAGAACCATGTCAGTCACATATATATGAAGTACAGTGACAGTGTTGCTTACTGTACTTGTCATTTAGTGTAAAGGATTTATTTAAAAAAAAATAGTGTTTTCGTGCACCGTCTCTTTAAGAAAGCCGGCCGGCAATTCAGCATCTGTACCCGACAATTTAGAATAGAAAGAATAGAGAATCACACATAGATTAGATAGATAGAAACATGTCAGTCACATATATATGAAGTACAGTGACAGTGTTGATTACTGTACTTGTCATTTAGTGTTAAAATAAAGGATTTATTTAAAAAAAAATTGGCGTGGGGTTCCCCTTAATTTTAGGCTCTAGCGGAGGTTAAGCAGACAGCTGGGGCAAATGTTTGAAGCCTGGGAAGGGGGTAATACCCACGGAGCTTCCCAGGCTACTAATATCAGCCCCCAGCTGAATACCTAGCCTTTACTAGCTATTAAAATGGGGGAACCCCCCAAAAAAAATAACGTGGGGTCCCCCCTAATTTAATAGCTAGCAAAGGCTAGGCAGACAGCTGGGGGCTGATTTTAACAGCCCAGGAAGGGTGCCATGAATATTGGCCCCCTCCCAGGCTAGAAACACCAGCCGTCAGCCGCCCCAGAAATGGCACATCCATAGGATGCGCCAATTCTGGCACTTAGCCTCGCTCTTCCCACTGCCCTGTAGCGGTGGCAGTGGGGTAATAGGGCTGGGGTTGATGTCAGCTTATAATGCCAGCTGACATCAAGCCCAGGTTAGTAATGGAGAGGCGTCTATAAGACACCCCCATTACTAACCGCATAGTCAAAGTTAAAGAAAAACACAAACACCCAGAATAAAGTCCTTTAATTGAAATAAACACACAATTCTTTATTGTTCTAAATTAAACCATACTTACCATCACGCCCATTCCAGATGAAGCCAACAATCTCCTGCAATAAAAGAAAAATAATAAAGCAACCTCATCCTTACCTTTCCATGGTTCCCACGACAGCTTCAGCTCTGCTACATCGAGATGACAGGCTGGACCGCAGCAGAACGCTGCCATCCAGCCTGTCATCCCGCAGACACTGAGAAGCGCAGGCATGCTTGCGCTCCTCAGTGTCTCTCTGTGACGTCATCCAGATGAGCCGAGTTCATGTCCAATGAACTCAGCTCACCTCATGCACGTCACTGACAGCGTGGGAAAATTCTCACGCTGAAGCGCTGAGTGCAGGAGAATTTTCCCACGCTGTCAGTGACGTGCATGAGGTGAGCTCATGTCCAATGAACTCAGCTCACCTCATGCACGTCACTGACAGCGTGGGAAAATTCTCCTGCACTCAGCGCTTCAGCGTGAGAATTCTCCCACGCTGTCAGTGACATACATGAGGTGAGGTCATGTCCAATGAACTCAGCTCACCTCATGCACGTCACTGACAGCGTGGGAAAATTCTCACGCTGAAGTGCTGAGTGCAGGAGAATTTTCCCACGCTGTCAGTGACGTGCATGAGGTGAGCTGAGTTCATTGGACATGACCTCGGCTCATCTTTATGCCGTCACAGCCAGACACTGAGGAGTGGAAGTATGCCTGCGCTTCTGAGTGTCTGCGGGATGACAGGCTGAAAGGCAGCGTTCTGCTGCGGTCCAGCCTGTCATCTCGATGTAGCAGAGCTGAAGCTGTCGTGGGAGCCATGGAAAGGTAAGGATGAGGTTGCTTTACTATTTTACTTTTAATGCAGGAGATCGTTGGCTTCAGCTGGAATGGGCGTGACGGTAAGTATGGTTTAATTTAGAACAATAAAGAATTGTGTTTTTATTTCAATTAAAGGACTTTATTCTGGGTGTTGTGTTTTTTTAAATACTTTACTAGAAATTCATGGTGGTCATGTCTAATATTGGCGTGACCCCATGAATTTCGGGCTTAGGGCCAGCTGATAATGCCAAGCTGGCCTTAACCCCTTTATTACCCAGTGAGCCACCGCACCAGGGCCCTGGATGAGTTGGGTACAGCGCCAGAAGATGGCGCTTCTATGAACGCGCCATTTTCTGGGGCGGCTGCGGACTGCAAATTGCAGCGGGGGTGGCCCAGAAAGCTTGGATCTCCCTGCGCTGCGGATTCCAGCCCCCAGCTGCCTAGTTGTACCTGGCTGGGCACAAAAATAGGGCGAAGCCCCACGCATTTTTTTTTTTTAATTATTTCATGAAATTCATGGAATAATTAAGAAAAAAAGGGCTTCCCTATATTGTTGTGTCCAACCAGGTACAAATAGGCAGCTGGTGGTTGGGGGCAGCCCGTTCCTGCCTGCTGTACCTGACTGGACACAAATATAGGGCGAAGCCCCACATCAATTTAATTATTTCATGAATTTCCTGAAATAATTAAAAAAAAATTGACGTGGGGCTTTGCACTATATTTGTGTCCAGCCAGGTACAGCAGGCAGGAACGGGCTGCCCCCAACCACCAGCTGCCTATTTGTACCTGGTTGGACACAACAATATAGGGAAGCCCTTTTTTTCTTAATTATTCCATGAATTTCATGAAATAATTAAAAAAAACAAAAACGTGGAGCTTCTCCCTATTTTTGTGTCCAGCCCGGTACAACTAGGCAGCTGGGGGATGGAATCTGCAGTGCAGGGAGGCCCAAGCTTTCCACCCCCCGCCGCAAAAAATTGCAGTCCGCAGCCGCCCCGGAAAATGGCGCGTTCATAGAAGCTGGATGCTGTACCTGGCTGGCATACAAAAATATGGCGAAGCCCACGTCAAAAGTTTTGGGAAAAATTAATTAAAAAATAAATAATAATTTAGGGACTGCATCTTTATTAACTCCTCAAATGTCATTTAGTGTTAAAATAAAGGATTTATTTAAAAAAAAAATGGCGTGGGATCCCCCATAATTTTAGTCTCTAGCGGAGGCTAAGCAGACGGCTGGGGCAGATGTTTGAAGCCTGGGAAGGGGGTAAAACCCACGGAGCTTCCCAGGCTACTAATATCAGCCCCCAGCTGAATACCTAGCCTTTACTAGCTATTAAAATGGGGGACCCCCCCAAAAAAAATGACGTGGGGTCCCCCCCTATTTTAATAGCTAGCAAAGGCTAGGCAGACAGCTGGGGGCTGATATTAATAGCCCAGGAAGGGTGCCATGAATAATGGCCCCCTCCGAGGCTAGAAACACCAGCTGTCAGCCGCCCCAGAAATGGCGCATCCGTAGGATGCGCCAATTCTGGCACTTAGCCTCGCTCTTCCACGCTGCCCTGGTGCGGTGGCAGGGGGTAATAGTGGTGGGGTTCATGTCAGCGCCAGCTGCCATGAAGCCCAGGTTAGTAATGATGGGCGTCTATAAGACACCCCCATTACTAACCTACAAAGTGTTACAAAGAAAAAACACACTACACCCAGAAAAAAATAATTTATTTGAAATAAAACACACCATTTTATTTAATTCTTAGTTTACTAAAAATAATAGTTACCTGTCCACGTTCCTGCGCTGATCTCCCATGCACAGCTGTCACATCTGGAGATGGTGACAGCTGTGCATGGCTGCTGTAAGCTCACACTGCCGGGAACACGTCCGCTCCCGGCAGCGGGAGCCACTGACTGAGGTCACCGGAGTGCATTCAGTTAGCGCAGCTCCGGAGACCTCCTTTACGGCACTGCTGTACCGTGGGAATTTCTCACGATACAGCAGGGCCGTAAAGGAGCTAACCGGAGCAGCGCTGCCTGAACTCCGGTGAACCCTTACAGCCCCGTCATTCTAGCGGCGGCAGCGGTTCAGAGCGGTCACATTCTATGTGGCCGCTCTGAACTGGAGATCATCGTGGGACACTCGTGGACTACTACAGAGGGGTAAGGATAAGGTTGTGGTTTATTATTTTATATTTTATTACAGGAGATCGATGGCTTCGGGGAATTAGGTGTCTAGGTGAGTATAGGTGTAGTTTTTTATTTTTTACTTTATTTTAGGTGGCAATCGGCGGGGACAGGTAATGTATGAACTAATTTATTGCAGGCAACCACTGGCCACCAATGACATGTATTTAAAATTTATTGGGGCACAGTAGGGCAATTTAAATAGCAGGATCAGGCTGATGGGAACTACTGCTCCCATCGAGCTGATTCTGCTGGCACGAGTGGACGGGGGACAGACATAGGCCGATGGGAGTAGTAGTGTCACATCGGCCTATGTCTGCCTGCACGCACAGACACCGCGCACACCAGCACAAACATCGCACACACACCCCGCACACACACCCCGCACACACACCCCACACACACACTAATCATGACCGGTCTGATGGTCTGGGAGGTGAGGCTGACCTGTGCGGCCGTGGGAAAGTTCATGTGAGTTCATGCAGTGAAGCATGAACTCACATGAACCCTCTGAGGGCACCGCGGCTACTTCAAATGAACAGCTGATCGGCATCACCTGATACCTCAGCTGTTCATTTGAAATAACCGGCGGGAAAGCGCAGCACAGAACGGGAAAGCCGGCGGTGAAGTCTTTTCACTGCCGGCTTCCCCGCCCGGGTCCTTCGCTCCTTGGTGCTGCGCTCCCGGCCCGGTCCTAATTTACGATTGGGATTGGAGGTGGCGAGGGGAGCGGAGGATCGGGGTGGGAGGCTGCGGGGAAGCAGTATGGGGCTGTGTGATTGTTTAAAAGCCGGCGGCTTTTTACCGCGCGCCGGCTTTTAAACAATCAGGAGAATTCTCCCCCGCTGGGATGGCATTCTGATGACAGGCTGGATCGCGCTGCCATCCAACTTGTCATCCTTCACAGACACTGCAGAGCGCAGGCATTATGGGAACTTCCGATTCCGGTATTCGATATTGTAAAAGTATCGGAATTAAGTATCGGAATTCCGATACCGCGAATATCGGCCGATACCCGATATTACAGTATTGGAATGCTCAACACTAACTCAAACTGCTTTTTTTTTAGATACCAAAGGCCCAAAACTGGATAGTACAGCGATTTGACCCGTGGAACTGCGAAACCACACTGGGATGTCGGGCCTACATAAGACTATTTTCAACAGATATATTTTTGTGTCACAACAGTCAGGAGACACTACTGTTTTTCTTTACGGAAAAAACTACCAAAACCTGAATAATAGAGATTTTTTACCGTGGGATGGCAAAACCACAGTTATTGTTTACTGGGGTATACCACACTTTTTTAAATAGAGATATTTGCGGCTGAACAGTGAGCGACACACTCAAACTGCTTTTTTTTAGATACCAAAGGCCCAAAACTGGATAGTACAGCGATTTGACCCGTGGAACTGCGAAACCACACTGGGATGTTGGGCCTACACAAGACTATTTTCAACAGATATATTTTTGTGTCACAACAGTCAGGAGACACTACTGTTTTTCTTTACGGAAAAAACTACCAAAACCTGAATAATAGAGATTTTTTACCGTGGGATGGCAAAACCACAGTTATTGTTTACTGGAGTATACCACACTTTTTAAAATAGAGATATTTGCGGCTGAACAGTGAGCGACACACTCAAACTGTTTTTTTTAGATACAAATGGCCCAAAAGTGGATAATACAGAGGTTTGAACCGTGAAACTGCAAAGCCACACTTGTATTTCTCGGGCCTACACCAGACTATTTTCAACAGATATATTTGGGTCTGAACAATCAGGAGACACTATTTATTTTTCACGGCAAAAAATGCCAAAAGCAGGATAATAGAGATGTTTTACCGTGGAACAGCAAAACCACAGTTATAATTTACTGGTGTATACCAGACTTTTTTGAATATATATATATTTGCGGCTGAACAGTGAGCGACACACTCAAACTGTTTTTTTTAGATACAAATGGCCAAAAAGTGGATAATACAGAGGTTTGAACCGTGGAACTGCAAAACCACACTTGTATTTCTCGGGCCTACACCAGACTATTTTCAACAGATATATTTGTGTCTGAACAATCAGGAGACACTATTTATTTTTTATGGCAAAAAATGCCAAAAGCAGGATAATAGAGATTTTTTACTGTGGAACAGCAAAACCACAGTTATAATTTACTGGTGTATACCAGGCTTTTTAAAATATATATATATTTGCGGCTGAACAGTGAGCGACACAATCAAACTGTTTTTTTTAGATACAAATGGCCCAAAAGTGGATAATACAGAGGTTTGTACCGTGGAACTGCAAAACCACATTTGTATTTCTCGGGCCTACACCAGACTATTTTCAACAGATATATTTGTGTCTGAAAAATCAGGGAGACAATATTATTTTTTTTTTTACAGCAAAAAATGCAAAAAGCAGGATAATAGAGATTTTTTACCGTGGAACAGCAAAAGCACACTTCTGTCTCTCTGGCCTACACCAGACTAATTTCAACAGATATATTTGTGTCTGAAAAATCAGGGAGACACTATTATTATTTTTATACAGCAAAAAATGCCAAAAACAGGATAATAGAGATGTTTTACCGTGGAACAGCAAAACCACAGTAATAATTTACTGGTGTATACCAGACTTTTTAAAATATATATATTTGCAGCTGAACAGTGAGCGACACACTCAAACTGTTTTTTTTTAGATACAAATGGCCCGTAGAACTGCAAAACCACACTTCTATTTCTCTGGCCTACACCAGACTATTTTCAACAGATATATTTGTGTCTGAAAAATCAGAGGCACACTTTTTTTTTGGGGGGGGGGGGACACACCAAAAGGTTAATAAGATGGGTATTTGTACATTGTGAAGGAAGAAAAAAAAAAAGAGGATTTAGATAAAAAAAAGGATTTTTCCTGGCCCCCGGGACCTGGAGCTAAGTCCAGCAATTTCAGCAACAGGAGCAGCACACAGGACTGTAATGCAGCGTTTGCTGGTATAACCACTGCGTCTCCTATACAGCCTGCCTGCCTGTCTGATATACCTGGGATGGATATTAGTCCTGAGAAGGACTGTTTGCTTGTTCTGGCAGCCTTTACAGACCCTACACTAACTATTTTGCAGGATATATCTCTCCCTAAATCAGCAGCGCTGTCCCTACGCTGTCTGATCCGGAGCGACTGTGTCCAAGATGGCGGCGCCCGGTTTTAAATACTCGAGGTGACGCTGTGCGGCCAGCCAATCACTGTAATGCCCACAAACAACATGGCTGCGGCATTACAGTGACTGGCTGGCAATCCCTGCATGTTCATTGGCTCTGTAAAGAGCGCCAAACATGCAGGGCGGAGACCCGAGCTCCCGCCCGAGTAACCCGGAAATGCTCGGTGCTCGCCGAACATCCCGAGTAGCGTGATGCTCGGGCGAGTACCGAGCAGTGTCGAGCATGTTCGCTCAACACTAGTATCAGGTATTACACATTGGGTGATTAGTTTTAGGGAACATTAGTATCCTGAGTATGTCCCGTGTGACAAAATAGTGGGGCATACAGGATAGACTGCATTTAGTACGGTGGTTTTGTTTATAGGATTTTAATATTTACAATAAAGTATCGTTTTCTTTTAAATATTGCTATTGCACCTCAGTCAGTGATTTTTTTTTACATTACCACTGCAGCCTGTAAACATAGACGCAGCAGTAGCAGAGAGATATTAATAGACCAGGTGAAAATGAGTAACTCTAATTTTATAATTTTTTTCCTAGCGCAAGTTGATGAGCACAAAAAATGGAAGTCCCCTTTAAGAAGGGGGGCCCATGCACAATTCTTGCACAGGGGCCATTCGCTCGCTGTAGTGTTCTCCCTGCCCCTGCTGTCACATCCACCCCCATCTCCTCCTCCACTTGGACCTCTGCCTCCTGGTTCAAGATTGTTATTTTTTATACTATGTTATTTTAAGTTATTTCCCTAAAAAAACAACACAAAAACACACAAAAACAGTGTTGGCTAACTCCTCCTCCACCTCTTCCACCTACACAGGCACGTCCACCTCCAACTTCCGCCTCCTGGTTCAAGATTATTATTATTATTATTTTTTTATTCAATGTTGTTTTAAGTCATTTCCCTATCCTCATTTGTTTGTAGTGCAATTGTCCTGCTATTACCCCCATTTTACTCCCTTTTTCAGCCCACTAGCCCATGACCCTCTTACACCCATTTTACTGTACCGAGTATTGGGTTCCCATTGACTTCTATTGGGTTCAGGTATTGGTCAAGTTCTGATGCCCGAACTTTTGGACAACAGTTTGGCTGAACCCGATGAACCCGAATATCCGCAGGTCCACTCATCCCTAGTGTTAAGATCACTTACATAATATTATGGTGGTAAGACCTGGTTGTGATGTAGCCCGGGCGCAATGTAATGCCCCCTGATGAAGCTGGGTGAAACGCGCATTGGGGTACCAGAGCTACATCACAACCAGGTCTTATCTCCATAATATTATGTACGTGATCATATCAACTGTGCTTTACCTTGTATTATCCACTGTGATCTAGACTTTAGGGATCCATATATGTAACAGTTATACAGCGTAATCTGGGCATGTGTATATACAGCCCCTGGCAAAAATTATGGAATCACCGGGCTCGGAGGATGTTCATTCAGTTGTTTAATGTTGTTGAAAAAAAGCAGATCACAGACATGGCACAAAACTAAAGTCATTTCAAATGGCAACTTTAGGGCTTTAAGAAACACTAAAAGAAATCAAGATTAAAAATGTGGTACTCAGTAAGGGTAATTTTTTCAGACCAAGCAGAGGGAAAAAATATGGAATCACTCAATTCTGAGGAAAAAATTATGGAATCATGAAAAACAAACACACAAAAGAACACTCCAATACATCACTAGTATTTTGTTGCACCACCTATGGCTTTAATAACAGCTTGCAGTCTCTGAGGCATGGACTTAATGAGTGACTAACAGTACTCTTCATCAATCAGGCTCCAACTTTCTCTGATTGCTGTTGCCAGATCAGCTTTGCAGGTTGGAGCCTTGTCATGGACCATTTTCTTCAACTTCCAACAAAGATTTTCAATTGCATTGAGATCCAGACTATTTGCAGGCCATGACATTGACCTTATGTGTCTTTCAAGGAATGTTTTCACAGTTTTTGCTCTATGGCAGGATGCATTATCATCTTGAAAAATGATGTCATCATCCCCAAGCATCCTTTCAATTGATGGGATAAGAAAACTGTCTAAAATATCAATGTAAACTTGGGCATTTATTGAAGATGTAATGACAGCCATCTCCCCAGTGCCTTTACCTGACATGTAGCCCCATATCATCAATGACTGTGGAAATTTGCATGTTCTCTTCATGCAGTCATCTTTATCAATCTCATTGGTATGGCACCAAACAAAAGTTCCAGCATCATCACCTTGCCCAATGCAGATTCGCGATTCATCCAGTCATCCACAGTCCACGATTGCTTTTCCTTAGCCCATTGTAGCCTTGTTTTTTTCTGTTTAGGACTTAATGATGGCTTATGTTTAGCTTTTCTGTATGTAAATCCCATTTCCTTTAGGCGGTTTCTTACAGTTCGGTTACAGACATTGACTCCAGTTTCCTCCCATTCGTTCCTCATTTGTTTTGTTGTGCATTTCCTGTTTTAGAGATATATTGCTTTAAGTTTCCGGTCTTGACGCTTTGATGTCTTCCTTGGTCTACCAGTATGTTTGCCTTTAACAACCTTCCCATGTTGTTTGTATTTGGTCCAGATTTTAGACACAGTTGACTGTGAACAACCAACATCTTTTGCAACATTGTGTGATGATTTACCTTTTTTTAAGAATTTGATAATCCTCTCTTTTGTTTCAATTGACATCTCTCGTGTTGGAGCCATGATTCATGTCAGTCCACTTGGTGCAATAGCTCTCCAAGGTGTGATCACTCCTTTTTAGATGCAGACTAATGAGCAGATCTCATTTGATGCCGGTGTTAATTTTGGAAATGAAAATTTACAGGGTGATTCCATAATTTTTTCCTCAGAATTGAGTGATTCCATAATTTTTTCCCTCTGCGTGGTCTGAAAAAATTACCCTCACTGAGTACCACATTTTTAATCTTGATTTCTTTTAGTGTTTCTTAAAGCACTAAAGTTGCCATTTGAAATGACTTTAGTTTTTAGTTTTGTGCCATGTCTGTGATCTGCTTTTTTTCAACAACATTAAACAACTGAATGAACATCCTCCGAGCCCGGTGATTCCATAATTTTTGCCAGGGGTTGTAGCCCTCCATTGAGTCACACTGCCTTTCTATAAAAACCTTATTATTTAAATACCTTGCTAATTAACACCTTTTGTCTGTTTTTGGTTCCACTAAAAACACGTTTGTGTCTTGGGATTGAGTCTCCAGCATATGCTTGATATGCTCCACCATCAGTGACTTTGGTGTTAGTGTTTGTGCTTGGACTTCATCCGTGCTGGGTTCCTTTTATCCTGCTGTTCCTGAGAATCCTGAGTGTTCCAAGTCCTTGCTGCCCACGTGCCTTCCTGGTTGCTGCATCAATGCCCGGGCGCCATGTGCCCACTCGGATAAGTATGAGCCTGATAAAAAGATTTCTTAAAATTAATTTCTTTGGTCATCTGGACTGAGGTATGATTGCAACCTGCAAATTTCTTGCAGCTACGTCATGGCTGATGATAATATTACATGCTGAACCACCTTTTGAAATTTTTTCAAATGTACAACAAGGAACTCTATCTTACTCTTATACTTTCTTCATGCACTAGTGTCAATAGTCATCATCTGCGTTTGTACCATCTGGTTATCAGATTATTCTCACTGTGTGGAATACTTTTGTACCAAGTGGGAAATAAATTGTAACATGGAACTTAACAAGAGTAAATATATGGCATTGTATGTATTGGCAAACCAGGACAGCTAGTTTATGGTGGATCAGTGACTCAAACACGTCTTCATTTCCTCTTGCATTTGATTTGTTTAACATCTGACTAAGAAACTGTGATTTAATGCATTGTATTCCTTGGGAAACTACCAATTTGCTAAGGGTTCTTGTAAATTCCTAAATTAACCTTTTTTCTACATTATTTCCATTGAGTGTGGCATCATATATTGGAGGGGGATATTAACAGGTGTAGGAAACTGAGCAGCTCCATTGTATCTGTCTAACCTATAGTCTGCACATTTCATTATAATTAATTATAAGTAACTACGTTTACATTGACCATATTAGCTTCTGGGCAGGAGATGCCAAGAGCTACTACATCAACCCAGCAGGTGCCGTCTGTTGGGCAGTTATACAAGAACCATGACTATTCCAATATTCCTGAGTAATATTCACAGAATTCCAACCCAAATGATAATTACTATTACAATGAATGACCATGGTTTCCTGAACCAGGAAATGTTCTGTGAAAACGAGTTGGGCTCTAGATTGCAACAGGATATAAGAGCGCTAGCCATGGTGGAATAAATGACAAAGACTTTCCTTCTCGGTTACATCACAGCTTACACTCATATATGCTAATTGCCTCAAGATGTAAATTCAGGAAGGAAAATCATTTGTTTGGTGTTTTTATTACATTTTATGTCTACATTTATTAGATGTTCCAGTCAAATACAGCTTTTACAAGATTTACCGTTAATGTTAAGTTTCGAACTAACGCCAAAGTCAAGATGCAGATTCCTCAGCGATTATTATTCTTTCTAGGAAGGTGAATGTTGCATTTTGTATTTTGTTCAAAATTTGAAATGAATAGAACAATTAGATACAACATAGAAAATAATATGGACCAGGCCAGCACTCCTATAGTATTGAATTCACATGCAGGCCTGGTTAGGAACATAGAGAGGTGAGTCAGTAAAGTTTAGGGTCCATCCCATGAAGTAACTTTGTCATTGGTGGATTACTTATACATTTTTTAATACAGCTAAATCTCTCATGTTTTTTGTCTATATAGCAACAGTGTTACGCTCACGCCCGGACTGACTGGCGTGAGCGTGTTTAGTGGTCCCACTGGGCCACGAACCGAGGAGTGCCTGGAGGGGCGTGACTAGGGGCCTCGCCAAATCCTACCATGAACATACGGCGGCTTAATCGACTCCGTGGTCTGAGAAGGGATGTGGGAGGTGGCCCAGGTGCTACTCCAGGTCAGACCCCGGTCACAGCTGTTGACCCACACCGGGGAATGCAGGAACTGGCAGGTTTGGCTGTTATACAGACAGGCGGGTGCTGGCAGGTACGACTGGTATGCAGACAGGTGGGTACTGGCAGGCACGGCTGGTATGCAGACAGGTGGGGACAAGCGGAGCAGAGCAGGGAAGATCCGCAGACGCGGAGGACAAGCGGAGCAGAGCAGAACCCCACACGCGGAGGACAAGCGGCGGAGAGCAGAGTGGAACCGCAGATGCAGAGGAAAAGCAGAGCGGAACCGCAAGCGCAGAGGACAAGCGGAGCAGAGCGGAACCGCAGGCACGGAGGACAAGCAGAGCAGAGTTAAGCTGCAGGTGCAGAGGGCAAGAGGAGCAGAGCGGAGCAGAGCCACAGGTGCAGAGGACAAGCGGAGCAGAACAAAGCGGAGCAGGGCCGCAGGTGCAGGTAGACAGGATAGAGCTCTGTTCACATGGAACAGACTGGGAAACACAGGAAGATAGCTAGAACACAGGAGGTAGATACGGGGGCAGGGAAAGGGGACAAGCAGAACCAGATACACACAAGGTACTTGCAATGAAGTAGCGAGTGGACACAAAACTCACAAACAGAAGTACAGAGTCAACGAGTTGGAGTTAGGTGCAGGTTCAGACACTGCAGGAAAAAAAAAGGATCGGACATAGAGACAAACAGGTAATGGGCTAGGACACAGTTCAGACAGGAGCTGAACCTGGAACAAGATACAGGAACGAGCCTGGGTACTCAGCCCCCAGGGTGGCGGAACAGACTAGAAGTCACAGATACAGGTAACGTGCCTGGGTACTCAGCCCCCAGGGTGGCAGAAACAGACTAGAAGTAACAGGACAGGACCTGGCAACTCAGTTGCTCAGAACACACTGAAGGAAAGTGTTGCTCAGGCACCTCCTACTGGGTGGAGGGGGTTTAAGTATCCAGTGACTCACAGCAATAGGCTGGGGATGCATTAGGACTGCGCACACTGTAACTTTAAGAATCAGGAAGTAACAGGGCCGCCGCCCTAAGCAATCAGACAAGAGACATGCACACAGCAAGTAATGGAGCAAAGTGTGCAGCCTGGACTGATAGGTAAGTTGGCGGTCTTGCATGGTGGGAGAAGGTAAGCCATGCCAGCACGCCGCCAGGGATGTTACAAACAGTATTATTCATATATTCATTAATTGCATGTAGTGTGTTGAAAATCAATACTTACAGTTGTTGGTCGGTACTAAAAAACTACCTTTAATTTTCTAGGTCGACTAAATACACATTTTCCTAACTTACATGTATATAAAAAACTTATGAATGCTGCAGAACGATTGATTGATGCATGCACATCCCATCCCCCCTTTTTTCCATTTTTGTCAATTTCATGTCCAATGTGTGTCATTTTTATAATTTTAGTACTTAATAAAAAATGTAGCATTTTTATAATTTTTTGGTACTGGATCTTGATCTTCCTTCATTTTTTCTTGGGGCCCACAGCCAGGTCGCTGGTCGAGCGTCTTTTTCTGTGCATCGATGAATGTATTCCGCTGTTTGACATCAACAATGCTGAGCTAATATCCTTCCTTTTATGTGGTAATATCTCTGGAATGCTTCAACGTATCCCAGTAATTCTGAAATTATTTTTTCGTGACACATTGTGCTTTATGTTAGTGGTAAATTTAAGCCAATATTTTTTGTGTTTATTTAATACCTAAAAATGACTCCATTTAAAAAACTGCACTCCTCAAAGTGCTTGAAACCACATTCAATAAGTTTATTAACAGTTTAGGTGTTTCACAGGAATTAAAGCAATTTGGAAGAAAAAAATGAAAAAAAAAATTTTTCCCACAAAAATTATGCTTTAGCCCCACATTTTGCATTTTCACAAGGGAAACAGGAGAAAATGGACCATACACTTTGTTTTGCAATTTCTCATGAGTACGCTGATACCTCATATATTATGGAAAACCATTGATTGGGCACACGGCAGGGCTCAGAAGGTAAAGAGCGCCATTTGACTTTTGGAAAGCCAAATTGGCTGGAATAGATAGCAGAAGCCATGTTGTGTTTGCAGAGCCCCTGATCTGCCTAAACAGTGGAAACGCCCACAAATGATCCAATTTTGAAAATTACACCCCTTAAGGAATTTTTCTAGATGTGTGGTAAGCACCTTGAACCTGAAGGTGCTTCACAGAATTTTTTCCCACAAAAATGTTGTTTTAGTCCCAAATTTTTTATTTTCACAAGGGTAACAGGAAAAAATGCACCCCAAAATTAATTAAGCAATTCTCTATGAGTACTTCGATACCCATATGTGGTGGAAAACTACTGTTTGGGCTGACGGCAAGGCTCGAAAGGGAAGGAACGCCGTTTGACTTTTGAGTGCAAAATTGGCTGGAATAGATCGCAGATGCCATGTCGCGTTTGCAAAGCCCCTGAGGTGCCTAAACAGTGAAAAAAAACCACAAGTGACCCCATTTTCGAAACTACATCCCTCAAGGAATTTATTTAGATGGGTGGTAAGCAACTTTAACCCATAGGTACTTCACAGAATAACGTTGAGCTGTGAAAATGAAACAATACATTTTTCCCACAATAATGTTGCTTTTGCCCCAAATTTTTCATTTTCACAAGGGTAACAGGGAAAATAGACCATACAATTTTTTGTGCAATTTCACCTGAGTACAATGAAATTTAATGAAAAATTACTGTTTGGGTGCACAGCATGCCTCGGAAGGGAAGGAGCTCCATTTAAATTTTGGAGCACCATTTTGACTGGAATAGATAGCGGATGCCATGTCAGACAATGAACATTACAATTTGTTACACAATTTCTCCTGAGTATGCCAATACCCCAAAACAGAAGGAATTTTGCTGGAATGGTTTGAGGGTTTCATGTTACATTGGCAGACAGGGGCTGACATGCCAGAAAAACAGACCCTAATGTAAATGACCCCACTTTACAAACTATGAATTCAATGAATTCATATAGGTGTGCAGTGAGCATATTGACACCACCACATACGCCTCATAGAATTTTATACCATTGGACGGTGAAGAAAGAATGTTTACATTTTTACCACAAAAATGTTGTTTTAGCACCAACTTTAAATTTCTCTTGGAAAACAATTTTTTTTAAAAGAATAGCTTGCGGACTCCATATACAGAGCCCTTAAGTGCCAGAAGAGCAGAATCCCCCCTCAAGTGATCATATTTTGGAAATTATACCCCTCTGAGAATTTATCTACAGGTGTAGTGACAATTTTGACTCCATGAATGTTTTCCAGAAACAAGAAGCAATGGATGTTGCTTGCTGAGTGAAAATTGCAAATCTGCCATTGTAGTGCCTGTGTTGGACCACGCTTTTGTGCTCACCTAAAAAGACGGACACAGTGGGATCAAAAGCCAGACAGCATCCACAGTGTCTCCATCTGCCTCATTATAGGGAATTGTCCGTCAGAGGTTCTGTGTGAATCAGGTATTTCATAGATTTCCACGGAAACCCTGGAGTAAGCACTGAGCGATTTTTGAGATACAGAATAAACAAATCAATACTAGGTCAAGAATTGGTTTTATTTATTTTTTACGACATTTCTTGTACAGTATATGTGATAAGACAACTTTATTCTTCGGGTCAGTGTGATTACAGCGATACCAGATTTATATAGTTTTTTTATGTTTGGCTACTCTCATACATTAAAAGACCCTTTTTTTTTTACAAAAAAAAGTTTTTACTTTGCCATTTTCTGAAAGCTATAATTTTTCTATATTTCTGCCTACATAGTCAAGTGAGGGGTTGTTTTTTGTGGGACGAGCTGACATATTTATTGGTAGCATTATCAGGCACATCATATTTTTTGATTGCTTGCTATTCCAAATTTTGGGAGGCAGAATGAGCAAAAACCAGCAATTCAGGAATTGTTTTTTGGGGGCGGTTGGTAAAAGTGATAAAGCAGCTTTATTCTTTGGGTCAGTACGATTACAGCGATGCCACATTTATATTATTTTTTTTATGTTTTGGTGCTTTTTCACAATAAAAACTATTTTTTAGAAAAATGTATTGTTTTTGCATTATTATATTCTGAGAGCTATAACTTTTTTATTTCTCTGCTGATGGCTTGTTTTTTGCAGGACAAGATGACATTTTCAGCAATACCATTTTTATTTACATTTGACCTTTTTGTCACGTTTTGTTCCACTTTTTTTTTTCCTTATGATGAAAAACATTGTTTTTGTCTCGTTTTTTATTTTATTTTTTTACAATTTTACTGAAGGGGTTAACTAGTGTGACAGTTTTTTAGATAAGGTCGTTCCAAACACAGCGATACCGAATATGTGTACTTTTTTTCTTTTTACATAAATATATGTATTTACTAGTATAATATATTTTTTCATTTTTTAGATTGTGATTTTTTTTTAAATTTCTACAATTTTTTAAAAACAATTTTTTTTACTTCTTTACTTAGTTCCTCTATGGGACTTTAACTTTCATTACTCTGATCACTGGTATAATGCATTGCAATGACAGGGCGTGGTCTAAAAGGATTGCCGTATCTGGCAGGCCCGGAGGTCATCATGTCGATTTCAGGTTGCCATGGCAACAATCAGGCCCTCACAATGATGTTGTTGGGATGCTGATTGGAAGGGAGTGGGAACTCCCTCCCTCTCATTGCCTCCTAAATGTTTCTATTAGTAGTTCTGACTTTCTTTGCTCTGGTGCTGCAAGGGTTAAACTGCTTAGTTGGACGTCTGGAATTCTTTGTCTTGGGTTGTATCAACTATTCTGAGCTTGTTACTCCCAGATGGTATAAGAACCATCCTCTTTGCTTCTGACCTTGATAGTTACCACTACCTGGTTTGAAGTTGAAGGAGAGAGTTCAGTGTTTGGAGTAGGCGGGTCGGAAAGATTTTTGAGGAGATTGCTGCCTGGAACTGGTTTGCATGTTTATCTTTAACCTCTCCCATTTGGTTTCTTCCTTCCTATTACTCCCCTGTTTCCAACTTTGCTGTTTTGTGAGTGTATTTGTATGATTGTAGTTTTCTTTTATTTCTGTCTGTTTACCACTGTCTTTCTGGTTAGTGTTTGCCTAAAACACTTCAGCCTCACACCTCCCTGAGTGGGGGAGGGAACAGATAAGGGTAAGATAGGAGTGACGTGCCCCCTGGGCCGTGGGGTACCCGGTGCCGGGCCGGTAGATGCTGGGGGTTGTAGTCACAGTGGCGGTGACCAGGTCCGTGACCCAGGGCGGTCAATCCAAGGGGAATTTATATGTATAGGTTTTATTATTGTCCGACTACGCCACTTGTGGAGTGCGGCTAAAGGGGCCACCACTGCGGAACAGTCCTCTGAAGCTGGTGGTTGTGCAGCAATGATGGTATAACTCCCCACAGGAAGAGTTAGCTTCAGGGCAGTGTGTGGATGATGGTGGTTGTGCAGGTTGTGCTGGTCGCTGTAGTGCAGTGAGGGATGGCGCAGCAAGAAACACAGAGACAAGATAGTGCAGTCCCAGGGTCTTTACTCACAGTTGTTGCTTTCCAAGTTATAACTGCAGATCATAAATTCCCACGTCGTGCTTTGCGTACTCAGTGAGGGGCTCAGTCCACCCTCAGGTATCTCCAGAGCACTTAACAGGACCCCTTTCTATGTGCCTTCCTCAGCTGTCTTCCTGCGCTGGCTCTCACCCTCCTGCCCTGTGCCTCACAGTCAGTGTCCCAAGCTGGTGGCCCTGGGTCTTGGTGGGCGACCTGCAGTCCCCTGGGCCCTATGTGACCACCTTTTCGGCAATTGTTAACTGTGGTAGTGGGCAAATGCACCCTGAAAGTACAGCCACCTCCGGTTGCTAGTTGGACTTAAAGTATCCGTGCTAGTTAAGGGGCCGGTCCCCTCTGAGGCTTGATCCTTCCACTGTCTTGTAGATTCGGGCGTACGGGTGGCCTCCAGCACTGCCCGTACCCCTAGGATCCCCTCGCTCCTCCTGGAGCCTTCTCTCCTGCTCCTCTTCTCTTCTCAGACTTGGGCCTCACTGTCCAGGCCCGCCTCTGGAGCAGAGCTCATACAGAGCCTCTGCTCCTGTCACTACTCCTCCTTTGACTGAACTGACCCTGATCTAAGATGGTGTCTCTATTTTATACCTCCTTCTGAAGTGCTCCCTTGATCTACGTCCTCCACCCCATCCACTACATGGTTCCCCCTCTCTAGGTGGTTCCCCCCACTCCAGCCAGGGACCAGGGACTGTGCTATCCCGTAGGAGCAATCTCACCCTGTCCTCCGGAAATGTGGTGTAGTGAATGCAGGTGTTAGGGTCCTGAGCTGTACTCCTTCCTTACCTGAAAGTGAGATACCACACCTCTGGGTGAGATGCAGTACCTCTGTGGCAACTGAACCCTCAGGGGCACCACAGGAGCATAGCAAGGTACAAGACCCTGGCATCCCCAGAGTCCTCAGCATCCCCACCATCTGGGATAATCTGGGGGACAGGGATAGCCTAGGGCTCCACTAGTTTGAGAGATCGGGTAGGTGCCCACAGTCCCTTGTCACTATGAGACATTATCACTGGCCATACCTTATGGTTCCTGTAGCTGCTCTGGCAGGGCAGCTACAACAACTCGGCCTGGAGGTGGCAGCCTTGTGCTCAGTTGCTTTGCAGCGCCCATTGACTCCAGGCTTAGGGCCCACGGCTCCTGGGCAACCTCTGGAGGAGGCCAAGATCATTTTGCCAGATAGGTTCTCTGGGGTTCATGATAAGCTTGTGGTTTTCAGGAAGGCCTGCAAACTTTATTTTAGGCTACGTCCTCAGTCCTCGGGTACCAAGGAGCAACGAATGTGGATTTTAATATCTGTTACCCAGGGTGACCCTGAAGCCTGGGCATTTTTCTCCTGTCTGATTCCCAGTCGCTTCAGATAGTTGAGGAATTTTTTCAGGATTTGGGCCTTATATATGATGCTCTCAACCGTATCTTTCGGGCTGAGTCAAAACTACGTTAGATTCAACAGTGAGACCGGTCAGTGGAGGAGTATTGCTCACCGTTCTATGAATACAATGTGGAGTGACCCCGCGCTCCATAGTCAACTTTGTCAGGAGCTTTCTGAGAAAGTAGAGGATGCCTTTGCACTGTATGTTTACTCTGTATGAGGCCCTGGTTTCCCTGGAGGAGACCATGTCTCTACCTATCTTTGTAGACTGCCATCTCAGAGACAGACAGAAGGTGACATCTCAATTTTTTGGGATGTCATGTGTCTAATGAACCTAGACCTGAGTCCACTGAGGAACCCATGCAATTTGGGGGGTGGGCAATTCATTGCACCAGTCCTCAAGCGGTTCAGCACAAAAGGGGAGTGTGTTTTTTTTGTGGGGGATGGGTCATTTTGTGGGTATCTGGCCATCCATATGCAACCACAAACAGCCACTGGAAAACTAAGAAGCCCAGTTTGCTTGGAGGTTAGCAACCTGAGTGTACATATTTCCTCCATTGGTAGGTCACAATTCTTTCTACCCGCCAAAATACTTTAGGGAGGAAGAAAGGTGTCTATTTTTGCATTTTTGGACAGTGGAGTGGGGTTTAATCTGGTTGATGCCCGATTTGTCCAGACCCAGGACCTTATTCCACATGAGTTGTCAAGACCTATTCCAATAATTGCAATAGATTCTGCACCCATGGGTCAGTGGCACTTCACCCAGGTCATTCAGGATATACCTCTTTAAATGTGCACACTGGATCCATCAAATGTTATGTGTTAGAGGGCTTGCTTTCCCCAGTGGTTCTTGGCCTACTTTGGCTGATGTTATGTAATCCTGTAGTGGACTGGCATGCATGAAAGGTAGTGAGGTAGAGCAATTGCTGTCAATATAACAGCATGTGCACTCATTTATCCATGTTAACTACCAGGTCTCTACTGAGTATTTGTCTGAGTATTGAGGATGTGTTTTCAGAAAAGGGGTGTTAAGAACTACCACCTTATCGCCCTTATGATTGCTCAGTCAATTTGATTCTTAGGGCTAAGTTGTCTAACAGCAGGTTGTATAATCTTTCAGGTCCTGAGAGGCATGCCATGATAGATTATATTGCAGAGAGCCTTGCTAAGGGACACATCAGACCCTCCTCATCTCCAGTGGCACGTAGATTTTTCTCTAATAAAAAAGATGGGGGGCTGCGCCCCTGCTTGGGTTTCTGGGAACTAAATTGGATCATTGTTCGGGATCTATGCCTTCTCCCTCTCTTTCCGAATCTCTTTAATCAGATCATCAGGGCTAAGCGGTTTTCCAAACTGGATCTTAGGGGGGCCTATAATCTCATCCCTATTAAGGAGGGGGATGAGAGGAAGACTGCTTTTAATACAACGGAGGGACACTAAGAAAACCTTGTCATGTCATTTGGGTTAACCAATGCTCCCACAGTATTGCAGCACTTTGTAAATTACATTTTCCATCATCTGGCAGGTAGATTGATGACATATTGATTTATTTGCCGGGCCTTGAGTCACATCAGGCAGGTCCTACAAATATTCAGGAAAAATAAACTTTATGTCAAGTCAGAAAAATGTATGTTTACTGTTCAGGGCTCAGGAGATTCCTTTTCTGGGATATCTATTATCTTCCACCTGCTTTCGTATGGATCTTGCAAAAGTCCGTGTGGTACTGGATTGGGATCGTCCTGAAAATGTAAAAGTTTTACAGTGGTTTCTTGGTTTCGTCAGCTACTACCACAAGTTCATCAATGACTTTTCAGTAGTGGCCAAACTGCTTATGAATGACCAGGAAAGGAACAGACTTTTCCAAATGGTCCAAACCAGCCTGTGAAGCATTTGCTACCTTGAAAAAATGTTTTGCTTCTGCTCCTATTCTTATACAGCCTGACGTTAGTCAACCGTTCATTGTGGAGTGGAGGTAGCTGCGTCGGAGGTAGGAATTGGGGTATTGTAACAGGATTCGTCTCCAAGTAAATGGTGCCCTTGTGCATATTTATCAAAAAAATTGTCATCCGAAGAATAGAATTATGACATTGGTAATAGGGAGCTCTTAGCAATAAAGTTGGCCTTCGAGGAATGGTGTCATTTTTTGGAGGGGGCAGTTCATCCGGTCATGGCCATCACTGATCACAAAAATCTATTGTATCTGGAATCAGCTGCATATCTGACACATAGGCAGGCAAGGAAGTCATTGTTTTTACCAGATTCAACTTTTTGGTGACTTATAGGCCGAGGGATAAGAATATTAAGGCGAAAGCATTGTCTCCTTTCTTTACTAGGAGAGGTAATTATTAGTGATGAGCGAGCATGCTCGCTACTGCTCGGTGCTCGTCCGAGCATTTCACTGCTCGACATGCTCGGCACTCGCCGAGTATTTCCGGGGTTGCTCGGCGGGAGCTTGGGTCTCCTCCCTGCATGTTTGGCGCTCTTTACAGAGCCAATGAACATGCAGGGATTGCCTGACACACACTGTAATGCCGTAGCCATGTTGGTTGTGGCATTACAGTGATTGGCAGGCCGCACAGCGTCATTAGGGCTATATCAGACCTGGTGCCGCCATGCTCGTCACAGTCACTCCAGAATCAGAAAGTGTAGGGAGAGGTGCTGCTGAGCTAGGGAGAGATTTGCTTGTTTCTAGTTAGTGTAGTTGTAGCAAACTATATTAGAGACACATATCCATCTCAACAAACAGTCCTTATGAGGACTAATCCATCTGCAGAGATATCAGGCAGGCAGTGTATATAGGCAGGCAGGCAGGGTATATAGCAGACTGCAGATCACATAGCACAAGAGGCTCCATTCCAGTTTTGTCTGCTGCTGCTTTTAGACATTTCTAAAAATAGGCCAAGGTCTCAGGGGCCAAGAATAATTTTTTTTTGGATCTTAATCCTTATTATTTGCTTAAAAAACAATCCAGATAACACCGTTGTTCTGTGCCATTTGCTTGTTGGAACTGCAGAATACAGCCAGGTCCTTTCCATATTACAGCGCTAAAAATCCAGATATTTAAAACTATGGTTTGTCCGTCACATGGCATCCATTAAAAAAATTTTCAGAGTGTCAGTGAAGCAATTGACACCAGTTTGCTGTTCAAAATAGTTACCTACAGGCCAGGTATTTAAAACTGTGGTTTCTTCGTCACACGGATTACATATAACTTCGCTAAAAAAATTCAGCCATTTGTAGTGAGCGTGAAAGATACTGTCCTCCATTTAAAATGGGCAAGGCGCGTGGCAAGGGACGGGGAACTGGACGTGACGGTAATGGCGCATGCAGAGGCCGAAGACAACTGATCGCACACTTGGACACTCCGAAGAGCTGTTCACATTTCCTTTTATAGATTCGGGCCTCTCGCCCGGTCCACTTGAAGCAGGGCAAGAGGAGATCGCATGTAGTGATGCAGAAATATTTGAGCAGCCACGGTCACATGAAGGCGACGGTGGGAAAGTGTCACAAGAGGTGGACAATGATGAGACACAATTGCCAGAAAGTCAGGAGGAGGATCAGGGTGCGGAAGTGGAAGAAGAGGTGGTGGATGATATAGTAACTGACCCAACCTGGCGGAAGGATATGCAGAGCGAGGAAAGCAGCACACAGGGGGAGGGAGGCAGAGCACCCCAGCAGGCAGGAAGAAGTAGTGTGGTGGCAGCAGACAGAAGGCATGCAACCGTTCCCCGTAACACCAACACGAAGGAAGTTGCCAGTACAACTGTTAGGCCTTCTCGAGTCTGGTTGTTTTTTAAAGACTCTGACGATAACCCCAAAAAGGCCATTTGCACCACATGCCAGGCCAGCATCAGCAGGGGTGGCATAACTAGCAGCCTGACCACCACCAGCATGATCAGGCACATGGCAGCAAAGCACTCGACTTTGTGGGCTGAACCCCAGGGTCCAGGAGCAGTGTCTGTGCGTGGCACCACTGCTTCTTCCGCTGTTGTGCATGCAAGCCAATCCCCTGTCCATGGTGCATGTGAAGATGCTTCCTGCCCAGCACCTGTCATTGCACACTCTCAAGTAGCAGCATCAGGAAGCATGTCCACTTCCTTGTCCCAGCGCAGCGTTCAGTTGTTCATACCCCAGTCCTTGGAACGCAAGCGCAAATACGCAGCCAACGCCCCACAGGCCACAGTACTAAATTCCCACGTTTCATGACTGCTTGTGCCCGAAATGTTGTCTTTTAGGCTTGTGGAGATGGAAGCATTCCACAACCTGATGGTGGCAGCCATCCCTCGGTACTTGGTACCCATTTGCCACTATTTCTCCCGGTGTGCCGTCCCCGCATTACACAAGCACGTGTCCCAAAACATTAGCCGTGCCCTCAAAAACACACATACCGGAAAGTCCACTTAACCACGGACACGTGGACAAGTGCTTGTGGGCAGGGATGGTACATCTCGCTGATGGCACACTGGGTTAACATAGTGGAAGCCGGGACCTAGTAAGACCTTGGGATGAAATACATCCTCCCGACGCCAATGATTGCGGACCCTAGGTCAATCAGGGTTGCCCCCACAGTCTACAGCTCCTGCACCTTATCCTCCTCAGCCTCCTCCTCCTCTTCAGCCCCTATCTCCGAAATGACCACATCAGTCACAAGCTGGAAGCACTGCAGCACTGCCTCGGCCAAGCGGCAACTGGCTATGCTGAAGCTAATATGCTTAGGTGACAAAACGCACAATGCTGAAAAGTTGTGGACAGCTCTGAAAGAGCAGGCAGTTCTGTGGCTCACACCGCTGAACCTACAACCAGGCATGGTCGTGTGTGACAATGGCCGGAACCTTGTGGCGGCTCTGAGGCGAGGCGAGATCACACACGTACCATGCCTGGCTAATGTGCTTAACCTCGTGGTTCAGCGGTTTCTTAAATCGTACCCCGAGTTGCCAGATCTGCTCGTCAAAGTACGCCGCCTTTCAGCTCATTTTCGGAAGTCGGCTACAGCTTCCGCCTCCCTTTTTGTGTTTCAGCAGCATTTGCAGCTTCCGGCACACAGACTGGTGTGTGATGTCCCCACACGTTGGAACTCTACCCTCCACATGTTGCAAAGGATTTGTGAGCAGAAGAGAGCTTTGCCTCCGTCTGGTTTTCTGTTGGATTGCGCAATCAACCTTGTAACATAATAATTTGACACTCACTTGGTCAACCGTAAAGGGTCATTGCTGCCCTCCCTCAACAGTGGCGGCGCTGAAGCGAGGCAAGCTCACACACATACCATGCCTGACCCATGTCCTTAACCTCGTGGTTCAGTGGTTTCTCAAATCCTACCCGGAGCTGTCGGATCTGCTTCTTAAAGTACGCCGCCAGTGTGCCAATTTTAGAAAGTCACCTACAGTTTCTGCCTCCCTTGCCGTGTTTCAGCAGCGTTTGCAGCTTCCGTCTCACAGACTGGTGTGTGATGTCCCCACGCATTAGAACTCTACACAACAAGGCCATCAGTATTCAGTACAGACTCCACACATAAGACCTCAAGGAGTGGACATGGATGTCAGACATATGTACCATCCTCCAAAACTTTGAGGACTCCACCAAGATGGTGAGCGGCGATGACGCCATAATTAGCATCACCATCCCGCTTCTCTGTCTTCTGAAACGCTCTCTGCTCACAATCAAAGAGGATGCATTGCAGGAGGAGCACGACGAGATGGAGCAAGAAACCATACAAGGTGATTACACACAGTCCTGCCTCCTCTCATCCCAACATGGATTGGGTGACAATGAGGAAGAGGAGGAGGAAGAACAGGAGCTAGTTTCATGCGCTATAGACGGTACTACCTGCACAACGGTCATACCGTCTGTTTAGCGTGGATGGCCTGAAGACAGAGAGGAGGATGAGTAGAGCATGGTCAGTCATCCTCTTGGTGAGGACACGGAAGTCTTGCCTGTTAGCAGTCTGGCACGCATGACTGAGTTTGTTACGCTGCCTTTCCCATGACCCTAGCGTTCTCAAAATTTTGGGTGACAGTCATTACTGGTTGGTGTCACTTCTAGACCCACGCTACAAGGAGAACTTTATATCTCATATACCTGAGGCAGACAGGTCTACAAAAATGGGGCAGTACCAGAAGGCCCTTGCTGCGGAACTATTAAAAAAATTCCCATCTGAAAACGCTGGCGGTAGAGGGCACACTTCATTGCACAACCAAGGAGTACAGGCGAGAGAGACACAACTTCAATCCAGCAGAGGCAGGGGAACACTGTCAAAGTTCTGGGAGAATTTTCTCAACCTCTCCCATAGCACAGGCCCTGAGGTGGGGGGTACTCTCACAAGGAGTGCAAAGTTTGGGAAGATGCCGAGGGAGTACCTTGCCGACCGTACCAACATCCTCCCTGATTTCTCTGTGCCTTATAATTATTGGGTATGCAAGCTGGATACGTGGAATGAACTGGCTCTCTACGCCTTGGTGGTCCTGGCCAGCCGTGCCACTAGTGTTTTATCAGAGCGGGTTTTTAGTGCTGCTGGTGGAATTATAACTGATAAGTGCATCCGCCTGTCAACTGAAAATGCTGACAGGCTGACTCTTATAAAAATGAACAAGGACTGGATTGGGCCAGACTTCTCAACACCACCAAATGATAGCAGCGTAACATAAACTCAAATCCAGTGTCTTTTCTTGGGAGGTGTATTCCCATGCACCTTTTCACACCCACACATGGGTATACGCTTCCTGATTTTGGCTATTTGCTCTTGTCCTCCTCCTTCTCCCCATCCTCATCCTCCGCCACCATATCACCAGGGTGACCGTGGCCCGTGATGCAACACCCACATATTTTTAAAGGGTGTTTATGATGCCCGTAAAAAAAATTTTATACAGTATGTTCATGTATACCCCCAGGGGTAAATGTTTGTCAGCCCATAAACTTAGTGCATGGGCATTACAAGTATAGGAGACCCGCTCCTTTCTAATGGGAACATTTTTTATGAGGCCCTCCTCCACGTCTCTTCCAAGGGGTATTGGAGTGCTTCCCAATTTCTGGCAGCCCTTGCATTCACTGCATAGACCAACACTATGGGAAACCCACTTTCTAATAATGGCAAAAAAATTTTTCAGGAGGCCCTCCTCTACATCTCTTCCAAGGGGTATTGGAGTGCCTCCAAATTTTTGGCAACCCTTGCAATCACTGCATAGGCAAACACAATGGGAGACCCACTTTCTAATAATGGGAACATTGTTTTCAGGAGGCCCTCCTCTAAGTCTATTAAAAGGGGTATTGGGGTGCGTCCAAATTTTCAAAGTGGTATTGGGGTGCGTCCAATTTTTGGGCAGCCCTGCTACTCACTGCATACGCAATAACAGTATAGGAGACCCACTCTTTAGTAATGGGAATAAAACATAGCTGGCTGATGGCTCTCAAAAAATAGTGAGGGCCGACTGCTGGCCCTTTAAGAATAGTAAAGGCTGCCTGATGGCCCTATAAAAATAGGCTTTGTGACTTTTAGAGTCCCTCCTTCATAAATGAAACACGATGTGTCCAATGATTTGTCATACACCACATGGCCAGATAAAGTTTTAAAATGTTAATATGACATTTCCTGGTGAATGCATTTGTCACAGTTGAAAGCAATGCAAAAGTGCAAAACCGCATCAAAAAAGCTAAGTGTGAACATAGCCCAAGGTGTGGAGGAGTATTTTTGTTTTTGGTTATTTATTTTGCTTTATATACAAGTCATTACCGTGGAAAGGATGTTCCTTAACATATTTCCCAGGAAAATCCATTTTGCTTTCGTGTTTGTATGATTTATTATGAGTCTGTAAAAGTGACTTAATACCTCTGACAACGTTGTTAACAGCAGTGACCTGGGAGTCATAAATGCTACCAGGGGTCTTACGCATGCTGCTCCCATGTCATTTGAGCACTCGATTTGGGCAATTTCGATTTGGGCAATTTTTAGGCCCTCTGCAGACCGCTGGAGGGAGCCGTCTGAAAAATGCTTCCGTTTCCCATAGACTTACATTGGGCTCGTTGCTCGGGTCGAGCACCCTAGTATTTCAATGTGCTCGACCCGAGCATCGAGCACCCGAGCATTTTAGTGCTCGCCCATCACTAGAAATTAGCACTAGTCAGTTCCCATATTAAAGAAAGGAGTAGTTATTGCTTCAATATGTTCTGATCTGAAGAAGGAGGTCATAGAGGCTCTGGGAGATTCCCCTGCTGTCTGTCCTTCAGGTAAACTGTTTGTCCCTGTGAACCTCTGTCTTAGAATTTTGAACGAACATTACGATTCCGTCCTGGCTGGACATTCTGGTGGTAAAGCTGCCATAGATCTTCTTACTCATCATTTTTGGTGGTCTAGGATACACCAGTATGTTTGGGATTAAGCAGCTGCCTGCAGTATTTGTGCACGTTCTAAGACCCCACATACTCGTCTGTCTGGGGCTCTTCAACCTTTGGCGATTCCCTGTAGGCCATTAACTCATCAGTCTCTAGATTTCATAACTGATCTACCAGTGTCGGCAGGTAACACAGTAATATTGGTGATGGTGGATAGATTCAGCAAGATGGCTCATTTCATTGCGCTACCTGCACTGCCAAACGCCAAGGCTTTGGCACAAATTTTTATTAAGAAGTTCTTGAAATTGCATGGGATTCCCTCTGATATTGTTTCCGTCTGGAGGGTTCCGTTTATATCTAAATTTTGGAAAGCATTTTGTTCTCATTTAGGGATTCATCTTTCATTTCCATCCACCTTTCATCCACAATCTAATGGGCAAACTGAGAGACTGAACCAAAATCTTGAGACATATCTTCGGTGCATTGTGTCCAAGAATCAGGAGGAGTGGGTTTTGTATTTACCCCTTTCAGAGTCCGCTGTAAATAATCGTTGTTATGAATCAACTGGCTAGTCACCATTTTTTAGGGCATATAGGTTTTATCCTCAGTTTTCCGCCTTCAATAGTAATCATTCTTCTTGGGTACCTGAGGAGCAACGGTTTTCTTCATCTATTACATGGGTATGCTGAGGTGTTCTTAACTTAAGAAGGATAGGGTCTAGATACAAGAGTATGGCTCAACGGAAATACTTGCTGGGTCCGGACCTGTGTGTGGGTGATTTGGATTGGTTATCCTCGAAGAATATTAAATTATAGGTTCCTTCTTGGAAGCTAGAACCCAGGTTCATTGGTCCCTATAAGATTGTTGCCATCATCAATCCAGTGGCATTTCGTCTTGCTCTACCATCTACCTTTAAGATCTATAATGTATTTCACAGTTCTCTCTTCAAAAAATATGTGGCCTCCTTGGTATCATCCCTAACACCACCTTTGCCTGTCATGGTTAATGGAAGTCTGGAATTTCAGATAGCTAAAAAATTTTATTCTCATATGGTTCATATCAGTCTCTTCAATATTTAGTGCATTTGAAGGGTTATGGTCCAGAGGAAAGAATGTGGGTACCAGCGTCCGATGTTCATGTGACCAAGTTGGTTTGGACCTTTCACACCTCTCATCCTGATAAACCGGGTTTTTAGGGTCGGGAGTCCCCATCTAGGAAGAGGGGGTACTGTCACGGGGATACCGCGACAGAGTTGGGTCAGACGATCTCAGCGTCTGGTGAGACATTCACCTGCGGTAGTTAGGACAGCTTCGCTGTCATAGTAGCTGTTCTGGTTTTCTTTGTTCTTGTGCTGCAAGGGTTAAACTTCTTAGTTGGATTCTTGGAGTTCTTTGTCTTGGGTTGTATCAGCTGTTCTGAGTTTGTTACTCCCAGCAGGTAAAATAAGTAAGCACATTACTAATCCTATTGAGCCCTTTGCCAAAACTGCCTTGCCACAGAGGTTGGCACTGTAAAACTGCGACATGGTGATTCTGCTTACCATCGGCTTGTCCTCTCAAATCCCTTGGATGTATCTAACTGTAGCAAAGGTCAACTGCCACAGAAAACATTAAATCATTTATAATATTATGTGTACAGTGGTATCTATGCTAATCCACAGACAGCCACGAAAAACATTTCATGATATACAATTATTTGTGCACAATAACATCCATTTCAATATTCAGAAATTTATCACAGATCTTTAACTACTGCAAAGAAAAGAAACAAAAATAGTGCTTTAATTACTGCATCTAACCCTACGCGTTTCCTTTCACAATCTAGAGGTTTATCAGGGGACAATTAACAGACAGAGAATGACAGGAGAGTGTCAGTGATGTCTGCAGATCTTCTGTTCTTCTGCAAAGTAGCATGTAGGTCACACTCCAAGACCCACATGGAATGACAAGTCAACGGTGAGCAGGACCACTACATTGCAAGGCAGTGTTAGTGTAGGGCTCAATAGTATAATTAAATACATGATTTTCCCTCTCCCCTCCTACATTCTCCCTCCACCTTTATCGTGTACTTTTTGGTATTACTTACTTATACAGTTGAAACCGGAAGTTTACATGCACTATATAAAAAGACATACTGTATATGTGTAGCACCCTGAGGATTCGGCTGCTACAGGGGTATTACACCTCAAGCCAGAGGTGTGGTATTCCACTCCCGGGTAAGGATGGAGTGTGGAACTGAGCTCAGTAGGCTGCATGCACTACATACATCCCATTTCCGGGGGACAGACCAATGGTACTCCCACTAGAGAAATGTGCAGGTACGACAGCGTCTGTCCCTGGCTGGAGTGGGAGGGGGGTGGAACATCCCAGTAGTGTAGGGGCAGATAGGGGGAGCAGTCTGGGTAATGCTAGGAGCTCATTGGGTGCTGGTCACCTGAGCTCACACATAGAGAGAGTATATAAGGTGGGAACCATCTTAGAACAGGGTCTTTTGTAGAGGTTTGGTCCGACAAGCAGAGCAGCTCAGCCAGCTCCAAGGCCAAGAGAGTGAGAGAGAGGAGAAAAGAAGGACCCAGAGGGGGAGAAGAGGGAACTCCAAGAACCCAAAATTAGACCAGAGGGTGAAGAGTTGGCACAAGGGTACCGGATCCCAAGCTGGTGGAGGGCACTAATCCTTAGCCAGAGACCGGAGGTCGTGGGCAGGATCTGCCACGACCACCCACTAAATCCACCCGGAAGGCAAACCAAGAATAGGGTCAGGGAACCCAGAGACAAGGGTTTTACCAACCAGAGGCCCGAGGGAGCCGGACTTAGGTGGATCCCTGGTGGGGAAGGCCAGAGAGAAGGACAAGTCAGAAAGGGAGCTCAGGAACACGCTCCAGAATCACCTGGGGGTTGGCCGAGTCCAGGACCTGGTGGACGCAGCACGGCTCGGGTGGTCACTCAAGGCCGGAGTGACCAACACAAAAGCAGTAAGTAAAAACCCTGAACTGCACAGCCCGACTCTGAGTTTCATTACCATCCTCACTGCACCTCCACAACCACCATCCTCTGCAACTGACCCCCTGAGGCTATACCCCTCCCGTTGGGGGTTATACTACCTGAGCTGCACACACACCACCAGCCTCAGCGGACCCTGCTGCAGCGGCGGCCGCCGTAGTGACCGCAAATCAACGGGTGACGTAGTCGACACTAAAGAACATCCAGTAACCTCTGTAGGACTGCCACACACTGAGCTTGACACCCTGGGCACGGACCGGGTCACCGCCACTCGGAGACTACAACCCCCATCTGATCCGGCTCCGGGTATCCCCCAAACAACACTGGCCCAGGGGGCGCGTCGACTTTGGCGTAGTCGGCAGGATAACGTGCCCGCAACAACCGGGTACTGCGTGCCTGAAGAAAAGTTCACCGTTACCTTAAAAAGAAGTCTCCCGCCGGTTCCGGAGGGTCCCCGCCAACGGACCCCATCACAGGTCGTTTCCCGCCGGTTGTCCGCCATTTGCAGCTTTTTCCCGCCATCCATGGAGTTTCCCGCCACTGGGAGACGATTCCCGCCATTTCCAAAGATTTCCCGCCTTGGAAGAGCGGACGCCATTATGGGCGTGCCAGAGGGTGGCAAAAGGCCACCTCCCATCGTGGGCCAGGTCGAAGAATGGCGCCAAAAGCGGAAACCGCGCCCACCAACAGAGACTGTGATGCTGGAAGTGTCCATCAGCGTGAGAGAACTGCCCCTGGAACTGACAATCACAAAGTTGCCCCGGGACCACCCTCAATGTGGGCGGAGACAGAACAAGAGAGCAAAGATGGGTGTCGCCTGGAGCAGTCTAGAGAGAGCGCACCCGGAGACAAGAAGTCTGGAGAGGAGTCCAGAGAAAGCCTACCCGGAGATGGAGGGAGAGTCAGGCAGCACCGACCCAGTGGTCAGGAGCCTGCTACAAGCCACAACCCCACTAGGCCTAGTGGAGGTCCTGGCACAGCTCCCCCGAGACCGGGAGTGTGCACAGACTGCGCTGGAGGGCCTCGCACGGAGGATGGCCCGGGTGCAGCGAGAGACGTTGGCGGAGTGGAGCCGAGAAATGGCCCAGCGGACCGAAACCCGTCAGCGGAGCACGCCACCCGAGACGAGGAGACAGACCGCCTCTGAGGATGGTGCAGGAGGATTCAAGGCCGGAGACGGCGCCGAGAAGGGAGCTGAACGAATGGAGGCAGGTAAAGGGGACGTCTCTACCCCGAGCCGGGAAACCGCGTGCCTGCCCCAGCTCCCCGTCGCAGAGCCCGAAATTCCCCCTGCCGTGCCCGTCACTGCATCGTCACCGCCGCAGACTAGGCCTCAACCGGAAACCGCGGCCGCGACCCCTGTGACGTCACGCGCTTTGACCCTGAGCGCGGCAAAGCAGGAAATACCATCGGCCTGGTCGCAAGGCCTAGTACACCCGGGCGCCGCCATTCCAACAGCGCCCCCTACCTCCGCGGAGCCACCAGCCTGGTCGCAGGGCCGAGTAACCACGGGCGCCGCCGTTCTTACGGTGCCCTTTTCCTTTAGCGTGCCCCAAGCCTGGTCGCAAGGCCTGGTCAACCCGGGCGCCGCTACCACCACAGCGCCCATAACACCTAAAGTACCGCACCTGGGTGAGGACCTGTTCGCTCAGCATACGTGCCCGGATGGGCAGCCCTTCATATGGCCCCAGGAGTACTACCAACTGGAACTCCAAAGGGCGAGGCCCCTGTGTGAGCCCCTGATTCCGGCTCCGAAGCCCGTCAGGAGGACCCAGCCCCCGCTAGAGGAGGCACAGTTTGAGTGGGACCCCACCGGAGGAGACCTCATGGGGTTCACTCAGGAGACTCGGGCGGCCGCAGCGGAGCGTGCAGAGTGCTGCCGCCAGCAGCTCGAGGTCTTCGAGAAGGAGCGGAGAGAGAGGCGGGTCCGGGAACAGCAAGCACAGATAAGGAGCGCGGAGCAGAAGAGCCGGACCAGGAGAGATCCCCGTGCACCTCATGGTCCCCGTACCACCGGGACTGTGATTAAATTCAACTTGCAGCATGGGAGGGGCTTCATAAGAGACCATCATACCCCCGGCGACGTCTTTGTCACCCGCAGAGACGTAGAAAGCCATCTGCCGGAGGGACACAGAGGTCGTGACCTGTATGTAGGGGACGAGGTCACCTTCACCCGGCACAAGTGTGCCAAAGGACCCTACGCCCTCCATGTACATCGCCTGATGGAGGAGGAGCTGCGGTGTGAGGAGGAGCAGGAGGACGCCGTCGTTAAAGTACGGTAAAGAGACTGTAAATAGTTACCCATCGGGGTACAGTGAACTGTTGCTGCTTTAAATATGTCCCCGTTGGGACAAGAGTGAACTGTTAACCCGTGTGTCCCTATTCCCATTACCTGGCCGAGGACTGAGAGCGGCCATATTCCCCCTGTATATAGTTGCGCTTTCTAAGGCGCCCTCTACAGGTTTTATAGGAAAACCGTGTTTCTAAAGGAGACTGTCGCACTTTTCCCGGTCACAAGTTGCACCGTGGCCGGAGGAGCAAGAGTGTTTACAAGGATGTTATTTATGAAGAGTTTTATATGAAAAGTTTTATTGCTGATAATATATGTGATGTTTTATATGTTTATGTTTATGAAAAAAAATTGTATGTTTTGGATGTTTTTTATATCTTACAGCCCGAGGACGTGCTGTGATTTACCAGGGAGGAATGTAGCACCCTGAGGATTCGGCTGCTACAGGGGTATTACACCTCAAGCCAGAGGTGTGGTATTCCACTCCCGGGTAAGGATGGAGTGTGGAACTGAGCTCAGTAGGCTGCATGCACTACATACATCCCATTTCCGGGGGACAGACCAATGGTACTCCCACTAGAGAAATGTGCAGGTACGACAGCGTCTGTCCCTGGCTGGAGTGGGAGGGGGGTGGAACATCCCAGTAGTGTAGGGGCAGATAGGGGGAGCAGTCTGGGTAATGCTAGGAGCTCATTGGGTGCTGGTCACCTGAGCTCACACATAGAGGGAGTATATAAGGTGGGAACCATCTTAGAACAGGGTCTTTTGTAGAGGTTTGGTCCGACAAGCAGAGCAGCTCAGCCAGCTCCAAGGCCAAGAGAGTGAGAGAGAGGAGAAAAGAAGGACCCAGAGGGGGAGAAGAGGGAACTCCAAGAACCCAAAATTAGACCAGAGGGTGAAGAGTTGGCACAAGGGTACCGGATCCCAAGCTGGTGGAGGGCACTAATCCTTAGCCAGAGACCGGAGGTCGTGGGCAGGATCTGCCACGACCACCCACTAAATCCACCCGGAAGGCAAACCAAGAATAGGGTCAGGGAACCCAGAGACAAGGGTTTTACCAACAAGAGGCCCGAGGGAGCCGGACTTAGGTGGATCCCTGGTGGGGAAGGCCAGAGAGAAGGACAAGTCAGAAAGGGAGCTCAGGAACACGCTCCAGAATCACCTGGGGGTTGGCCGAGTCCAGGACCTGGTGGACGCAGCACGGCTCGGGTGGTCACTCAAGGCCGGAGTGACCAACACAAAAGCAGTAAGTAAAAACCCTGAACTGCACAGCCCGACTCTGAGTTTCATTACCATCCTCACTGCACCTCCACAACCACCATCCTCTGCAACTGACCCCCTGAGGCTATACCCCTCCCGTTGGGGGTTATACTACCTGAGCTGCACACACACCACCAGCCTCAGCGGACCCTGCTGCAGCGGCGACCGTAGTGACCGCAAATCAACGGGTGGCGTAGTCGACACTAAAGAACATCCAGTAACATCTGTAGGACTGCCACACACTGAGCTTGACACCCTGGGCACGGACCGGGTCACCGCCACTCGGAGACTACAACCCCCATCTGATCCGGCTCCGGGTATCCCCCAAACAACACTGGCCCAGGGGGCGCGTCATATGCATGGTTTTCTCAATATCTGACATGAAATCAGAATATACCTTTTTCGTTTTAGGTCAATTAAGATTACCATAATTTTGAATATTTGCCAAATGTCAGAATAATGAGAGAGAGAATGTTTTAAGGCATTTTTTTTACTTACTGCAAAGTCAAAAGTTTACATACATTTCATTAGTATTTCGTACCATTGCCCTTAAACTGAATGACTTGAGTCAAATGTTTGGGATATCCTTTCACAAGCTTCTCACAATAGTTGGTCATAATTTGGACCCATTCCTCCTGACAAAACTGGTGCAACTGATCCAGGTTTGTAGGTCGCCTTGCTCGCACCTGCCTTCTCAAATTTGCCCATAAATTTTCAATAGGATTGAGATCAGGGCTTTATGATTGCCACTCCAAAACATTGACTTTGTTATCCTTAAGCCCCTTTGTTACCATTTTGGCAGTATGCTTCGGGTCATTGTACATTTGGAAGACCCATTTCCGCCCAAGCTTTAACTTCCTGGCTAATGTCTTGAGATGTTGCTTCAGTATTGCCACATAATCTTCTTTTCTCATGATGCCATCTATTTTGTGAAGTGCACCAGTCCCTCCTGCAGCAAAACAACCCCACAACATGATGATGCCACCCCCATGTTTCACAGTTGTGATGGTATTCTTAGGCTTCCAAGCTTCTCCCTTTTTCCTCCAAACATAACGATGGTCATTATGCCCAAAAAGTTACATTTTAGCTTCATCAGACCACAGGACATGGCTGGAAAAATTAAGGTCTTTGTTCCTGTGTGCATTTGCAAACATTTTTCTGGCTTTTTTAGGTTTCTTTTGGAGTAATGGCTTCTTCTTGTCAGAGTGGCCTTTCAGCCCATGTTGATACAGTACTCGTTTCACTGTGGATATTGACACAATCTTACCAGCTTCCGCTATCATCTTCACAAGGTCTTTTGCTTTTGTCCTTAGGTTGATATGCATATGTCGGACCAAAGCACGTTCATCTCTGAGACACAGAACCTGTCTCCTTCCTGAGTGGTATGATGGCTGGACATTCCCATCTTGTTTGTACTTGCGTATAATTTTTGTACAGATGAACGAGGCACCTTCAGGGGTCTTGAAATTGTACCCAAGGATGAGCCAGACTTGTGCAAGTCCACAATGCTCTTCCTGATATCTTGGCTGATTTCTTTAGGCTTTCCCAAGATGCTACACAAAGAAGCAGTGTGTTTCATGTGTGCATTAAAATACATCCACAGGTGTGTCTCTAATTGACTCAGATGTTGCCAAAAAACTATCAGAAGCTTCCAAACACATGACATCATCGAATGGGCAGTCCAGAATTGTTTAAAGGCATAGTAATCTTAGTGTATGTAAACTTTTGACTTTTCATAACAAGGAGAAAAATGGAGCTTTGAATTGATTAGAATGATTAGCAAAATTTTATTGCATATAAAAATTAAAACCAGTTACAAAAAAACCCCCACATAACATAGATGCATGAAGATGTGATAAACACAGACCTCAGGCTGTAAGTAGCCAGTGGCGCCAATTACATGTAAGTCTAAATAGATAAAGAGTATGCCACAAGGGCATTATTATACACAATACACATAGGTAGTATCAAATGAGTCCATAAATCTTTACCCTAAACCAAAGGGAGAGGTATTGTACGTAGTGCAAATGTTGGAACCCATCTTAGTGACTATCAATAGGCGAAAGGGAAAGTATATCATAAATAGTTGGACTCATGAACATTCCCAAAGATTAAGCGTTGACACCAATGGAACTGTCAGCCTGGTGAAAGGATTTCCCACGTCCCCTCGCACGTTTCGCTTGTATAAGTGACCGCTTAATCATGGAGGAATATGCACCTATACCTTCCAGGACCTTCTTATACCATGTGATGAGTCACATGGTATGACCTCAGCCAATGGGTGATGGTTCCAACGGCGCATGCGCGCCCGCTCAACCGTGCCACCGCCCCCCCCACAGGCATCACGTACTGTGCGCATGCGCGGGAGCCGGGACGCGTCACAAGGCTCCTGGTCATACGCACAGTCCTATGCGACACTGCAAGGGACACAGCGCCGGACATGCGCACCACATTACAGGTGCCACAAGTGGGCAAGGGCAACCAAATAAATCCCAGGACGTGGGGAATCCTTTCACCAGGCTGACAGTTCCATTGGCGTCCACGCTTAATCTTTGGGTATGTTCATTAGTCCAATTATTTAGGATATACTTTCCCTTTCGCCTATTGATAGTCACTAAGATGGGTTCCAACATTTGCACTAGGTACTATACCTCTCCCTTTGGTTTAGGGTAAAGATTTATGGACTCATTAGATACTACCTATATGTATTGTGTATAGTAATGCCCTTGTGGCATACTCTTTATCTATTAAGACTTACATGTAATTGGCGCCACTGGCTACTCACAGCCGGAGGTCTGTGTTTATCACATCTTCATGCATCTGTGTTATGTGGGTGGTTTTTTTGTAACTGGTTTTAATTTTTATATGCAATAAAATTTTGATAATCATTCTAAGCAATTCAAGGCTCCATTTTTCTCCTTGTTATAAATTGTTGTATGTACATGGAGTTGCTCTGGGGGACAAAAAGGCCATTTTTGAACCTCTGATTATGGTGTTAGTGATCCCTATGGGTTGTTGTATAATAAACTTTTGACTTTGTAGTAAGTAATAAAAATGCCTTAAAAAAGTCTCTCTCTCTCATTATTCTGGCATTTAGCAAATATTAAAAATGATGGTAATCCTAATTGACCTAAAAGGTTTATTCTGATTACATGTCAGATATTGAGAAAAACATGCATATGTGTCTGTTTATATAGTGTATGTAAATGTCTGGTTTTAACTGTATATGTTCCATATTGGTATTAATAAAATACACCCAGTGAGCCTATCAGTTCTCTGCCTCATTGATTTTTATTGGGACTCGCTCATTAAGTTTTCTGTATTTTTAATGCATATTTAAATCAAGGTTTATATTTTAGTTGCGTTCTTTTGCTTGTCTTTGATGGTACTGCCCCTTCACTAGCATTTTTAATTTTATTTGTACTTTCCTTAGGGATAGATAATTGCAACAAATATGCATTTGGAGTAGAGTAAGTTTAGAAGAAGTGAATCCAGGAAACGCCAATCTACACACAGAGTGACCATATAAAATGTTACAGGGAATTTTCCACTACACTGCTCACGATATCCAAAACATCCAAACAATATATCCCAGCATTTAACCATAAAAACTGACAACTTGACTTTCAACCCATTTTTTATTATTTGAGGTCTAATTCCACGTGTTGCTTAAACACAGTAGCACATAGATCACTTCAGTTCAATCCATAAATTCGTTATTTATGACCAGAGATGTCCATTTCTCTTTCCTCTTCAGACACCACATTCACAGTTGTTCCATCTCCATGCAAATAACGACATTGAGTAGTGTAGAGTTAAATAGCCTTCGAAGACATGGATTAAGACTTGTATATGGTGCACAGCAGGAGCAGCACCATACTGCAACGTTTTGGAGGCTAAATTTAGCTATGATACTGCAGCTTGTGGAGAGTCGCATCCCATAAGGTCAGGCATGCAGAAACCATTGAAAAACCAGGCCACTGTCAATACCGAAACACCGGGGATAACACAAAACCTGCAGCAAAATCAGCAACTCTTGTAGATTTTTACTTCTCCATTAGGATCTTTTCATGCACTGTAAGATTTGCTGTGGCTTTTGTTGCGGAAAGTTCTGCAGCTGTCCCATTTATCTGAAACAACTTCATTCATATGAATGAAACCGACTTTCAGTTCTAAAAAATTCTGCAACAAAATATGTAGAGTGGAAATTCAACCTTAAAGTCAAAGAGGAAAATCTGCAACAGGAATTGACATCATCAGGTTTAAATGTGTAATTCATTTTAATGTAGTAAATTTCTGCAGTTGTGGATAAAACTTGAAAAAAACGTCATCATTTTGCTTTTGCATTAAATGAATATTTTCAATACCGCATTTTAGATTCTATATCAGAGGTTCACATCTTTTTATGGTAGGTGGGCCATACTGAACAATTCCCAAGGTCTGTAATGCAACCTAAAAGGTATTCAAAGCACAGCAAAAGAATATGCTATGAATTTTTCATAGACATGTAAAGTGCTGCAGAGCGGTATTTGTGCCGGTTGCACTCTGGCACTTTACAGACAAGGGATTTCCCAGTCCCAATGTTCTGCAGGGAGTTGGGAGCATCACATTCACTTATAGACCACAGATCTCTGCAGTCTCCAGGCTTTAGTCCTCAGGGGCCGACGCACCACAATGCATGGGACACCAGGTTCTTTGCAACAGTCAAACTTTTACTAAACAGTCCAAGTTAATCAGGTGGATACAGGTGGGATAGAAGCAAAGCAGTTCACACTTCCTTCCTCCTTATCCACACTTTCATTCTCTACTACTCCCAAGCCCGCAGACGCCATCAGCCTCAGGGATTCGTTGTCCACTCCGGCAGTGCACCCGGGACTGGTAACCTGCCACTCATGTAACTCCAAGTCCACCTACCTCGTGATGTCTGAATACCAGGCCTGCTCCATGGTACCTGGCCAGAGCCCTAGACTCAAGACATTGTTGGAATGTCCAACCGGAATCTCCATTTGGCCTCCCACTGCTCCGAACGTTTGACCCATGCTGCCCCTAGTAACCCACCACCCCACCAAAACCTGAACTCTCCTCCTCATTTCACTGGCTGACACTGAACTCCCTCTAACCAGGAAGTGCCCCCCCTTCTTATCAACACTAGTGCCCTCCCACTGGGCAAATCCTAACCTTAACCATTTCCTATCTACATGCTAATGTGATTTATATCTTATGCTGTCTTAAGCTTATCCTTATGCTATAGTCACATTATGCTCTAACACCTTATATACTGTACATATATTATACCACATTACATTAGACACACGTTACTTTCACATATAAAACCGCACAATGGTATTCACATAGTGCGCCTGCTGTCTTCAGGGGCAGGAACAGGGTAAGACAGTCCACACCACTACAGATACAGTCTCCACATTTAGAACTTTCACCGAGATTTGAGTCCCCCTTTTTTCCCCAACCAGCACTTCAGATACTGTACATGAATGGGCCTCCATTGATGATTTTGTATCCTACGGCAACATGCTGTGAAAAATCTTCCGCATAAAAATTGACTAGAGGTGCAGATAGTTACATAGGCATCATTTTGATTTATGTCACAAATTTGTTGCAGATTTTCAATGAAGGAGTCAAAATTTGCATCAAAACCCTATTGTTTTAGATTTTTCTAAGAATAACTTGTACAGTAGATATGCAGCATCAGCTGATAGCAGATGATTGATGAGTGTGTGGGGTATCGAACGCCCACCGATATCATATTGATGACCTAGATCATCAATACATCAGGCAGGGAGAGCCAATTTAAATGAAAAAAAATGCTATACAGACTATCAATCACATGTGACAACATGCCATCAATCATCTACTATCACACCCATCAATTATCTACTATCAGCTGATGCTGCATATCTACTGTACAAGTTATTCTTAGCAAAATCTAAAAGAGTTGTTTTTTATGCAGATTTTGACTCTTTCATTGAAAATCTGCAGCAAATTTGTGACTTATATATATAGTTTTAGATACTTGACTGTTTTCCACAGTAAAGATATGCAAAAAAAATTGCACCAAATTTCTTTTTAGAAAACAAAATTTTTCACATCAAATCTAGTAAAATGAGATTACACTTCAGGGGTCAAAAAAGTTAATAAATAAATATCCAACAAGATACAGTATTTAGCATGATAGCAATTATTGGCTTTTCACTGGAGCCCAAATATGAAAAAAACATTATGGAAAAATGACTATATTGTCATGTACAGTGGGTACGGAAAGTATTCAGACCCCTTTAAATTTTTCACTCTTTGTTTCATTGCAGCCATTTGGTAAATTCAAAAAAGTTCATTTTTTTTCTCAATAAAGTACACTCTACACCCGATCTTGACTGTATAAAACAGAAATGTAGAAATTTTTGCAAATTTATTAAAAAAAGAAAATTTGAAATATCACATGGTCATAAGTATTCAGACCCTTTGCTCAGACACTCATATTTAAGTTACATGCTGTCCATTTCCTTGTGATCCTCCTTGAGATGGTTCTACTCCTTCATTGGAGTCCAGCTGTGTTTAATTAAACTGATAGGACTTGGTTTGGAAAGGCACACACCTGTCTATATAAGACCTCACAGCTCATAGTGCATGTCAGACCAAATGAGAATCATGAGCTCAAAGGAACTGCCCAAGGAGCTCAGAGACAGAATTTGTCAAGGCACAGATCTCGCCAAGGTTACAAAAGAATTTCTGCATTACTCAAGGTTCCTAAGAGCACAGTGGCCTCCATAATCCTTAAAGGAAGAAATTTGGGACCACCAGAAGTCTTCCTAGACCTGGCAGTCCAGCCAAACTGAGCAATCGTGGGAGAAGAGCCTTGGTGATAGAGGTAAAGAAGAACCCCAAGATCACTGTGGCTGAGTTCCAGAGATAAAGTACAGAGATGGGAGAACATTCCACAAAGTCAACTATCACTGCTGCCCTCCACCAGTCGGGTCTTTATGGCAGAGTGGCCCGACGGAAGCCTCTCCTCAGTGCAAGACATATGAAAGCCCGCATAGAGTTTGCTCAAAAACACATGAAGGACTGCCAGACTATGAGAAATAAGATTCTCTGGTCTGATGAGACGAAGATAGAACTTTTTGGTGATAATTCTAAGCGCTATGTGTGGAGAAAACGAGGCACTGCTCATCACCTGCCCAATACAATCCCAACAGTGAAACATGGTGGTGGCAGCATCATACTATGGGGGTGTTTTTCAGCTGCAGGGACAGGACGACTGGTTGCAATTGAAGGAAATATGAATGCGGCCAAGTACAGAGATCTCTTGGATGAAAACCTCTTCCAGAGTGCTCTGGACCTCAGACTTCGCTGAAGGTTTACCTTCCAACAACACATTGACCCTAAGCATACAGCTAAAATAACAAAGGAGTGGCTTCAGAACAACTCTGTAACCATTCTTGACTGGCCCAACCAGAGCCCTGGCCTAAACCCAATTGAGCATCTCTGGAGAGACCTAAAAATGGCTGTCCACCAACGTTCACCATCCAACCTGACAGAACTGGAGAGGATCTGCAAGAAAGAATGGCAGAAGATCCCCAAATCCAGGTGTAAAAAACTTGTTGCATCATTCCCAAGAAGACTCATAGCTGTACTAGCTCAAATGAGTGCTTCTAATCAATACTGAGCAAAGGGTCTGAATACTTATGACCATGTGATATTTCAGTTTTTCCTTTTTAATAAATTTGCAAAAAATTCTGCATTTCTGATTTTTTTCAGTCAAGATGGGGTGCAGAGTGTACTTTAATGAGAAAAAAATGAACTTTTTAGAATTTACCAAATGGCTACAATGAAACAAAGAGTGAAAAATTTAAAGGGGTCTGAATACTTTCCGTACCTACTGTACAGACCATAGTACAAAACCAGAGCACTGAATAGTTGCGAACATTTGAGTAAAAATATATAATTGTTCTAATAATATACTTCTTGTGTCCATTAATAGCAGAATACAAAATCATAAGCTTGTGTGTCCAAATTTGACATATTTACTATTTAAAGAGGTTTTTATGGTTTTGATAGAATTTTTCATTACTAATAAAAATGCTACATCAGTCACCAAATCTTAGTGCAGCTGCGTGTTCTGACGTGCTTAGAACCATTTTATAAATCACTTTTGATTAAAATCAGACTTGTATCTGGCTGGTATTCAAAAAAAAATCGAAATCCCTATAAAGCTGTGCACCTGTGATTGCAAATCCCATCTGTGACACTTCTACCCTGAGAGCATTTTTCTTCCTGCCTCATTGTATGATTCACTAATTCTTATTCGTTTGTGATTTGCTATCATGTCTTAGTAGAATTTTACCGGTTAGGTTTCTCTTACTTACTTTTTAGTGTATTTTTTTTATTTTACTTCCACAAAAATAATTTCCATGGATGAGTTTCTCGTTTTAGTTTTTTTTTTATACCTGTCTTAAAAATGGCAAACATAAAAAAAAATATCTTCTTAGGTGTGCCATTAGGTGCCAAATGATCTTTATAAAAGTATGTTGGAATTTTGTATGTTCAAATGGTCAAAGGATATTTACAAAAATATATTTTTTCCACAGTGTCTCATTATTTTATTTCTTATTGTGGGATTATAAACTTGGAATGGTTGTTGTAGTTTTGACTTTTGGGTAGGAAAAGTACGGTTATACGTTGCTGCAATATGGCCACATTTTACTGACCACATTACAGATGCAAAATCTTGAGTCTTTGCTATTCTACTGAATTAAAAGCAAAGTGAAACTGGCCAAATAAAAAGTAGGAATACATCCATGTACAAACACTGAAAAATATATATAGATGGCGGGGCCCCAATTAATTTATGGACTGGAGGAGAAAAAGGACCCCTAAAATATAGAGAAAAAACCGAGAGGGTTCCAGCATCCACCAATGATTAGAAGTTTAAAACAAGTTTAGTCAGGACTAAGAGCTCCACAACTTGAAATGCGTAGACCCATGTCCTTTTTATCTCCCTTCTCTTTGTCACCTCTTCCCCTTCTCCCACTTCATTGATATGTTTTTGCAAAAATAACTTTTTTAATTGTTTTTCATTAAAAGTCATGTCTTAAACTTCTAATCATTGTCAGATGCTGGAACCCACTCATTTTCTTCTCTGCCCAGCTTCCGGTCTGGAGTTCGTGCACCGCATTCTTCATATGGAGGCTTCAAAACATCTGCACTAGGCGAGCTGAATATTTCCTTTTCTCCCTTCCCTATGTTTTTTCACCCCTAAAATATAACCGTTAATTATAAAGTTAAAACACACATATACTCTCAAAAATCATTAAAATATTAGAGGGTGTATACCCATATACATATATTCTATCAAGGGAATGAATAAACTTAACCAGAAGAACATATATAGACAGGATATAATGTGCAAACTAGCAAAACCTTAATACTCCCTAAAGGAGTCCTTGCTGCCAGCGGAGGTTGGCACCCTAATTTGAAATGGTATGGCGCCCCTGCTCGTCGATGGCTATCCCTTATGATCCTATGACACCCCTAAAATAAAGTGCAGCACAGGTAGTGAATCTTAATAGATATAGACATAATATAGTTACGATCTCATAATCAGAAAATTTGCATAATTTTAGACAGATCCTTCATTCCCATAATAGGGACACAATTAGTCTAGATGAATTAAAGGTCAATATAAAGATAGAGCAATAACAAATACTATCCAAATACAGTTCTAGGACCCCTGCTCTTCTCCATCTATACCTTTGGCCTGGGACAGCTCATAGAGTCTCACGGATTTCAGTATCACCTCTATGCTGATGACACACAGATCTACCTCTCTGGACCCGATATCTCCTCCCCACTAACCAGAATCCCACAATGTCTGTCCTCTATTTCATTCTTCTGCACTGCCAGATTTCTAAAACTTAACATGAATAAAACAGAATTCATCATCTTTCCACCTTCTCATTCATCCCCCCCATCTGACTTATCTATTAACGTCAATGGCTGCTCACTCTCCCCAGTCCTGCAAGCTCGCTGCCTAGGGGTAACCCTGGACTCTGATCTCTCTTTAACCCCTTTAAAGCCCAAGACGTATTAATACGTATTTGCGCCCTGGGCTTTAAGAGCCTGATACGTATTAATACGTCATTGCGATCGCGCCCGCACACACGCTGTGTTGGCGCAATCGCCACCGGGTGTCAGCTAATTGTCACAGCTGACACCCGGTACTATGTGCAGGGAGCGGTCCCGCACCATTCTCGGCACATTAACCCCCGCAATGCTGCGATCAAAGTCAAGGGGAGGTGATTGCAATACTCACCTCCTCTTCTGGCCTCCAGCGCTGTCTGCCGCGGCTTCCCGGATGTTGCCATGATGACCCGATGTTGTCATGACAACCCGTTGTCGTCATGACAACATCCGGGTCAACAGACAGCAGTAAGATAGTTTGGTCATGCGCAGTGCATGACCAAACTATCTTCTCCCTGTGCAGCGCTGACAGCCTGTATAGCACAGGGATGGTGCTTCATTCCTGTGCTATACAGGCAATCAGAATAAAAAAGTGAACAAAAAAATGAAAAAAAAATTGTAAAAATATAAAAAAAAAATAATAATAATACAGCAAAAATAAAAATATAATGTACCCATCAATAAATATTATTATGAAAAAAACAAAAAAACAATAAAAGTACACATATTTGGTATCGCCGCGTCCGCAACGACCTGACCTATAAAATTGTCCCACTAGTTAACCCCTTCAGTGAACACGGTTAAAAAAATGAATAAAAAACGAAGGAAAAAACAATGCTTTATCATCATACTGCCAAACAAAAAATGGAATAGCATGCGATCAAAAAGACGAATATAAATAAAAATGGTACCGCTGAAAACATCATCTCGTTCCGCAAAAAACAAGCTGCCATACAACTCCATCAGCTGAAAAATAAAAAAGTTATAGCTTTCAGAATAAGGCGATGCAAAAAAATAATTTTTTCTATAAAATTGGTTTTACTATGTAAAAGCACCAAAAACATAGAAAAACGTTATAAATGTGGTACCGCTGTAAACGTACTGACCCGAAGAATAAAGCTACCTTATCAATTTTACCACACGGAACAGAATAATAAAAAAAAAAACAATTCCTGAATTGTTCGTTTTTGTTTATTCTGCCTCCCAAAAATCGGAATAGAAAGCGATCAAAAAATGTCGTGTGCCTGAAAATGGTACCAATAAAAACATCAACTCATCCCGCAAAAAAAGAAGCTGTCACATGACTCTGTCGGACAAAATATGGAAAAATTATAGCTCTCAAAATATGGCGATGCAAAAACTAGATTTTACAAAAAAATGCGTCTTTTAGTGTGTGACAGCTGTCAATCATAAAAACCTGATATGATTTTGGTATCTGATTTTTAAGCTTTTTTACATTTTCCTATTGTACTCGCACTTACCCCTGCTGTGTGCCTAATTATTGTTAATAAACTTTGTTACAATTTTTTCAAATCCAGTGGCCCCTTTATCGTCTTTTGTTTCTTATGTGTTCTTCTGGTATCTCTGTAGTCGCACCGACCCAAAGAATGAAGTCATCTAATCACTTATACCGCACGAGGAACGGCGTAAAAAATAAACTCTTGGGTTAGGGTTAGGGTTGTGCTAGGGTTAGGGTTGGGGTTGGGGTTAGGGTTGTGCTAGAGTTAGGGTTGGGCTAGGGTTAGGGTTGGGATTTTTTTCAAAAGTAAAAAAAAAAAGATGACGATATGGCAACTAGTGTTGAGCGCAAATGCTCGCTACTTGAGTTTGCTTCGGGTGCTCGGGTATGCATTGAGTATCGCAGGTGCTCGAGTCACCGCCCCATATGCTTCGCGGCAAAAAAAAACTTGCGGCGATTGCCTGCCATGCACAAGTGTGGCGCCCCTGAGGGTTCGACCGCCACAGGGATGCTGCATATCTCCAATGGAGTGTGGTGTTTCTCCTCTGAGGTAAGAACAGTGTGATAGTCGTGACCCAACCTTTGCATCCAACACCACATTTCTCCACCAGAGGGAGCTAGTATGCACTAGGTGCTGCTCCCCTGGTTACAGGGAGACTGGGGAACCAAGAGTTAGGGGAACCAGTTAGTGGGTGAGGGTGGAGGAATTACAAGTTAGTTACACTTTAAATTTCATATTTAATAAAAAGCTATCTTTGGTCTTGGTCTTTTGATCGTCTTTAGCCTAGCCCTTTGACGGTCTTTATGCTGTCAATTGCTGGGGGTACTGTGATCCCCCACCCTAACGCGGATCCTGTGTGAGCCTGCATTGGATGGAGACACAGCCCTCGTACCCCGGCCTTGGGGCGAGGGGTGGGTCGTACACAAGGAATGTCTCAACCTGGTCAAGGACCAGGACCAAGAAGACCCGGAGCTTAAGAGTGTGGCCACACAGCAAATGGATCCCAGGCAGGATGCAGACGGAGCGGTGTACGCCACCTGTCCTCGCCATGCTGATATATTCAGAGGGAGTCCGGCTGCAAGAGGGGTACCGGCCCCCGACACTCGACCTTGCTACTCCATGTCCTGGTTGGGAAAGACCGGTAGGCCCTGAGGATCCCACCGGGTATCGGACGGAGCGGAGGTGCCACCCGTGCCCTAGTTCTGAGAGGAGCTCAGAGGGAGACCCGGCCTATTTGCACACACACGGACAGGAAAGGATTCGGTCTGTAGTTTAGGAACACTCTGGTGTAGGGTCCCGCTGAATGCTGGACTTACTCGGAGGTTGTTGGACCCCAGTCCCTGGTGACCGCAGGACTCCGCGGGGAGCAGAGAGTCGCCTTCCTTCTGCCATCTCTAAAGTGAGTAAAGCCTTGGAAGTTCACCCCTATGGCCTCCGGACTGTTTATTCTGCTCTACACCGCACGACGCGCCGCCCGTCTTCCTCTACTACTACCCCCTCCATCCTGTCCCTCTTCCCTGAGGCCTTGCTCCGCCTGTGGGGAGTAGTAATAACTCTGGCCGCCATAACACCATGCCTCAGGGGACTGCAGCGGCGCTGGTGACCTTCACCAGGTGCCACAGGTGGTGTAGTCTTAAATCAGCCACTCAATCCGGATAAGCCCACACCATCTCTTTTAATGTGACAGCCCTGAGCACGGGTCGGGTCCGGGCCATGGCTGCACTCCGTCTCTCCATCACAGGACCCGACTCCGAGTCCCCCATCTCCCAAGGTAAAATAAAGGGCTTTTCGAGTAAGAGGCGTCACACAAGCGATCGCCGCATGTTTTTTTTGGGTGTCTAATAACCGTGAAACATGCGGGCGGGTCACTCGAGCACCCGTGATACATGGTGCACACTTGAGTACCCGATGGAAACTCAAGTAGAGAGCACTTGTGCGAAAGACTAATGACAACTTATTCAATATGATGACCTAATGTTAGCAAAGTCTGTGTCGTACCTCTGGGTTCAAAATGTTCACTATACCCCTTGATAAAATCCTTGAGGGGTGTAGTTCCAGAATGAGGTCACTTGTGAGGGGGTTTCAGGGTGCTCACCACACATCTAGATAAGTTCCCCGAGGGGTCTAGTTTCCAAAATGGTGTCACTTGTGGGGCGTTTCCACTGTTTAGGCACATCAGGGGCACATCCGCTAATTATGCATGCAAATTTTACATTCAAAAAGTCAAAAGGTGCTCATTCCCTTCCGAACCCTGCTGTATGCCCAAACAGTGGTTTCCCCCCACATATGGGGTATCTGCTTACTCAGGAGAAATTGCAAAACAAATTGCATGGTGCAATTTCTGCTGTTACCCTTATGAAAATGCAAAATTGGGGTCTGAAAAACATTTTTGTGGGAAAAATGTGAAAATTTTATTTTTATGGCTCAATGTTATAAACTTCTGTGAAGCACCTTGGGGTTCAAGGTGTTCACCACACAACTGGATAAGTTCCCTTAGGGGTCTAGTTTCCAAAATGGTGTCACTTGTGGGTGGTTTCCACTGTTTAGGCACATCAGGGGCTCTCCAAACGCAACATGGCGTCCACTAATTATTCAAGCAAATTTTACAATCAAAAAGTCAAATGGAGCTCCTTCCCTTCCGAAACCTGCCGTGCGCCCAAGCAGTGGTTTTTACCCACATATGGGGTATCTGCGTGCCCAGGGGAAATTGCACAACAAATTTTGGGGTCTATTTTTTCCTGTTACCCCTGCAAAAATAAAAAAATTGGGTCTAAAGTAACATTTTTGCGAAAAAAGTTAAATGTTCCTTTTTTTGTTACTCATTCCAAAAATTCCTGTGAAACACCTGAAGGGTTAATAAAGTTCTTGAATGTGGTTTTGAGCACCATGAGGGGTGTAGTTTTAGAATGGTCTCACTTTTTGGTATTTTCTGTCATAAAGACCCCTCAAAGTGACTTCAAATGTGATGTGGTCCCTAAATAAATGGTTTTGTAATTTTTTTTCGAAAAATGAGAAATCACTGGTCAACTTTTAACCCTTATAGCTCCCTAATAAAAAAAAATTTTGGTTCCAAAATTGTGCTGATGTAAAGTAGACATGTGGGAAATGTTATTTATTAACGATTTTGTGTGACATATTTCTCTGATTTAAGGGCATAAAAATTAAAATTTTGAAAATTGCAAAATTTTCAACATTTTTGCCAAATTTTTCACAAATAAACGCAAGTGATATCAAAGAAATTTTACCACACTCATGAAGTACAATATGTCACGAAAAAACAGTCTCAGAATCAGGGGTATCCGTTGAAGAGTTCCAGAGTAATAACCTCATAAAATGACAGTGGTCAGAATTGTAAAAATTGGCCTGGTCATTAACGTGCAAACAACCTTGGGTTGTAAAGGGGTTAAAACCACATATCCAAGCCGTTTCCACTTCCTGCCGACTCCAACTCAAAAATATCTCCCGGATCAGCACATTCATGAACCACGAATCTGCAAAAACACTAGTGCACGCCCTCATCATCTCCAGCCTCAACTACTGCAACCTCCTGCTCTGTGGCCTCCCTTCCAACACTCTCGCACCCTTCCAATCTATCCTAAACTCTGCTGTACGACTAATCCACCTGTCCCCCCACTATTCCCCGGCCTCTCTTCTCTGTCAATCCCTTCACTGGCTCCTCATTACCCAGAGACTCCAGTTTAAAACCCTAACCATGGCATACAAAGCCATCCACAACCTGTCTCCTCAATTTATCTCTGACCTAGTCTCCGGGTACATACCCGCATGCAAACTCTTATCCTCACAAGATCTCCTTCTCTACTCCCCTCTTATCTCCTCTTTCCACAATCACATACAAGATTTCTCCCGTGCATCCCCCCTATTCTGGAACTTTCTACTCCAACATATCAGACTCTCGCCTACCGTGGAAACCTTCATAAGGAACCTGAAGATCTACCTCCTCTGACATGCCTACAACCTGCAGTAACCATCGCTCCACCATACCACTGCACGACCAGCTCTAATCTCACCTACTGTATCCTCACCCATCCCTTGTAGATTGTGAGCCCTCGCAGGCAGGGTCCTCGCTCCTCCTGTACCAGTCACCGTCACGTTTTGTTAAAGATCATTGTAATAGTTTTTGTATGTATACCCCTTTTTCACATGTAAAGCACCTTGGAATAAATGCCGCTATAATAATATATAATAATAATATCCTAAATAAAATTTATACTTAGCTTATAGCCAACTTCATCAGATGTTTATCAAGAAACCCTTATCGGAATTCCTATCCCAAATCCTGATGTGTTTCCCCCATAAAGAAAAGCTGGGGTTCATCAGGGGATATAATGATGAGCCGTCAGTGCAGCATCATCCTGTGGCCAAAAAAAATCATGCGGAATACATCCATGTACAAATTATTATATATTGAGATCAGCTATTTTGTCAGATAAGTGTCAGTCTGCAATAAATACCCGTAGGCACTCCATGTCCAATGAAGCAATGCTAATATAGTATAAATGCATTGTGACGCATTATGAATATACTGATGAGCGGACCTGTGGAAATTCAGGTTCGTCGGTTTCAAACATGAACCCAGACACCATAGAAATTAATGGGGACCCAAACTTTGGGGCTGGAAAATCTCTCTCTCTTCCCCTTCCCGCCCCGAATTCCCAGAACCATTAACGGACTCCCTGGAGAAGTCCGTGTTCAGAGTTCAGCACCGGTCCGGTACGAGCCCCGAACTATACAGTTCGTGTTCGTTCATCTCTAACTATGAATTATTTCTTATAAATTTTGCCTGAAGACTAGAAAAAAACTTTTAAGACTGTGCATTCATTAGGTAAATTTACAAATGTACTCGCAAAGATTGCACACAGATTTCTTTTAAATAATTTTTTTTGTATACCACACAATTTTTTGTTGTACATTGAGTTTTAAAATGAAGGAGACATTTAGTAGATGGATTTCTCTGGGCATCCATGCACCATATATCATTGAACAAGGCAGGTTGCAAGGTTGTCAACTTGATTTTTTATTTTTTTTCTGGACAGCTTCTCAAAAAATTACAGACAGAAACACATTAGATGCCCATAATAAATTATTAGCATTATAAGTGATTCATGTCTACAGACAATAAATCCTATATGAAGACATCAGCTGCATTCACTGTGAACTGTTAAGTGGTGATAAATACAGGTATAAAAATCTGTGCAAGTCTCTCTGGCTTGAAAAAAATCACGGACTCATCACATTTTTTTTATGGAAGAGGGAAAAAAGGGCTCCATGTGCTCGCCAGAGGTAGCCTGACTGCCATTAGGTACTGAGATGAGATCCTCAGACCCCTTGTGAGACCATATGCTGGTGCGGTTGGCCCTGGGTTCCTCCTAATGCAGGACAATGCCAGACATCATGTGGCTGGAGTGTGCCAGTAGTTCCTGCAAGATGAAGGCATTGAAGCTATGGACTGGCCCGCCCGTTCCCCAGACCTGAATCCGATTGAGAACATCTGGGACACCATGTCTTGCTCCATCCACCAACGTCAAGTTACACCACAGACTGTCCAGGGGTTGGCAGATGGTTTAGTCCAGGTCTGGGAGGAGATCCCACAGGAGACCATCCGCAACCTCATCAGGAGCATGCCCGGGCATTGTAGGGAGGTCATACAGGTACGTGGAGGCCACACACAATACTGAGCCTCATTTTGACTTGTTTTAAGGACAATCAAAGTTGGATCAGCCTGTAGTGTGTTTTTCCACTTTAATTTTGGGGGTGACTCCAAATCCAGGCCTCCATTGGTTAATAAATTTGATTTCCATTGATGATTTTTGCGTGATTTTGTTGTCAGCACATTCAACTTTGTACAGAACAAAGTATTCAATGAGAATATTTCATTCATTCAGATCTAGGATGTGTTATTTGAGTGTTCCCTTTATTTTGTGAGCAGTATATATATATATATATATATATATATATATATATATATATATATATACACATATATATATATATAATATTTGACTGTGGAAATTTAAATTTTAATATAAATTTAGCATTTTATATGGCTATTTTACATTCTACACAGCATGCATAATAAGTAGCAATTTAATAGCTTATTATCATAAAATTGAGAAGCTTCAGATAGCCACCAACTTAAAAAATGAACTTTTTCAGTGTTTCATTAGAAAAGTTAAATGTTTTTCTGAACATTTGCATTTAAAATCACTTTGACCGATATGGAAATGAGATTAAAGTTACAATTTCTTATGTTTATTTCCAAAGAAATATTTACCTGACTTGTTTCTACTTTGAAATGACAACAATTTCATCACTGAAGACCTTACAAGGAAGGAATATATGTCATTTTTTCCAAGTAACCATCTTGCAATTAGCAAAAGTCATGTAGTACCTAATCCCCACTTAGAAGACACTAGTTAATTCATTGGATGTATTTGACAAACAAGATCATATAAACAGGCACAGCATTTGCTTAAGTCACTAAGACATAACATAACAGAATAGTTACTGGAAAAGCTGATATAAGCTGGCACCCATAGTGTTGCTATTCATCTTAAAAAAGGCAAAGGTAAACAGATTCGTAAACTGTGTGTCATTCACCAAGCTAATTTTACTGATGAAATAACTATAGTAAACTTCCTACATTTTGAAGTATTGGTATTGACATCAGTTCCATCCTTTAAACTAATGTCATGTGACTGTATCACAACTGTCATCGACACATCATCACCAAATGCACCACTATGCCATTTCTGCCTCTATAGGCCATTTTTATAGTGATAGTGCATTAGTTACTCGGTGGTAATGATCACAGCCATAACAGACCGGTAAACCACAAAAAGAACATTAAGTTCAAAAAGTCTAAGTATATACTGAAACGTACGCTGTGTGCTCAATTATTGGGCAATTTGTATTTTTCATGATTAATTTTATTATTGGACAACTGCAGTTGTGTCACCCCAGGCCTGGATGCCACAAATAATAAAGGCTGTGTCTGAGAGCAGGAGGGAGGTTCCCTGGTTAGGGACAATTAGCATACAGCGCCTCCTGTCCCAGGCCAGTAGGGGGAGCTGGCTGCCCCTATAAAAGCTGGAACTGGGGGCAGGGTTAGAGAGAACTGGACGACCTAGCTCAGGAGTGAGACTAGTCCCAGGGAAGGAGGGACAGTTCAGCTGTAGCTGAGGAGGTCGTGAGGCAGTGAAGAAGCCACGAGCCAGGGACGTACGGCGCGGAGAGCCTGTCCTGGCAGATAGAGAACCATCTAACCGGACATTGGGGTCCGAGGCTGTAAAGACTCTAAGTCCAGCAGCAGAGAACCAATCCGCGAGGGAATTCATGTCCTTTGGCCTAGAAAGCCTGGAGGCTCCGCCACAACACAAGGGACCAGCAAAGCCAAGAGAGGCCAGAGGTAAAAGGAGCCCAAGTTGCAAGCAATATGGATGAGAATACAAGGCACCCTCAGGGACGTGGGCTATTTTACCACAAAAGGGGGAAATAGTCAGAAAGAGCTTAGAGAGCACGGTAGGCCTACACCCTCACCCTGACCAGAGGGGCTTCCCGAGTGTTCTCAGACATCCAGGCCCCCTTCTAGCCGGTACTGTTATTGGGTCATTACCATCTGTCATAATAAAGACCCTGAACTGTTTAAGCGGACTCTGTATGAACTATCACCCCCAACAGCCACCTACATTGCACTGGGGCTACACTTCTCCCGTGGGGAGTTATCCTACCTCTGTGCTGCACACCAACACCAGCCCCAGCGGCCTGCCCTGCAGCGGAGGTTATCCCTGACCGCAATCCACGGGTGGCGTAGTCGGACATTTAAAGCACTGTTTGATAGACCGCTATTTGGTCTGACCACCCTGAGCCACGGGACCGGGCTGCCACCACTACTACCCCCAGCATCATACAGAGGCCCGGTCTCGAGTGTCCCACGGCCCAGGGGGCGGGTCAGCTTTGGCGTAGTCGGCAGGATTGTGACCAACCCGCCACAAACGGGAATTGCGTGCCTGAAAAAGACTTTATATGTACCTGAAGTGAAGTTTCCCGCCATTCGGGGCCATTTCCCGCCATCCGGAGCCGTTTCCCGCCATCGGGCACCATCTTCGGGACGCCGTGTGGGAAGAAGAGGGGTGTGGACGTCAAAACCGCGCGAGACCTGAAGCCCCGCCCTACGCTGAGACGCTGCGCAAGGTCCTGGAAGGAGATCCAGGAGACGCCGACGTCATCACCGAGCGACGCAGGATCCTCGCCCAGAGCATCGCGAGTGGAGCCGCGGCCTACAGAAGCAGCTGCGGCTGTGATGCCGTTTTCCATGCCCTATATCCCCGGGGTGGCCTGGCTGCCCCAGTATGCAGGCGAGTCGCATACCTTGAGCGACTTTAAAGAAAGGCTGTATAGCGTGTTCAAAGTTTATCCCCTGACAGAAGAACAGAAAGTAAGCATACTGACAGGCAGCTAACTGGTGCGGCCCAGCGGGAGGTAAAATCATGGCCAGCTGAGGAGAAAAGGACTGTAAAGGACATTTTGGCCCGGCTGCGGGGTACCTTTGAAACCCGCACCTCAGCTGAGACTAAAATGCGGTTCTACGGATGTAAGCAGCGGACACAGGACAGCATCAGAGATTATGCCCTAAATTTACAGGAAGCCTTGGGAGCAATTAAGCAAGCTGACCCTGGCAGCGTGCAGGATACAGATAAACTATTGACTGACCAGTTCATAGAAGGTCTGCTGTCCAGCGCCCACAGAACCCAGCTGCGCCTCATGGCCCTACAGAACCCCGATTTGACTTTTACACAGTTCAAAGATAGGGCCATCCAGGTGCTCCGAGAACCCGCACCAGGTGGCGCTGTAGCTTCCCGGCGCCCTGCCATCACTTACCACCAGGGGGCGGCGCCCTACCCCGCAGACCTTGTGGGGGCTGATGCGCAGGCCCTAAACCCATCCCCGCCTGCAAACCTGCACCATCAGGTCCAAGAACTAACAAAGAGTGTTGCTGCATTGACCAGGACCGTACAGTCGTTACAGATGGACCCGTCGGGACCAATCAAGCTGGCTTCCAGTCCGGAAGATGTCCCATGGCGTCGACGGAGGAGGATCCCGTCGTTTAGAGGGAGGCCCACCTGAGTGCACTGCTGGATACCGGGTCTCAAGTGACTACCATCCCCTACGTACTTTTCAAGCAGTACTGGAGTGACACTGATATAACTCGTTATCCAGACGATGACTTAAGCATCATCGCCAGCAATGGCCAACCTGTGCCACAGGTGGGGTTCAGGGAGATGACCATTAAGATTGGTAAAGTTGAACTGCCGGTACAGGGAGTGATCATTGTGGACATTGACCGTCGAGAAAGTCACCCTAAAATAACCTTGGGTACTAACGTGATTGAAAATTGTCTTTCAGAAGTAATTGTAATTTTGCAGCAGGTGGTGATGAATGCTAGCTCCAGCCAACAGAGGGTCCTCCAGAAAGAGATAAGAGCCCTGATGAGACGGCAACAGGTAGAACTGTCTGGTGGTGAGATCGGTAGCGTGAGGATGAGCGACCCGTTCCCCATTGCCATGCCTCCCAAAAGTGAAATGATGATCTGGTGTCGGACTGCAATCGGGTTAAGAGGGAGAGACTACCAAGCCATGGTAGAACCCATGTACTCAGACAGCAGGCCCACCATTTTGACCGCCCGGGGGGTGGTTGATGTCCGCCATGGAAGGGTGCCCGTCCGGATCTTAAACATTGGGGAAAGGGAAGTGCACTTGACCCGGTACGCTACACTAGCCAAATTGTATACTGTTGAACACAATGCTGTCAGGGCCGTGGAACCCTTGCCTCCATCTCCCCAGGCAGAGGGTAATGGCTCCCAGAAACACAAGGAGGACTGGTGCCAGAAACTCCACGTGGGTGCTGACTCCACTCCCCTGCATCAAAAACAAGGAGTCTATCGGGTGGTGCGCGAATATGAAAGAGTTTTTAGCAAGCACCCGTTAGACTTCGGCAAAGTGAAGGGGGTAGAACCCCACATCCCCACAGGGAACCACCCACCCATAAAGGAGAGACACAGACCGGTACCCCCTGCACATTATCAGAACGCAAAGGGCATGCTAAGAGAGATGAAAGAGGCGGGAGTGATCAGGGACAGCTCTAGCCCCTGGGCAGCCCCTTTGGTTCTGGTAAAAAAGAAAGACGGTACCATGAGAATGTGCGTGGACTATAGAAAAATTAATCGTATCACCCACAAAGACGCATACCCGTTACCTAGAATAGAGGAGGCTTTGGTAGCCCTAAAATCAGCTAATTTTTTCTCTACTTCGGACCTTCCTAGCGGGTACTGGCAGGTTCCTGTGGCAGAGGCTGACAAGTAGAAGACCGCCTTCACCACCCCGATGGGATTAAGTGAATTCAACTGTATGCCCTTCGGGCTCTGCAACGCACCTGGGACCTTCCAGAGGCTGATGGAATGCTGCCTAGGGCACCGAAACTTTGAGACTGTCCTACTTTACTTGGACGACGTAATTGTATATTCGAAGACCTACGAGGACCATCTAAAACACCTGGCAGAGGTGTTCGAAGCCCTGGCAGGCTATGGCCTGAAAGTGAAACCCTCAAAGTGTCACCTGTTGAAACCAAAGGTACAGTACCTGGGGCACGTGGTGAGTGCTGAGGCAGTAGCCCCTGACCCCCAACAAAGTTATAGCCATCAAGAGCTGGCCAAGCCCCTCTAACATCAAAGAAGTGAGGCAATTCCTCGGGTTGGTAGGCTACTACCAAAGGTTCATCCCCGGGTTCACTAAGATGGCAGCTCCAATGCAGGACCTCCTGATAGGTCAGTCTAAATCCAGACGTCACAAGCCACCCTTCAAGTGGGATAAGTTGGAAGAGGATTCCTTCCGCCAGCTGAAAATGGCCCTCATGGGGGGATGAAATTCTGGCCTACCCTGATTATGGCCAGCCTTTTATCCTCCACACCGACGCTAGTAATGTGGGGCTAGGAGCCGTACTGTCCCAAAATCAACAGGGCAGGGAACGAGTGATAGCGTATGCCAGCCGGAAGCTGAGGCCCACCGAAAGAAACCCGGAGAATTACAACTCCTTCAAGTTAGAGTTCTTGGCAGTGGTGTGGGCCATAACAGAACGGTTTAAACATTACCTGGCCTCTGCAAAATTCGCGGTGTATACAGACAACAACCCGTTGACACATCTGGACAATGCTAGACTTGGTGTCCTAGAGCAGCGGTGGATGGCTCGGCTGTCAAATTATGACTTCACGATCAAATACCGAGCGGGCCGAACCAATGCCAACGCAGATGCCCTATCCAGGATGCCTCACCTACCCAAAGGAGAAGACTCAGAAGAGCTGGAGGAAGTAGAGCTCCCTGCGTTCCACCGGTATGGGGCCACTCAGTATTCTCACCGAGTAAGAGTCAAGGACCTGACCACTGTCATGCTCAACCCCTTACCCCACCACAGCTGGGCTGAAATGCAAGATAGTGACCCTGCAATTCGCCTGGTGAAAGACATGTTAACCCAGGCAGACGCTAGCCCTGGCCCGGACGCTCCAGAGGAAGCCAAGCAGTTATGGAAGGAGAAAAGCAGGCTATTCCTCTACGAAGGTAAGCTGTACAGAAGGCTCGTCAACCACCGGACGCATGAGCTGACCTGGCAAGTAGTGGTCCCGAGACAAGATACGGCAATGGTCCTGGAGGCCTACCATGACAGAGCGGGACACTTCGGGTGGAAGAAACTGGAGTTCCTACTGAGAGAGCGGTTCTTCTGGATCGGTATGAGAGGGGCCATAGAGAAGTGGTGCAGGGACTGCGGCCCATGTAACCTCAGACGGAAGGACCGTACCAGCCAGAAGACACCCTTGAGGCCCATCGTCACCAGGCAGCCTCTTGAGCTGGTAGCTCTGGGTCATGTGAAATTGGCTCCAAGCCGGTCGGGCTACGTCTATGCCCTGACAATAGTGGATCACTATTCCCGGTTCCTGGTGGTGGTTCCTGTTAAAGAATTGACAGCCCAGACCGTGGCCAGACCCTTCCAACAACACTTCTGCCGTCCACACGGGTATCTGGAACAGGTCTTGACAGATCAAGGTTCAACTTTCGAGGCGGAAATCTTCCAGGAGTTCTGCAACCTCTACGGCTGTAAGAAGATTCGGACAACGCCTTACCACCCGCAAACCAACGGGCTGTGTGAGAAAATGAATAATATCATCATTGATCTCCTCAAGACGTTGCCCCTGGAAGAACGCAGCCTGTGGCCGGAGAAGCTGCCAGACCTGATAGACTTATACAACCATATCCCGGTGAATGCTACAAATTGCACCCCGGCTTACCTGATGCGAGCAATACCAGGTAAGCTACCGGTAGGACCTGAAGATGGGAGTCCTGTCTCCCGAGGATACCTCCCCAGACACGGACTGGGATACGGAACGGCAGCTACAGTACAAGAAGGTACCGGAGAGTGTGGAGAGGATAATGGCTCAAGCGAGAGAAAAGCAAGAGAGGCTCTTCAACCAACACGCCCCTGCTGGTCCCCTGGAACGTGGTGAGCAGGTCCTGAAGCGGAAGAGAAGGCTTCACAAGCTAGATGACCAGTAGGAGGGCAACCCGTACACAGTACTGCAGTCTGACCACAACAACCCGAAGGTATGTGTAATTACCAAGGATGGAGGAGAAACCACTAGCACCGTCTCCAGAGACCACCTAAAAAGGTGCCCCGAGCAACTACAGAGTGCAGGAGAAGATCAAGATGACCTTGAACCCGCGGAGGACAAGGAAGAAATGATCAGCACAGTTCTTGGGGAGTTTCCCCGGTCCTGGACTCGGATAAACGACGCAATAGTGGTACCCGTCCTACAATTCCTTCAACCAACCCAGCAGGAACCTACAGGAGAGCAGGAAGAGTCAGAAGAACAAGCAGCCTCAGAGGCAGAAGAACCCATGCCAGCAGCCCAGGAGAGTGAACCCTCTGCTGACAGTGAGCCTGCCATGCCTGCGGTAAGCCAAAGGACCCGCAGACAGCTGCCTGCACTGCCTGTAAACCCAGCTAGTAGCTGTACCCTAAATGCTAGTGGGGAAATCCAGGTTAGACCACCACCAGACAGTGGGTTACGCAGGTCAACCCGGAGCACTAGGGGGCAGATACCCGCTCACTGGAAAATATAGGGGGGTATGTAAAGAACTGTAAATAACCCTTATAAATAGTTGTCAAATGTTTAAACAGTTAATTGCATGACCAGTAATTAGGTTTTTTCAGTTTCTTTCAGTTGACTATATGGACTAACAGGTTATGAACTTTGAGTAACCGGGACTTTCTTGTAAAATATGTTCGGAGCTCAACCAAAGGAATGAATAAAGACTGTCAAAGACTCGGGGCAAGGACAGACCCCCACCTGGTTAAGGCTCCCCTTGTGTTGGTGAAATGGACACCCGGTCACAGACCACATGTTATGTTCTGCTACTAAAGCTAAGGAAAGAGAGGAGATCTGTCCCTACTATAAGACTCAGCTGAATCCCTACGATGTAACAGGGAACCTGATCCTGCGATCAGACCTGCTAAAGTCCTAATCTAGTCTGTACGAAGACCTATAGATGTGGGGAGGGAATCCCTACAAGTACTAAGGACTGGGAGGAATATGGGACACCTCCTAACAGAAATAGTAGCAGACAGACGAACAAACAAAATAGATAGAACATAGAGGTCCGTAGACCAAGCAAACTAACAGAGCTAGATACAGAGCACAGGCTAGCTAGAAAGTAGATATACAATGAAGTCCAGCAAAGCCAGAAGGGCGGAGCAGGACTAAATAGGCCAACAAGGTCATGTGACCAGCAAAGGAAAAAAAACCTAACAGCAAGGTTCTAACAGTACCCCCCCTTCTAAGAGGATCCTCCGGATCCCCTAGGACCAGGCTTATCAGGAAATCTCCTGTGAAACGCTCTGATAAGTCTGGACGCGGAAACATCATCTGACCTCACCCAAGAGTTATCCTCGGGTCCGAAACCTTTCCAGGCCACAAGATACTGCAAACTACCTCTATACCGTCTAGAGTCAAGGATGCGAGAAATTTCATATTCCCCGTCCTCCACCACCGGAGGAACAGAGGCAGAGGCGTCACCATCCGACACAACAGCTTTTTTTAACAGAGAGACATGAAAGACCGGATTAATTCTCCAGGAGGTAGGAACCTCCAACCTAACAGCAGATTGGTTGACAACCTGAAGCACCTTAAAGGGCCCTACAAACTTGGGACCCAATTTCTTAGAAGGAATCCTCAACCGCAGATTCCTAGAGGACAACCAAACCATGTCACCAACAGCGAACAAAACCTCCTGTCGTTTCCTATCAAAGTAGTCTTTAGATTTTCTGTTGGCCTCCTGAAGATTACCACGCACATCCGTCCAAACTCTTTCACTGAGCCCAGCAAGAAATAGACTTTTCAGAGCAGAATCGTTCCACCCTGTTTGAGTGGACCAACGACGAAAATGTGTACAATATTTTTCCACATTACCCGATCCTTGTTTTAGACGTCTCAACTCAGTCTCAGCTGATGCGACACGGTCAGGATCATCATATAATAGTCCCAAAGCAGAAAAAAAACTATCCACTGATCTGAAGCATGAATCACTAGGTTGCAAAGAAAAGGCCCACTCCTGAGGCTCTTTGCGCAAAAGTGACATTATGAACCCTACGCGCTGGGATTCATCCCCAGAGGACTTAGGTCTCAAACGAAAATACAATAAGCAAGCATTTTTAAATGAAAAAAATTCTCGGTGTTCACCAAAAAACAAATCCGGCAAACATACCTTAGGCTCCAAGAAATGTGCTCCAGGACAGTTACTCACGTGCTGACGGAGCTCGGCCACCTCCAGAGAGAGTCCCTGCAGGCGATGAGTCAAATCCTGAACCGACACCATGATGGAACAGAAAAATCTTTCCTTAGAGAATTTGCTGTCTGGACTTACTGTTATGTTCTGCTACTAAAGCTAAGGAAAGAGAGGAGATCTGTCCCTACTATAAGACTCAGCTGAATCCCTACGATGTAACAGGGAACCTGATCCTGCGATCAGACCTGCTAAAGTCCTAATCTAGTCTGTACGAAGACCTATAGATGTGGGGAGGGAATCCCTGCAAGTACTAAGGACTGGGAGGAATATGGGACACCTCCTAACAGAAATAGTAGCAGACAGACGAACAAACAAAATAGATAGAACATAGAGGTCCGTAGACCAAGCAAACTAACAGAGCTAGATACAGAGCACAGGCTAGCTAGAAAGTAGATATACAATGAAGTCCAGCAAAGCCAGAAGGGCGGAGCAGGACTAAATAGGCCAACAAGGTCATGTGACCAGCAAAGGAAAAAAAACCTAACAGCAAGGTTCTAACACCACACTGTGACCCTAAGAACTCAATATGTGATGTTGCTTGCTATTTCCTTCCCTGTAGTGTTTTCATGGTCTTGCCTAAATACCCTGTTTGTTTTTGGCCAAAAAGGCTTAGTCCTGGAGTACTAAACTTTTACTAGGGGGAATTGTGTCACCCCAGGCCTGGATGCCACAAATAATAAAGGCTGTGTCTGAGAGCAGGAGGGAGGTTCCCTGGTTAGGGACAATTAGCATACAGCACCTCCTGTCCCAGGCCAGTAGGGGGAGCTGGCTGCCCCTATAAAAGCTGGAACTGGGGGCAGGGTTAGAGAGAACTAGACGACCTAGCTCAGGAGTGAGACTAGTCCCAGAGAAGGAGGGACAGTTCAGCTGTAGCTGAGGAGGTCGTGAGGCAGTGGAGAAGCCACGAGCCAGGGACGTACGGCGCGGAGAGCCTGTCCTGGCAGATAGAGAACCATCTAACCGGACATTGGGGTCCGAGGCTGTAAAGACTCTAAGTCTAGCAGCAGAGAACCAATCCGCGGGGGATTTCATGTCCTTTGGCCTAGAATGCTCGGAGGCTCCGCCACAACAGAAGGGACCAGCAAAGCCAAGAGAGGCCAGAGGTAAAAGGAGCCCAAGTTGCAAGCCATATGGGTGAAAATACACGGCACGCTCAGGGACGTGGGCTATTTTACCACAAAAGGGGGAAATAGTCAGAAAGAGCTTAGAGAGCACGGTAGGCCTACACCCTCACCCTGACCAGAGGGGCTTCCCGAGTGTTCTCAGACATCCAGGCCCCCTTCTAGCCGGGTATTCTGGTTGTATCATTACCATCTGTCATAATAAAGACCCTGAACTGTTTAAGCGGACTCTGTATTCTGACCATCGCGGACGGAACTATCACCCCCAACAGCCACCTACATTGCACTGGGGCTACACTTCTCCCGTGGGGAGTTATCCTACCTCTGTGCTGCACACCAACACCAGCCCCAGCGGCCTGCCCTGCAGCGGCGGTTATCCCTGACCGCAATCCACGGGTGGCGTAGTCAGACATTTAAAGCACTGTTTGATAGACCGCTATTTGGTCTGACCACCCTGAGCCACGGGACCAGGCTGCCACCACTACTACCCCCAGCATCGTACAGAGGCCCGGTCTCGAGTGCCCAGCGGCCCAGGGGGCGAGTCACAGTGCTTTCGGTCAACCCAAAAGGTTAATAAAATTTAAGCCTGAATATTTAAGAAAATTAGGTTTTGTCTTTCTTAGGAGAATATCCATGTGTGCAGAATTATTATGAAACTAAATGAAAAACGTAAATTTTCCCATATCAATTGTTTATTCTCATCTGTTAAAGTGACAATAATAACCAACAACTCAAAATGTCCAAAAATAAATTTCTGACATTTAAACAAATATATATCAGTGACCAATATAAACGCCCATTTTTGCATAACAGTCATAAGCCTTCCATTCATCAGTTTCTTCATCTTGACAATTGACTTTGTGGCCAGCATCAAGCACAGCCTCCCAGACACTGTTGACTGTTTTCCTTCACCATAAATCTCACATTTTAGAAGGGCCCACACGTTCTAAATAGGGTTTAGGTCAGGTGAGGAAGGGGCCATGTCATTATTATTTCATGGTACTGTGGCACCCCATGGGCCGGTTGCCACAGAAGTGTTGCCTCCTTCACCGGAGGTGATATTACGCTTGCAAGCAGGAGGAGCTCCCCACGTCAGGTAAACCCCACATGCACGCACAAGTTCTGATCTCTTACCTGAAGAGGGAGCTCTACACCCTTTTTTGGGGAGCTGCCTTTTCTGGTTGGGGGGAGGAGTTAGTTAGTGAGTGTGAGAGGGAAGGGAGAGAGGGAGAAAGTAGCACAGAGAGAGAAGGAGAAAGTTCTGGGGAGCAGAGCACATGAAGAGCTCACCCCAGGCAGCGGAGCAGAGGACGCCAGAGTCCTGGGTTGTACAGGGATTGCACGTCCCGGCAACTGGATCTGGGGGACAGGAAACTGCAAGTTTTCTGGCCACAAGCAGAAGCCCGGCAGCACAGCGGTATAACTAGAGCCTGGAGCTGCACCCAAGATGGCAGTACCCATTATAGATTCGCACTGTCTGCTAGTACGGCGCTTAGGGCAGGAGTGAAGAAGAGGGACCGCAGAGTAGCTCACAGGCAGCGGGGCCCGCAATGGAGAAGCGCAGCAGGCAGGCCTCCAAACCCACCTGACAGGGCGGACTCCAACTGCTTCTGACTCGTCCTCTGGGCCGCGGGGCACTCGAGACCGGGCCTCTGTACGATGCTGGGGGTAGTAGTGGTGGCAGCACGGTCCCGTCGCTCAGGGTGGTCAGACCAAATGGCGGTCTAGCAATCAGTGCTTTAAATGTCCGACTACGCCACCCGTGAATTGCGGTCAGGGATAACCGCCGCTGCTGGGCAGGCCGCTGGGGCTGGTGTTGGTGTGCAGCACAGAGGTAGCATAACTCCCCACGGGAGGAGTGTAGCTCCAGGGTAGTGTAGGTGGATGTTGGGGGTGATAGTTCCGTCCGCGACGGTCAGAATGCAGAGTCCGCTTAAACAGTTCAGGGTCTTTATTATAACAGATGGTAATGACCCAACAACAGTACCGGCTAGAAGGGGGCCTGGATGTCTGAGAACACTCGGGAAGCCCCTCTGGTCAGGGTGAGGGTGTAGGCCTACCGTGCTCTCTAAGCTCTTTCTGACTATTTCCCCCTTTTGTGGTAAAATAGCCCACGTCATTGAGCGTGCCGTGTATTCTCACCCGTATGGCTTGCAACTTGGGCTCCTTTTACCTCTGGCCTCTCTTGGCTTTGCTGGTCCCTTCTGTTGTGGCGGAGCCTCCGGGCTTTCTAGGCCAAAGGACATGAAATCCCTTGCGGATTGGTTCTCTGCTGCTGGACTTAGAGTCTTTACAGCCTCGGACCCCAATGTCCGGTTAGATGGTTCTCTATCTGCCAGGACAGGCTCTCCGCGCCGTACGTCCCTGGCTAGCAGTTCCTCCACTGCCTCACGACCTCCTCAGCTACAGCTGAACTGTCCCTCCTTCTCTGGGACTAGTCTCACTCCTGAGCTAGGTCGTCCAGTTCTCTCTAACCCTGCCTCCAGTTCCAGCTTTTATAGGGGCAGCCAGCTCCCCCTACTGGCCTGGGACAGGAGGTGCTAATTGTCCCTAACCAGGGAACCTCCCTCCTGCTCTCAGACACAGCCTTTATTATTTGTGGCATCGAGGCCTGGGGTGACACATTCCCCCCTAGTAAAAGTTTAGTACTCCAGGACTAAGCCTTTTTGGCCAAAAACAAACAGGGTATTTATGCATGACCATGAAAACACTACAGGGAAGGAAATAGCAAGCAACATCACATATTGAGTTCTTAGGGTCACAGTGTGGTCTGTGACCGGGTGTCCATTTCACCAACACAAGGGGAGCCTTAACCAGGTGGGGGTCTGTCCTTGCCCCGAGTCCTTGACAGTCTTTATTTCATTCCATTGGTTAAGCTCCGAACATATTTTACAAGAAAGTCCCGGTTACTCAAAGTTCATAACCTGTTAGTCCATATAGTCAACTGAAAGAAACTGAAAAAACATAATTACTGGTCATACAATTAACTGTTTAAACATTTGGCAACTATTTATAAGGGTTATTTACAGTTCTTTACACACCCTATATTTTCCAGCGAGCGGGTATCTGCCCCCTAGTGCTCCGGGTTGACCTGCGTAACCCACTGTCTGGTGGTGGTCTAACCTGGCTTTTCCCTCTAGCATTTAGGGTACGGCTACTAGCTGGGTTTACAGGAAGTGCAGGCAGCTGTCTGCGGGTCCTTTGGCTTACCGCAGGCATGGCAGGCTCACTGTCAGCAGAGGGTTGACTCTCCTGGGCTGCTGGCATGGGTTCTTCTGCCTCTGGGGCTGCTTGTTCTTCTGATTCTTCCTGCTCTCCTATAGGTTCCTGCTGGGTTGGTTGAAGGAAGTGTAGGACGGGTACCACTATTGCGTTGTTTATCCGAGTCCAGGACCGGGGGAACTCCCCAAGAACTGTGCTGATCATTTCTTCCTTGTCCTCTGCGGGTTCAAGGTCATCTTGATCTACTCCTGCACTCTGTAGTTGCTCGGGGCACCTTTTTAGGTGGTCTCTGGAGACGGTGCTAGTGGTTTCTCCTCCATCCTTGGTAATTACGCATACCTTCGGGTTGTTGTGGTCGGACTGCAGTATTGTGTACTGGTCTCTTTCCCACTGGTCATCCAGCTTGTGAAGCCTTCTCTTCCGCTTCAGGACCTGCTCACCAGGTTCCAGGGGACCAGCAGGGGCGTGTTGGTTGAAGAGCCTCTCTTGCTTTTCTCTCGCTTGAGCCAGACTCCTCTCCACACTCTCCTGTACCTTCTTGTACTGTAGCCGCCGTTCCGTATCCCAGTCCGCGTCTGGGGAGGTGTCCTCAGGTGTCAGGACTCCCATCTCCAGGTCTACTGGCAGCTTACCTGGTCTTGCTCACATCAGGTAAGCCGGAGTGCAATTTGTAGCATTCACCGGGATATGGTTGTATAAGTCTATCAGGTCTGGCAGCTTCTCCGGCCACAGGCTGCGTTCTTCCAGGGGCAACGTCTTGAGGAGATCAATGACGATATTATTCATTTTCTCACACAGCCCGTTGGTTTGCGGGTGGTAAGGCGTTGTCCGAATCTTCTTACAGCCGTAGAGGTTGCAGAACTCCTGGAAAATTTCCGCCTCGAACTCTGAACCTTGATCTGTCAAGACCTGTTCCGGATACCCGTGTGGACGGCAGAAGTGTTGTTGGAATGCTCTGGCCGCTGTCTTGGCTGTCAAGTCTTAAATAGGAACCACCACCAGGAACCGGGAATAGTGATCCACTATTGTCAGGGCATAGACATAGCCCGACCGGCTTGGAGCCAAGTTCATATGATCCAGAGCTACCAGCTCAAGAGGCTGCCTGGTGACGATGGGCCTCAAGGGTGTCTTCTGGCTGGTACGGTCCTTCCTTCTGAGGTTACATGGGCCACAGTCCCTGCACCAATTCTCTATGGCCCCTCTCATACCGATCCAGAAGAACCACTCTCTCAGCAGGAACTCCAGTTTCTTCCACCCGAAGTGTCCCGCTTTGTCATGGTAGGCCTCCAGGACCATTGCCGCATCTCGTCTTGGGACCACTACTTGCCAGGTCAGCTCGTGCGTCCGATGGTTGACAAGCCTTCTGCACAGCTTACCTTCGTAGAGGAATAGCCTGCTTTTCTCCTTCCATAACTGCTTGGCTTCCTCTGGAGCATCCGGGCCAGGGCTAGCGTCTGCCTGGGTTAACATATCTTTCACCAGGCGAATTGCAGGGTCACTATCTTGCGTTTCAGCCCAGCCGTGGTGGGGTAAGGGGTTGAACATGATGGTGGCTTCCGGCTGGCATACGCTATCACTCGTTCCCTGCCCTGTTGATTTTGGGACAGTACGGCTCCTAGCCCCACATTACTGGCATCGGTGTGGAGGATAAAAGGCTGGCCATAATCAGGGTAGGCCAGAATTTCATCCCCCGTGAGGGCCATTTTCAGCTGGCGGAAGGAATCCTCTACCAACTTATCCCACTTGAAGGGTGGCTTGTGACTTCTGGATTTAGACTGACCTATCAGGAGGTCCAGCATTGGAGCTGCCCTCTTAGTGAACCCGGGGATGAACCTTCGGTAGTAGCCTACCAACCCGAGGAATTGCCTCACTTCTTTGATGTTAGAGGGGCTTGGCCAGCTCTTGATGGCTATAACCTTCTCGGGGTCGGGGGCTACTCCCTCAGCACTCACCACGTGCCCCAGGTACTGTACCTTTGGTTTCAACAGGTGACATTTTGAGGGTTTCACTTTCAGGCCATAGCCTGCCAGGGCTTTGAACACCTCTGTCAGGTGTTTTAGATGGTCCTCGTAGGTCTTCGAATATACAATTACGTCGTCCAAGTAAAGTAGGACCGTCTCAAAGTTTCGGTGCCCTAGGCAGCATTCCATCAGCCTCTGGAAGGTCCCAGGTGCGTTGCAGAGCCCGAAGGGCATACAGTTGAATTCACTTAATCCCATCGGGGTGGTGAAGGCGGTCTTCTCCTTGTCAGCCTCTCCCACAGGAACCTGCCAGTACCCGCTAGTAAGGTCCAAAGTAGAGAAGAAATTAGCTGATTTTAGGGCTGCTAAAGACTCCTCTATTCTAGGTAACGGGTATGCGTCTTTGTGGGTGATACGATTAATTTTTCTATAGTCCACGCACATTCTCATGGTACCGTCTTTCTTTTTTACCAGAACCAAAGGGGCTGCCCAGGGGCTACAGCTGTCCCTGATCACTCCCGCATCTTTCATCTCTCTTAGCATGCCCTTTGCATTCTGATAATGTGCAGGGGGTACCGGTCTGTGTCTCTCCTTTATCAGTGGGTGGTTCCCCGTGGGGATGTGGTGTTCTACCCCCTTCACTTGGCCGAAATCTAACGGGTGCTTGCTAAAAACTCTTTCATATTCGCGCACCACCCGATAGACTTCTTGTTTCTGATGCAGGGGAGTGGAGTCAGCACCCATGTGGAGTTTCTGGCACCAGTCCTCCTTGTGTTTCTGGTAGCCATTACCCTCCACCTGGGAAGATGGAGGCAAGGGTTCCACGGCCCTGACAGCATTATGTTCAACAGTATACAATTTGGCTAGTGTAGCGTACCGGGGCAAGTGTACTTCCCTTTCCCCAATGTTTAAGATCCGGATGGGCACCCTTCCATGGCGGACATCAACCACTCCCCGGGCGGTCAAAATGGTGGGCCTGCTGTCTGAGTACACGGGTTCTACCATGGCTTGGTAGTCTCTCCCTCTTAACCCGATTGCAGTCCGACACCAGATCATCATTTCACTTTTGGGAGGCATGGCAATGGGGAACGGGTCGCTCATCCTCACGCTACCGATCTCACCACCAGACAGTTCTACTAGTTGCCATCTCATCAGGGATCTTATCTCTTTCTGGAGGACCCTCTGTTGGCTGGAGCTATCATTCATTGCCACCTGCTGCAAAATTACAATTACGTCTGAAAGACAATTTTCAATCACGTTAGTACCCAAGGTTATTTTAGGGTGACTTTCTCGACGGTCAATGTCCACAATGATCACTCCCTGTGCCGGCAGTTCAACTTTACCAATCTTAATGGTCATCTCTCTGAACCCCACCTACGGCACAGGTTGGCCATTGCTGGCGATGATGCTTAAGTCATCGTCTGGATAACGAGTTATATCAGTGTCACTCCAGTACTGCTTGAAAAGTACGTAGGGGATGGTAGTCACTTGCGACCCGGTGTCCAGCAGTGCACTCAGGGGGATACCGTCTAGCACTACGGGTAAAACCGGGCTCCCCCCCCCACGTACTTATCGCGCCAATTAGACGGGCCTGATGACCTTATGCCTGGGGGTTGGCCCTCTGCCCCAAATCGGACCCATTTAAAGTACAGTACCTGGCTATGTGTCCTGGCTGGCTGCAACGGCGGCAAATCGGCTGTCCATCCTCAGTGTAACGGTCGGTGGGCCTCCCTCTGAATGACGGGATCCTTCTCCGTCGACGCCACGGGACATCCTCCGGACTGGAAGCCAGCTTGATTGGTCCTGACGGGTCCATCTGTAACGACTGTACGGTCCAGGTCAATGCAGCAACACTCTTTGTTAGTTCTTGGACCTGATGGTGCAGATATGCAGGCGGGGATGGGTTTAGGGCCTGTGCATCAGCCCCCACAAGGTCTGCGGGGTAGGGCGCTGCCTCCTGGTGTTAAGTGATGGCAGGGCGCCGGGAAGCTACAGCGCCACCTGATGCGGGTTCTCGGAGCACCCGTATGGCGCTATCCTTGAACTGTGCAAAAGTCAAATCGGGGTTCTGTAGGGCCATGAGGCGCAGTTGGGTTCTGTGGGCGCTGGACAGCAGACCTTCTATGAACTGGTCAGTCAATAGTTTATCTGTATCTTGCACGCTGCCAGGGTCAGCTTGCTTAATTGCTCCCAAGGCTTCCTGTAAATTTAGGGCATAATCTCTGATGCTATCCTGTGTCCGCTGCTTACATCCGTAGAACCGCATTTTAATTTCAGCTGAGGTGCGGGTGTCAAAGGTAGCCCGCAGCCGGGCCAAAATGTCCTTTACAGTCCTTTTTTCCTCAGCTGGCCATGATTTTACCTCCCGCTGGGCCGCACCAGTTAGCTGCCCTGTCAGTATGCTTACTTTCTGTTCTTCTGTCAGGGGATAAACTTTGAACAAGCTATATAGCCTTTCTTTAAAGTCGCTCAAGGTATGCGACTCGCCTGCATACTGGGGCAGCTAGGCCGCCCCAGGGATATAGGGCATGGAAAACGGCATCACAGCTGCAGCGGCTACGCTGGTGGTAGAGGGTACCTCCGCGTCCGACATCTTCCTCCCCCTTATTTAACCGTGGCCTACCTTCCGTTGATCCTCTTCCGTAGGCTGCGGCTCCGCTAGCGCTGCTCTGGGCGAGGACCTTGCGTTGTGTCCTATTGACGTCAGTGTCGCTCTCTCCCATTCCAGGACCTTGCGTAGTGTCCGGACGTGGGGCGGGGCTTCAGGTCTCGCGCGGTTTTGGTGTCCACGCCCCTCTTCTTCCCGCGCAGCGTCCCGAAGATGGCGCTTTTTGGTGGGAAACGGCCCCAAATGGCGGGAAACTTCACTCAGGTAGGTATAAAGTCTTTTCAGGCACGCAATACCCGTTTGTGGCGGGTTGGTCACAATCCTGCCGACTACGCCAAAGCTGACTCGCCCCCTGGGCCGCAGGGCACTCGAGACCGGGCCTCTGTACGATGCTGGGGGTAGTAGTGGTGGCAGCCCGGTCCCGTGGCTCAGGGTGGTCAGACCAAATGGTGGTCTAGCAATCAGTGCTTTAAATGTCCGACTACGCCACCCGTGGATTGCGGTCAGGGATAACCGCCACTGCAGGGCAGGCCGCTGGGGCTGGTGTTGGTGTGTAGCACAGAGGTAGGATAACTCCCCACGGGAGGAGTGTAGCCCCAGGGTAGTGTAGGTGGATGTTGGGGGTGATAGTTCCGTCCGCGACGGTCAGAATGCAGAGTCCGCTTAAACAGTTCAGGGTCTTTATTATAACAGATGGTAATGACCCAACAACAGTACCGACTAGAAGGGGGCCTGGATGTCGGAGAACACTCAGGAAGCCCCTCTGTTCAGGGTGAGGGTGTAGGCCTACCATGCTCTCTAAGCTCTTTCTGACTATTTCTCCCTTTTGTGGTAAAATAGCCCACGTCCCTGAGCGTGCCATGTATTCTCACCCGTATGGCTTGCAACTTGGGCTCCTTTTACCTCTGGCCTCTCTTGGCTTTGCTGGTCCCTTCTGTTGTGGCGGAGCCTCCGGGCTTTTTAGGCCAAAGGACATGAAATCCCTCTCAGATTGGTTCTCTGCTGCTGGACTTAGAGTCTTTACAGCCTCTGACCCCAATGTCCGGTAGGTGATTCTCCCTTTCTGCCAGGACAGGCTCTCGGCGCCGTACGTCCCTGACTAGCAGTTCCTCCACTGCCTCACAACCTCCTCAGCTACAGCTGAACTGTCCCTCCTTCTCTGGGTCTCACTCCTGAGCTAGGTCGTCCAGTTCTCTCTAACCCTGCCCCCAGTTCCAGCTTTTATAGGGGCAGCCAGCTCCCCCTACTGGCCTGAGACAGGAGGTGCTGTATGCTAATTGTCCCTAACCAGGGAACCTCCCTCCTGCTCTCAGACACAGCCTTTATTATTTGTGGCATCCAGGCCTGGGGTGACACACTTCCAGGCTGACCGTACCCTCCTGGACCTAGTGACCAGTGCCCCGGACTCCACAGCTTTCTCTGCAGTAAAGGTAACTGGACTGCATTACTCGTGTCTGTCTTCTTCTTCTGCACCTCCCCGCAGCTGTGCTATCACCGCGACTATCATCACTGCTGCCGCCCTGCTCTCTGCACCCTGTTTCCCCTACCGCCATCCTTCATACAAGCTTTCTCAGTCCCTGGGGGCCCGCTTCGCCTGTGGGAAGTGTTTCATCTCAGCTGCTACACCATCTATCCCCCAGAGCCCACACAGCAGCGCTGGTCATCCCTGACCAGGCACCACAGGTGGCGTCACATAAAGATTACAAATCCCTGTAAATACTCCCTTCATCTGCTCGGCCAGAGCCACGGAGCTGGGCCACTGCCACCGTGACCTCCCTGGAAGACTGCCAGCCCGGCTACCGAGTACCCTAGGCCCTCACGGCCGCTGCAGTACAGTAAAACCTTTACTGGCAGCTAAGCAGTGGAGACTTTGATGCTGTGATGGAGCATTGTCCTGCATAAAAATCATGATTTTCTTGAAAGATGACGACTTTTTCCTGTACTACTGCTTGAGTAAAGTGTTTTCTGAAAACTGGCAGTAGGTTTGGGAGTTGATTTTGAGTCCATCTTCAACCTGAAAAGATTTAACTAACTCATCTTTAATAATACCAGCCCATATCAGTACATCACATCCACCTTGCTGGCATCTGATTTGAAGTGGAGTTCTATGCCCATTACTGATCCATTCACGATCTTACGCATCTGGCATTGCCCATCAGTGATCAGTGCTTCATCACACTCTCCTATAGCTGCTTCCCTCTGCTGTGCTCCACACCGGGTTTTGTAAGTGGCCCGGCATTTTTTTCCATGTGCTTATCGGCCTACGCCAATATAAGGCTCGCCAAGACACACACCTGTGTCTTGGTATTAAGACTCTTAGTTTTACTGTGTCTTGTCTGTAGTCTCCAGTGCTTCTAGTACCTGGTACATACCTGTTTTTTTGTGTTCTGTCTGCCTGCAGCCTCCAGTGCTTCTAGTACCTACTCAATACCTGTTTTCTTGTGTCTTGTCTGCCTGTGGTGTCCAGTGCTTCTAGTCCTTGCCTGCTGCATCAACGTCCAGCATCTGTGTGCCCATGCAGATCTGAGCTTAGAGGATCCACCTCACAAGGTGAGCCCATAACACACGGACCCATCCATCTGGTCCATCAAGAGTCATTAATTTCATCAATTTATAAAACCTTTGAAAAATCTGTCTTCAGAAATTTCTTGTCCCAGTCTTGATGTTTCAACTATAATTGTGCACACAGTGTATATTCATAGCAGAAAAGCATGGCAATGACTAGATGCAATGGCCAATTTTTAAAACAATTTCTAGGTACAAAGAAAAGGGGGATTAGTGAAAGAGCTATAAGAATTGCATGAGGTAAAGTATTAATGAAACCAAAGTAAGAGGAAATTTTTATATTAGAATTGCTAAGTATACAAATATAGGATATGGCAGGATAAATAATTGATCTATGCAGATGAACTAAAATCATTACTCAGGACAAATTCAAATAAGTTCTCCAACAAAAAGAAGAAAGGGGTGTCTCTAGTGCCACTTGTTCGTGGCAGCTATCCTAGAAATTATTGTCTGTCCCTTTAAAATCCTTGAAATATGACTAGGGATAATGGACAAAGTAGGGAAACCTTCAAAATGTTGAGACACAGATAGTCTGACATCTTTTTTTGGGGCTCCTGTCCCTAATTAGTACTACTGTGCAGAGTACAAGTTGGCTGGGTTTGAATACTTGATGCATCTATAAGGGTTTATTGTTTTTCCTTATGTAGACCACCAGCTTGCATATGAAGCTTTTAAGGTCAGTCAGTATCCTTCAGAAAAAAGAGTATTTTTTCTCATTTTAAAGGCATCTACTGGAGATAGCTACCCTATAAGTCAATGTCGAACCTTTACTGAAAGAGCAATATCATAGTCCTTCTATGCAGCTGACGCGCCCCCTGGGCCATGTTGTTAGGGATACCCGGAGCCGGATCAGATGGGGGTTGTAGTCTCCGAGTGGCTGTGACCCGGTCCGTGCCCAGGGTGTCAAACTCAGTGTGCGGCAGTCCTTGCAGATGTTCTTAGTGTCGACTACGCCACCCGTTGATCTGCGGTCAAAAGGCCGCCGCTGCAGAATGGTCCGCTGAGGCTGGTGGTGTGTGTGCAGCTGTGGTAGTATAACCCCCAACGGGAGGGGTATAGCCTCAGGGGGTCAGACGTGGAGGATGGTGGTTGTGAAGGTGCAGCAAGGAGACTCAGAGTCAGGAGGTGCAGTTCAGGGTTTTTACTTACTGCTTTTCTGTTGGTCACTCTGGCCTTGAGTGACCACCCGAGCCGTGCTGCGTCCACCAGGTCCTGGACTCGGCCAACCCCCAGGCAATTCTGGAGCGTAGTCCTGAGCTCCTTTCTGACTCTCCCTTCCTCTGGCCGTTCCCACCAGGGATCCACTTATGGCCGGCTCCCTCGGGTCTCTTGTTGGTCAAGCCTCCTCAGGGCTCCCTGACCCTATGCTTGGTGTGCCTTTCTAGTGGATTTGGTGAGGGTCGTGGCAGATCCTGCCCACAACCTCCGGTTCCTGGCTAAGGTGTGCTTTGGCCTCTGCCAGCTTGGGTTCCGGTACCCTTGTGCGCCAACCCCTCACCCTTCTGTCCTTATTCTGGGATCTTGGGGTTCCTTCTTGTTTCCTCTCTGGGTCCTTCTCTCTCTCTCTCTCAGCAGGCTTTGTTCTGGAGCTGGGCCCAGCCGGAGCCACAGCTCCCTGTCAGCCCTCCTGGCTGAACTCCTCTGCTCTGCTCCTCAGGTTAAACTCTCACTGACTGACCCTGTTCTAAGATGGTGCCCACCTTATATACTCCCTCTATGTGTGAGCTCAGGTGACCAGCACCCAATGAGCTCCTATCTTTACCCAGACTACTCCCCCTATCTGCCCCTACACTACTGGGATGTTCCACCCCCCTCCCACTCCAGCCAGGGACAGACGCTGTCGTACCTGCACATATACTGGTGGGAGTACCGTTGATCTGTCCCCCGGAAATGGGATGTATGTAGTGCATGCAGCCTACTAGCTCAGTTCCACACTCCATCCTTACCCGGGAGTGGAATACCACACCTCTGGCTTGAGGTGCAATACCCCTGTAGCAGCCGAATCCTCAGGGTGCTACATTCCCCCCTGGTAAATCACAGCACGTCCTCGGGCTGTAAAAGAATAAAAACATCCACAAACATACAATTTTTTTCAAAACATCATAAACATATAAAACAATATATATATTATCAGCATAAAACTTTTTCAGATAAACATTCTTGTTCCTCCGGCCACGGTGCAACTTGTGACCGGGTAAAGTGCAACAGTCTCTTGTAGTAATAACAACAGTTTCCTATAAAACCGGTAGGGGGCACTTTAAGAAGCGCAACTATATACAAGGGGAGGTGGCCGCTCTCAGTCCTCGGCCAGTGGGGAAAAAGGGATGGCTGCTCACAGTCCTCAGCCTGTGGGGAGATGGGACACACTGGAACAGTTCACTGGTCCCAACGAGGACTATATTTTAACTAGCAGCAGTACTTATAACAGTTCTCATACCCCGACGGGTAACTATATACAGTGCTCCTACTGTACATCAGTGGCGACGTCCTCCTGGGGGGTCCCACTCAAACTGCGCCTCCTCTAACGAGAGCGGGGTCATCTTGACGGGCGCCGGAACCGGGATTAGGGGCTCCTCCAGAGGTCTTTCTTTCCGGAGTCGGGGATGGTGGAACTCCGGCGGCCACACAAAGGGCTGCCCATCCGGGCATGTATGCTGGGCAAATAGGTCTTCAACCAGGTGTGGCGCTGTGGATGTTGAGGGCGCGGCGGTGGTAGCGGCGCCCGGATTGACCAGGCCTTGCGACCAGGCCTGGGGCACCCTGAATGTAAAGGGCACCGTGAAGACGGCGGCGCCCGGGGTTACCTGGCCCAGTGACCAGGCCGGTGGCTCAGTGGAGGTAGAGGGCGCTGTTGGCACTGCGGCACCCGGGGGCACTCGGCCTTGCGACCAGGCCGGTGGCGTCTCCTGCTTGGCCGCGCTCTGGATCGAGGCGCGTGACGTCACAGGGGGCGTGGTCGCGGCTCCGGCCGCTTGAGGCCTAGCTTGGAGCGATGACGCAGTGGCTACGGGAACGGTGAGTGGGGCTTCGGGCTCTGCGACGGGGAGCTGGGGCAGGTTTACGGCTTCTGGGCACGGGATATTGTCGTCCCCATTACCTGCCTTCATCTCTTCGGCTCCCTCCGCGGCGTCGTCTCCGGCCGTCGTCCCTCCTTCGCCGTCCTCAGAGGTGGACTTGCTCCTCGCTGCGGGTGGCATGCTTCGCTGGCAGGCTCCAGCCTGCAGGGCCATCTCTCGGGTCCACTCCGCCAGCGTTTCCTGCTGCACCTGGGACATCCTTCGTGCGAGGCCCTCCAGCGCGGTCTGTGCACGCTCCCGGTCTCGGGGGAGCTGTGCCAGGATCTCCAGCAGGCCCTCCGGAGTGGCGGCTTGCAACAGGCTCCTGACCACAGGGTCGGTGCTGCCTGACTCTCCCTCCATCTCCGGGTGCGTTCTCTCTGGACTCCTCTCCAGACTCCTCATCTCCGGGTGCGCTCTCTCCAGACTCCTCCAGGCTGCACCCATCTTCTCTCTTTTGTTCCGTCTCCGCCCACATTGGGGGTCGTCCTGGGGCAACTTTGTGATTGCCAGTTCCAGGGGCAGTTCCTTCACGCTGATGGACATATCAATCATCACAGTCTCTGCTGGTGGGGGCGGTTTCCACTTTTGGCGCCATTTCCGATCCTGGCCCACGATGGGAGGTGGCCTCTTGCCATCCTCTGGCACGCCCATAATGGCGTTCGCTCTGCCAAGGCGGGAAATCTTCTGAAATGGCGGGAATCTTCTCCCAGTGGCGGGAAACTCTGTGGATGGCGGGAAAAGACTGCAGATGACGGGCAAATGGCGGGAACTGATCCGAGATGGCGTCCGATGGCGGGGACCCTCTGGAATTGGCGGGAGACTTCTTTTTGAGGTAAATGCGAATTTTTCTTCAGGCACGCAGTACCCGGTTGTTGCGGGCACGTGATCCTGCCGACTACGCCAAAGTTCACGCGCCCCCTGGGCCATGTTGTTAGGGATACCCGGAGCCGGATCAGATGGGGGTTGTAGTCTCCGAGTGGCTGTGACCCGGTCCGTGCCCAGGGTGTCAAACTCAGTGTGCGGCAGTCCTTGCAGATGTTCTTAGTGTCGACTACGCCACCCCTTGATCTGCGGTCAAAAGGCCGCCGCTGCAGAATGGTCCGCTGAGGCTGGTGGTGTGTGTGCAGCTGTGGTAGTATAACCCCCAACGGGAGGGGTATAGCCTCAGGGGGTCAGACGTGGAGGATGGTGGTTGTGAAGGTGCAGCAAGGAGACTCAGAGTCAGGAGGTGCAGTTCAGGGTTTTTACTTACTGCTTTTCTGTTGGTCACTCTGGCCTTGAGTGACCACCCGAGCCGTGCTGCGTCCACCAGGTCCTGGACTCGGCCAACCCCCAGGCAATTCTGGAGCGTAGTCCTGAGCTCCTTTCTGACTCTCCCTTCCTCTGGCCGTTCCCACCAGGGATCCACTTATGGCCGGCTCCCTCGGGTCTCTTGTTGGTCAAGCCTCCTCAGGGCTCCCTGACCCTATGCTTGGTGTCCCTTTCTAGTGGATTTGGTGAGGGTCGTGGCAGATCCTGCCCACAACCTCCGGTTCCTGGCTAAGGTGTGCTTTGGCCTCTGCCAGCTTGGGTTCCGGTACCCTTGTGCGCCAACCCCTCACCCTTCTGTCCTTATTCTGGGATCTTGGGGTTCCTTCTTGTTTCCTCTCTGGGTCCTTCTCACTCCTCTCTCTCTCTCTCAGCAGGCTCTGTTCTGGAGCTGGGCCCAGCCGGAGCCACAGCTCCCTGTCAGCCCTCCTGGCTGAACTCCTCTGCTCTGCTCCTCAGGTTAAACTCTCACTGACTGACCCTGTTCTAAGATGGTGCCCACCTTATATACTCCCTCTATGTGTGAGCTCAGGTGACCAGCACCCAATGAGCTCCTATCTTTACCCAGACTACTCCCCCTATCTGCCCCTACACTACTGGGATGTTCCACCCCCCTCCCACTCCAGCCAGGGACAGACGCTGTCGTACCTGCACATATACTGGTGGGAGTACCGTTGATCTGTCCCCCGGAAATGGGATGTATGTAGTGCATGCAGCCTACTAGCTCAGTTCCACACTCCATCCTTACCCGGGAGTGGAATACCACACCTCTGGCTTGAGGTGCAATACCCCTGTAGCAGCCGAATCCTCAGGGTGCTACACAGCCAACCAATACCTTGCTCTGTCCTGATGAGGGGTAAGAACACCCAAAAGATCTGTCTAGCAATGACTTTTCTTTTGGAGCAGATTGTGGTTTGGGTATTGTCCTTAGTACTATTGCATGGCTTGGTCATGATTCAGACATTGACTTTTAGAGTAGCTATCTCTAGTAAATGAGGCTAGAAAGACAGAGATCTTTTTCTTCTAGAGTAGATCTAATTGGATTGTATTTTTTTCCATGGAGCATAGCGGGGTCTGTAAGACTACATATGCTGGCTGTGGGTCAATGCAAAAGCATACAAAATGTATAGACCTCTTGCAAAGTCATCTCATCCAGGTAATCAATACACTTCTCTCCAATGAAAACCCTGAAAAAACGGTATGTGGATGGGTGATTTCTCTAGTTTCTCTAGGCTCAAAAATAGAGTCAGACGTTGATTTATTGAGTAGCTTCTGTCATTGGTGTCAGCAAAGAGACAGCTTTTGTCTTTTTAGGGTAGAGGCATTTTTGAAGACAGCTATGCTGAGGAGTAGAATGTGATTCTTCTCAGATAGATACCAGGACCAGAGATCTGAATGCTTCTTTCAGTTAAGAATCATATACTTTATAGATGTAACTCAACCTTGATTAAAAAGGTAGATACTTAATTCACCAATTTAAACCCTTATGCAATTGATCATGAGTGATCAAACTTAGACTAGATTACCAATGTTCATTAGTTTATATAGCATCAGCATATTACACAGTGCTTTAGAAACCTAGTCATCACATCCTCTCACCTTGGTTCCCTATTAGCATTGGGAGATAAGCAGAATACCCAGAGGAAACCCACAAAACATAAGTAGAACATACAAACTTCAAACAGACGTTTTCCTTGGTCGAATGTAAACCCAAGATCCCAGAACTGCAAATCAACAATGCTAACCACTGAGCTTGAAAGATCAAACTTGGAATTTTAGGGACCACCAGCGGAAGTTGGCAGGAGATTGTTGCTATCTTGTACATTTTCTACACTTTCTTCCACCACTGGCTAGCACATGCTTGGCCGTGCCTTCCAAACAGGGGACAGATTGAGGCAGTGAAAGACATGCTCATATTTTCATGTGCACAACAAAATAAATAAAATAAATCTAGAAAATGAAAGTCATACATTGGAGTTGAAGCTATCTCACTGTCTGTTGGGTATTTCGACATGAAAACACAAGAGGCAGAGCAACTGGTAGAGGAGTATCCATCACCTCTAGGAGAGCATGCCAACATCTTTCGAGATCGACAAGATATTCCTCTGCCAAAGGATAAAGTGAACAAAGCCGTGTTCTGAGCTGTTCATACAATGAAGGTCTATTTGCTTTCATTACACCTGACTTCCAACACATGTAAGGCAATTAACTTTTCATTGTTAAAATAGCAAGTGCCAGGTGGTGCCAAATCTCAGAATAGAAGAAATTAGACTGCAGCAATGTGATAAACTGAAATTTTTCAGACATTTTCTATAATTTTTTTTTTTAGTACATTTTCACTTGAATTTTATGGTTCATGCATGATTTATGTTAGTCACGTAGAACAGTTTTGTGTCTTTTTTTACTTATTTTTTTCAACCCGACTGGAGTTGATCATAAAGGACAAGTATAAAAAAAAGGACAAATCATGTGACGTACATATTGCAGAATTTTAGCTGTTGATTAAAGTGGCTGTCCACTTTTTTTTATCTTAAAAAAATATTTTTGCAGTCTTTATATCATTTTAGGAACTCGTTTCTTTTTAAGGATTTATGCACATGGTCATATTATGTCAATATTCAGTTTCTTTCAAAATTATATGTACTGATAATATATAAAATCCTATGGATCAACCTGTACAGACAAATGTGTCCAAATTCATACAGATGCAGTATTATGTAGTCTGTAAACAAAGCCTTCAGCTAGGAAAAAACTTATAATGATGCTGTACTACAGTGCCGCAGAGAGCACCATATGGCATCACACAGACTAAAGGGACCCTGTATGTCTTCATTCTCTACCGTGTGCCAAACCATACTTTAATCACCATGCCCAGGTCCACTGCTGAATCTCAAATGTTACCTTAGTGACTAATATTGGCTCCAGCGCTGACATCACATTAACAGCACCGCAGCCAATCACTGATCTCAGCAGCTCTGATTGTGCTCTGATTCAAAAAGTAAACTTGTTGTGTGATTGCATTTGCATCTATTTCCAGGTTTCAAGTAAACATTTGCTGCTTCTCGCCCTTTTCACTCTTTATTGCTTAATAACATTTTATTAAAGATAAAAATGATTACAAACAAAATAAGGAAACATAAGGGTGAGAGGTTAATGATCCGAACACTATAAATTATTTTAGCATGGCATTGTTGAGTTGTTGTAAAGGTTATAATCTCCTTTAAATAAAACCGTATTGTATGCGATAACCTCAAGACTACAGAAACTGAGAACACAATAATACAAAAGGCTTACTCCCATTTCCTTATCTTTTGACTTGCAATAATACCAGTATTGTCAAAGTGTGAGAAATGGCAAAACCTATTTCTTGTAATATGGAACCATTGTATGAGTGTTATCACTGTTACTTCCCTGAAAAGAAACTGAAACATGGAAAATATAGGTGCAGGCCATGCAGGTGTTGTGGTTTCACTGGCCTCAGTATTTCATAATATAAGGTCCAATTAACTCCTTTACCCCCGAAGGCTGTTTGCACGTTAATGATCAGGCCCATTTTTACAATTCTGACCTGTGTTAATTTATGAGCTAGTAACTCTGAAACATTAGAAAGGATCCCACTGATTCTGAGAATGTTTTTTCATGACATATTGTACTTCATGACACTGGTAAAATTTATTTGATATGACTGGCATTTATTTGTGAAAAAATTGGAAATTTGGCAAAAATTTTGAAAATTTTGCAATTTTCAAAGTTTTAATTTTCATGTCCTTAGATCAGAAAGATATGTCACACAAAATAATTAATAAATAACATTTCCCACATGTCTACTTTACATCAGCACAATTTTAGAACCAAATTTTTTTTCTTAGGAAGTTATAAGGGTTAAAAGCTGACCAGAGATTTCTAATTTTTCCAACAAAATGTACAAAATAATTTTTTTAGGGACCACATCACATATGAAGTGAATTTGAGGGGCCTTTATGACAGAAAAACCCCAAAAGTGATGCCATTCTAAAAACTGCACCCCTCAAGGTGCTCAAAACCACATTCAAGAAGTTTATTAACCCTTCAGGTGCTTCACAGGAATTTTTGGTATGTGGAAGAAAACAATGAACATTTTACTTTTTTTCACAAAAATGTTACTTTAGACCCAAAATTTTTTATTTTTTGCAAGGGTTACAGGAAAAAATGGACTCCAGAGTTTGTTGTGCAATTTCTCCTGAGCACGCTGATACCCCATATGTGAAGAAAAAACACTATTTTCGCTCGGAAGGGAAGGAGCGCTATTTGACTTTTTGAATGTAAAATTTATTTGAAAAATTAGCGGACGCCATGTTGCGTTTGGAGAGCCCCTGATGTGCCTAAACAGTGGAAACCCCCCACAAGTGACACCATTTTGGAAACTAGACCCCTCAGGGAACTTATCTAGATGTGTGGTGAGCACCTTGAACCCCAAGGTGCTTCACAGAAGTTAATAACATTGAGACGTAAAAATATAATTTACAGATTTTTCCCACAAAAATGTTTTTCAGCCCCAAATTTAGCATTTTCATAAGGATAATAGGAGAAATTGCACCAAACTATTTGTTGTGTAATTTCTCCTGAGTAAGCAGATACCCCATTTGTGGGGGAAAACCACTGTTTGTGCGCACGGTAGGGTTCTGAAGGTAAGAAGCACCATTTCACTTTTTGAATGTAAAATTTGCTTGAATAATTAGTGGACGACATGTCACGTTTGGGGAGCCCCTGATGTCTCTAAACAGTGGAAACCCCCCACAAGTGACACCATTTTGGAAACTATACCCCTCAGGGAACTTATCTAGATGTGTGGTGAACACATTGAACCCCCAAGTGCTTCACATAAGTTTATAAAGTGAAGCTGTGAAAATAAAAAAATCCTACTTTTCTCACAAAAATGTTTTCTAGCAGCAAATTTTTTATTTTCAAAGGAATAAGAGGAGAAAATGGACCCCAAAATTTGTCATGCAATTTCTTCTGAGCACGCAGATACCCCATATGTGGGAGAAAACTGTATTGTTTTAGTGCATGGCAGGGCTCAGAAAGGAAGGAGTGACATTTTGGAATACAGACTTTGATGGAATGATCTGCAGGTGTCATATCGCGTTTGTAGAGCCCCTGATGTGTCTAAACAGTGGAAAACCCCCACAAGTGACCCCATTTTGGAAACTAGGCCCCTCAAGGAATTTATTTAGATGTGTGGGGAGCACCTTGAACCCACAGGTGCTTCACAGAATTTTACACCATAGATCTGTAAAAATGAACAAAATATATTTTTCCCACAAAAATGTTGTTGTAGCCCCCAACATTTTCATTTTCACAAGGATAGCAGGAGAAAATAGACCCCAAAATTTGTTGTGCAATTTCTCCTGAGTACGCCGATACCTGATATGTGGTCGAACATTACTTTTGAGGCACAGTACAAAGCTCAGAAGTGGAGAAGCGCCATATTGGATTTCATACTTTGCTGGCCTGGTTTGACGGTGCTACAGTGCCTACAAGTAGTATTCAACCCCCTGCAGATTTAGCTGGTTGACACATGCGGAATTAACTTGGCATTGTGACATTTGTACTGTAGATCAGCCTGGAAGTGGGGAAATGCACTGCAGCAAATTTTTTTTTTTTTTTTTTTTTTAAACGTTAAAAGTTAATTCAGAGTGTCATTTATTATTCAACCCCTCAAACCACAAGAATTCTGTTTGGTCCCCCTAAAGTATTAAGAAGTAGTTCAGGCACCAAGAATAATGAGCTTCACATGTGTGGATTAAAGATCTCTTTTGCCAGCCTTTTCTGACTATTTAAGACCCTCCCCAAACTTGTGAACAGCACTCAGACATGGTCAACATGGGAAAGACAAAGGAGCATTCCAAGGCCATCAGAGACAAGATCGTGGAGGGTCACAAGGCTGGCAAGGGGTACAAAACCCTTTCCAAGGCGTTGGGCCTACCTGTCTCCACTGTTGGGAGCATCATCCATAAGTGGAAGGCTTATGGAACTACTGTTAGCCTTCCACGGCCTGGACAGCCTTTGAAAGTGTCCTCCCGTGCCGAGGCCAAGCTTGTCCGAAGAGTCAAGGCTAACCCAAGGACAACAAGGAAGGAGCTCCGGGAAGATCTCATGGCAGTGGGGACATTGGTTTCAGTCAATACCATAAGTAACGTACTCCACCGCAATGGTCTCCGTTCCAGACGAGCCCGTAAGGTACCTTTACCATCAAAGCGTCATGTCAAGGCTCGTCTACAGTTTGCTCATGATCACTTGGAGGACTCTGAGACAGACTGGTTCAAGGTTCTATGGTCTGATGAGACCAAGATCGACATCTTTGGTGCCAACCACACACGTGACGTTTGGAGACTGGATGGCACTGCATACGACCCCAAGAATACCATCCCTACAGTCAAGCATGGTGTTGGCAGCATCATGCTGTGGGGCTGTTTCTCAGCCAAGGGGCCTGGCCATCTGGTCCGCATCCATGGGAAGATGGATAGCACGGCCTACCTGGAGATTTTGGCCAAGAACCTCCGCTCCTCCATCAAGGATCTTAAGATGGGTCGTAATTTCATCTTCCAACAAGACAACGACCCAAAGCACACAGCCAAGAAAACCAAGGCCTGGTTCAAGAGGGAAAAAGTCAAGGTGTTGGAGTGGCCTAGTCAGTCTCCTGACCTTAACCCAATTGAAAACTTGTGGAAGGAGCTCAAGAATAAAGTCCACATGAGACACCCAAAGAACCTAGATAACTTGGAGAAGATCTGCATGGAGGAGTGGGCCAAGATAACTCCACAGACCTGTGCCGGCCTGATCAGGTCTTATAAAAGACGATTATTAGCTGTAATTGCAAACAAGGGTTATTCCACAAAATATTAAACATAGGGGTTGTATAATAATTGACCCACACTTTTATGTTTAAAATTTAATAAAATTCAACTGAGCAACATAACTTTTTGGTTTGTAAGATTTATGCTTCTGTTCATAAAACCTACTCTCGTTTGCAGTTTGAAGGCTCTAACTTATTTGCATCTTATCAAACCAGCTAAATCTGCAGGGGGTTGAATACTACTTGTAGGCACTGTATGTCACATTGGCAGAGCCCCTAAGGTGCCAGAACAACAAAACTCCCCATAAGAGACCCCATTTTAGAAACTAAACATCTCAATGAATTCATCTATGGGTGCAGTGAGCATGTTGACACCACATGTTCTTCACAGAATTTTGCAGCATTGGTCGCTGAAGAAAGAATAATTACATTTTTACCACCAAAGTTTTGTTTTAGCCCCAGATTTTACATTTTCACACTGGAAAATGGGTAAAAATGGCACCAAAATTTGTCACACAATTTTTGCTGAATGTAGAAATAACCCATATGTGGCTGTATAGTACTGCTTAGCCACAAGGCAAGACTCGGGAGGGATGGAGCGCTATTTGCCTCCTGGAGCGCAGATTTTCCTACAACAGTATGCAGACTCCATATACATAGACCCTAAGTGTTAGAAGAGCATAATCCCCCCTCAAGTGACCCCATTATTGAAATTATACACCTTTAGGAATTTATCTACAGGTGGGGCGAGGATTTTAACTACATGGGTGTTTTCCAGAAACAAGCAGCAGTGGATGTTGCTGAGTGAAAATTGCAAATTGTCATTGTAGTGACCAGTATGTTATGCCCAGCTCGTGCTTCTGGAGACATGCAGATGTAAATTAGGCAGCCTCTCATCACTACAGTAATGCCAAACATGTGGACGCTAACTGCGGTTTAGGCACACTGTGGGGCTCAAAAGGTAGGTGAGCATTTCTATTGGGGGCAAGGGCATGTTGCTTTTCCAGAGCCTTTGTACTACTAGTAATGTGGAAGCCCCCTATATTTCCGTTAACAGATGATGGACCTGAGTGGAGACTTGCTTTTTTTGTGGACTGAGTGAAAGCTTTTATTGTGATCCAAAATGTCATGTAAAATTTTCCCATTTATCATGTGCTCCATGCTGAGCACTGATATCGGGGCTTCCATTTAAATCTCCGAGTAACGTAGTTCAGATGAAACCCCGAGGGATCCATTCACTATAATGAGGCAGCAGAGTTACTCTAGAATCCATCTGGCCTTTGTTTAGCAGTGTCCTTTTTTTCAGAGGTTGACAAAACTGTGGCCGACGGCACTTTTATGCACGCCTAACAAAAAAGACGGACATCGTGGGATCACAGGGCAGACGGCGTCCACAGTGCCTCCATCTGCCTCATTATAAAGAATCTTCCGCTAAAACCAAGCACACCATTGTTTTGCTTATGAAATTCTCAATTAGTTTGATGTGTCACATGACCCTCTTCCCATTGAAAAAAATAAAGTTGGATCCAAAATGGCCGACTTCAAAATGGCCACCATGGTCACCATCCATCTGGAAAAGTTTTCTCCCTCCCATATACTAATGTGCCACAAACAGGAAGTTGATATCACCAACCATTTCCTTTTTATTTAGGTGTATCCATATAAATGGACCACCCTGTAGAATAACAATTCAGCAGGGTACTATAGCAATAAACGAGACTAGTCTGATGCTGCCCTTGGCCAGTTTCTCCCCACATCAACTAGAATGGTGGGAGGAGATGCTGGCTGAGGGCAGCACCAGACTAGTATAGTCTATTCCTATTGTACCCGAACCTACTGTATCTTTAAACTTTGCATTCGTGCAACCAGGCTCTGATTCAGGTCCCTTTTAAAAACTGTTGCTGAAAATGGGTTATTCAATTTTATCGTATTTTGCAGATTATAAGATGCACTGGTTTATAAGACGCACACCAAATTTTGGGGAAGAAAATAGGAAAAAAATATTTTTTAATAAACCGATGCATATTATAATCAGCTTACCTGGGGGGTGGCGTTGGTAGAGCGGGGCCCCAGGGTTGCCGCTGGCTGAGGCAAGAGATGCTGGCTGAGGCAGGAGATGCTTGCGGAGGCAGGAGATGCTGCGGAGGTAGGATGGGGTGCTCGGAGGCAGGAGTCGGGAAATGGCTGCGAGCCCCATGCTGTCTGCCAAGTTCTACTGGAGGTGTTCGGTTGTGCGAGGGCTCCGTTGACATTTTGTGGAAGCCCGGAGCCCTGCACCTTCCATACTGTGCTATGCGGTGGACTCGGGAAAATGGCCGCCGGAGGCCATTTTCCCAATTTTCCCAAAATTGTCCCCATTTCTGATATATTCCCACTACAGAGAGTTAAACAGTGGATTATAATAAGCACAATGGGGGATTATCATCCCCTTGAAGACAGAAAACTGTCATCAAAAAGTTGCAAAATTTTCCATTAGTGGTATTTTTTTGTAACTCTTTGACCTTTTTCAGTGCCCTGGCAATAAGTGAGTGAGTGTTATGTAAAAAAGGGCATGGCCTATCACTGTGTACTAAACTAGTGTACCTTGTTAGTTGAAATCTTCCTCAGCACATGGCTAACAAAGAAGTCATTTTTCTGGAATAAATAAAAAAAATCAACCAAAATTTTAACAGGCCTTCGTCATTAATAAATTTGGTGCATATTATTCCAGTGGCCTATAGTTTCAAGACTAGGGTATACAATGCCTGTAATTAGAGTTGAGTTGATCACTTTGTGCCTGGTCCAGGTCAGTACTTTACGGCCTTACACATGAGCTGCACAAAATTACTGAGCTTCCAGATTCCCGGTGAGGTGTTTCATTCGCCAGTGTGGCGTCATCTGTGCGACGTGTGGCGTACAGGTGATGTGTCGCCAGTCCAGCTAATCATAAGCCAAGGCTAGGATCCTGGAGGGTAAGGAAATTCATAAGAGCTCCTGCCCATGCCCAGAGAGCGCTGACCTAGACTGTGGACCGGAGTTGCACGAAGCAATCCGCTCATCTCTATCTATAATAATAAATGCCCCATAGTGCCAATCCACTCTTCCACCATATCACGTAAACTCTCTGTGATAAAACTGGTACTTACGAGTCACAAAAGAAAGATTTGGCTCCATGACCTCTATTTGCATGTGTTTATGATTGCTACTTCCACTGAGACATGGACTAATGTGAAGCAATAAATTCCATGTCCACCATTACATAGTAATATAAAACATATTAATAATTATAGCATAAAGTCAAAGGTAATGCTTGTATTTCACATAGAGACGATAAGATAATGGTTCGCTATGAATAAAGTTGAAAAGCTTGACATATTTAAGACGGTCTTTACTCAGCGACCATTCTGTGCCTCATCGCCCCGTTCACTGTAATCCTCTGTGCTCCATCTCTAAGTGATGCTACACTGTATCAAGCATTGCAACACATTAATTACAGCATATGTTCCCTCTTAACCTCTCTTGGATTCAGAATGGCGTAATGTGTTTATTAACCCAAAGGGGAAGGAGTTAAACTGTGATTTGTAGATTTCGTTCAGCCAGAAGCTTACATAAATATTAGAGTAAACTGAATAAAGGAAAGAAAAATATTTACTGACATTTTGGTATGCAGTCTCTTTTTACAGGATGAACTAGCTTGCAAGTTGGGGGTAACCACAAAACCAGGCAAAAGGCCAGACAGAATTTCAAGGTTAGAGGCCCTTGCTCGGTATAGTTTCAAGAAAAAATATTTTTCCTTCCTGAACACTGCTCCCCTCTTCCCTCATTTTGCCGCTAACAAGAAAAGATCTTTGTGAGTTAACATGTTGTCTTGCCAAAAGTGTTGAATTGTTGTCCAGGTGGGACAGACGGGGACTTGGTAGCCTACTTACAGTCATCAGTAGAGTTTCATCTATGCTAAGCCTTTCAAAATAGACTAGCCATTTTTTTCATCTGTGTGTGGTTTTTACTTGTGCCCTATTAGTTGCATGAAAAATGGCTGCACGGTAAGGGGATTTCCAGGGATTAAATAAAAAAAATATTTTTTCAAGAAGTTGAAATGATAACTTTCTTACTGATCTACTTTTAGGCTGAGTTCACACGATGCGTATTTCATGCGTTTCCGCGGCGTTTTTGCAGTTGCGGAAACGCCGCGGAAACGCATGAAAAACGCATGGTAGAAGGGCAGCAATGTTACCCAATGGAAATCCGCAGGTGCTGTGCCCATGATGCGGATTTTTCCGCAGCGTGAACGCTGCGGTCAAAAATCCGCAGCATGTCAATTAATTTTGCGGAAACGCTGCGATTTCGCCGCCATTGACTTGCATTAGAACGCGCCAATTCCGCAAGACAGCATCTGTACTTGCGCTATTGGCGCGTTCTAATATGCGGATGGTACCCGAGTGTGGAGGAGAGGAGAGTCTCATCCACACCCAGGTACCATTAAAAAAGCTGTAAAAAAAAGAATAAAATAAAAAATAAATGTATTCTTACCTTCTGTCGGCCCGCGCAGCGCTCCCGCTTGGTTCCCGGCACTTGCAGTGAGTTGTAGGACCTGCGCTGACGTCAGAGTCATGTGACGGGTCACGTGACGCTGACGTCGGCAGGTCTTTCAATTCAAAGTTGCCGGGAACTTTGTAAAGCAGGACAGCGCGGGCCATCGGAGGTAAGTATATACACTCTCTCGGGTCACACTATATAAATCCAAGCTGTTTGCATGGATTTATATAGTGTGACCTAGTTGTCAAGCACTTTCCAGGTGATGCTAAAATCGCCTGGAAAGCGCTTGTCAATCTGCATGCGGAAACGCATGTGAATCTGCATGTGGATCCGCATGTATTCTGCAGGAAAAACGCATGCACAATCTGCATGCGTTTTTTCTGCCAGGGAGATGCAGAAATTTTCGGCTTCATTTCTGCATCGTGTGCACATACCCTTAGAGTATGTTCACACTTTGTGTTCCTACAGAATTTTTTTAGTGTGTTTTTTCAAGTTGAAAAGAAGCTGCGTTTTACAGTACCGCCAAAAGCAATGAGATTTCAGAAATCTCATGCACAAGCTTGTTTAATTTTTTCCTGACTGAATTTGAGCACTGCAGCGTTTTTGAAAATCTGTGGCGTATCGAATCTATCAGCGTTTTTGAAGCCTTTTGTACCATTGAAACTTAGGAGAAACTGCGAAAACAATGAAAAAAATATATACATGTTTTTGCAGTGTTTTTTGCAGCGTTTTTGTTGAACAAAACTAATTTTATTACAATGTACTGTAGGAAAATCACACATGTAATCCAAACCAAAAGAATACTGCTAAATATGCAGCAAGAACTCACCAAATACTATAGTTGTGTTTTATACGCAGCATTTTTCCTACCAAAGGGTAGGATTTGGCTTTTTGAAAAAAAATGCTGCGAAAGCGCATCGTGTGAACAAACCCTTAGTATCAAGTGTGACTTAAGCAGGTCCCAAATGCTTACTGCATTATGGAACTTAGTGATGTGGCTACAGCATGCCACAACTAGCTGGCCCACTCATTTGATGTGTCATGTCTATGGATGACGTTTTATATCTCACCAGGTGAGGTGGATCCTCAAAACCTTTGGTCCAGATGAGCAGTAGATATGCAGCATGGGCAGATGACTTTTTTGCAGCAAGGAGTTCCAGATGGAACAACAAAAGCCGTGGTGGCTGAATGGCACAAGAAGCAGAATGTGTAAGAAATAGACATTCCTCACATGTATTAAAGCTGTCAAACAGTCGCAAATCATGCACACGGGAGTGATTCAAACACAACACCGAGCAGCTGTAACTACTAGGTACTCGCCCGAGCATACTCTGCGAAAGGGTTAACAAAACATACTCACTCATCACTACTCAAATGACATTGGAACAGCATGGGAAAGACCCCTGGAAGAATTTCTGACTCCAAAGTCACGTCTGTCAACAACGTTGTCAGAGGTATTACGCACAATAAAACATACAAAAACGAAACCAAAATGGATTTTCCTGGGAAATATGTTAAGGAACATCCTTTCCAGGGTAATGACTTGTATATAAAGTAAAACAAATAACCAAAAACAAAAATACTCTTTCACACCTTGGGCTATGTTTACACATAGCGTTTTTGATGAGTTTTTGCACTTTTGCATTGCTTTCAACTGTGACAAATGCATTCATCAGGAAATGTCATTTTAACATTTTACAAACTTATCTGGCCATGTGGTGTGTGAGATATCATTAGACACAATTTATTTATGAAGGAGGGACTCCGAAAGTCACAAAGCCTATTTTTATAGGTCCATCAGGCCTCCTTTACTATTCTTAAAGGGCCAGCAGTCGGCCCTCACTATTCTTAGATAGCCATCAGCCGGCTATGTTTTATTGTTCCCATTAGTAAAGAGTTGGTCTCCTATACTGTTATTGCATATGCAAAGAGTGTCAGAGCTGCCCAAAATTTAGATGCACCCCAATACCACTTTGAAAATTTGGGCGCACCCCAGTACCCCTTTGAAGAGACTTAGAGGAAGGCCTCCTGAAAATAATGTTCCCATTATGTCTCCCATTGTGTTTGCCTATGCAGTGAATGCAAGGATTGCCAAAAATTTGGAGGCACTCCAATGCCCCTTGGAAGAGATGTGGAGGTCAGAGGGCCTCCTGAAAACAATTTTCCCATTATTAGGAAGTGGGTCTCCCATTATGTTTGCCTATGCAGTGAATGCAAGGGTTGCCAAAAATTTGGAGGCACTCTAATGCCCCTTGGAAGAGACGTGGAGGTCAGAGGGCCTCCTGAAAGCAATGTTCCAATTATTATGAAGTGTGTCTCCCATTATGTTTGCCTATGCAGTGAATGCAAGGGTTGCCAAAAATTTGGAGGCACTCTAATGCCCCTTGGAAGAGACGTGGAGGAGGGCCTCATAAAAAAATGTTCCCATTAGAAAGTAGTGGGTCTCCTATACTTGTAATGCCCATGCACTAAGTGTATGGGCTGACAAACATTTACCCCTGGGGGGTATACATGAACATACTGTATAACATTTTTTGTTAACGGGCATCATAAACACCCTTTAAAAAATTATGTGGGTGTTGCATCACGGACCACCGTCACCCGGGTGATATGGTGGTAGAGGATGAGGATGAGAAGAAGGAGGAGGACAAGAGAAAATAGCCAAAATCAGGAAGCATATACCCATGTGTGGGTGTGAAGAGGTGCATGGGAATACACCTCCCAAAAAAAGACGAAGGATTTGAGCTTATGTTAAGCTGCTATCATTCGGTGGTGTTGAGGAGTCTGGCCCAAGCCAGCCCTTGTTCATTTTTATAAGAGTCAGTTTGTCAGCATTTTCAGTTGACAGGCAGATGTGCTTATTGTAACAGGTCTGGGAGGCGGAACCTCTGAGCTACTATACAAGGGGGCGGCCCTTGTAAGGGAGCGGGTGGCGACCAGGAAAGACGGGCTGGAAGTCACAGCAGGAGAACGGGATAGTCTCTGAGTGAACGGGCTGGAGGTCACGGCAAGTGACCGAGGCAGTCTCTGGATGAACGGGCTGGTGGTCACGGCAGGTGAACGGGACAGTCTCTAGGTAAAGGGTTGGTACGACCTGTGGCGGCTGAAGATAGACCTGAGCTCCCAGGTGAGCAGGCGAGAGTCTCTGGATGAACGGGTGGTCACAGCATGTGACGGCGGAGCCTCCAGGAAGACCAACAGACAGGCGGCAGTTGAGCGCTCCCAGGTGAGCGGACAGAAGTCTCTGGACAGGCGGGTGGTCACAGCACGTGACGGCGGAGCCTCCAGGTAGGCTAGCAGACAGGTAGCAGATGAGCGCTCCCAGGTGAGCGGGCAGGAGTCACTGGACAGGCAGGTGGTCACAGCACGTGACGGCGGAGCCTCCAGGTAGGCTAGCAGGCAGGTAGCAGATGTGCGCTCCCAGGTGAGCGGGCAAGCTGGTCCATAGACAGACTGACAGGAGTTGGAAGGCAGACCGTCGGACCTCAGGCAAGCAGGCAGGTAGCTGATGTGCGCTCCCAGGTGAGCGGGCAGGCTGGTCCTTAGACAGACTGACAGGAATGGTAAGGCAGACCGTCGGACCTCAGACTAGCAGGCAGGTAACAAGTAATCAGGCAGGAATCTGGCAGGTAACTGGCAGGTATCTGGCAACGGGACCTGAGGGCTGAAGCACAGGTGAGACACTGGTGCAAACAACATTGCTCGGGCACCTCCATTTTGGAGGAGGTGCCTTATATATGGTGAAGTCCTCCGGCCATTGGCCGGGGACTCCTTAGGACGGCGCGCGCGGCCCCTTTAAGAGGGAGGGAGAGCGCGCGCGCGCGCCCTAAGCACAGTGGCCGGGAAGGAGCGCGCGCTGCCAGCAGAGCGGGAGAGGGACGCCGGGCACGGAGCAGAGCGGTGAGGGGAACAGCGTCCCTGCCTAGCAGAGGGCAGGGACGCCGGCGCTACAGTACCCCCCCCTTTAGGCCCCCCCTTTTTTAGGCCAGACAGAAATTTAGCTAAGATGAGAGGGGCATGGATGTTCTCCCGAGGCTCCCACGTTCTCTCCTCAGGACCAAACCCCTTCCAATCTACTAGAAAAAAGGTCTTTCCTCTTACCCTTTTGGTGGCAAGAATGTTCTCTACCTCAAACTCGTCCTCAGCAGAAACCGGAGCAGGAGGCGTACCTGTAGACTTGGAAAAAGAGTTAAGTACCACAGGTTTGAGGAGAGATACATGGAAAGAGTTAGGGATCCGTAAGTTGGCCGGGAGTTTCAATTTATAGGCCACCGGGTTGATCTGGCTGATGACCTCCAGAGGACCGATGAACCGAGGCCCTAACTTGTAAGAAGGTATCTTGAGTCGGACATATTTAGATGAGAGCCAGACTTTATCTCCAGGACGAAATTGTGGAGGATCCAGGCGTTTTTTGTCAGCGTGTCTTTTCATCCGTTCGGACGACTGAAGGAGTGCGGATCGGGTACTCTCCCAAATGGAGGAAAATTTGCTAACGAGAGATTCCGCAGCCGGGTTGTCCACAGAGGTGGAGACAGGAAAAGGAATCCGAGGATGTTGACCGAAGACTACAAAAAACGGGGATTTGGAGGAGGATTCGCTCTGGTGGTTATTATAAGAGAACTCGGCCCATGGTAGGAGATCCACCCAGTCTGAATGATGGGCATTAACGAAGTGCCGGAGGTAACTGGTCAGGTTCTGATTGATCTGCTCCACTTGACCATTGGACTGTGGGTGGTAAGCGGAAGAGAAGTCCAGGGTGACGTCTAGCAGTTTACAGGTGGCTCTCCAGAAACGTGAGGTGAACTGTACCCCACGATCCGACACGATGTGGAGGGGCAGGCCATGAAGACGGAAGATGTGGCGGATAAAGTCTTTAGCCAGCTCGGGTGCAGACGGGAGGCCTGGCAGAGGAATAAAGTGAGCCATCTTGGAAAAGCGGTCAGCGACCACCCAAATGACCGTACAACCGGCAGAGACTGGGAGATCAGTTATGAAGTCCATAGCAATATGCTGCCAGGGGGCAGCAGGCACAGGAAGCGGAAGGAGGCGACCGGCTGGCAGGTGTCTCGGGACTTTGTTGTGGGCGCAGGACACACAGGCAGAAACGAAGTCTATTACGTCCTTGTGCAGGGTAGGCCACCAGTAGTGCCAGGCAATAAGCTGGAGGGTCTTTTTCTGACCGGCGTGGCCAGCTAGTTTAGACGAATGGCCCCAGTGTAGGATCTTCTCCCGATCAGGTACTGAAACAAACGTCTTACCGGGAGGGAGACGATTTAGACTCACGGGAGCCACCTGCATTACTCTGGCGGGATCGATGATATGTTTAGGTTCATCCTCGAGATCTGACACTAGAAAGGATCGGGACAAGGCGTCTGCTTTGACGTTTTTGTCAGCCGGGCGAAAATGAAGAACAAAATCAAAGCGAGCAAAAAACAAGGACCACCGGGCTTGGCGCGGGTTAAGTCTCTGGGCATGCTGGAGGTAAGCCAAGTTCTTGTGGTCAGTGTAAATTATTACCGGGTGAAGAGCCCCCTCGAGCAGGTAACGCCACTCCTCCAATGCCAGTTTGATGGCCAATAACTCTCGGTCTCCTATGGAATAATTGCGCTCTGAGGAGGAGAAGAGTTTTGAGAAGAAGCCACAAGTTACCATCCTCCCGGAAGATGATTTTTGAGTAAGTACCGCTCCGGCTCCAGAGGAGGAGGCGTCAACTTCCAGGAAGAACTGCTTGTTGCCATCTGGGCGATGCAGCACCGGGGCGGAAGAGAAGGCCTGTTTTAGGGAAAGAAAGGCCTCCTCTGCTTCGGGTGGCCACTCTTTGGGATTAGTACCTTTACGGGTGAGCGCGGAAATTGGGGCCGTCCGGGAAGAGAAGTGTGGTATGAAGAGGCGGTAGTAGTTGGCGAAGCCCAGGAATCGCTGAATGGCCTTCAACCCCTCCGGTCGGGGCCATTTCTCGATGGCAGACAGTTTCTCAGGATCCATTTGTAGGCCGGTCTGAGAGATAATGTAGCCCAGAAACGGAAGTGAGGTCTGCTCAAAGAGGCACTTCTCAAATTTAGCGTAGAGATGGTTCTGCCTGAGCCTGAGCAGGACCTGACGAACGTCCCTCCGGTGAGTCTGGAGATCCGGAGAGAAGACCAAGATGTCGTCCAGGTACACCACTACGCAGGAGTAGAGAAGGTCCCGGAAGATGTCATTGACCAACTCTTGAAAGACGGCAGGAGCGTTACAGAGGCCAAAGGGCATTACCAGATATTCATAGTGGCCGTCCCGGGTGTTGAATGCCGTCTTCCATTCATCCCCCTGACGGATACGAACCAGGTTGTACGCCCCACGGAGGTCCAGTTTGGTGAAGATTCTAGCCCCCCTCAGACGATCAAATAACTCCGGAATGAGCGGAAGGGGGTACTTATTCTTCACCGTGATCTGGTTAAGGCCTCTATAGTCTATACAGGGACGGAGGGAGCCGTCCTTCTTTTTGACGAAAAAGAAGCCTGCCCCCGCCGGGGAGGTAGATTTCCGGATGAATCCCCTGGCCAGATTCTCCTCAATATATTCGGACATCGAGCGGGTCTCAGCAGTGGATAATGGATAAATACGCCCACGGGGAGGAGAAGTACCAGGTAACAGGTCGATAGGGCAGTCGTATGGTCTATGAGGGGGTAGTGTCTCCGCTTCCTTTCTATTAAAGACATCAGCATAAAACCAATACGGGATCGGAAGTCCAGGTAGATTAGCTGGGGTAGGAGAAGGACGGACGGGATGAACGGGAACCAGACAGGTCTTATGGCAGCCCTGTCCCCAGCGAAGGACCTCTCCGGTCTGCCAGTCAAGAACGGGTGCATGTCTCTGGAGCCAAGGTAGACCTAGCAAGAGGGCGTGAGAGAGTCCAGGCAGAACATGGAAGGAGATACTTTCAGAATGCAGCATTCCCACCTGCAGAGTAATGGATTCGGTGATGAGCTGGATGGGGCGTGGTAAGAGCCCCCCATCCACGGCAGCAACGGACAAGGGTACAGCCAGAGGTTTGGTGGGGATGCGGTATTTCTCTACCAGGGACTGTGAAATAAGATTCCCGGCTGCTCCAGAGTCAAGTTGGGCTAGTTCAAAATAACGGTTCTCCCCGTAGACGATTGAAACTGACAACAGCAGGGATGGAGAGGATTTATTCTTGTCTAGGTGGACCTCTCTGAGCGAACCTAGACACAGGCGTTTCCCGACCTCTCCGGGCAGGCACGGATCCGGTGCTCCTTACTGCCGCAGTAGAAGCAGGTCCCCTCGGCACGGCGTAAGTCCTGACGGGTCTTGACCATCTTGGTCTGGTCGACCTGCATAGGCTCAGGAGAGTGTACCTGGTAAGAGACAGAAGGAGTGACGGGTTTCTGAAAAGTAGGAGCTAGACGGGGTAATCTCCTCTCACGGGTGACCTCTCTGGCACGCTCCTGGAACCGTAGGTCAATCCGGGTGGCAAGAGTTATTAAGTCATCGAGAGTGGTAGGAATGTCCCGGCCGGCAAGCTCATCCTTAATACGGCCGGACAGACCCTCCCAGAAGACGGATACCAGAGCGTCGTTATCCCAGGCCAGCTCCGAGGCAAGGGTACGGAACCGTATGGCATATTGGCCCACGGTGAGACTTTCCTGACGGAGGCGTAGCAGAGATGATGCGGATGAGGTCTTCCGTCCGGGTTCGTCGAAGACTTTCCGGAAAGCCGTGAGAAAAGCAGGCAATTTGGATACCAGGGGGTCTCCTCTCTCCCATAGAGGATTTAGCCAGGCCAGGGCCTCCCCGGTGAGATGGGACATGATGAATGCAATTTTGGCCCGGTCGGAGTTAAACTGGTGAGATAATAGTTCAAAGTGCAGGGTGCACTGATTTATGAAGCCCCGAGCCTGGGCGGAGTCGCCTCCGAAGCGAGGAGGTGCAGAAAGCCGGGGTCCGGGGTAAGGTACCATGGTATTGGTGGGCAGCGGGGCTGCCGGGTTGCGAGTCATGGCACTGGCGGAGGTTGCTGGTGGAGCAGTCAAAGTGTCCAGGCGAGTATTGACATTCCGCAGGTGACCCAGGATGGACTCCTGTTGGGACCTTTGACGGGACAGTTCATGACACAAGTCCGAGAGCGAGGGAGCTTGGGTGCCACCGGGTTCCATGGCCCGAGCAAACTGTAACGGGTCTGGGAGGCGGAACCTCTGAGCTACTATACAAGGGGGCGGCCCTTGTAAGGGAGCGGGTGGCGACCAGGAAAGACGGGCTGGAAGTCACAGCAGGAGAACGGGATAGTCTCTGAGTGAACGGGCTGGAGGTCACGGCAAGTGACCGAGGCAGTCTCTGGATGAACGGGCTGGTGGTCACGGCAGGTGAACGGGACAGTCTCTAGGTAAAGGGTTGGTACGACCTGTGGCGGCTGAAGATAGACCTGAGCTCCCAGGTGAGCAGACGAGAGTCTCTGGATGAACGGGTGGTCACAGCATGTGACGGCGGAGCCTCCAGGAAGACCAACAAACAGGCGGCAGATGAGCGCTCCCAGGTGAGCGGACAGAAGTCTCTGGACAGGCGGGTGGTCACAGCACGTGACGGCGGAGCCTCCAGGTAGGCTAGCAGACAGGTAGCAGATGAGCGCTCCCAGGTGAGCGGGCAGGAGTCACTGGACAGGCAGGTGGTCACAGCACGTGACGGCGGAGCCTCCAGGTAGGCTAGCAGGCAGGTAGCAGATGTGCGCTCCCAGGTGAGCGGGCAAGCTGGTCCATAGACAGACTGACAGGAGTTGGAAGGCAGACCGTCGGACCTCAGGCAAGCAGGCAGGTAGCTGATGTGCGCTCCCAGGTGAGCGGGCAGGCTGGTCCTTAGACAGACTGACAGGAATGGTAAGGCAGACCGTCGGACCTCAGACTAGCAGGCAGGTAACAAGTAATCAGGCAGGAATCTGGCAGGTAACTGGCAGGTATCTGGCAACGGGACCTGAGGGCTGAAGCACAGGTGAGACACTGGTGCAAACAACATTGCTCGGGCACCTCCATTTTGGAGGAGGTGCCTTATATATGGTGAAGTCCTCCGGCCATTGGCCGGGGACTCCTTAGGACGGCGCGCGGCCCCTTTAAGAGGGAGGGAGAGCGCGCGCGCCCTAAGCACAGTGGCCGGGAAGGAGCGCGCGCTGCCAGCAGAGCGGGAGAGGGACGCCGGGCACGGAGCAGAGCGGTGAGGGGAACAGCGTCCCTGCCTAGCAGAGGGCAGGGACGCCGGCGCTACACTTATCAGTTATAATTCCACCAGCGGCACTAAAAACCCGCCCTGATAGAACGCTGGCGGCAAGGCAGGCCAGGACCTCCAAGGCATAGAGATCCAGTTCATTCCACGTATCCAGCTTGGACACCCAATAATTATAAGGCCCAGAGGAATCACAGAGGACGTTGGTATGGTCGGCAAGGCACTCCCTCAGCATCTTCCCAAACTTTTCACTCCTTGTGAGAGTACCCCGTGCCTCAGGGCTTGTGCGATGGGAGAGGCTGAGAAAATTCTCCCAGAAATTTGACAGTGTTCCCCTGCCTCTGCTGGATTGCATTTGTGGCTCTCTCGCCTGTACTCCTTGGTTGTCCAACGAACTGTGACCTCTGCCTCCAGTGTTTTCAGATGGGAATTTTTTTAATAGTTCCGCAAAAAGGGCCTTCTGGTACAAGCCCATTTTTGTAGACCTGTCCACCTCAGGAATAAGAGATATAAGGTTCTCCTTGTAGCGTGGGTCTAGAAGTGTCGCCAACCAGTAATGACTGTCACCCAAAATTTTGAGAACGCGAGGGTCATGGGAAAGGCAGCGTAGCATAAACTCAGCCATGCATGCCAGACTGCTAACAGGCAAGACTTCCGTGTCCTCACCAAGAGGATGACTGACCATGCTCTCCTCCTCCTCCTCTCTGCCCTCTGGCCATCCACGCTGAACAGACGGTATGACAGTTGTGCAGGTAGTATCGTCTATAGCGCATGAAACTAGTTCCTGTTCTTCCTCCTCCTCTTCCTCATCCAATCCATGTTGGGATGAGATAAGGCTGGGCTGTGTGTAATCACCCTGTATGGTTCCTTGCTCCATCTCATTGTGCTCCGCCTACAATGCATCCTCTTTGATTGTGAGCAGAGAGCATTTCAGAAGACAGAGAAGCGGGATGGTAATGCTAATTATGGCGTCATTGCCGCTCACCATCTTGGTGGAGTCCTCAAAGTTTTGGAGGAGGTACATATGTCTCACATCTATGTCCACTCCTGAGGTCTTATGTGTGGAGTCTGAACTGAATACCGACGGCCTTGTTGATGCTGGTACTCAATAACTGCCCTCTTCTGCTCACAAATGCTTCCCAACATCTTCAGTGTAGAGTTCCAACGCTTGGGGACATCACACATCAGTCTGTGAGCCGGAAAATGCAAACGCTGCTGAAACACGGCAAGGGCAGCGGAAGCTGTAGGTGACTTTATAAAATGGGCACACAGGCGGCGTACTTTAACAAGCAAATCTGGCAGCTCCGGATAGGATTTGCGAAACCACTGAACCACGAGGTTAAGCACATGGGCCAGGCATGGTACGTGTGTGAGCTCGCCTCACCTCAGAACCGCCATCAGGTTCCGGCCATTGTCACACACGACCATGCCTGGCTGTAGGTTCAGCGGTGTGAGCCACAGACCTGCCTGCTCTTTCAGAGCCGTCCACAACTCTTCAGCATTGTGCAGTTTGTCACCTAAGCATATTAGCTTCAGCACAGCCTGTTGCTGCTTGGCCGAGGCAGTGCTGCAGTGCTTCCAGCTTGTGACTGATGTGGTCATTTTGGAGATGGAGGCTGAAGAGGAAGCTGAGGAGGATGAGCTGTAGACCATGGGGGCAACCCTGATTGACCTTGGGCCCACAATCCTTGGAGTCGGGAGGACATGATCCGTCCCAAGGTCCGATTGGGTCCCGGCTTCCACTATGTTAACCCAGTGTGCCGTCAGCGAGATGTACCGTCCCTGCCCACAAGCACTTGTCCACATGTCCGTGCTTAAGTGGACTTTCCCGGTAACTGCGTTGTTGAGGGCACGGCTAATATTTTGGGACACGTGCTTTTGTAATGCGGGGACGGCACATAGGGAGAAAGAGTGGCGGCTGGGGACCGAGTACCGAGGGACGGCCGCCGCCATCAGGTTGCGGAATGCTTCCGTCTCCGCCAGCCTAAATAGCAACATTTCGAGCTCAAGCAGTCGTGAAATGTGGGAATTTAATAGTGTGGCCTGTGGGGCGTTGGCTGCGTATTTGCGCTTGCATTCCAAGGACTGGGGTATGGACAACTGAACGCTGCAGTGGGACGTGGACGTGATTCCTGATGCTGCTACTTGAGAGTGTGCAATGACAGGTGCAGGGCAGGACGCATCTTCACATGCACCATGGACAGGGGATTGGCTTGCATGCACAACAGTGGAAGAAGCAATGGTGCCACCCGCAGACACTGTTCCTGGACCCTGGGGTTCGGCCCACAAAGTCGGGTGCTTTGCTGCCATGTGACTGATCATGCTGGTGGTGGTCAGGCTGGTCGTTTTGCCACCCCTGTTGATGCTGGCCTGGCAGGTGGTGCAAATGGCTTTTTTGGGGTTATTGGCAGAGTCTTTAAAAAAACAACCAAACTCGGGAAGACCTAACAGTCGTACTGGCAACTTCCTTTGTGTTGGTGTTACGGGGAACGGTTGCCTGCCTCCTGTTTACTGCCACCACACTGCTTCTTCCTGCCTGTTGGGGTGCTCTGCCTCCCTCCCCCTGTGTGCTGCTGTCCTCGCTCTGCATGTCCTCCTGCCAGGTTGGATCAGTCACTATATCATCCACCACCTCGTCTTCCACTTCCGCACCCTGGTCGTCCTCCTGACTTTTTGGCAATTGTGTCTCATCATCGTCCACTTCTTGTGACACTTTCCCAACGTCGCCTTCGTGTGACCGTGGCTGCTCAAATATTTCGGCATCGCTACATCCTCTTGCCCCGCTTCAAGTTGACCGGGCAAGAGGCCCAAATCTATAAATGGAAAAGTGAACAGCTCTTCGGAGTGTCCAAGTGTGGGATCAGTTGTCTCCGGGAACTCGGCATGGTGGGAGGAAGGAGGATCAGGGTGAAGAATATGCAGTCCAGACTCACGACTACTGAGACTTTACCATATGGAAGACAGGGTGGTGGTGGCTAAGTGACTGGAAGCATTATCCGCTATCCAACCAACAACCTCTTGACAATGCTCTGGGTTCAATAGTGGTGTGCTGCGGTCCCATAGGATTTGGGACAGGAAAATCGTGCGAGAAGATATGGGTGTTTGTTGTGGCACAATTTCAGCTTCCCCACGACCTCGGCCTTGGCCTCTGCATGCACCATCACCATCACGTCCAGTTCCCCGTCCCTTGCCACGCGCCTTACCAATTTTGAATGGAGAACAATATCTTCCATGCTCACTACAAATGGCTGAATTTGGAGCGAAGTTATATGTAATCCGTGTGACGGACAAACCACAGTTTTAAATACCTGGCCTGTAGGTAACTATTTTGAACAGCAAACCGGTGCCAAAAACTTTTCTGACACACTGAAAAAAAATTTGAATGGAGGCCAAAAATGGCAGTATTTTCAGCGCAATTATATGTGATCCGTGTGACGGACAAACCTCAGTTTTAAATAGCTGGATTTTTAGCGCTGTAATATGGAGAGGACCTGGCTGTATTCTGCAGTGCCAACAAGGAAATGGAGCAGAAAAACTGTGTTCTCTGGATTGCTTTTAAAGCAAATAATGAGGATTAAGATCCAAAAAAAATTATTCCTGGCCCCTGAGACCTGGGCCGTTGTCTAGAAATATCTCACAGCAGCAGAAGGCAGAACGGGAATGGAGCCTCTTGTGCTATATGCACTGCAGTCTGCTATTTACACTGCCTGCCTGATATCTCTGCAGATGGATTAGTCCTCAGAAGGAATGTTTGTTGAGATGGATATGTCTAATGTACTTGTTTTCTCCCTACACTACCTAATATACAGCCTAATCTCTCCCTAGCTCAACAGCACCTCTCCCTACACTGCCTGATTGCGGAGTAGACTGACGAGCACAGCTGCGCCAGGTCTGATATAGACCTGATGACGCTATGCGGCCAGTAGTGATGAGCGAGTATGTTTTGTTGACCCTTTCGCCGAGTTTGCTCAGGCGAGCACCGAGTATTTACAGCTGCTCGGTGTTATGTTTGAATCTCTCCCATGTGCATGATTTGCAACTGTTTGACATCTTTAATACATGTGAGGAATGTGTAAGAAATAGATTGTAGCGTCGGCGTCCCTGCCTCCTGCTAGGCAGGGACGCCGTTCCCCTCACCTCTCCGCTCCGTGCCCGGCGTCCTCCTGCCGCTCTGCTGGCAGCGCGCTCTGCTTCCCGGTCACTGTGCTTAGGGCGCGCGCACGCGCGCTCCCTCTCTCTTAAAGGGGACGCGCGCGCCGTCCTAAGGAGTACCCGGCCAATGGCCGGAGGATCTCACCATATATAAGGCACCTCCTCCAAAATGGAGGTGCCCGAGCAATGTTGTTGCAAAGCCTTTCAACTCTGCTTCAGCCCTCAGGTCCCGTTGCCAGTTTGTTTTCCAGTGCTGTCTACCTGCTTGCAATCCTGCGGTCCGACAGTCTGCCTACCAGCACCTGCCAGTCTGTCTATGGATCAGTCCGCCTGCGGACCAGGAAGCACCTGCCAGATACCTGCCTGCCTGCCAGCCTGTCCAGAGACTCTTACCCGCTCACCTGGGAGTGCTCACCTGCTACCCGCCTGCTAGCCTACCTGGAGGTTTAGCCGTCACTTGCTGTGACCACCTGCCTGTCCAGAGACTCTTACCGTGCTGTCACTTGCCGTGACCACCTGCCTGTCCAGAGACTCTTATCCTGCTGTCACTTGCCGTGACCACCTGCCTGTCGAGAGACTCTTATCCTGCTGTCACTTGCCGTGACCACCCGCCTGTCAAGAGACTGTCCCCGTCACTCGCCGTGACCTCCTGCCCTTCTACCCAGAGACTATCCCTGTCACTTGACGTGACTGCCTGCCCGCTTTCCCTGGGAGCCACCCGCTTTCCCTGGGAGCCACCCGCTTCCTTACAAGGACTGCCCCTTTGTATAGTAGCTCAGAGGTTCCACCTCCCAGACCCGTTAGAGTTTGCTCGGGCCATGGAACCCGGTGGCACCCAAGCTCCCTCGCTCTCGGACCTATGTCATGAACTATCCCGTCAGCGGTCCCAACAGAACTCCATCTTGGGCCACCTGCGTAGTGTTAACTCCCGCCTGGACACACTGACCGCCTCATCGGGAGCTGCTTCCACCCGCACAACTACTACTCCGGCAGCGCCGCTGCCCATCAACACCATGGCATCCCTTCCCGGTCCACGCCTTTCCGCCCCGCCTCGTTTTGGTGGAGATCCCGGCCTGGCACGGGGCTTCATTAACCAGTGCACCCTGCACTTTGAACTTTTGGCATACCAGTTCACCACTGACCGAGCCAAGGTGGCCTTCATCATGTCCCATCTCACTGGGGAGGCACTGGCTTGGCTAAATCCTCTATGGGAGAGAGGAGACCCCCTGGTATCCAACCTGCCAGCCTTTCTCATGGCCTTCCGGAAAGTCTTCGACGAACCAGGACGAAAAACCTCATCTGCCTCATCTCTGCTACGCCTCCGTCAAGGGAGTCTCACTGTGGGCCAATATGTCATACGGTTCCGTACCCTTGCTTCCGAGCTTGCCTGGGATAATGAGGCACTGGTTTCCGTCTTCTGGGAGGGCCTGTCCGGCCGGATTAAAGATGAACTTGCCGGTCGGGACATTCCTACCACTCTCGATAACTTAGTGACACTTGCCACCCGGATTGACATCCGGTTCCAGGAGCGCACCAAAGAGGTCACCCGTGAGAGGAGGTTTCCACGCCTTGCTCCTACTTTTCTGAATCCCGTCTCTTCCTCTTTAACTGCCAGGGCGCACTCGCCAGAGCCCATGTAGGTCGACCAAACCAAGATGGTCAAAACCCGTCAAGAGTCTCGCCGTGCCGAGGGGAGCTGTTTCTACTGTGGTAGTAAGGAGCACCGGATCCGTTCCTGCCGGGAGAGGTCGGGAAACGCCTGTGTCTAGGATCGCTCAGAGAGGTCGTCCTAGACAAGAATAAATCCTCTCCTTCTCTGATGCTGTTGGTCTCTATCATCTGCGGGGAGAACCGTTACTTTGAACTTGCTCAACTTGATTCTGGAGCTGCCGGAAATCTCATTTCTCAGTCCCTGGTAGAGAAATACCGCATTCCCACCAAACCTCTGGCTGTACCCTTATCTGTCGCCTCCGTGGATGGGGGTCTCTTACCGCATCCCATCCAACTCATCACCGAATCCATAACTCTGCAGGTGGGAATGCTGCACTCTGAGAGCATCTTCTTCCATGTTCTGCCTGGACTCTCTCACGCCCTCTTGTTAGGCCTACCTTGGCTCCAGAAACATGCACCCGTGCTTGATTGGCAGACCGGAGAAGTCCTTCGCTGGGGGCAGGACTGCCATAAGACTTGTTTAGTTCCCGTTCATCCTGCCCGTCCTTCTCCTACCCCAGCCAATCTACCCGGCCTACCGGTTCCCTATTGGTCTTATGCGGACGTCTTTAACAAAAGAGAAGCAGAGACATTACCCCCTCATAGACCATACGATTGCCTAATCGACCTGATACCCGGCGCTACTCCTCCCCGTGGGCGTATTTACCCTTTGTCCGCTGCTGAAACACGGTCCATGTCTGAATATATCGAGGAGAATCTGGCCCGGGGATTTATCCGGAAATCTACCTCCCCGGCGGGAGCAGGCTTCTTCTTCGTCAAAAAGAAAGACGGCTCACTCCGTCCCTGTATAGACTATAGAGGCCTTAACCAGATCACGGTGAAAAATAAATACCCCCTTTCGCTCATTCCTGAATTACTTGACCGTCTGAGGGGTGCTAGAATCTTCACCAAGCTGGATCTCCGTGGGGCGTATAACCTGGTCCGTATCCGTCAGGGAAATGAATGGAAGATGGCATTCAACACCCGGGACGGCCACTATGAATACCTCGTAATGCCCTTCGGTCTCTGTAATGCTCCCGCCGTCTTTCAAGAGTTGGTCAATGACATCTTCCGTGACCTTCTCTACTCCTGCGTGGTGGTGTACCTGGATGACATCTTGGTCTTCTCTCGGGATCTTCCCACACACCGGAGGGACGTTCGTCAGGTCCTGCTCAGGCTCAGGCAGAACCACCTCTACGCAAAATATGAGAAGTGCCTCTTTGAGCAGACCTCGCTTCCGTTTCTGGGCTACATAATCTCTCAGACCGGCCTACGAATGGATCCTGAGAAACTGTCTGCCATCCAGAAGTGGCCCCGACCGGAGGGGTTGAAGGCTATTCAGCGGTTCCTGGGCTTCGCCAACTACTACCGCCTCTTCATTCCGCACTTCTCTTCCCAGACTGCCCCTATCTCTGCGCTCACCCGTAAGGGCGATAATCCCAAAGAATGGCCGCCCGAAGCAGAGGAGGCCTTCCTTTCCTTAAAACAAGCTTTCTCCTCCACCCCTGCATCGTCCGGACGGCAACAAACAATTCTTCCTAGAAGTAGACCCTTCCTCCTCCGGAGCCGGAGCGGTACTCACCCAAAAGTCGTCTTCCGGAAGAATGGTAACCTGCGGCTTCTTCTCCAAACTCTTCTCCTCTTCTGAGCGCAATTATTCTATAGGAGACCGAGAATTATTAGCCATTAAGCTGGCACTGGAGGAGTGGCGTTACCTGCTCGAGGGGGCTCTTCACCCGGTAATAATTTACACGGACCACAAGAACTTGGCTTACCTCCAGAGTGCCCAGAGACTTAACCCGCGCCAATCCCGGTGGTCCTTGTTCTTCGCCCGCTTTGATTTCATTCTTCATTTTCACCCGGCAGACAAAAACATCAAAGCTGATGCCTTGTCCCGATCCTTTTTGGTCTCTGATCTAGAGGAGGAGCCTAAGCACATCATCGACCCCGCCAAAGTAATGCAGGTGGCCTCCGTGAATCTAAATCGTCTTCCACCTGGTAAGACGTTCGTAACAGTACCTGATCGTGAGAAGGTCCTACACTGGGGACATTCGTCTAAGCTAGCTGGCCATGCTGGTCAGAAAAAGACCCTCCAGCTTATTACCCGGCATTACTGGTGGCCTACCCTGCACAAGGACGTAATAGACTTTGTTTCAGCCTGTGCGTCCTGCGCCCGCAACAAGGTTCCTAGACACCTGCCAGTCGGCCGCCTCCTGCCTCTTCCTGTACCTGCTGCCCCATGGCAGCATATAGCCATGGACTTTATAACGGACCTCCCTGTCTCTGCCGGTTGTACGGTCATTTGGGTGGTTGCTGACCGCTTTTCTAAGATGGCTCACTTCATTCCCCTGCCGGGCCTCCTGTCTGCATCTGAGTTGGCTAAAGACTTTATCCATCATATTTTCCGTCTTCATGGTCTTCCTCTCCACAGCGTATCTGATCGAGGAGTTCAGTTCACCTCTCACTTCTGGCGAGCCATATGTAAATTGCTGGGGGTCACCTTGGACTTCTCTTCTGCTTATCACCCACAGTCCAATGGTCAATTAGAGCGGATCAACCAAATTTTAACGAGTTACCTCCGGCACTTTGTTAATGCTCACCATTCCGACTGGGTGGATCTTTTACCATGGGCCGAATTTTCCTACAATAATCACGAGAGCGAATCTTCCTCCAAATCCCCGTTTTTTATAGTCTACGGTCAGCATCCTTGGATCCCGTTTCCCGTCTCCACCTCGGTGGACAATCCGGCTGCGGAATCTCTTGTTAGCGAATTTTCCTCCATTTGGGAAAGTACCAGATCCGCACTTCTTCAGTCATCCGAGCGGATGAAAAAACAGGCTGACAAAAGACGTCTGGATCAGCCACAATTCCGTCCTGGAGATAAAGTCTGGCTCTCGTCCAAATATGTCCGGCTCAAGATTCCTTCCTACAAGTTAGGGCCTCGGTTCATCGGCCCACTGGAAGTTATCAAACAAATCAACCCGGTGGCCTATAAATTGAAACTCCCGGCCAACTTGCGGATCCCTAACTCCTTCCATGTATCTCTACTCAAACCCGTTGTACTTAACTCTTTTTCCAAGTCTACAGGTACGCCTCCTGCTCCGGTTTCCGCTGAAAACGAGTTTGAGGTAGAGAACATTCTGGCCATCAAAAGGGTAAGAGGAAAGACCTTTTTTCTAGTGGATTGGAAGGGGTTTGGTCCTGATGAGAGAACGTGGGAGCCCCGGGAGAACATCCATGCCCCTCTCATCCTTCATAAATTTCTCTCTGGCCTAAAAAAGGGGGGCCTAAAGGGGGGGTACTGTAGCGTCGGCGTCCCTGCCTCCTGCTAGGCAGGGATGCCGTTCCCCTCACCTCTCTGCTCCGTGCCCGGCGTCCTCCTCCCGCTCTGCTGGCAGCGCGCGCTGCTTCCCGGTCACTGTTCTTAGGGCGCGTGCCGTCCTAAGGAGTCCCCGGCCAATGGCCGGAGGATCTCACCATATATAAGGCACCTCCTCCAAAATGGAGGTGCCCGAGCAATGTTGTTGCAAAGCCTTTCAACTCTGCTTCAGCCCTCAGGTCCCGTTGCCAGTTTGTTTTCCAGTGCTGTCTACCTGCTTGCAATCCTGCGGTCCGACAGTCTGCCTACCAGCATCTGCCAGTCTGTCTATGGATCAGTCTGCCTGCGGACCAGGAAGCACCTGCCAGATACCTGCCTGATACCTGCATGATACCTGTCTACCTGCTTGCAATCCTGCGGTCCGACAGTCTGCCTACCAGCACCTGCCAGTCTGTCTATGGATCAGTCCGCCCGCGGACCAGGAAGCACCTGCCTGATACCTGCCTGATACCTGCCTGCCCGCCAGCCTGTCCAGAGACTCTTACCCGCTCACCTGGGAGCGCTCACCTGCTACCCGCCTGCTAGCCTACCTGGAGGCTTAGCCGTCACTTGCTGTGACCACCTGCCTGTCCAGAGACTCTTACCCTGCAGTCACTTGCCGTGACCACCTGCCTGTCCAGAGACTCTTATCCTGCTGTCACTTGCCGTGACCACCTGCCTGTCGAGAGACTATTACCCTGCTGTCACTTGCCGTGACCACCCGCCTGTCTAGAGACTCTTATCCTGCTGTCACTTGCCGTGACCACCCGCCTGTCAAGAGACTGTCCCCGTCACTCGCCGTGACCTCCTGCCCTTCTACCCAGAGACTATCCCTGTCACTTGACGTGACTGCCTGCCCGCTTTCCCTGGGAGCCACCCGCTTCCTTACAAGGACTGCCCCTTTGTATAGTAGCTCAGAGGTTCCACCTCCCAGACCCGTTACATAGACATTCCTCACATGTATTAAACCTGTCAAACAGTCGCAAATCTTGCACACGGGAGTGATTCAAACATAACAACGAGCAGCTGTAAATACTCGGTGCTCGTCCGAGCTTACTCGGCGAAAGGGTTAGCAAAACATACTCGCTCATCACTACTGTAATGCCACAACCAACATGGCTGCGGCATTACAGTGAGTGGCAGGCAATCCCTTCATGTTGATTGGCGCTCTAAAGAGCACCCAACATGCAGAGAGGGGACCCAAGCATCCGCCCGAGCATCTCGCAATTACTCGGCGAGCTCCTAGCATCTCGAGTACTGAGATGCTCGGGCAAGTACTGAGTACTTGCGAGTATGCTCGCTCATCACTAGCCATTACTAGTGGTGAGCGAGTATGTTTTGTTAACCCTTTCGCCGAGTATGCCCGGGCGAGCACCGAGAATTTACAGCTGCTCGGTGTTATGTTTGAATCACTCCCGTGTGCATGAGTTGCAACTGTTTGACAGCTTTAATACATGTGAGGAATGTGTAAGAAATAGACATTCCTCACACGTATTAAAGCTGACAGAGTCGCAAATCATGCACACGGGAGTGATTCAAACATAACAACGAGCAGCTGTAACCACTCGGTGCTCGCCCGAGCATACTCGGCGAAAGGGTTAACAAAACATACTCGCTCATTACTAGCCATTTCTTTATTTTTCTTCCTTCTAGCTTTACCACCATGCTGAAACTGCTGGCTTATTTGATGTCTTACTGTCGGGAATGAGCCTTACAAGGAACGCACTTTTACTGATAATTGTACAGTTTAAACAGGCTGCTGATCATCTGAAGAACAAGGAAAATGCTCAATGGTTGAATTATCTTTTAGCTTTCTTAAAAGATCATTGTTCTCAGCAGCATATCGTCCTGTGTAAACAGGACCTGTGCTGCCAAGAACAATGGCAATCTATGCGCATATACCTATCTGTTACTGATGGCATTATGAGCAACTTATCATGCGGTCTGCCCGTCTAATCAAGCTATTAAATAATAGACGGCCAACAAATATGTACAAATTGTTGGTTATTTAACCCTGCAGATCAATTATGAGCCCAAACATTCAAGTGCACAGTGCTTAAACTTTTGATCAAGGCAATTTGTGTTCTTATAATTGGCAAGGGATACACACAACTCATAAAGAATACTGTGATAAATAATATGACCAATATTCCTAAATTAACAAGAATTTTTCAAGAGCACCCATATTTTTGAAAAGTATCACTACGCTAATCGATTTTTATTCCACCATCCCTTAAAGGGATTGCCCAACAAACAAAATACATTTTAATTAACAGATCTTGAAATAATGAGTTCCATAATTGGCTGTGTTAAAAAAATGTTTGATGTTCCTGTGCTGATATAATCTTATAATAGTGTCCTTGCTATGTGCTGTCTTATTTGTTGTGTTGGGTTGTTTTCGACTGTCATGTTTCCAGCTCTCTAAGCTCATCATAAATCAAGTCATTGACGTAGGAGTTCCAGTAGCTGCTTAGCTTGTATTTTACTAGCATGATTTATGATGAGCTTAGAGGGCTGAAGATGTGGCAGAAACACTCACTCCTGTGATAAAGCAAGCAAGGAAATGTGTTACCTCAGAAATCAGCAGCTGAGAACACCTGTAGTATACTCAATAAATGACTTATGCTTCCTACCCTGACCAGGAGCCGTGGTATGTGCCAACCTAGAAATGCAGCAGCTCTGCATGGTTGGACACAGCAAATAAGACAAAAAATATTCCAAAGGTAATTGAAAACATACTGTATATTACAAATATCTAATAAACTAATAGCTTCATACAGGGCCGGCTCCATGTTTTTGTGGGCCCTGGACGAAAGAGTCTCAGTGGGCCCCTTTAAGGGTATGTGCCCACGATGCGCAAATGAAGCGGAAATTTGCGCTTCATTTCCACATGTCCTTTTCCCGGAAAAACGCATGCGGAATTTGGAATGCGTTTTTCGCCCGTAATTCGCGCGTTTTGCACATGCGGAATTGCCTTGCGTATTCTACTACATTGTAGAAGGCAATTCCGCATGCGTAAACGCACAAAGAATTGACATGCTCCGGAATTTTCCACACATCAAAAACGCTGTGGAAAATTCCGCAGCATGGGCATTACAATTGCGGAATGCCATAGGGGACTATGGCAGAAGGCTAACATGCGTATTTCATGCGTTTACGCTGCGGAAATTTCCGCACAAAATACGCATGAATTAAGCATCGTGGGCACATACCCTTACACATACCACGATTCAAGAAGCACAGATACCGCAGAGAAATATATATATAGTACAAGGCCAAAGGTTACACTTCATACAGTGGTGGCCAAAAGTATTGGCACCCCTGCAATTCTGTCAGATAATACTCATTTTCATCCTGAAAATGATTACAATCACAATTTCTTTGGTATTATTATCTTCATTTAATTTGTCTTCAATGAAAAAACAGAAAAAGAATTGTCCTAAAGCCAAATTGGATATAATTCCACACCAAACCTAAAAAAGGGGGTGGACAAAAGTATTGGCACTGTTTGAAAAATCATGTGATGCTTCTCTAATTCGTGTAATTAACAGCACCTGTAACTTACCTGTGGCACCTAACAGGTGTTGGCAATAACTAAATCACACTTGCAGCCAGTTAACATGGATTAAAGTTGACTCAACCTCTGTCCTGTGTCCTTCTGTGTACCACATTGAGCATGGAGAAAAGAAAGAAGACCAAAGAACTGTCTGAGGACTTGAGAAACCAAATTGTGAGGAAGCATGAGCAATCTCAAGGCTACAAGTCCATCTCCAAAGACCTGAATGTTCCTGTGTCTTCCGTGCGCAGTGTCATCAAGAAGTTTAAAGCCCATGGCACTGTGGCTAACCTCCCTAGATGTGGACGGAAAAGAAATACTGACGAGAGATTTCAACGCAAGATTGTGCGGATGGTGGATAAAGAACCTCGACTAACATCCAAGCAAGTTCAAGCTGCCCTGCAGTCCGAGAGTACAACAGTGTCAACCCGTACTATCCGTCGGCGTCTGAATGAAAAGGGGCTGTATGGTAGGATACCCAGGAAGACCCCACTTGTTACCCCGAGACATAAAAAAGCCAGGCTGGAGTTTGCCAAAACTTACCTGAGAAAGCCTAAAACGTTTTGGAAGAATGTTCTCTGGTCAGATGAGACAAAAGTAGAGCTTTTAGGGAAAAAGCATCAACATATAGTGTACAGGAAAAAAAAAGAGGCATTCAAAGAAAAAAACACGGTCCCTACAGTCAAACATGGCGGAGGTTCCCTGATGTTTTGGGGTTGCTTTGCTGCCTCTGGCACTGGACTGCTTGACCGTGTGCATGGCATTATGAAGTCTGAAGACTACCAACAAATTTTGCAGCATAATGTAGGACCCAGTGTGAGAAAGCTGGGTCTCCTTCAGAGGTCATGGGTCTTCCAGCAGGACAATGACCCAAAACACACTTCCAAAAGCACTATAAAATGGTTTGAGAGAAAGCACTGGAGACTTCTAAGGTGGCCAGCAATGAGTCCAGACCTGAATCCCATAGAACACCTGTGGAGAGATCTCAAAATGGCAGTTTGGAGAAGGCACCCTTCAAATATCAGGGACCAGGAGCAGTTTGCCAAAGAAGAATGGCCTACAATTCCAGCAGAGCATTGTAAAAAACTCATTGATTGTTACGGGAAGGGGTTGTTCGCAGTTATTTTGGCTAAAGGTTGTGCAACCAAGTATTAGGCTGAGGGTGCCAATACTTTTGTCTGGCCCATTTTTGGAGTTTTGTGTGAAATGATCAATGATTTGATTTTTGCTTCATTCTCTTTTGTGTTTTTTCCTTGCAAGCAAATTAAATTAAGATAATAATACCAAAGTGATTGCAATCATTTTCAGGAAGAAACTGAGTATTATATGACAGAATTGCAGGGGTGCCAATACTTTTGGCCACCACTGTACATTACATGAGTGATATCTATTGTAAATTCTACTATAGCTCAGAAATCGGCAAATCCTCGCAGCGCACAGTGCAGACCGAATAGTATAGTCCTCCATACAGTATTATGGGCCCAATATAATGCTCCATACAGAATACTGGCCCCATATAATGCTCCATACAGAATACTGGACTCCATATAACGCTCCATACAGAATACTGGCCCCCATAAAATACTCCAAACAGAATACTGGCGCCCATAAAACGCTCCATACAGAATACTGGCCCCCATAAAATGCTCCATACAGGATGCTAGTCCCCATATAATGCTCCATACAGGATACTGGCCCCCATATAACACTCCATAAGAGAATACTGGCCCCCATAAAACACTCTATACAGAATACCGGCCCCCATAAAATGCTCCATACAGAATACTGGCCCCCATAAAACGCTCCATACAGTATACTGGCCCCCATAAAACGATCCACACAGGATACTGGCCCACATAAAACGCTCCATACAGAATACTGACCCCCATAAAACGCTCCATACAGAATACTGGCCCCCATAAAATGCTCCATACAGAATACTGGCCACCATAAAATGCCCCATACAGAATACTGGCCCCCATATAACAATCCATATAGGATACTGGTTCCCATATAACACTCCATACAGAATACAGGCCCCCATATAACGCTCCATACAGAATACTGGCCCCCATATAACGCTCCATACAGAATACTGGCCCCCATATAATGCTCCATGCAGGCTGTGCCCCCCACATAATGCTCCATGCAGGCTGTGCCCCCTCATAATGCCCCTTGCAGGCTGTACCCCCCATAATGCCCCATGCAGGCTGCCTCCCCCCACATAATGCCCCATGCAGGCTGTTCCTTCCCCACATAATGCCCCATTGCAGGCTGTTCTTCCCCACCCTATAATACCCCATTGCAGACTGCCCCCCCCCTCATATAATGCCCCATGCAGGCTGTTCTCCTCCTCCCACATAATGCCCCATGTAGGCTGTCCCCCCCCCTATAATGCCCCATTGCAGGCTCTTCTTCCCCCTATAATGCTCCATTTTAGGCTGTTCCCCCCCCATAATGCCTCATGCAGGCTATTCTCCCCCCCATAATTGTGGCAAGGCACAGATCTGGCCAAGAATTTCTGCATTACTCAAGATTCCTCAGAGCATAGTGGCCTCGATAATCCTTAAATGGAAGAAGTTTGGGACCACCAGAAGTCTTCCTAGACCTGGCTGTCCAGCCAAACTGAGCAATCATGGGAGAAGAGCCTTGGTGAGAAAGGTAAAGAAGAACCCGAAGATCGCTGTGGCTGAGCTTCAGAGATGCAGTAGGGAGAGGGGAGAAAGTCCCATAAAGTCAACTATTACTGCAGCCCTCCACCAGTCGGGCCTTTAAGACACAGTGGCCCGACGGAAGCCTCTCCTCAGTGCAAGACATATGAAAGCCCGCATAGAGTTTGCTCAAAAACACATGAAGGACTCCCAAACTATGAGAAATAAGATTGTCTGGTCTGATGAGACGAAGATAGAACTTTTTGGTGATAATTCTAAGCGGTATATGTGGAGAAAACCAGGCACTGCTCATCACCTGCCCAATACAATCCCAACAGTGAAACATGGTGTGGCAGCATCATGCTATGGGGGTGTTTTTCAGCTGCAGGGACAGGGCGACTGGGTGCAATTGAAGGAAACATGAATGCAGCCAAGTACAGAGATATCCTGGATGAAAATCTCTTCCAGAGTGCTCTGGACCTCAGACTTGGCAGAAGGTTCACCTTCCAACAAGACAATGAGCCTAAGCACACAGCTAAAATAACAAAGGAGTGGCTTCAGAACAACTCTGTGACTATTCTTGACTGGCGCAGCCAGAGCACTGACCTAAACTCAATTTAGCAACTCTGGAGAGACCTGAAAATGGCTGTCCACCAACGTTCACCATCCAACCTGACGGAACTGGAGAGGATCTGCAAGGAAGAATGGCAGAGGATCCCCAAATTCAGATGTGAAAATCTTGTTGCATCATTCCCAAGAAGACTCATGGCTGTACTAGCTCAAAAGGGGGCTTCTACTCAATACTGAGCAAAGGATCTGAATACTTATAACCATGTGATATTTCAGTTTTTCTTTTTTAATAAATTTGCAAAAATTACTACATTTCTGTTTTTTTCAGTCAAGATGGGGTGCAGAGCGTACTTTAATGAGAAAAAAAAAAACTTTTTAGAATTTAGCAAATGGCTGCAATGAAACAAAGAGTGAAAAATTTAAAGGGGTCTGAATACTTTCCGTACCCACTGTATAGTGCCGGCTGCCGGGGCCCTGAGCAAGCGGGAGGGTGGGGGTGGTGGCAGGCGCTGGCACTGCTCTCCTCCGCTCACGGGTCCCATAGCACGCTGGGGTGACTGACGGCGAGTGGGCCCCCCGCCTGCTCAGGGCCCCGGCACTGATCCTGGCCCTGGCTTCATACAAGTCAGAAAGAGTAGTAGATAGAACTTCACAAAATGAATAAGCATGGCACATATTCTGTAGAGAAACAACTAAACTAAATGCCCTATTTATGTGCACATTGTTCTGACAATGGTAATACAGCTGCAAATCCATGGATCACATTAATCTGTCAATGTAAGTATTAGGGCTCGCTCTCACTTGTGATTAAATCCTACAAATGCAATCCAATAAAAAATCGGATTGTATTCGGTCCAATGTTAATCTATGAGTGTGTGCTCATAAGTGTTTTTTTTTCCAGCTCCGATCAGATCGTGATCAGACTGAAAAAAACGCAGCATGCTGCAATTGCATATTGGATTGGGATCGCACACACCCATATAAGTCTATAGGTGCGCGTGAAGCATCGCACTGCACTCGGATAACACCCAGCGAATCCGCGGACGCCAGCAACAGAGGAGATGGAAAAATGAATTTCGCTGTCTCCTCCGCAGCTTTGTTGCGATCCTCTCATGCAAGAGGATCTGACCACAGTACACTGACACTCGGCTCCTGCTCGCAGCAGAGCAGGAGCCGAGTGTCATTAGCATATCACATTTGATTCTCTCGTATTGGATGTGATATTCTAGTGGGACCTTGGCCTTAGCCAAACTATTACATGAGATACATATATAATCAGAGATAAATATGCAGTGAAATATTAAAGTCACCCATATTAGGATAGTATAGTATTGTGTTAAATTTACAAAGGGGTTGTGTATGGTGCTAGAAAAGAAATGACAGACATCCAATTTAAAGTAGCATAGGATCAAAATGCCAGTGCTTATAATTACCTTTAGCCATGGTGATGATGAACAGTATTGGACATAAAAGGCACCTTGACGCACGATTCACCGCCACCTGCAGTTTCATCGGTTATGATAAATTAAACTTGTGCTGGTTGCACATTTTTATGTCATTGTACTTTTGCCTATCTGGGCCAACAAAATCTTATTAGAATGCAATAATTGCTTTTGTGAGGGCATCTCTTAAAGGAAATCTGTCAGCAGGCTTTTGTTGTGTAATCTGAGAGCAGCACAATATAGGGGCAAAGACCCTGATTCAAGGTTTTTGTCTCATTTACTAGACTGTGTTTCGATGTTTCAATTAAATCAGTGGTTTATCAGCAGGAAATTATCACTAGAGGACTAGATGTCCCTTGCCTTGTAGTCCATCCATACCCTCACCACTGATTAGCAGTTTTCAGTCAACATCCAGTATACATAGAAAGCTGAAAATAAGTGCTGTGGGCGGGGTGATACACAGCTCAGCATTCTGAGCTCTGCTAGATCTGCAGCAGAGAAAACTGTGATTTTATCACAACTGCTGCACCCTATAAATTAAGTGATACATTGTTGGAATCAGGGTTTCTGTCCCTACCTCATGTTGCTGTCAGATTACATAACAAAAAAAAACTACTGACAGATTTTTTCTAAGCCCTAGCTGAAATGTAATGGAAGTTTCACACTTCACTGTATAGTTTCTACAATATTGTCATTGAAAATATTAAAAGTTTAGAAGAAATAATCAATCCCAGAGTGAGCTGAATGTGAATTAATATTAATTTCTATGTAGTTACATTTCTTTACACATCATACTTCACCACTTGTAAGCATGAGCTATAAAACCTTCTACCCGTGTGGTCTGCTCACACATCTTTTCTTTGGCATTCCAGAAGTGAGAAAAGATCCTCTAATACCCGTCATCTGTCTAATTAGTAGACTTTAAGTGATTTCCCCGAGGCACCACATTTGTGAAATGCTCAGAATTATCTTTTTAATACACGCTTGATTAAACATAGTACGGAAATTAGCTATAGGTGTTTCATTACATCATTTCAACAAGTGTCAGATTCAATCTTCACAGAGATGAAAGTCTTGTTGTATATGGCTGCAAACTAGAAAGTGAGTGTGTTTTATGGCCATTGGCTTTTAATAGCTGACATCAGTAGCACACTTACCGGGGGGCAGCCCAGGGCCCACTCACATGCTGGGGTCCAACCAAAGCAACCGCCATTTATAACTTTATCGGCGTGCACATCATGCCAATACAGTTAAACTCTGGGGTAGAGCAGGGAACCATTGTCTCTCTGCCCTACCGCACTCCGTTTTGTAGTTCATTGGTTGCTTTAGTCATGCTGCTTAAAGAGCGGCAGGAGCATGCATACAAGTCGGTACTTGTAGGGTAATGCGGAGGCATTATACTGTGTTTTGGGATCTACTGTGGGACCACAATACTGTGTGGGGTGGCTGTGAGGATATCCTACTTTGTGTGGACATCATACTGTGTGGGAGGCTGTTGGGGCATTAGAAAACATTAAAGGGAACCTGTCAAGTCATTTCAAGAATCTAAACTGTCCCCAGTGCGTTGTTAGTGATGCAATGTGCATCACTACACGTTATTTTCATTAAAATCGACCATCTAATCATGTCCCAAGAGCACTTTATATACATATATCGTACCTGCTCGTTTAGTCATATGGGTGTGCTTTATTTTCGTTCAGTCATGGGCGTCACCACCCACTCAATTTGATTGATTGCCCTGGAAGCGCCGACGTCACTTTAAGCCTTTGTAAAATCTCACGCTTGCGCAGTGTGGAGAGTGGAGTGTGAAGCCGCGCTTGTGCAGCGTTGAGATCGGGCAGCCACGCTTGCGCAGTGTGTGGCTTGGAGCCGCGCTTGCACCCCGTGTATCGTGGAGCCATACTTGCGCAGTGTTGATTGGGGAGACACGCATGCGCCGTGATGAGCGGCTCCCCACTCAACACTGTACAAGTGCAGCTCCAAGCCACGCACTGTGCAAGCACAGCTGCCTGATCTCAACACTGCGCAAGCACAGCTCCACGATATACGCTCCAAACTGCGCAAGTGTGGGATTTTACAACGGTTTCAAGTGACGTCGGTGCTTCCAGGATGATCAATCAAATTGAGTGGGCGGTGAAGCCCATGACTGAATGAAAATTAAGCACACCCCTATGACAAAAATTAAGCACACCCCTATGACTAAACGAGCAGGTACTATATAAGTACATAAAGTGCTCTTGGGACATGATTAGACCGACGATTTTAATGAACATAATGTGTTAGTGATGCACATTGCATCACTACCAACGCACTGGGGACAGTTTAGATGCTTGAAATGACGTGACAGGCTCCCTTTAAAACTTTTTAGGACCAATATGTAAGGTTAAGTGGACACTTAAGTGGCATTATTTCATTCTAGTGGTATTCAGGGTATTAGAACTGACGCGCCCCCTGGGCCATGTTTGGGGAATACCCGGAGGCGGATCCGTTGGGGGTGGTAGTCCTCGTGGCGGTGACCCGGTCCGTGCCCAGGGTGTCAAACTAAGTGGCGATGTTTTTAGTGGCAGATGTGATATTGTTCGACTACGCCACCCGTTGAATGCGGTTACGAAACCGCCGCTGCAGGGCAGACCGCTGAGGCCGGTGGTACAGTTGTGCAGCGTGGGTAGTATAACCCCCAACGGGAGGGGTATGGCCTCAGGGCAGCGGACGTGGATGATGGGGAAGTAGAATTGCACGCAGGCACCAGGAACCACTCAGAGACGGTGCGGTGTAGTTCAGGGTCTTTACTGGTGGCAAAGGTAGACCCTCCCGGGAGTACTGGCTAGCGGTCGGGGTCTGGTCAGTCCGTGAGCAGATAGGATCTCCCCCGGCCAGGCGGAGTTGTAGGCCTCCCCAACTAATTGTACTCTTCCTGGCTACCTTGCTAGAAGCGGGTAAAAGTAGCCCACGTCCCTGAGTGTGCCGTGTGGTGCTCACCCGTATGGCCGGTGACTCGGGGCCTTCTGGTAGCCTCCGCTCCAGGACGGCGGTGCTGGTCCCTTGCGTGTGACCGTGCCTTCGGGTTTCTTGGCCAGAGGACCTGAAATCCCCTGCCGGTCGGTTTCTGCTGCTGGGTATGGAACAGTCCCCACAGCCTCGGACTCCGTGTCCGGTGAGATCTCTTCAGCCAAGGCGAGCTATTTAGCTTCCAGCCTCTGGCAATCACTCCTGCTCCTACAGAGCTCTTGTTGTCACTTTCCCTGCAACTGCTCCACCCCAGACCAGACTGTGTCTCTGTCTCTGTCTGTGTTCTTCTCTAACCCTACCTCAGCCCCAGATTATATAGGGGAAGTTCTTCCCCTCCCAGGACTGGGCAGGAGGTGTGGCATGCTTAGGGTTCCTGACCAGGAGACCTCCCACCTGCTCACAGACGTAATATTGCTATTACTGTGGTAACCAGACCCCTGGGGTTCCACAGAACTATTACTTTATTACTTTCTTGGACACTTACAGAGGGCATTATTATTTTTAGGGGATAATTTTACCATATAGAGGACACAAAGAGGCTGTTTTTATATGTAAGGGGCGCACTGGTGGGCATTATTATGTGGGACACTGAGGAGCCCTGTTCGTGTGTCACACAGCAGGTGTAAGTATTTGGGACACATATGACAACATCGGCTCAACATTGGGGCATCAACAGGATGGGGAGTTTGTGCCGGTTGGGAATAGATGAGGACGGTGCTGGAAATGTAAGAAGTCTAATGGTTTTTGTTAATTCTGAACTCTACAGACAAATCGTTGCTGGAAGAATTTGTCATATCGGTCCGTGCCTCTTTTAATATGTTCATCAGAACTGGTGCCTACCACTATACAGTTACCATATTGTGGTAATATCGATCTTGGGTTTTGTATAGTGACTTTTTTCCAGTAAAAGCACAATCACCTGCTGAGGTTCTCTTTACCTACTACAATTAAGGTGTACCATCTGTCGCAGAGTGCATCTTCTTACAGTCACCACTGTACTTACGAGAGCTTCAATCAGCAAGATATCTTGAGTAAACAGTATTTATTTCATACTGGATAAACATGAGATACAATTCAGTGTCACACAGTCCGTGTGCTGCTGATATAACACATTCAGGAAAGAAAAAAGAAAGAAACACAGGAAGTAAAAAAACAACCAACAATTGAGAGCTTCCCTCCCTACATTACAGCAAGCATATAACTTTACACACTATCGCCATCTGCTGTCTGGTTAGTATAAAGTCCTCCTTTCACTTATAATAAGTCCTAATCTGTTGCATATGCCAACACCCTTTCTCAACAGTAAGGACTTATTCAATCAAACCCAACTTTTTATTAGTCTCTGGTGTTTATCAGCATTCAATGCCTTCGTGAAGATGTCTGCTGTCATTTCTTTAGTAGGACAATACTCTAACTTCAAGACTCCTTGTTCCTAATGATCTCTCAAGAAATGATATTTCACATCAATATGCTTGGTTCTTGGATTGACTCTTTCCATCTGAGCAAGAACAAGACATCCTTGATTGTCCTCTTTCAGTTTTGTTGGTTCCAACTGTGGTTGTACTAATTCTGTCAACAATTGTCTTAACCACAGTACTTCTTGACTCGCATGTGCTACGGCAACATATTCTGCTTCTGTTGAAGACAGTGTCACAATTGACTGTTTCTTACTTGTCCAACTTATTGGTCCACCTGAGAGAAAAAAAATATGTCCACTGGTAGATCTTCTGTCAGTTGGATTTCCAGCCCAATCTGCATTAACATATCCTGTTAAAATGCAATTATCACTTGTGGGTAATTTCAGCTTAACATTGCTAGTTCCTTTCAAATAACGCATTACTCTCTTCACGGCATTCCAATCAGCTTTATTTGGTTTTGATACCTTTCTACTCTGGATTCCTACTGCTGCTGTGATGTCTGGTCTTGTAACGGTCGCTAGATACAGTAGTTTTCCTATTGCTGTTCTGTATTCTTCATTATTTGGTAGCACATTTTTTTCACTGTTCATCTCTTTGAGATAATTAGTTTCCATTGGAGACTTTACTGTTTTTGCATCTTTTAATCCAAATTTGTCTGTTATGTCTTGAATCATGTGATTTTGATTCAGTAGGAAACTTCCGTCTTCTTCTCTTTCTACCTGTATTCCTAGGTACTGTTTTACATTTCCCAAGTCTTTGATTTCGAAATGTTGCTTCAGGATTTTTAGAATGTTTTCTTTATCCCTTTCTTGTTTAAAACAAATCAAAATGTCGTCTACATATATGAGTACATAAATCCATCTATTAATCAGCCTTTTTGTGTACAAGCATGGATCAGCTTTGCTTCTTTGAAATTTTTCATTTGTAAATACTTCCGTGATTTTGTCATTCCACGCTTTAGCTGCTTGCTTTAAACCATATATGCTTTTCTGTAGTTTGCAAACTTTGTTTGGATTTCTTTCATCTTTGAATCCTGGAGGTTGTTCCATGTAAATGTCTTCTGTTAAATCTCCATTCAGAAAAGCTGTCTTTACATCCAGATGTCTCAGTTCCATCTGTTTCATTGCTGCAACTGTAAGTAAAGTTCTTATTGTAGTGTGTTTGACAACTGGAGCAAATGTCTCATCATAGTCTTCTCCATATTTTTGAGAATACCCTTTAGCTACGAGTCTTGCTCGGTATCTTTCAGCTGTGCCATCTGTTTGGTATTTTACTTTAAAAATCCATTTACATCCTATGGCTTTTCTTCCTTCTGGTAAATCTGTTAGTGTCCATGTATTTGAATCATGCATGGATTTCATTTCTGTTTCTGTTGCTTCTATCCATTTATTAGCTTCTTCTTCAGCAAGTTTAGATATGTCTTCCCAAGAGGTAGGCTCATAGATTTTTCTTATGCTTGTCTTGTATGAGAGACGTTTTGGTGGTTTTCCTTTGTTCTCTCTCATTGAACGTCTTGGTTCTGTGTCTGTTTATAGTTGTGATTCTTCACTTTCAGTATTTTGTTCTTCATTAATTTCTACTTCTTTCTCATCAGATATTTCTTCAGTTATGTCACTATTGTTTTTCTCATTTTTTGTTTCAACTGAAATCATAATGTCTTCATTTAAATCTTCAATGAATGTCACACTGTTACTCACCGTAACTCTGTCTGTTTTGGGATCTAGGATTCTATATCCTTTGCAATTTTCACTATATCCAACAAATATTCCTTCCATGGATCTGTTTTGAAGTTTGGAACGTTTTTCTGTTGGAATGAATATAAAAACTTTACATCCAAAAACTTTTAAATGATTGACACTTGGTTTCATACTTTGCCACAGTTCATATGGAGTTTTCGTCAGTTTTCTGGAAAAAAGTCGGTTCTGTAGATATGTAGCTGTCATTGCTGCCTCACCCCAATATTTCTCTGGTAGTTTGGAATCCGTCAGCATACATCTTATCATTTCTGTTAGAGTTCTGTTTTTCCTTTCTGCTACTCCATTTTGTTCAGGTGTGTATGGAACAGTTTTCTGGTGTTCTATTCCATTTTGTCTTAAGTAGTCTTCTATTCTGTGACCTGTAAATTCACCTCCATTATCACTTCTGATGACAATTGGCTTCCTTTGAAATTTGTTACTTGATCTTGTTACATAGTCTACAAGTTTATCAAAAACTTCACTGTTGTTTTTAATTAAGTATGTGACTGTGTATCTTGAGTAGTCGTCTATAAAAGTCAACATGTATCTATTGCATCCTGATGTAGTCACTTTCATGGGTCCACATACGTCAGTATGCACCAAATCAAGTGGTCTTTCGCTTTTCATCTCACTTTCTTTTGGAATAGATATCCTTGTGGCTTTGGATTTTATACAACATTCACATCTTACGGTAATTGAGCAATCTGATATCTTTAAATCTTTTGTCAATTCTTTTCTCTGTAGTTTCCTTATACTGTCAGGGTGTCTATGTCCTAGACGTCTATGCCACATGTAAATATAGTTTTTGTGATCATGTGTACATACCTTCATCTGTTCCTTTGGTGTGTCAAAATAATATAATTGTTCATCTGCCTTGACTTTGGTTATCACCTTGTTTCCTGCAATAATTGCACACTTATTGTCTTTGAATTTTACTGTAAGTCCTTTTGCTGTTAAACGTTTCACAGATAATAATCCGCTTTCCAATTTTGGAACATACAACACATCCTGTACAAGTATCCAGGGGAGGAGTCCTGAGGAGATAATTTGCATATTCCCACTGCATTTTGAGGTAAGTGAAGAGTCTCCGCGAGCTCAAAGAACACTGGATTTTGGCTGTTGGAGCTGAAAAGAGGACATCGGTAAACCAGGGGAGGAGTCCTGAGGAGATAATTTGCATATTCCCACTGCATTTTGGGGTAAGTGAAGAGTCTCCGCGAGCTCAAAGAACACTGGATTTTGGCTGTTGGAGCTGAAAAGAGGACATCGGTAAACCAGGGGAGGAGTCCTGAGGAGATAATTTGCATATTCCCACTGCATTTTGGGGTAAGTGAAGAGTCTCCGCGAGCTCAAAGAACACTGGATTTTGGCTGTTGGAGCTGAAAAGAGGACATCGGTAAACCAGGGGAGGAGTCCTGAGGAGATAATTTGCATATTCCCACTGCATTTTGGGGTAAGTGAAGAGTCTCCGCGAGCTCAAAGAACACTGGATTTTGGCTGTTGGAGCTGAAAAGAGGACATCGGTAAACCAGGGGAGGAGTCCTGAGGAGATAATTTGCATATTCCCACTGCATTTTGGGGTAAGTGAAGAGTCTCCGCGAGCTCAAAGAACACTGGATTTTGGCTGTTGGAGCTGAAAAGAGGACATCGGTAAACCAGGGGAGGAGTCCTGAGGAGATAATTTGCATATTCCCACTGCATTTTGGGGTAAGTGAAGAGTCTCCGCGAGCTCAAAGAACACTGGATTTTGGCTGTTGGAGCTGAAAAGAGGACATCGGTAAACCAGGGGAGGAGTCCTGAGGAGATAATTTGCATATTCCCACTGCATTTTGGGGTAAGTGAAGAGTCTCCGCGAGCTCAAAGAACACTGGATTTTGGCTGTTGGAGCTGAAAAGAGGACATCGGTAAACCAGGGGAGGAGTCCTGAGGAGATAATTTGCATATTCCCACTGCATTTTGGGGTAAGTGAAGAGTCTCCGCGAGCTCAAAGAACACTGGATTTTGGCTGTTGGAGCTGAAAAGAGGACATCGGTAAACCAGGGGAGGAGTCCTGAGGAGATAATTTGCATATTCCCACTGCATTTTGGGGTAAGTGAAGAGTCTCCGCGAGCTCAAAGAACACTGGATTTTGGCTGTTGGAGCTGAAAAGAGGACATCGGTAAACCGCGCGCCTTCCGGCGCGCGCATTTTGAAGCTTTTTTTTAAGCTTTTTTCACTGTTTTCAGAACATTAACAATAAGAACATGGAAGAGTCCAGGAGCCATTTGGTGAGCTGCATATCCTGCTACATGTTCACAGACTTGCCAGTGGAAAAGCCAAACTTCACATGCCAGAAATGCAAGCTTGTGTCCCTGTTGGAGGAAAAGTTGCGAAATCTAGAAGAGAGGTTAACTACCTTGAAAATCATTAAGGAAGGTGAAGAATTCTTAGACAGAGCAGAATTATCTCTTCATGATTCAGAAAGAGAAGAAATTCGAACTGCACCTGACGAAACAGAGGAATGGAAGCATGTGACCCACAGAAGCAGGAGGATCGAGAGGCAGTCAGCACCCATACTGCTCAGGAACCAGTACCAGGCTCTCACGCAGGAGAACCAGGAAGAAATACAGCAAAATAAGACTTTGCCAGCAATGAATAACCTTGTAAGCCCTCAGAATCCTCCTGGATGGAGAAAGAAGAATGTTGTGAAGAAAAAACGGAGAGTGGTGGTCATGGGGGATTCCCTGTTAAGAGGAACAGAGGCCGCTATCTGCAGACCAGACATAACCTCAAGAGAAATGTGCTGTCTTCCAGGAGCAAAAATTAAAGATGTGTCTGACAGGATATCAAGACTCTTCAGACCTACAGATCACTACCCATTCCTGCTAATACATGTGGGGACAAATGACACCGCAAGAAAGGACCTGGAAACCATCTGCAGTGACTTTGAAGACTTAGGCAAGAAAGTGAAAGAATTGGGAGCGCAGGTGGTCTTCTCATCCATCCTCCCAGTGGATGGCCATGGAACAATGAGGTGGAATAAGATTCTACAGGTGAACAACTGGCTACGTCGATGGTGCCGTCAACAAGGATTTGGATTTCTGGATCACGGAATGAATTACCTATACGATGGACTACTTGCTAGAGATGGGGTGCACCTTACGAAGACTGGAAAACATGTATTTGGAAGTCGCCTTGCTACACTCATCAGGAGAGCTTTAAACTAGAACAATGTGGGAAGGGAAACAAAAGGCCAGAAAAAGCCATACAGCTGACAAATACTATTGAGATTTCTGCTACTGGAAGTGGAAAGGAAGAACAAAGACAAAACAATTTAAATAATAAAAATATGGGAGGAAGAGAAACCAATCACAAACTAAAATGTTTTTATACAAATGCACAAAGCATGGGCAACAAACAAGGAGAATTGGAACTACTAATGCAGGAAAAGGAATATGATGTCATTGGAATCACTGAAACTTGGTGGGACGATACACATGATTGGAATAAAAGGCTAAAAGGATACAACTTGATAAACGAGGAGGAGGTGTTGCATTGTATGTTAGAAAAGCGTATATCTGCACAGAGATTGAAGCTTCAGAGACTGGGAGTTCTGTGGAAACTGTTTGGGTAAGAATACAAGGAGAGAACAACGGAAAGGACACCATTGTAGGCATTTACTACAGGCCACCTGGGCAAGCTGAAGATATGGATGAACTCTTTATGTATCAAATGACCAAGTTCTCCAAAAAATATGACGTAGTGGTCATGGGAGATTTCAACTATCCAGACATTTGTTGGGAATCTCTCTCAAGTAAAACTAACAGGTCAAGCAAATTCTTATCCTCTCTTGCTGACAACTTTATCTTCCAAAAGGTAGGGGAGAAAACAAGGGGATCTGCTACTTTGGATCTAATCCTTATAAACAGGGAGGAAATGGTTGAGGAGGTAAAAGTGGCTGGGACCCTAGGAGGCAGCGACCATGCTATTATAGAATTTTGGATAACTAGAGGAGGAAGACATGTGAAGACTCAAACTTCAAGGTTAGATTTTAGAAAGGCAGATTTTAAGAGACTCAGAAAGAGAATAGGAGGGATCCAATGGCTGGATGTCCTTAAGGACAAAAATGTCCAGGAAGGATGGGAAATTTTTAAAAATGAGATTCTCAAAGCACAATCGTTAACAATCCCGAAAAGTAGAAAGAATGGGAAGCATTTAAGGAAACCAGGATGGATGAACACAGAACTTAAACACATGCTAAAAAGAAAGAAAGAAATGTTTATTAAATGGAAAGAGGGAGGCATATCTAAAAAAGATTATAATGCAGTCTGCAGATCCTGCAGGGCACGTATCAGGTTAGCTAAAGCTGACAATGAATTAAGGCTTGCAAGAGATGTCAAAAGCAATAGAAAAGGATTTTGGGGGTATGTCAAAAGTAAAAGAAAAGTCAAAGATGCTATAAGATTTTTACAGGATGAAAATGGAGAAATGGTAAGAGAGGATGTTGAGAAGGCCGAACTTTTTAATTCCTATTTTGCATCTGTTTTCTCTCAGAAAGAAAATGTAACATCAACTGATCTTCACTGTCCTTTTAAAGGAATAGAGGAATCCAAGTTATCTGTAAACAGAAAGATTGTGAGGGAATATTTAGCTAACATAAATGAGTTCAAGTCTCCAGGTCCAGATGAATTACACCCCAGAGTACTGAAGGAGATCGTAGAAGAAATTTTAGAACCACTCTCCATAATCTTTGAAAATTCTTGGAGAACAGGAGAAGTCCCAGAAGACTGGAGAAGAGCAAATGTTGTTCCTATCTTCAAAAAGGGGAAGAAGGTGGACCCAGGGAACTATAGGCCGGTGAGTCTGACTTCTATACTAGGAAAGATCTTTGAACAAATTATTAAACAACATGTATGTAAGTACATGGATAAGAATGAAGTGATTAACCAGAGTCAGCATGGGTTTGTAACTAACAAGTCATGTCAGACTAACTTAATTTCCTTCTATGACAGAATCACTGACTGGGTGGATCAGGGAAATGCTGTAGATATAGTATATCTTGACTTCAGCAAAGCATTTGACAAAGTATCTCACACCATCCTTATTGAAAAAATGACCAAGTATGCAATGGACCAGGCAACTGTTAGGTGGATTCATAACTGGCTTAGTGATCGGACTCAAAGGGTGGTTGTAAATGGCTTCACATCCAGCTGGATGAATGTCTCAAATGGGGTACCACAGGGCTCCGTCCTGGGACCTGTATTGTTCAACATCTTTATCAATGATTTAGATGAAGGAATTGAGGGTAAACTGATTAAATTTGCTGATGACACAAAGCTAGGAGGGATAGCTAATACTAGAGAAGAGAGAGAGAGGATTCAAAAAGACCTAAATAAACTGGAGCAGTGGGCAGCAACCAACAGAATGGTTTTTAACAGGGAAAAATGCAAAGTACTACATCTGGGCAATAAAAATGAAAAAAGCATATACAGAATGGGAGGAATAGAGCTAAGCAACAGTACATGTGAAAAAGACTTAGGTATACTAATAGATCATAGACTGAACATGAGTCAACAGTGTGATGCAGCAGCAAAAAAGGCAAATACAATTCTGGGATGTATTAACAGAAGCATACAGTCTAGATCACGTGAAGTCATTATCGGTCTTTACTCCTCTTTGGTCAGACCTCATCTGGAATACTGTGTACAGTTTTGGGCACCACATTTTAAAAAAGACATAGACAAACTGGAGCAAGTTCAGAGAAGAGCGACCAGAATGGTGACTGGTCTGCAAACCATGTCCTATGAGGAACGGTTGCAGGATTTGGGAATGTTTAGCTTGCAAAAAAGAAGACTGAGAGGAGACTTAATAGCTGTCTACAAATATGTCAAGGGCTGTCACATTGTAGAAGGATCATCTTTATTCTCATTTGCACAAGGAAAGACTAGAAGCAATGGGATGAAACTAAATGGGAGGAGACACAGATTAGATATTAGAAAAAACTTTTTGACAGTTAGGGTGATTAATGAGTGGAACAGGCTGCCACGAGAGGTGGTGAGTTCCCCTTCAATGGACGTCTTCAAACAGAGGCTGGACAGACATCTGTCTGAGATGATCTAGTGAATCCTGCTTTGAGCAGGGGGTTGGACCAGATGACCCAGAAGGTCCCTTCCAACTCTACCATTCTATGATTCTATGATCTTTGAATCTTGTCCGAACTTGTTTGAACAATTTAGCATACCTTGTCCGATACCTTCTGCGGTTATTTTGCTTCCATCTGCAAGATAAATGGCTTCTTTCTTATCTAAATTAAGATCAGTAAATAAATTCTTGTCACTTTCACTGTCCTTTTCAGTAGAAGAATCATTTATTTGCTCTTTTCTTCTCTGATATTCATCTATTAGTCTTGTTTTCACAAAATCTAATGTAATGTCAGTTTCTGGTCTCGTCTCAAGGGCATTTATCAAGGCTGTATACGAATCTGGTAAACTGCACAATAATATAGCTGCTACATGACTTTCTTTAATGTCTTCACCAATAGATCTTAGCTGTGATATCACTTCCATCATTGAGAATATGTGCTTCTGCATGTCGTCATTTGCACTCAATCTCATACTGTAAAGCTTTCTTAATAAAAATAACCTGCGATTCAAGCTATGTCTTTCATACAGTTTTCTTAATGCTTCCCATATTCCTTTCGCTGTTTCTTCATTTCTTATATGTATTAATTGAGCATCATCCACTAATAAGCTAATGGTTGCTCTCGCTTGTCTATTCTTCTTATCTCATGTCTGATTATCTTGATCTGGTCTTTCTGTAACAATTACTTCCCATAAATCATCCTTAGATAACAACATCTCTACTTTGAATTTCCGTAACTGATAATTTTCACTATTCAGTTTAGCTACTGTGAATTTCAGTTCTGTGTTACTCACCATCTTTATATAGTCTTATTTGTTTAGAGAGTTGTACTGAAGATATTCTCCTGTTTTTTTTCTTCTTGATAGTTCCTGTATGTCCTGCCTGTGTTGAATTCTCTGTAATTATATCCAGCTCCTGGGATCATGAATTCCTCTGTCACTCTGTATCTGGATTTATTTCCTTCTGTTTACAGAGCTTATCTGTGTGCTCCGTTATCTGGGGTTATAAACCGGGATCCTGCTGCCTGGGCTTGTAGTACGGGCCTGTAGTGTCTGGGCCCATAACCTGTCACAGAGTGCATCTTCTTACAGTCACCACTGTACTTACGAGAGCCACAATCAGCAAGATATCTTGAGTAAACAGTATTTACTTCATACTGAATAAACATGAGATACAATTCAGTGTCGCACAGTCCGTGTACTGCTGACATAACACATTCAGGAAAGAAACACAGGAAGTAAAAAAACAACCAACAATTGAGAGCTTCCCTCCCCACATTACAGCAAGCATATAACTTTACACACTATTGCCATCTGCTGTCTGGTTAGTATAAAGTCCTCCTTTCACTTATAATAAGTCCTAATATGTTGCATATGCCAACACCATCATGGTTGCAAGCATGGCTACCTAGGTTAGGGGGCCACTCAGATGTGTTCCCCTCTCCACCCTGTGCTGAACCGCTAGCTACGCCTCTGGCTGACATCTTAGGCCACATTCACACGTTCAGTATTTGGTCAGTATTTCACATCAGTATTTGTAAGCCAAAGCAATGAGTGGGTGATAATACACAAGTGGTGACATGTTTCTATTATACTTTTCCTCTGATTGTTCCCCCCCTGGTTTTGGCTTACAAAATACTGATGTAAAATACTGACCAAATACTGAATGTGTGAATGTGGCCTTACAATAAGAAGCAAAATTACAGTTAACTAGTAGTGGAAAGACTAGAGGCACAGATTTTAAGCAAAATTTCATGGCAATTTGCTTGATTTTGAGCCATTGCGCAAATGTAGAATATGGCTCCAGAGATATGAGTCTTTCTATTTAGTGCAAAGTTTTTTAAATGGTCTTTACCAATAAGGTGCTGCTAACAGGGTAATAACTCAAATCAGTCTAAAGAAACCTATGAGCCACACCCTCTTAGAAATACCACTTTTCATCTGTAGACAAGTCCTTTTAAGGCTATGTGCCCACGATGCAGAAATGAAGCATAAAATTTCTGCAGCATTTCTGCATCTCCCTGGCAGAAAGAACGCATGCAGATTGTGCATGCGTTTTTCCTGCAGAATACATGCGGAATACATGCAGATTCACATGCGTACCCACATGCGTTAACGCATGTGTTTCCGCATGCGGACTGACAAGCACTTTCCAAGCGATAGCATCACTTGGAAAGTGCTTGACAACTAGGTCACACTATATAAATCCATGCAAAAGGCATGGATTTATATAGTGTGACCGTAAAAATAAAAAAATAAAGCTATATTTACCCCCGATCCCCCGCCGCGTGTGCTGTCGCGCTCGTCCTGGCTTCTTCCGGGTTGCCAGCATCTCGCGAGACAGCCTGTGGTCACATGACCGCGACATCATCTCAGGTCCTCGAAGGAGAAGCGCTGCAGGGGCCGCCGGACAGGTGAATGTAAACTTTATTTATTATTTTATTCATGTTTTTACAGGTACAATGGTACCCAGGTCTGGATGAGAGTCTTCTCTCCTCCAGACCTGGGTACCATCCGCACATAGAGACGCATATAATCCGCTTGTACAAATGTACAGACACGGATTCTATGCGTCTCAATGCAAGTCAATGGCGGCGCTTCCGCTGCGCTCCCACAAAATTAATGAACATGCTGCGGATTTATTTGCTCTGCAGAAACGCTGCGGAAAAATCCGCAGCATGTGCATTGACATTGCGGAATGCCTTTGGGGACCATGTGGTGCGGGTTACGATGCGTTTTTGATGCGTTTTCGCTGTGGAAATTCCGCAGCATAAACGCATGAAAAACGCATCGTGTGCACGCAGCCTTATGTTTCTTTACTCTGCTGCTAAGAATAAAGAAGCTAAGGCCTAATGCACAAAACAATAGAACTATAAGAGCTTCTAGCACACTCTATATGCTTCACTACATATTTTTCACAAAAAAAAATAAAACATACAGTAAGGAGCAGTAAAATTGTTTGGAAACCCCTACAAAAAGTTTATGAAAAGTGCAAAATCACATTAAAATGTTTGATTTGTAATGGATTCGTTCCACAAAAAAAAACATGTACAAAACATAAAAAATATTAATTAAAATATTTTATTAAATGCTTCGGTGGTCTAAATAGTCCTATTACTAACTTGTTATGTGCCCCATATTGTTCTTTTGACTACCTAAGGTGTCCAGTGTCAGTGAAAAAAAATGCCCAGGGGGTTAGTTCCCACAGCCTTTATCCTCCTATACTATATATGGGCTACTGTCTGATTTTTGCTAGTGTACAGGCCAAATAATAAAATTCTGATAGTCAATCAAAAGAACACCAGATGGTGCCATACCAGGTGTATAATAGCAATATCTGTGGCAGGAGCACAGGGAGGTAATCCCCTTGGAATGGATGGAGACCCAGCTTGAAATACAGATTTCGAGTGACCATTTTAAGACTTCACCAACAATGTAAATCCTAGATGATTTTTAATGACTGATCATCACACAGTGTCTGTTACCTGTATACTTTATATAGAGCTACTTAATAAAATGTTGAAAAATATGTGACTGGAATTATTTGGCATAAATAGACTCAATAGGAGTCCTTATACTGATGAACTCACTACTTACAGGGGTTTTCCCAAAATCTCAAATTATCCCCTTTCCCCCATTTTGTTGATTCCAAGAATGGGGCACCAGAACCTGTGAATGGTGCCCTGTTGCGCACCATGATGAATGGAGCTGTAAGGCGCATACTCGACCCCTGCTCCATTCATTGTCAATATGACTGCTGGAAATAGTGGAGCTCTGTACTAGGCTTTCCCTGACGGTCCCATAGAAAATTAAGTGGAGTTCAAGCATCTACACCTACACTCTGACTCTGGAACCCCGTTTTTTTAGGCTCCAGAGTCAGGTTCTTATGAACGCTTGATAGAGGATAACTAATTTTGGGAAAACCTCTTTAAGGCCACGTTCACACGCTGAGTATTTGGTCAGTATTTTACATCAGTATTTGTAAGCCAAAACCAGGAGTGTGTAAAAAATCCAGAAGTGGTGACGTGCTTCTATTATACTTTTCCTCTGATTGTTCCACTCCTGTTTTTGGCTTACAAATACTGAGGTAAAAAAAAATCATCAAATACTCAATGTGTGAACATGGCCAAGTTCAATAAGTAAAAGAAGTAGAATGATATCTGTGTGTCTGTGCATCTAGTTCTTTAGTTCCAAGTTGACCAGAGGCCAGTTCTATCTATTAATATTCGATTCTGCGCTGTCCTTAGGTCAGTTTGCCTAAAATCTATAAACAATCTTAAATATAAGAGACCCCTTCATGTCTTTATGAATGCTGAAAAAGATGGTTATGCTGTATTAAAATAATAAAACATAAATATTAATCTCGTGTTTTTTCTGGTTTAATGTTGGAACCTCAAGAGAACTCAGGGACACTTTTATAGCAATGACACACTGAAGTGTTTGAACCCTGGACGGTTCCCTTTAGAGAAGCAGGCCATTCATAAAAGCTCAGTCGCTGCTGTTTGATGGTTAGGAGTTAAGAGGAAAAGCTTCCACCCTCTTATACAAAAGCAGTTCAACTTGGGAGATGTTAAATATAGGTTAGGACACTGTGTGATGTGACCAGGTGATTTCACAAGAAATACCTTATCACATGAAGCATTCAGCTATGAATTACTAGACATACATCAAAAGACCCACAAAATAAACTGTAAGGAAAATCTTATGGAAATCGAAATTTTAATTTTTATCAAATATTCTGCACCTTCAGCTCAGAAAAAGGCAATTTCTTAATAAGAAATACCACCAGGGCAACTACGTGATTTTTTAAAAGACCAGCTATAGTCAATGGGCCCGATTCATCAAGACTGGTGTAGTTCACACTAATCTTGATGAGGGGGCGTTTTGAAGTCAGATGCTCCTGATTCATGACGAGGTACATGCCTTTTCGCGAATCAGGAGCATCTGACGAGTGGCATGCACCTCCGTGCGCCACACAAGAAATACTACTCCAGTCGGGTACTGGAGTGAGATTTATGGCATAGGGAACGCCATAGCTTATCATGAATTAGACGAGCTGTGGTGTCCCGCCCCCGCCGTGCCTCTGTCACAATTCTACTCTGCCCATTTAGTGTGAGCTGGGAGAAGATGTCATGAAAATGCCAAAAGTCGCAAAATTTTGGCACAACTCCTAGTTGCACCTAAATTTTGCAACTTTTCAAAGCTTTTACCACAGAATTTTGGTGTGAAAGTGTAAGAGGTGTGGACCGGACTGTCGCACTCCTACCCCTGAAGACATCAATCACATTGTAATATGTATTATGTTGTGCGCCTTTTGAATATAGATATATTGTGTCATGTGATATCTTCTTGTGTCATGTAGTACTGTTGATAGTGTACAGTATAGGATAAGTGTAGGGTAAGACATAGTTTAGAGCTTAGTACATAAGGTAGTGACTGTAGTTAGATAGGGTAAGGTTAGAGTTAATGTTCGAGACTAGCCCACAGTGGGAGGGGCTTAGTGTTAGGGAAAGAGACCACTTCCTGGTAGTTAGTCAGATAGGGACAAGTTTGAGTTCAAGTAGGAAGTGCCTGTGAGCAGTGCTGCCATTGTGGGTGAACTACAGTAAGGAGTAGGTGTGTGTGTGTATCAAGGGAGTAGCAGGACCTTGAAGTGACCAAAGAGACGGAGTGGCTTTTCAGCTAAAAGAGGTCCTTTGTTTAGGGCGACGTGTCAGGAGAAGCCTTGAGCTTGGTGAACAACAATGGTAACAGGACTGAATTTGTGGGACTGGTGGGGGTCCCAACTGGTAGATACAGGGCGCCAGTAGTGGAAAAAATAAGACACGGAACCGCTGGTTAGGTAGAGAGAATTGCTGGTCAGGACTGTGGTGATGAGCTGGGCTGTGACGAAGTAGGGTGAAACAGTGTGCTTCATCGGCCCTGGAGTAGACTAAAGTGGAAGATTACTGTGTGTGTGAGAATGCTTTACAATGTGAAAGAAACGTCCATAAGACTTATATATAAACCTTACAAAGCTACAGTTCAATAAAGACTGTGTTTTAGAAAGGAAGTCTCCTTTATTGAACATTGAACCCTATGCTCCTGGCCTGCACGGGTGCAAGGCTCTCATAACACCAACCTCAGTACCCAGCCAGGACCCACTCTTTCATGTAGCACGTCGGGGTGTGACAGGAGAAGATGAGTGCCTCGCCCGCGGAAACTGCCCCACGCCACGCTACAAAAGCTTTTATGAATCTGACCCAATACCTCACCTCTAAATCCTAAATTCTTGATAGAACCTCACTGGAATCTTTAGACCAATGTACCTATGATAGGCCATCAAAGGATGATTGGTGGGTCTATTCCTTGAGACTCCCACCAATCAGTAGAATGATGAGCCCAATATAATTATGGATGTTGGGTCTGATTAAAAATGACATAGCCTTTCACAGGTTCTAGAAGGAAAATTATCCACATAATTATAAAGAAACTCAAACAAGGCATTAGAAAAATTTGCCAAAACTAATACCAAGGAAGCGTGGGAAGTTTGACAATAATCTTCTAGGATTGTTTACATTTACTGTATATAGAAAGATGTGAAAACTGGGATCGATAATGTTTTAAAATGCTTTAGTCAATTGTTCGAGTTTCCTTGGCACCAGTTATGCTAATTCTTCCCCTAGATGTCAAATATAGTTATTTTGTGAATTTCTAACTCTTGGAATGCAACCTCTAGAAAAAGTTTCAGCTATAAAAAATAGTGAAACCTAAATTATTTTACAATTACATGAAATCTGAATCATCTTAATTTCATCAGATATCACAACCATATTAACTATGTATGAACAACCCACTGAGGACTCCGTTGATCTCTTACCTATTTCTTCTTGTACTGTATATAGCCACCAAAGATTACACAGTAAGTAATGTACCCTAAATGTTAATAATAAGACTTAGATCACTTCAAAGGAGACCTGGCATTACTTTTCCTCGTTTTCATTAGATAGCTTATTGCCTATGATGCATTCAAGGTAATTACATATGAGTATTGTAATTAGAGCTGATTGTCATTGCTTATTGCACATAGTTTAATGGAAGAAAATTGAATTTCTAATAAATCGTTGGTTTTCTTATCCTGCTGTCTCTTTAAGGTTGTACAGAGAAGCTTATAGTGAACAGGGGAAGTGTATGACCACAAAAGGGAGGGGATGTCGAAGAAAAACACATAGCTTACCCTGGCTAAAAAAAATGAAGGGGAAAAACCTTTTTTACCCTAATTTATTACTGACCTGTTGTAGCCATCAGACTAGATCATATCCCTTCAGACATATTCTAACATCAGCATGGGGCGTGGTGTGTCACAACTGTATGCTTATTGATACAATACAGACCTAAGGAATGCAATATAACATTATAACATATATATTTTAAAAGGGTTTTCAGGACACAAAATAAAAAGAAATAAGAAACATTCAGTGCACAAATCTTCCTGTTGCTTTGTTGTTCATTTATTAAGCTACCTTTCATCCTTTGTAGCCATCATTATAGTTTGTTAACCACTTCGCGCCAGAGCCTGTTTTTGCCTTCGTGACCGGGCCAATTTTTTCCATTCTGACCACTGTCACTTTATGAAGTAATTACTCTGGAACGCTTCAACGGATTCCCCTGATTCTGAGACTGTTTTTTTGTGACATATTGTACTTCATGATAGTGGTAAAATTTATTCGATATCACTTGCGTTTATTTGTGAAATAATCGGAAATTTGGCGAAAATGTTGAAAATTTTGCAATTTTCAAACTTTGAATTTTCATGCCCTTAAATCAGAGAGATATATCACACAAAATAGTTAATAAATAACATTTCCCACATGTCTACTTTACAGCAGCACAATTTTGGAACCAAATTTTTTTTTCGTTAGGAAGCTAAAATGGTTAAAAGTTGACCAGCGATTTCTCATTTTTCCAACAAAATTTACAAAAACATTTTTTTAGGGACCACATCTTATTTGAAGTGACTTTGAGGGGCCTTTATGACAGAAAATAACAAAAAGTGACACCATTCTAAAAACTGCACCCCTCAAGGTGCTCAAAACCACATTCAAGAAGTTTATTAACCCTTCAGGTGTTTCAAGAGAATTTTTGGAATGTGGAAGAAAACAATGAACATTTAACTTTTTTTCACAAAAATGTTACTTTAGACCCAATTTTTTTATTTTCACAAGGGTAACAGGAAATAATGGACTACATAATTTGTAGTGCAATTTCTCATGAGTGCGCTGATACCCCATATGTGAGGGAAAACTACTGTTTGGGCGCACTGCAGGGTTCGGAAGGGAAGGAGCGCCATTAGACTTTTTGAATGTAAAATTTGTTTGAATAATTAGCGGACGCCATGTTGCGTTTGGAGAGCTCCTGATGTGCCTAAACAGTGGAAACCCCCCACAAGTGACACCATTTTGGAAACTAGACCCCTTAGGGAACTTATCTAGATGTGTGGCGAGCACCTTGAACCCCAAGGTGCTTCACAGAAGTTTATAATATTGAGCTGTAAAAATAAAATTTTCACATTTTTCCCACAAAAACGTTTTTCATCCCTTAATTTTGCATTATCATAAGGGTAATAGGAGAAATTGCACAATGCAATTTGTTGCGCAATTTCTCCTTAACACGCTGATACCCCACATGTGGAGGAAAACCACTGTTTGGGCACACGGCAGGGTTTGGAAGGGAAGGAGCGCCATTTGACTTTTTGAATGTAAAATTTGCTTGAATAATTAGGGGACGCCATGTTGCATTTGGGGAGCCCCTAATGTGCCTAAACAGTGGAAACCCCCCACAAGTGACACCATTTTGGAAACTAGACCCCTTAGGGAACTTATCTAGATGTATGGTGAGCACCTTGCACCCCCAGGTGCTACACAGAAGTTTATAATATTGAGCCGTAAAAATAAAATTTTCACATTTTTCCCACAAAAAATGTTTTTCATCCCTTAATTTTGCATTATCATAAGGATAACAGGAGAAATTGCACAATGAAATTTGTTGTGCAATTTCTCCTGAGTACGCCGATACCCCATATGTGGGGGAAAACCACTGCTTTGGTGTACGGCAGGGTTCGGAAGAGAAAGGAGCGCTATGTTGGCTGGGATAGGTTGCAGACACCATGTCACATTTGAAGAGTCGCTGACATGCCGAAACAGAAGAAACCCCCACAAGTGACCCCATTTTGTAAACTACACCTCTCAAGGAATTAATCTAGGGAAGTAGTGAGTATTTTTTAATTTTTAAATTTATACCATTGGGCAGTGAAAAAAGCATAATTATATTTTTACCACAAAAAAATGTTTTACCCTCAGATTTTACATTTTCACACAGGGCAATGGGTAAAAATGGTGCCGAAATGTGTCACACAATTTCTTCTAAAAGTGGCAATACCCCATATGTGGCTGTATCGTACCGCTTAGCCATACGGCGAGATCTGGGAGGGACAGAGCGCTATTTGACAATTGGAGAACAAATTATTGTAGAATAGGCATTTGGATTTGGGAGCACAAAATTTTCTGAATTTCTTTTGGGGGGCAAGGGCCATTTCGCTTTTCCAGAGCCTTTCTGCTACCAGTAGCTTGGAAGTCCCTTATATTTTTAACAGATAACGGACCTGAGTGGGGACTAGCTTTTTTTGAGGACTGAATTGAAGCTTTTATTGGGAACATTTTACGCAACATTTATCCGGCGCTCTAGGCTGAGCACTTACATCGGGGTTTCCATCTAAATTTCCAAGTGATGTAATTCCCTGCGGGATCCATTCACTATAATGAGGCAGCAGAGTAACTCTGGACTCCGTCTGGCCTCTGTTTAGCGGTGTCCTTTTTTTCAGAAGTGCACAAAACTGTGGCCAATCGCACTTTTATGCACGCCTAAAAAAACTGACACCGTGGGATCACAGGCCAGACGGCATCCACAGTGGCCTATATCTGCCTCATTACAGGGAATCTTCCGTCATGGCTTCCGTCTGAATCACGTATTTCTGAGATTTACACGGAAACTCTGGTGTAAGTGCTCAGCGCAGTGCGCAGGATAAATGTGAGCAGAGCCTTACTGCGATCTTTGGGAGACATAATAAACAAATCAGTAGCAGGTGAAGAATTGGTTTTATTTATTTTTTACGCCGTTCATCGTGTGGTATAAGTGATGAGATTACTTTATTCTTCGGGTCGGTGCGATTACAGAGATACCAGATTTATATCGGGTTTTTATGACTGACAGCTGTCACACACTAAAAGACGCTTTTTTTGCAAAATCTAGTTTTTGCATTGCCATATTTTGAGAGCTATAATTTTTCCATATTTCGTCCGACAGAGTCATGTGATGGCTTGTTTTTTGCGGGACAAGTTGACATTTTTATTGGTACCATTTTTGGGTACGTGACATTTTTTATCGCTTTCTATTCCGTTTTTTGGGAGGAATAGTTTTTTGATCGTTTTTTTATGCCGTTCTGCGTGTGGTAAAAGTGATAAGGCAGCATTATTCTTCGGGTCAGTACGTTTACAGTGATACTACACTTACTGTATATTTTTTTATGTTTTGGTGCTTTTACACAATAAAACAATTTTATAGAAAAAATATTTTTTTTGCATCGCTTTATTCTGAGAGCTATAACTTTTTTATTTTTCGGCTGATGGAGCTGTATGGTGGCTTTTTTTTGTGGAACAAGATGACGTTTTCAGCGGTACCATTTTTATTTCCATTTTGCTTTTTGATCGCATTTTTTTCCACTTTTTTTTTGTTTGGCGATATGATGAAAAAGCTTATTTTTTTGCTCCGTTTTTTATTTATTTTTATTACGGTGTGCACAGAAGGAGTTAATTAGTGTGACAGTTTTATAGATCGGGTTGTTTCGGACGCGGCGATACCAAATATGTGCACTTTTTTTGTTTTTGTATAAATATACGGATTTATTGGTTTAATATTTTATTTATTTATTTTTATTTATTTTGTGATTCTTTTTAACAGTTTGAAAACATTTTTTAGACTTTTTTTTACATTTTTACTTAGTCCCTGTATGGGACATAAATTTTTATTTTTCTAATCACTGTTCTCATGCAATGCAATAGAGATGTATTGCATTGTATGAGAGCTCTGCTGACAATTTTACACTGTCTGTCTCTTTTTTTACACTGTCTGTCTCCTGCTAGACTTCAGCTGTAGGCTGAGCCTAGCAGGACACCATATATGGCAGAACCTGAGGCGGTCATGTGACCTCCGGCTGCCATGACAACGGCAGGTCCTGTAAGACATCAGGGAGCCGTCGGAGAGGTAAGTGGACGACCCCCTGTCCTCTCACTATCTTCTAAATGCCGCAATCACTCTAGATCGCGGCATATAGAAGATAGCAATCAGGTCCCGATGATGTCCCCTGTCAGAGCTGTCGCTCTGCACTGCACCCGCAGCGCTTTCAGGTCCTGAGGGCTGCGGGACCACCGATCGTTCATAAACGTTGGCGCTGCACAGAGCCCAGGCAGCGCCGACGTTTATGTACAGTGAGCGGTCTGGAAGTGGTTAATGTTTACATTCTAAGCTCTGGCCAGCTCTCTCTCTCTCTGAGCCTCTAGACTTCCTTTCCTAAAAGGCAGCTCACACACTCCCAACTTCTGTGCCCACCAACTCCATCTATAAAGTACCACCCTGAGACTCAGGTACAGTCTCAAGATGGATAACTGACTGATCACGCAGTTTCTCCCTCCAAACATTCCTTCCATTTTACCTAGTATGTGCTATACTGAGACTCTGCTGCAGTCAATAATGTTACAGATGCTGAACCTGGCAACACACAGACTCAGTGTACAGTAGAGGAACAATAAAAAATAAATAAATCTAGCATTTTGAAATGTTGCTCTCTGGTTAACACAACTAGTTTAGAAACTTACTGTTCTTTCCTTTGTAACCTGCTTCTGTAGGTTATGCTCTTTCCCTCTCTTTAAATCATGCTAAGGATCACAGCCATGCTACCCATGATTTCATTGTTCTGAGCACACTGGTCTTAGGCTAAGTGCCCATGTAGCGTTTTTCAAGCGTATATGCTGCGGAATTTCCGCAGCATAAACACTTGTTAAACGCTAGGTAATCTGCCCCCCATGGTCCCCAAGGGGATTCCGCAAGTTCTATGCCCATACTGCGCTCAAAAATCCGCAGCATGTCCATTAATTTTGCGGAAGCGCAATGTAATCGCCGCCATTGACTTGCATTGAGACGCACATGATCCGTGTCAGTACATTTGTACTCACGGATTATATGCGTTTCAATGTGCGGATGGTACCCAGTTCTGGAGGAGAGGAGACTCTCATTCAGACCTGGGTACCATTGTACCTGTAAAAAAAAGAATAAAATAAAAAATAAAGTTTATATTCACCTTCCGACGGCCCCCGGTCTCCTTCCCTTTGCTTGCGGGCAGGACTGTAGGACCTGCGGTGATGTCACAGTCATGTGACCGCAGGCCCTTCAGTGCAGTGTCCCGCGATCAACTGGCAGACAGGAGCGAGCGCAGCAACACACGCCGGGCCATCAGAGGGTAAGTATAGGTTTATTTTTTTATTTTTAAACATTCTTATGGTCACACTATATAAATCCATGCTGTTTGCATGAATTTATATAGTGTGACCTAGTTGTCAAGCACTTTCCAAGTGATGCTAAAATCGCCTGGAAAGCGCTTGTCAATCTGCATGCAGAAACGCATGTGAAAACGCTTCAAATCCGCATGTATTTGGCAGGAAAAACGCATGCACAATCTGCATGCGTTTTTTCTGCCAGGGAGATGCAGAAATGATGCAGAAATTTTCTGCTTCATTTCTGCATCGTGGGCACATAGCCTAAGGCTGTGTGCCCACGTAGCGTTTTTCAAGCGTTTATGCTGCGGAATTTCCGCAGCGGAAACGCTTGTAAAACGCTAGGTAATCCGCACCCCATGGTCCCCAAGGGGATTCCGCATGTTCTATGCACATGCTGCGGATTTTTCCGCAGCGTTTATGCTGCGTACAAAAATCCGCAGCATGTCATTTAATTTTGCGGAAGTGCAGCGGAACTCCCGCCATTGACTTGCATTGAGACGCACAGAAACCGCGACTGTACATTTTTACAAGCGGCTTCTATGCGTCTCTATGTGCGGATGGTACCCAGTTCTGGAGGAGAGGAGACTCTCATCCAGACCTGGGTACCATTGTACCTGTAAAAAAAGAATAAAATAACAAATAAAGTTTATACTCACCTGTCCGGCGTCTTCTCTCTGAATGCCAGCAGCGCTGAAGGACCTTCGGTGACGTCACAGTCATGTGACCGCAGGCCCTTCACCGCTCTGTCTCGCGATATGCCGGCAGCCGGGAACCAGCCAGGAAGCAGCGCTGCAGCACACGCCGGGGCCTCGGGGGTGAGTATAGCTTTATTTGTTTTAATTTTTACGGTTCACACTGTATAAATCCATGCTGTTTGCATGGATTTATACAGTGTGACCTAGTTGTCAAGCACTTTCTAAGTGATGCTATCGCCTGGAAAGTGCTTGTCAATCTGCATGCGGAAACGCATGTGAACCCGCATGTGGATCGGCATGTATTCTGCAGGAAAAACGCATGCACAATCTGCATGCGTTTTTTTCTGCCAGGGAGATGCAGAAATGCTGCAGAAATTTTCTGCTTCATTTCTGCATCGTGGGCACATAGCCTTAGACAGTACTGGCTGAGTCCTGCCTCCTGCATGCAGGGATGTACTTGACTCACAAGCTACATTACATTTAAAGCACAGACAGGATCTCCTTACTCTGTGCTTTGAATGGACTGCAACAAGAAGGAACATAAACACGTGACAACTCAGGAACAGAGCAGAATTTTATCAGCAAGTAAATTATGAAGTTTCTTTTTTTCTCATAGGCTTTATAATATTTAAATTGAATCTGACAAAAGTATCAACGCTCCCAAGCTGTCTATAGGTAATGCAGGTCATAGAAAGTTGAATAAATGATACCTTGACATCTGCAATTCGATGTCTTATTCCAGAGAATTCCAAGTTGTTCTTAATATGTAAATAAGAAAGACATAGATCTCCCTGAGAGTCTGCCACAGGGGGCATTTACTTTTTTTCCCCATATGACCTTGACCAATCATAAACAGACAGCAACATGCAGGGGAAAGAAAAGCAAGCCCTCACAATCATAGATTATAAAGAGGGCAATCTGGGCTACCGCCCGGGGCATGAGGCTCTGGGGGGCCCATGAATTGCCTCCAACATAATTCGCAATCTCATGTGTTTTGTCACCGCCATAGGCCCGCGGCCGCAGGTTGTTTAAATGATGCTTGACACGCCCTGCCGCATGATGTCACACAGAGCAGGACCTAGCATACACAGCGCGGGTGCGTCTGTTCAAAAGCTGTGACTCACGCGTCGACTGTCGTCTGCTGAAGAGGAGCTGCTCCACCTCCCTCGCTCCTGTGCCTGAGCTGAGTAGGCTGAGCAAGCCTGCCTGTCCTGATCCTCTACAGGCTGGCAGTGCTGTGGTTAGCTCCACCCCATGAGCGCTGTGAGTGCTGGACCCTGGGTCCTAGTGAGTTGCTGCAGCTTAGTTTGTACACTCCAATCATCATCACGTTCACATGTAAGGGCTGCTGGAGCCAATTGTTTGTTTGTTTTTTAAATGAATTGCAGCATATGATGTTACTGTGGGAGTGGGGTGAATGTGAGGGGAAGAGGGGGAGCTGAATTGGGATAGTGGGGGGGCTCTGCGGACCTTGTGTTTTTTCTGAGATTAAGTGCAATCTCATGTCATAGTTGATGTCTGGGGAGGGTGGAGATGGGGAGGTAGGGGGCTTCTTATATTTACAGCTTACATCTTATAGTAAGCCCCTGCCTGTTAGTATAACAAACCCATACAGTAACTATGGCATGAGCTGCACTGTGTCTAAAGAGGTTGTCCGGTCTAAATCTACAAGTCTGCAGTTACTCTATGTGGATGCAGACTTGCGAATCCTCACATTGCGCACACTGTGAGGATTTACCATTGTCCATATCAGCGAGTATGCGATTTGCATGCTCCTGGCCACATTCCAACTGCACAGACACATTCAATACAAGTGTATTGAGAGAGACCGGAAACAGTCTAGGCAGAATGTGGCCAGCTGTATGCCAATCGCATACTTGAGGTCACATGACAGCCTGTTGCCTGCACTGGAGAGTCCTGACAGTGTGCTGTGCGAGCAATGTGAGGATTCACAAGTCTGTGGTCACACAGAGTCACTGCTGACTTGTAGCTTAACACTAGACAATCCCTTTAATAGATTCATAATGAGCAGCTTATTATTTGTATAAAGTTATTAGAGGAGTTGTGTGGGCTTGGGATAAAAGTCTGCAGTCACTCTGTGACTGCAGACTGGCAAATGATGACAGGGTGTGGTGCAACTGCTGTCATGAGTGCCCATCATCACCTATGTTGACTTCTATTTGCACGCGTCAACTAGATAGCTTTGGCTTCTCTCAATAGAAGAGAATTGAGGCAAGCCTTGAGAGTGTAGTCAACACATGCAAATAGCAAACGTGGTCACATGACCGGCCGATCACAAAAGTGATGCTGGGGACTCATGGACCATTATTACTGTACATGTACACTGTAACTGCATCCCTGCACTGACTGAAAGCTGGCTCTTTCACATGTCAGTGTGTCCGGTAAGTGGGGTGAGAGTTTCCACACATATTGGAGACATTGACACACGTATTCATTTGAATGTGTCTGTGCACATGTCAGCCTGTTTCCATGGACCGTGTGTCTGTGGGCAAAACATGCTGACATGTTCGGTCTTTGCACGGGCCGCAAAATGTCCCGCACTGAGGACACACAGATGATATCCATGTGTCATCAGTGTGACACGTACCAGCGCCTGGGAATCAGCAGTACAGTTTGCGCTGTTCCCAAGCGCCAGGAGCTGAAGGCTGCCCTCATCATTGTCCCTTGCTAGCGCTGCAATCCAATCAGTTGTATTGTGATCCCGCTGTAACCAGCAAGTGTTAAATTGGACTAAAATGAAAAAATCCTTATACTCACCTGTCCAAAGTTGAAAAAATCCAGTGTCCCACCCAGTAATTTATTTGACCGACAGGCGACCACACACACCGAGGAGCAGAGCAGAATGACTCTGACCTGCCCTGAGCTCACTGAGTGACAGGACCAATCGCTGAGCTCTGCGCAGGTCAGGGGCCCACTTGCCGCAGCATGTCATTCTGCTCTGCTCCTCAGCGTGTGCGTCGCCTGTCGGTCAGATGGATTACGGCATGGGACAAGTGAGTATAAGGATTTTTTTATTTTATTCTTATTTTAAAACTTGCTGTACACAGTGGGGGCACAATACAACTCTCTACATTGTCCTCTGCTGGTGCTGATTGCAACGCAAGCGGGGGACAATGATGAGTGATGCCTCCAGCATTCGGCGCTTGGGAACAGCACTAACTATACACCGATTCCAAGGCTTCGGTATGTGTGATCATGATGCGGCACACGGTTGCCATGCATATGCCACACAGATAGACATTGCCATGGATATCTCCAGTACTGTTTTTTTCCAATTCCGGAAATATCCAGATGTGTGAAAGAGACCTAATGCTGAGCGTCTGTCAGTGCCGTAGTTACAACCAGGATCTGTCTCTCGCAGCCGTGGGTGGAACTGAGCTCCGCCAGCTGCTGTTAACTGCTTAAAGGGGTTTTCCACTACTCAAACAACCCCATATTAGGTCTCTTTCACATGTCAGCGTGTCCGGTACGTGTAGTAACAGTTTTCACACGTGCCGGAAACACTGACACTTGCAGACCCATTCAAATGAATAGGTCTGTGCACATGTCATTGTGTTTCCACAGACTGTGTGTCCGTGTGATCCACAAGTAGACATGTCAGTTTTTGGCCGGCAGCACAGATCACATGGACCCATTCAAGTCAATGGGTCCGTGTCAACACGAACCGCACACGGATGCCATCTGTGTGACACGTACCGGCGCCTGGGAATCAGCGGTACAGTTAGCGCTGTTCCCAAGCATCGGGTGCTGAATGCTGCACTCATCATTGTTCCCTGCTGGCGCTGCGATCAGTACCAGCAGGGGCTATGATGAGAGTAGTAGTGTCTGCTCACACAGTGTACAACTGTAAAAATAAAAATACAATTTAAAAAATTCATATGCTCATCTGTCCTAAGTGTCTCCCACTGTAATCCATGTGACCGCTCAGCAGAGGAGCTGGGGAGAATGGCTCCTGCAGCGAGCGGCCCTGGAGCTGCGCTGAGCTCAGTGAGTGACAGGACACCGCTCGCTGCTTTGTGGTGTTACTTGCACTGCCACATGACTGGCCATTTATGATCTGAAGGGTTATTCTTTGTTTGACAAGGACATTATAAATGTTTCTTCTTGGACTTTGTTAGGGTTTTTTTCTAGTCAGATTGTTGAAAAAATTGATGACATACACAGTTGTGCTCAAAAGTTTACATACTCTGGCAGAATTTTTCCTTTCTTGGCCTTGTTTCAGAGAATATGAATGATAGCAAAAAAACTTTTCTCCACTCATGGTTATTGGTTGGGTGAAGCCATTTATTGTCAAACTACTGTGTTTTCCCTTTTTAAATCTTACTGACTGCCAAAAACATCCAAATGACCTTGATCAAAAGTTCACATACCCCATTTCTTAATACCGTGTATTGTCCCCTCTAACATCAATGACAGCTTGAAGTTGTGGATGAGGTTCTCTAGTTTCTCAGATGGTAAAGCTGCCCATTGTTCTTGGCAAAAAGCCTCTAGTTCCTGTAAATTCCTTGGCTGTCTAGCATGAACTGCACACTTCAGATCTCCCCAGAGTGGTTCAATGATATTGAGGTCAGGAGACTGAGATGGCCACTCCAGAACCTTCACTTTGTTCTGCTGTAGCCAATGACAGGTCGACTTGGCCTTGTGTTTTGGATCGTTGTCATGTTGGAACGTCCAAGTACGTCCCATGCGCAGCTTCCGGGCTGATGAGTGCAAATTTGCCTCCAGTATTTGCTGATAACGTGCTGCATTCATCTTTCCTTCAACTTTTACCAAGTTTACTGTGGCGTTGTAGCTCACACATCCCCAAAACATCAGTGATCCACCTCAGTGCTTTACTGTAGGAATGGTGTTCCTTTCATCATAGGCCTTGTTGACCTCTCTCCATATGTATAGTTTATCTTTATGGCCAAAAAGTTCAATTTTGGTCTCATCACTTCAAATTACCTTGTACCAGAAGTTTTGAGGCTTGTCTCTGTGCTGTTTGGCATATTGTAAGCAAGATACTTTGTGGCATTTGCGCAGTAATGGCTGTCTTCTGGCAACTCGACCATGCAGCCCATTTTTCTTCAAGTGCCTCCTTATTGTGCATCTTGAAACAGCCACACCGCTAGTTTTCATAGTCCTAATTTCAGCTGATGTTATTTGTGGGTTTTTCTTTGCATCCCGAACAATTTTCCTGGCAGTTGTGGCCGAAATATTTGTTGGACTACCTGACCGTGGTTTGGTTTTTACAGAGCCCCTGATTTTCCATTTGTTAATCACAGTTTGAATGCTGCTGACTAGCATTATCAATTCCTTGCATATTTTTTGTATCCCTTTCCTGTGTTATACAGTTTAAATACCTTTTCCCATAGATCCGTTGACAATTCTTTTGCTTTCCCCTTGACTCACAAGCCAGAAACATCAGTGGCTGGATAAAAGATGCAAGAGTCTGTCGGGATCCCAGAAACTCACTCAGCTTTTATGCACACACACTGATTACAAGAAAACAGGTCACAGGTGAGGCTGTTACCTTTAGTAGCCATTCAAACCCATTTGTGTCAAATTCTCTGCATGTTATCAGGCCAAAATCACCAGGGTATGTGAACTTTTGATCAGGGTCATTTGGATGTTTTTGGTTGTCATTAAGATTTAAAAAGAGAAAACACAGTAGTTTGACAATAAATGGCTTCACCCAACCAATAACCAGGAGTGGAGAAAATGTTTTTTTATCATTCATATTCGCTGAAACAAGGCCAAGAAAGAAAAAATTCTGCCGGGGTGTGTAAACTTTTGAGCACAACTGTATATATCCATCCCTCAGCCCACTAGTATCTATATTGTATATATTTATATATGTTCATTACATATTATCTGATCACCTATATAGGATACCTAGTCAGTTAGAGTAGTGGTAGGGCTACATAGGAGCGGTTGATGAGGAGCGGGGTGGCTATACCGCTTCATCTTAGGGTGCCAACCACCGCTGTCAGGAAGGGAATTGTGAAGGGCACAATTCCCTTCTTGACATCTACCCTAATTTCTGCTCTTTTTTTAAATCGCTGTTTTTCGGTGCAAATGTGTGTGCATTTATGTCTATATGTATTGGGGTTTTAAATTAACTAATTAATTAAAGACTTTTTTAAGGTCTTTGTTATGGTTTACATATATAAGGCCCCATAGGTTGATCGCTTTGGTTGTTAATTGAGGGGCTATGTGGGGGCTCATACTGTATGTAGGGGGCTATGTGGGGGCTCATATTGTATGTAGGAGACGATGTGGTGGGTCATACTGTATATAGGGGGATGTCAGCATACTTCATTCTGCTCTATATTAAGTGATACAATTAATATAAAAAATCATTATAATTAATATTAATATTGAGCAAAATGAATTTCAGCCTATTCGTTCGGCCTCCACAAGAGTCATAGTTTCTCATGTGGCCATTTGGGAAAATTAATCTTCCACCTTGCTCTATTTTATATAGTGCTATGTTATGTATAGTGCTGTACATAAGGGGAAAATTTGCGCAGTGCGTGCTGCTATCTCTGTCATTTTCCATCTACATGTGTGCACCAGAGCACCTGTGTGTTACTCACATGACCTATCACATGATCTATCAAAGGGGATCCTGTGACATGTCACGTGACACATCGCCACTATGCATGGCCTGGTCATTTACTTATAAGGTTAGGGCAACTAACTGAATGGTTGCCCTGAGTGAAGGAAAGATTAGCAACATCTAAGGATTTATGTAATTAATATGCTATACTGAGCGAAAAAAGTTATTATATTCTTTACATGTAAAAAAAAATAAAAAAAATAAAAAAGTTAGTTGTTAAAATTCAAAAATAAACGTGACAAAAAAAAAACAGAATTTCTCCTCGTAATAAGATGACGAATAACCTGCAGCTAAATCTTTTGGAAGCGAAACTACCAAAAGGACATCAGATCCAGGAAGTTTTCATTCTTCTCATTAATCTGACTTTTAAATTGCTTTTAGCACTGATCCTAATCCTTCAAAAAAGGACTCTTGCATGATAAGAAGAGCTGATAAGCAGCTGCATACCAAATACTGGGGATTAGTCTACATCACTGGTCCTCTACTGAATCATGCCAGGTGAAACTCAAGGGTGTTCTAGATATCTCAGGGCTTTGTTTTTTCTTTAAGGGCTCGTGCAAATGGCTGTAGATTCTCTCATGCGAGAGAATCGGGCCGATTATGCAAATGACACTCTGATCAAACTGTGGTCGGAGTTTGATCAGAGTGTCAGCACAGTGTGATCAGATTCTCTCAGAGGAGAGAATCGAAGCACACTGAGGAGAAGATGGAGAAATTGAACCACACTCAGATGTCATCTGAGTGTAGTCTGATGATTTCCACACACTCATTAACTTGCATGGCTGAGTGCGATTCGAATATCAGATCAAACCCAAACATGCAGAGATTTGATGCTGTCAGAGGAAAAAATTGGACATGTGTGTGACCCGCAGAATATCAATGGATCGGGTGCGATCTGATGTTTTGTCGGATCGCACTCGAACTGATAATACAGCTGTCTGCACCTTCCCTTAGGCAAAGACTAAGGCTGCGTGCCCACTATGCGTTTTTCAAGCATTTTTGCCACGGAATTTCCACAGCGAAAACGCTTAAAAAACGCTTGGTAATATGTGCCCCATGGTCCCCAATGATAATCCGCATGTGCTGTGCACATGCTGCGGAAATTTCCACTGCGGATTATCATTGCGGAAAAATACGCAGCATGTCCATTAATTTTGCGGACACGCAGCTTAATCGCCGCCATTGACTTGCATTGGACCGCGTGACATCTGCATCACTGCATCTGCACAAGCGGATATCACACGGTTCAATGTGCGGATGGTACCCAGGTCGGGAGGAGAGGAAACTGTAAAAAAAAGATGCTGGTCTGCTGTATGAGTCGCGGTGTTGTGAAGGACCTGCCATGACGTCATTGAGTCATGTGACCTGTCACATAACTCAATGACGTCACCGCAGGTCCTTCACACCACCGCGAGCCGCCCAAGACACCGGGCACAGCAGAGAAAACACCGGGAGGACATCGGAAGGTAAGTATAATCTTTTTTTTTTTTTTTTTTTTTACCATTCTTATTCTTTTTCTTTTTTTAACTATTACTTGGTCACACTATATAAATCCATGCCGGTTGCATGGATTTATATAGTGTGAACAACCTGTCAAGCACTTTCCAAGTGATGCTAAAATCGCTTGGAAAAGCGCTTGATAACCCGCATGCAGAAATGCATGTGAAGAACGCTTGACAAACGCTTCTACCTGGCGGGAAAAACGCATGTAAATCCGCATGCGTTTTTCCTGCCAGGGAGAAGCGGAAAAAATATGCAGCATTTCTGCATCGTGGGCACATAGCCAAACAATGTCAAAAAGTTGAATTACTAAAAAATTTAATGAATGCATTCATCATTGATTCAATGTGTTAATTAGACTTAATTTATAGCTATGCAGACAGCAGAAATCCATTCTATACAAATCTGAGGTTTCCGTAGCATGCATGGATTACTACTAGAGATGAGCTATTTTATTCACTCTTTCAAGTAGCAGGGTGGAGCCAGGTCAAAGTTCAGGAAGAAGGAAGGCGGAGGCTGTGTGCATTATAAAGAAGAGACTGTGCAGATGGCTGATGGAGGGCTGGTGCAGCCCATATTGTGCATGACTGCTTACTCTGCAAAGCTGTAGGTTCCTATAGAGAGACTTGCCTACACATTTACAAAGAACTTAAAGGCATGTAATGGAGGACTTCAAATTTATAAGTGATGATGAAGTAATTTTCACTGATAATAGATTTCACACAGTTTGATACATTGCCATATACTAGATGCTAAGAAAAAATGTAGCAATTAGTGTTGAGCGAGCATGCTCGACACTGCTCGGTACTCACCCGAGCATCTCACTACTCGGGATATTCGGCGAGCACCGAGCATTTTCGGGTTACTCGGTCGGGAGCTCAGGTCTCCGCACTGCCGGCCAGTCACTGTAATGCCGCAGCCATGTTGGTTGTGGGCATTACAGTGATTGGCTGGCCGCACAGCATCACCTCGAGTATTTAAAACCGGGCGCCGACATCTTGGACACAGTCGCTCCGGATCAGACAGTGTAGGGAGAGTGCTGCTGAGCTAGGGAGAGATTTATGCTGCAAAATAGGTAGTGTAGGGTCTCTAAAGCCTGCAAAATCAAACAAACAGTCTTTCTGAGGACTAATATCCATCCCAGATATCAGGCAGGCAGGCTGGTTATACCAACAAATGCTGCATTGCAGTCCTGTGTGCCGCTGCTGCTGCTCAAATTGCTAGACTTAGCCCCAGGTCTCAGGGGCAAGGAAAAATCCTTTTTTTTTCATCTAAATCCTCTTTTTTTTTTCCTTAGTCAGACTGTACAAATACCCATCTTATTAACCTTTTGGTATTTTTTCCCAAAAGAAAAAAAAATTGAGTGTGTCTGTGAGTGTTCAGACACAAATATATCTGTTTAAAAGAGTCTGGTTTTGGCCAGATAACTAGAACTGTGGTTTTGGAGTTCCACGGTTCAAATCTCTGTATTATCCACTTTTTTGCCTTTTTTCCATAAAAAAAACAGTTTGAGTGTCTCGCTGACTGTTCAGACACAAATATATCTACTTAAAAAAGTCTGGTATATGCCAGGAAATTAGAACTGTGGTTTTCCTCTTCCACGGTTCAAATCTGGGTGTAATCCACCTTTTTGCCTTTTTTACATAAAAAAACAGTTTTGAGTGTCTCACTGACTGTTCAGACACAAATATATCTGTTTAAAAGATTTTGGTGTAGACCAGAGAAATAGAACTGTGGTTTTCCTCTTCCACGGTTCTAATCTCCTTTATATTACCCTTTTGCCATTGATAGTGCGAGTGTAATATATTTTACTTCATTTACAATGGGCAAGGCGCGTGGCAAGGGACGTGGAACTGGATGTTCTGGTGATGGTGCATGTAGAGGACTGGGGCCGTGGCCAAGGTGAAAATGTGCCACAACCAACAGCCACATCTTCTCGCTCCCAGTTCTTGACCAAATTACTAGGGAAGCACACAACAACACCACTATTGCGAACTGATCAGTGTGAACAGGTTATTAATTGGATAGCAGATAATACTTCCAGTCACCTGGGCACCACCACCTCCGGTCTGTCTTCCACACAGTCAAGTCTTAGTAGCCATGAGTCTCTACCGCATACTCCTCCTCACCCTGATGCTCCTTCCTCCCACCATGCCGAGTGTCGTCAGACAGCAACTGATCCCACAGTTGGACACTCTGAAGAGCTGTTCACTGGTCCATTTCCATATTTGGGCCCCTCGCCTGCTCCGCTTGAAGTGGTGGAAGAGGAGATCCCATTTAGCGATGGCCAAATATTTGAACAGCCACGGCCACAGGAAGGCGACGCTGACAATTTGTCACAAGAGGTGGACGATGACGAGACACAATTGCCACGAAGTGAGGAGGAGGACCGTGGTGTGAAAGTGGAAGAGGAGGAGGTGGTGGATGATCTAGTAACTGACCCAACGTGGCAGGAGGACACGCAGAGCGAGGCCAGCAGCACACAGGGGGAGGGAGGCAGAGTACCCCAACAGGCAGGAAGAAGCAGTGTGGTGGCCTCAGACAGAAGGCGGGCAACCGTTCCCCGTAACAGCAACACGAGGGACGTTGCCAGTACAACCGGTAGGTCTTCCAGAGTCTGGAATTTTTTTAAAGACTCTGCTGATAACCCCAAAAAGGCCATTTGTACCACCTGTCAGGCCAGCATCAGCAGGTGTGACAAAACTACCAGCCTGACCACCACCAGCATGATCAGGCATATGGCAGCAAAGCACCCAACTTTGTGGGGCGAACCCCAGGGTCCACGACCAGTGTCAACGGGTGTCACCACTCACCACTGCTTCTTCCGCTGTTGTGCATGTAAGAGAACCCCCTGTTGTGCGTGCAAGGCAATCCCCAGTCCGTACTGCATGCAAAGATGCCCCCTCCTCTCAGTATTCACTTGTTATGGCAGTTTCTCAAGAAACAGCATCCACGTCCACGTCCCACCGCAGCGTTCAATTGTCCATATCCCAGACCTTTGAACGAAAGTGCAAATTCGCAGCCAACGCCCCACAGGCCACAGTCCTAAATTCGCACATTTCATGACTGCTTGCGTTGGAAATGCTGCCTTTTAGGCTGGTGGAGACTGAATCCTTCCGCAACCTTATGGCAGTGGCCGTCCCTCGGTACTCAGTCCCCAGCCGACACTATTTTGCCCTGTGTACCATCCCCGCACTACACAAGCACGTGTCCCAAAACATCTGCTGTGCCCTCAACAACGCAGTTACTGGGAGAGTCCACCTGACAACGGACACGTCCCTGTGCTTGTGGCCAGGGACGGTACATCTCCCTGACGGCACGCTTGGTAAACATAGTGGAAGCTGGGACCCAGTCGGACCTTGGTACGGAACAAATCCTCCCCACACCGAGGATTGCGGGCCCTATGTCAGTCAGAGTTGCCCCCACAGTGTACAGCTCCTGCGCATCATCCTCCTCCTCCTCCTCAAGTTCAGCCTTCATCTCAGATATCACCACATCAGTTACAAGCTGGAAGCACTGCAGTACTGCCTCAGCCAAGCGGCAACAAGCTGTGCTGAAACTCATAAGCTTATGTGATAAACCTCACACTGCTTGTGAGTTGTGGACAGCTGTGAAAGAGCAAGCAGATCTGTGGCTGAGACCGCTGAACCTACATCCAGGCATGGTCGTGTGTGACAATGGCCGTAACCTGGTGGTGGCTCTGAGGTGAAGCGAGATCACACACGTACCATGCCTGGCTCATGTGCTTAACCTCGTAGTTCAGCGGTTTCTTAAATCGTACCCCGAGTTGCCAGATCTGCTCGTCAAAGTACGCCGCCTGTCAGCTCATTTTTGGAAGTCGGCTACAGCTTCCGCCGCCCTTGCTGTGTTGCAGCAGCGTTTGCAGCTTCCGGCACACCAACTGGTGTGTGATGTCCCCACACGTTGGAACTCTACCCTCCACATGTTGCAAAGGATTTGTGAGCAGAAGAGAGCAGTTGTGGAGTACCAGCTGCAACAAGGCCATCGATATTCAGGTCAGACTCCACACATAAGACCTCAGGAGTGGACCTGGATGTCTGACATATGTTCCATCCTGACAAACTTTGAGGAGTCCACCAAGATGGTGAGTGGCGATGACGCCATCATTAGCGTCAGCATCCCACTTGCCTGTCTTTTGCAACGCACCCTGCAGAGAATTAAAAAGGAGGCATTGCAGCCAGAGTATGATGAGATGGATCAAGAAGCCGTAGCGGGCAATTACACACAGCCCAGCCTCATCTCCTCCCAACGTGCATTGGGGGACAATGAGGGAGAGGAGGAGGAGGAGGAGGAAGAACAGGAGCTGGTATCAGGCGCTGTAGATGGTAGTACCTGTACAACTGTCATACCGTCGGTTCAGCGTGGGTGGCCTGAGGACAGGGGGGAGGAGGAGGAGGAGAGCATGGTCAGTCATCATCTTGGTGAGGACACGGAAGTCTTGACCGTTACCAGTCTGGCACGCATGGCTGACTTTATGTTACGCTGCCTTAACCGTGACCCTCGCGTTGTCAAAATGTTGGGTGACAGTCATTACTGGTTGGTGAAACTTTTAGACCTCCGCTACAAGGAGAACTTTCACTCTCTTATTCCTGAGGTGGAGAGGTCTACAAAAATGGGGCAGTACCAGAAGGCCCTTGCTGCAGAACTGTTAAAAAAATTCCCATCTGAACATGCTAGCGGCAGAGGTCACAGTTCGTTGCCCAACCAAGGCGTACAGACGAGAGAGACGAAACTCCAATCCAGCAGAGGCAGGGGAACAATGTCAACGTTCTGGGACAGTTTTCTGAGACCCGCCCAGCTTACAGGCCCTGAGGCGCGGGGTACTCTCACAAGGAGTGGAAAGTTTCAAAAGATGGTGAGGGAGTACCTTGCCGACCGTACCAGCGTCCTCCGTGATTCCTCTGTGCCTTTTAATTATTGGGTATCCAAGCTCCAAGCTGGACACTTGGAATGAACTCGCTCTGTACGCCTTGGAGGTCCTGGCCTGCCCTGCCACTAGCGTGTTATCGGACTGTGTTTTTAGTTCTGCTGGGGGATTTATAACTGATAAGCGCACTCGCCTGTCAACTGACAATGCTGACAAGCTGACCCTTATCAAAATGAACAAGGGCTGGATTGGGCCAGACTTCTCATCACCACCAAATGACAGCAGAGTAACATAAAGTCAAATCCATTGTGTTATTTCGGGAGGTGTATTCCCATGCACCTCTTCACACCCACACAAGGGTATACGCTTCCTCATTTTGGCTGCTTTTTGCTCTTCTCCTTATCCTCAGCCTCCACCACTACTATACTACCAGGGTGACCATAGTCTGTGTTGCCAGCATTGCAAGTTCCTCCATCATAATTTTTGGCAGCTTTTGCTTGGAAGGCATAAGCAAAGACTATGGGAGACACACTCCCCAATAATGGGAATAATGTTTTTAATATGCTGTACTGCATGGATCTTGTAAGGGACATTAAAATCGTCTTGTTAAGCTACTGTGACCTCCACGTCTCTTCCAAGGGTCATTGATATTGTCTTTTTATTCCACCGGGACCTCCACATCTCTTCCAAGGGGCATTGATATTGTCTTTTTATTCCACTGTGACCTCCACGTCTCTTCCAAGGGGCATTAAAACCATCTTGTTAAGCTACTGTGACCTCCACGTCTATTCCAAGGTACATTAAAACCGTCTTGTTAAACCACTCTGAACTCCATGTCTCTTCCAAGGGGCATTAAAATCGTCTTGTTAAGCTACTGTGACCTCCACGTCTCTTCCAAGGGTCATTGATATTGTCTTTTAATTTCACTGTGACCTCCACCACTCTTCCAAGGGGCATTGATATTGTCTTTTTATTCCACTGCGACCTCCACCATTCTTCCAAGGGGCATTGATATTGTCTTTTTATTCCACTGTAACCTCCACCACTCTTCCAAGGGGCATTGATATTGTCTTTTTATTCCACCGGGACCTCCACCACTCTTCCAAGGGGCATTGATATTGTCTATTTATTCCACTGGGACCTCCACATCTCTTCCAAGGGGCATTAAAACCGTCTTGTTAAACCACTCTGATCTCCACGTCTCTTCCAAGTGGCATTAAAACCGTCTTGTTAAGCTACTGTGACCTCCACGTCTCTTCCAAGGGGCATTAAAACCGTCTTGTTAAACCACTCTGAACTCCACAGCTCTTCCAATGGGCATTGAAATGTTGTTTTTAATTACCTCTAACCTCCACGACTCTTCCAACGGGCATTGCATTTCCTCCTAATTTTAGTCAGCTTTTGCTTTTCAATGCATAGGCGAACACTAAGGGAGACCCACTCCCCAATAATGGGTAGAAGATTTTTAGTACGCTGTAATCCACGTCTGTTTCAAGGGGTATTGCAGTTCCTCATAATTTTTGGAAGGTCTTCCATTCACTGCTTAGGCCAACAGTGTACAGGAGACCCAGTTGCAATAAATGGAAAAAACGGTTTAGTTAAGGCCCTCTGACCTCCATGTCACTTCCAAGGGGCATTGGAGTGCCTCAAAATTTTTGGTAGGCATTGCACTCACTGTATACACTATAAATGTGTAGCCGAACTGCTCTTTTTGGTACAGAAACATATCCTACAAGACATGTGTGGTTGACTGGCCTGATATTGATGTGAATGGTCCCTGCTCCTCCTGCTCTTTCTCCTTTGCCACCACCTCATCCATCATTCGTCACCTGAAGCTTTGTTTTAGCAGAAGTCATAGAACTGGGATAGTAGCAGGAAAACATCCAGCAATCCTCGGAGGAGGTAGGATATGTGCTAAAATGCTGACCACCTCAGGCCTAGCCGCTACTACATACATGCGCTTGCATTCCAAGGAACAGAAAGCTAAGGAGATGGATGGCCTCATGATCATGAATAATTTACTCATTGTGTAGGAGGCCGACCACTGCTGCTGTCTACCTTCTGAACTTTGTGTTGAAGCCTGATTGACCCAGGACCCGCAATCCTCTATGTCTGGAGGACATGTTGCATCCCAGTGTCCAACTGTGTCCCGGCTTCCACAATATTAACCCAGTGTGAAGGCGTCAGTGAGATGCCTGGCCACATTCACTTGTCCACTTGTTTGTGGTTAGGCTGTCCTTCCCACTAAATGCACTGGGGAGGGCACAGGTAATGTTTTGGTATGCACGCTTGTGTATAAGGTGCACAGGGACAAATAGGGGTGGCTGGGGACCGTTTATGGACATCCGGCCGCCCCCAGGCGGCTGGGGACCAAGGGTGGACATCCGGACGCCGGGCGGCTGGGGACTGAGTATGGATACCAGGCCGCCAACGCAGCCATGACGTGGTGGCCAGATTCCGCCTCCACATGCCTAAAAGGCCCAATTTCAAGTGCAAGCAAGCAGTATGGTATTGCAGCCTGGGGGTGGGTGGGTGGCCGGCTGCATAATTGCGCTTGCATTGCAAGGAATGGGGAAGGTACAATTGAACACTGCCCTGGGACAAGGACTTGAATGGGGAGAGTTGCAAGTCTGCAACGACAGGTGCAGGGCGGGAGGTATCTTCGCATGTGCCATGAACAGGGGGTTGGCGTGCACACACTACAGCAGAATAGGCTGTCCTTCCCACTAAATGCACTGGGGAGGGCACAGGTAATGTTTTGGTATGCGCGATTGTGTATAAGGCGCACCGGGACAAATAGAGGCGGCTGGGGACCGAGTGTGGACACCCGGCCGCCGGGCGGCTGGGGACTGAGTATGGATACCAGGCCGCCGACGCAGCCATGGCATAGTGGCCGGCCACAAGCCTAAAATGCCTCATCTCAAGTGCAAGCAAGCTAGCAGTATGGTATTGCAGCCTGGGGGTGGGTGGGTGGCAGGCTGCACACTTACGCTTGCATTCCAAGAAAACAAAGCAGATGCTAACTTCTATCATCATCATCATGCTCCTCACCTTTGCACTCTCAACTCCCCTGATTGAGAAGCCAGGGCCCACCGGAGGAGTCTCTGGTTGTCTGGTGGGCTCGTCCAATGCTGCCCTAAAGCAGGCCAGGCTAAGAAAAGTGTGGGGAAGGTTCCCGGGACAAATAGTGGCGGCTGGGGACTGAGTATGGAGACCTCGCCGCCGACACATCCATGAGGTAGTGGCCAGCTTCGGCCTCCTCCAAACTAAAAGGCCTCATTTCAAGTGCAAGCTAGCAGTATGATATTGGGGGTGGGTGGGTGGTTGGCTGCATATTTGCGCTTGCATTGCAAGGAATGGGAGAGGTACAATTGAATAATGCCCAAGGACAAGGACTTGCACGGGGATAGTTGCAAGTCTGCATCTTCTGATGCGGCAAGGATCACTTCTGATGGGTACACTTTTAGGCAGTGACTTGGGTGTCAGAGATGCTTCCAGGGGTCTTCCCCATGCTGTTCCCATGTCTTTTCAGCACTGTATGCATGTGTCACACAGCACATGGCCAGATAAGGTTGTAAAATGTTAAAATGACATTTCCCGGTGAATGCATTTGTCACGGTTGAAAGCAATACAAAAGTGCAAAAACGCATAAAAAATGTTACTTGTGAACATAGCCCAAGGTGTGGAGGAGTATTTTTGTTTTTGGTTATTTATTTTACCTGATACACAAGTCTTTACCCTGGAAAGGAACTTCCTTAACATATTTCACAGGAAAGCAGTTTCAGTTTCGTTTTTGAATGTTTTATTGTGAGCCCTTATAAGTGGCTTAATACCTCTGACCACGTTGTTGACAGCAGTGACCTGGGGGTCAGAAATGCTTCCAGGGGCGATCCCCATGCTGTCCCCATGTCATTTGAGCACTGTCACTATCGTTTTGGGCACTTTTTAGGCTTTCTACAGACTGCCGGGGGTGCCGCCGCAAAAATGCTCGGGTCTCCCATAGACTAACTTTGGGCTCGTTGCTCGGGTCGAGCACCCGAGTATCACGGTGAGCTCGGCCCGAGCTTCGAGCACCCGAGAATTTTAGTGCTCGCTCAACACTAGTAGCAATAAGTATGTTAAAGGGAATCTATCAGCAGGTTTTTTGCCTTGTAATCTGAGAGTAGCATTATGTTGGTCGTGAGACCCTGATTCCAGTGATATGTCACTTGCTGGTCTGGATACTGTCATTTTGATACAATCAAAATTTTCTCTGATGCAGATCTAGCAGTGCTCAGAATGCTGAGCTGTGTTTTGCCCCGCCCACACCACTGTCTGGCAGCTTTCTGTGTACACTGTATATTGACAGAAAGTTGCTAATCAGTGGTGGGAACAGGGTTACACAGAGCAGTTTACTTGGAGGCACAAGACAACCAGTCCTGTAGTGATAATATCCTGTTGATAAGACACTGATTTTATTAAAACAGCAACACACAGACCAGTAAGTGACACATAACTGGAATCAGGGTCTCAGTCCTTACATCATGCAGCTCTCAGATTATATAGCAAAAGCCTGGTGACAGCTTCCTTTTAATGTTTGAATGTGAGAAAGCTGATTCAGACATTAGAGACTTGCTTTATGCATCTCTAAACATCCACAAACTGTACAGGGTTTGTAGTTTCCAAGAGGAAGGTTTCATTTTAACTGAAAAGTATCATTAGAGCACCACTTCAGCGTTATTTTTTTAAATTTCAGATCTGGAGTGGTGCTACTAATGCAAGATTCCTGCACCTAATATTATACTCACCCCCCGCCATCTTCAGCTCTCCCCAGTGTTTTCCCTGTCCTGCGCCTCTATCTTATGAACCCAACTTCTGACTGACCGGAAGTCAGAAGTAACGGCCACAATCTCTCAATGCAAGTCTATGAGAACAAGAACGATGCTGTCATAGACTTGCATTGAAAAGTGACTTTTGGCTCGCTCATTGAAACCCTGCAGCAATCCCATAGGTCACAGACTGCTGGAAACCGAAGGGTGCTGCACTGATAAAAGATGAAGATGGAGGAAGGAAAGTTTGAGAGTAGGGGCAGAGAACTTACATCAGTGACACCACTCCAGCCCTGAAATAAAAAACGCTGGAGTGGTGCTTTAATGTGAAAAAAAGTAACAAAATCATCCAGGATATACACACATGTGGATATTGTGGTAGACATAGACGGATCATCACATGTATTACACATATTTTGGGAGGTAGTAGAGAATCATACAGAGATTTATCATAAAACATATTTATTTCTTTGCACATATGCTCAGGTCACAATGAACCTTTTCCAGAAATTAGCCGTTATATCACGCAGTAGTAAATTGTATTTATTAGGCTAAATTCCACAAGACAGCAGGTCGTATTTCTTTCATGTGACCATAGAAAATGACCTATAAGAAAATCAATGTGAATAATAAAATGCTGCTATAAAATGTTATTAATTCAAAAGGAAACAACAGTATTTTAGGAAAATAAAAAAACTATAATATAACTATATTAAAAATTACATTTATCTTGGCGCTCGCCTACCAATAACAGCTGATCAGAGTTGACACCAGTAGGACCCTCATTATGAGCTTTTACAACACAATGAAAGGGGGTTGTTCAAAGCAAACACTTTATAAAATGGATCTGCCACCAAATTTCCCAATACAATCTGCTTACATTATTACATAGATGTATTACACTTGATGAGACATATGTACTTACTTTGAAAATCCATTTTACACTGGATACTTAATTCTTTTTCAAAGTTGTTCTGCCTCATACTAAAATGAGCAGTTCTAGCTGGATTTATACACTGCTCATTTTAATATCAGGTTTAGAGAGCCATTATGATTTATGACATGGATTCTCAAATAAGTACACAAGCCTCATCAGGTTCAGAATAATGTAATGATTTTTGTGGTGCGAAATCTCGTGACAGATCCTTTTTAGTTTTTTTTATTTAGTCTTTTAATACATTTATTACAATTCCCTCTAATGCAGTTTTGTTCAAGATTTATGTTAGCCAATCATGAATCTTCCCGATAAGTTTATTGCTATTTCCTCCTAACTTATATTTGACTATAGCCAGATCAGTTATTCTGTACACATTCATGGTCGAATCATTGTGTGGCTGTGAAGACTCAATAATATAACAAGCAGTATACCCAGGCTAGTACGTTTTATCAATTTGTCCATCCACATGATTGACTTTTGACATTGTTCTGTTCACCTCTGATGGCATTTGACTTAAACCTGCTGATAAGTGGACATAGCTATTAGGAAAGACTTGAAAACAGACACTAGTCATTTTAGGTCAGTTATCTCTTAACTTTATCCAGAAAATGTCAAAAGTGCCCCAGGCCACTTCTTTCTTATCACCTCTAATTAGATACAGTCAATTGTTGCTTAAAGTGCCATAGGTAAAAGGAATTCCATGTTTAATCTCAAGGATGAACAGAAAAAGAAAACACATCCAGAGGTCTGGTGTTTCTGGTGTTTGCAGTCTCAAGTGCAGAAGCAATGTATCCTGTTGACTATATATATATACACATGTATGTACAAACATTCACATACTGTATGTTGAGACATATCTGTATTTATTATCCCTACAATGGCACATCACTGTGTGTGTGTTTGTAACATGCACTGTGTGTAACATGTAGTGTGTGTGTAATATGCAGCATGTATGACATGCAATGTATCTATGTGTGTGTAGAACATGCATTGTGTGTGTGTAACACGTAGTGTGTACACAGGACATTTTCTGCTGATAACATGATACTGTTTGGGGGCACAGCAATCTATTGGCGATTGTTCTGTCCTCATCAATCTTCATCAGTCTATATAAAGAGGCTAGTAAACAAGTGCTGACCAACTATATAGTCAATCAGCACTCGTTTAAATGTCTGAAATTGTCTCATGTAAATGCACACTAAATGTTTCTATGTGATGGTGGAATATGTTAGCATTTGGGGCCCCACTTTTTATTTTTGCTGATACAACTACTGTATACAGGGTGGTCCAAAAGTAGGTAGACAGAAAGTGTAATAAGGTTATGAAGGGGGAGATTTATCAAACACTAAATTGCAGCCGCCTGTCTGGATCATCCACCAATAAACCATGAATGGACGATAAGCTTTCCACCCAATAGATTTCAGGATTCGCATGATAGAAGCCCAAGAAATTCCCAATTCCAAAGAGGCTCTTCTGGTGGACTTTTTTGGACTCTGAACAAATGTTTGAGCAACAAGTTGTTTATTATCTTCCGTAAAGAATGTTTTGGGTCGACCAGTTTTTGGAGCATTAAGGATTGAGCCAGTGGCATTGAATTTGTCATGAATGCAGTAAATGGTTCGTCTCTTTGGGGCTTGAGTACCAAATGTTTCAACCCAATTTGCTCTAACGGTTTCAGCATTTTGAGATTTCCAATACTCTGGTAAAATCCATTTTCTTTGATCTGTATTTAAATTATTTGCCACTATGTCTTATCTGAATTATCTGAAAAGAAAACAGATTTGAGGGAGATCTATCTGTCAAAACTAGATCTGTGAAACTGGCTCAGTTGCCCTTAGCAACCAATCAGATTCCACCTTTCATTTTCCAAAGAGTCTGTGAGGAATGAAAAGTGGAATCTGATTGGTTGCTAAGGGCAACTGAGCCAGTTTCACTTTACACCATGTTTGATAAATCTCCCCCTTCATAACCTTATTACACTTTCTGTCCACCTACTTTTGGACCACCCTGTATACAACGGGACACAGAGAAGGACGAAAAAAAGCCCCTCAATCACTGAAACTGTGAGAATGGAGGCTCTGTGAGCAGAACAGCTTTTTCCTCCTGCTCCAAGTCCTGTTGCAACCCTGTCAGGTTGAGTGAGCTGATAAGTTATGCTAATTCACAATAACGTAACCTGACAGGAGCTAAATAATAACTCACAGACATCTGTCTCAAGCAGCTTTTCTTCAGAATGCTACTAGTTCTCATGCATACCTAGGAAGAATTGCAGCCTGAAATATGTGACAGCGGCCATGATTAATACTAGTAATCCCTTTTAAAGATAACCTTTCACCAAATTGTTCATGTTGAACTGGAAAACTGGACACATAGTATAATAGTGGCTGCAAAGTGGAATAAAACGTTTTTGTTTTTTATTCAGCCTCTCCATTGTGGAGGTATTAATAATTAAAGTGTTCGGCACCTAATGAGTTAACTTTTTTAAGTCCAAGTGAGTTTTATCAGAAATTTCACTGGAGATGTGTAATTATTCTCCCTGTATGAGTTGCCTAATCATAAGCAAGCAGAAACACAACATAAAAGAACACCCCCCCCCCACAATAGCTTAGGTTTGTCAGTGTGAGATGTAATTATACAGCTCTGATCTCTTAGTCTAACCTCCTGCTTGATTAAAAAGTGCTGGGAGATTAGGGAACATATGACTTACACCGTTTACATAAGGTCCTTGTGAGGAAGGGGCAGCACAGCTGAATTTAGCTGCATCACATTACAAACCCTTGTATCAGCTTTCCTCCTCTCATTGCACTGTCATATCTGCTGTACTGCCTCTCCCCACACTGCCAATCCAAAGATGAGTCACACTTACATCTGTTCTGCTCAAAGTAACTTGTAATCGCACTGAAATGAGTGCACAACAAGATACTCTTGTGTGAGATGTAATGACATCCAGCTCTGCTATCTCTGCAAAGTAATTACAGGATATTGTGAGACTCATCTCCAGACAGGTAGTGTGGGGAAAGGGGCAGTAGAGCAGATCTGACAGTGCTTTAAGAGGAAAAGGGTTGATAGAAGGGTAGGTAATGTGGCACAGCTAAACTCAGCTGTACTTTGAAATCTGGCATAAACACCTTAATAGGTTTCCCTGCCGTATAGTAAAATGAGCAGTTCTAGCTGTATTCATAGACTGATCATTTTAATATCAGGTTTAGAGGGCCATTCTGACATGGATTCTCAAGTAAATTTTAGCATTTTCAGACAAGTCCCGGCCAGTTATGCCAATATGTTGATAGCATGGGAGTGACATGGATGGGACGTGGCATTGTGATGCCTGTCAATCAAATTCATCATAAGTTGCACCATTAAAGGTGTAATTTACTCTAGAAATGTACACTGAACTACATTTCTGGTGGCGGAGCAAACTGGATAACAGACTCACTTAATAAATAAGGTGACTATACTCCAGTGAGTGCTTCATTAAGATTGGCATGCGCAACCCAGTCTTAATGAATCACGACCATAGTATTGCTATTTCTGGAATCTTTATCCAACTTTTCTCGCTTGCAGTGGGACACTTTCCTTTGCCTGCATTGCAGAATATACAGTGGCATGTAAAAGTTTGGGCACCCCTGGTCAAAGTTAGTGTTATTGTGAACAGTTAAGCAAGTTGAAGATGAAATGATCTCTAAAAGGCCTGAAGTTAAAGATAACAGATTTCCTTTGTATTTTAGGCAAAAAATATCTATTTTTTTAATCTTTTACATTTTAAAAATGAAGAAAAACGAAAATGGACCAATGCAAAAGTTTGGGCATCCTGCATGGTTAGTACCTAGTAGCACCCCCTTTTGAAAGTATCACAGCTTGTAAAAGCTTTTTGTAGCAAGACAAGAGTCTTTCAATTCTTGTTTGAGGGATTTTCATCCATTCTTCCTTGGAAAATCCTTCCAGTTCTGTGAGATTCCTTGGTCATCTTGCATGCACTGCTATTTTGAGGTCTAGTCACAGATTTTCATTGATGTTCAGAAGAGGGCACTGTGAGGGCTATTGTAAAACCTTCAGCTTGCACCTTTTGAGGTAGCCTATTGTGGATTTTGATGTTTGTTTAGGATCATTAACCATTTGTAGAAGCCATCCTCTTTTCAACTTTAGCTTTTTTACAGATGGTGTTATGTTTGCATCAAGAATTTGTGGAAATTTCATTGAATCCATTATTCCCTCTACCCGTGAAATGTCCCCTGCACCATCGGCTGCAACACAACCCCAAAGCATGACTGATTCACCCCCATGCTTAATAGATGGTGAGATGTTATTTTCCTGAAATTTGGTGGCCTTTTTTCCCCACACATACCTTTGATCATTGTGGCCAAAGACTTCTATTTTAACCTTTTCGGTCGACAGAACTTGTTTCCAAAATGTATCAGGCTTGTTTAGATGTTCTTTTGCATACTTCTGATGCTGAATTTTATGGTGAGGCTGCAGGAGAGGTTTTCTTCTGATGACTCTTCCATGAAGGTCATATTTGTGCAGGTGTCTCTGAACAGTAGAACAATGAACCACAAAGCTAGAGTCTGCTAAATCTTTCTGTAGGTCTTTTGAGGTTAAGCGGGGGTTCTGATTTGCCTCTCTAGCAATCGTACGAACAGCTATCACTGAAATTTTGCTTGGTCTTCCAGACCTTATCTTGACCTTCACTGTTCCTGTTAACTGCCATTTCTTAATTACATTTCAAACTGAGGAAAGGGCAACTTGAAAACACTTTGCTATCTTCTTTTAGCCTTCTCCTGCTTTATGGGCCTCCACCATTTTCATTTTCAGAGTGCTAGGCAGCTGCTTAGAATAACCCATGGCTGCTGATTTTTTGGCATAAAGTTAGAGGAGGCTTGGTTTTTATAAAGCTGGGAAATTTACATCACCTGGCATTTCCTAACGATGGTAGTGAACAAGCCATAACCCTAACAGGCTAATTAAGGTCAGAAACCTTGGGCAAAATTATCAAAGCACACAAATCTCCAAGCGTGCCCAAACTTTTGCATAGGCCCCTTTCCCTTATTGTAATTTTTTTAAATGAAAAAAAAGACAATATATATATTTATTTGCCTAAAATACAACTGAAAGATGTCATCTTTAATAATATGCCTTTTAGAGATCATTTCATCTTCAACTTGCTTAACTGTTCACAATAACAGTGATTTTGACCAGGGGTGCCCAAACTTTTACATGCCACCATAACATGGTATCACTGAGCGCTGAATCATTGCAGTTTCAAAATGCATAGTGGTTCTGCCTTAGACATACATATTGTGAAATGTCCAAAAGGTTGCCCAAAAAAAGTGAAACCTCCAGATTTTCAATTCCACAGGTTCTACAGAAATCTACCAAAAAGGGAGTTCTGCAGAACTTGTAACTCTGCACTGATGCAATGATGCCATATCATCAGACTCAGCCCAGGAATACGATACTGTGGGCACGAGCATGTCCACAAGTTTTCACTTGTTTAAACCCCATAAAATCGATGGTACTATTGAAATTCTTTCAATAATAATCACATTATAAGAAGGACAAGATCTGCAAGGAGTTTGTACAGTACTGCTCACCATAATTGGCACCCGCTTCACAAGTGGAAATGTACCAAAGTTATATCCTCAAGATTTTTTAATTAGTGGTCCAAAATAATAGAATAAACAGCATGTGCAGCAATAAAGACACCCCTAATTAATACATGGTTGCACACCCTTTGGCATGGATGACAACCCCTTAACGTTTCTTGTAGCCATCTATAAGCTTCTTGCACTTCTCAGCTGGAATTTTTTCCCACTCTTTCTTTGCAGTTTCTTCAAGCTCTTGAATGTTTGCAGGGTTGTTTTTCCCAATGGCAGATTTCATCTCACCCCATAGATTTTCAGTGGGATTGAGGTTAGGACTCATTACTGGCCATTTTAAAACAGTCCATTTTTCTTTTTCAACCATTCCTGTGTACTTTTGGATGTGTGCTTCGGGTCTTTGAGATCTATGACTCAAACCAAGTTTTCTTACACTGGGTAGGATATTTTGCTCTAAAATCTCTTGATAATTCTCTGATTTCATGATACCTGTGATACGGTCAAGGCCTCGAGTACCAGACGCAGCCAAGCAACCCCACAGCATTATGGATCCTCCACCATGCTTAACAGTTGGTAAGTTGTTCTTTTCCTTATAAGTTTCATTGTGCCGTGTGAAAACAAGCTGTTACTTTGCATTGCCAAAAAGCTCTATTTTTGTTTTACCTGTCCACAGAACATTTTCCCAGAAGGATTGTGATTGGTCAAGGTACTCTTTGGCAAAGATCAGTCATTCCTTTTTATGTATTTTCTTCAGCAATGGTGTCTTCCTTTGCCTTCGCTCATAAAGCTCTGCTTGGTTTAGTGTGCAGCATATGGTACTTGTTGAAACCATGACCCCAGACTGTTCCAGATTGGCCTTCAGATCTTTGGATGTTTGACTTGGTGTTTTTTCTACCATTCACACCAACCTTCGAAGCCATCTCTGCTTGGCAAACTTCTTAATAACATTGCGCACTGTTGAAACTGGGTTACCAAGGTCTTTGGAGATGGCATTATACCCTTTGGCAGTCTTGTGTTTGCTAATAATAGCAGTTCTGATGTCCTCAGACAGCACCTTTGTCTTTGCCATTGTGATAAAGGAACAGGGCCTACCATGTGGATTTTTGAAACCCTGAAGTAATATTTATTTTTTTAATAATAATCTTTATTTTTATATAGTCATCATTCATTGGCTAATTCATGTCACGTGGGCACCGACAATTAATCACAGGTGAATATCTTTTGTGATTTACCACAAGCAAGTCAAAATGTGTTTCCATACTAAATTAATGTAAAGTATGCCAATACCAGTGACACAGCAAGCTTTAGGTTTTTCTTTTTTTCCCTCCCATTGTTTTTTTTTAAATTATTGTTTATCATTTGCTCTTTTGTATTTAACACGAGTGCTCTATACAAAGAAACTGTTTCACTTGATTCATTTTTTTCAGGAGATATTCCACATTATGTACTCAAACTTCATGGGTGCCAATAACGATGAGCAGGACTGTATGTTCTCCCCATGTTTTCGTGGGTTTCCTCAGGGTTCTCCAGTTTCCTCACACAGTCCAAAGACATACTCCAAAGACATAAAGGAAATTTAGACTTTGAGCTCTAATGGGAACAGGGATGACAATATCTGTGAAACGCTGCAGAATATGATAACGCTGTATAAGCAAGTAAAATAAATAAATAATATTCCAATATATTGCAATTCAGTTGAAGCAGATATACAGGTGCATCTCACTAAATTAGAATATCATCAAAAGTTAATTTATTTTAGTTGTTCAATACAAAAAGTGAAACTCATACAGTGGTGGCCAAAAGTATTGGCACCTCTGCAATTCTGTCAGATAATACTCAGTTTCTTCCTGAAAATGATTGCAATCACAAATTCTTTGGTATTACTATCTTCATTTAATTTGCTTGCAAGGAAAGAACACAAAAGAGAATGAAGCAAAAATCAAATCATTGATCATTTCACACAAAACTCCAAAAATGGGCCAGACAAAAGTATTGGCACCCTCAGCCTAATACTTGGTTGCACAACCTTTAGCCAAAATAACTGCGAACAACCGCTTCCGGTAACCATCAATGAGTTTCTTACAATGCTCTGCTGGAATTGTAGACCATTCTTCTTTGGCAAACTGCTCCAGGTCCCTGATATTATGCTGCAAAATTTGTTGGTAGTCTTCAGACTTCATAATGCCATGCACACGGTCAAGCAGTCCAGTGCCAGAGGCAGCAAAGCAACCCCAAAACATCAGGGAACCTCCGCCATGTTTAATTGTAGGGACCGTGTTCTTTTCTTTGAATGCCTCTTTTTTTTCCTGTACACTCTATGTTGATGCTTTTTCCCAAAAAGCTCTACTTTTGTCTCATCTGACCAGAGAACATTCTTCCAAAATGTTTTAGGCTTTCTCAGGTAAGTTTTGGCAAACTCCAGCCTGGCTTTTTTATGTCTCGGGGTAAGAAGTGGGGTCTTCCTGGGTATCCTACCATACAGTCCCTTTTCATTCAGACGCCGACGGATAGTACGGGTTGACACTGTTGTACCCTCGGACTGCAGGGCAGCTTGAACTTGTTTGGATGTTAGTCGAGGTTCTTTATCCACCATCTGCACAATCTTGCGTTGAAATCTCTCGTCAATTTTTCTTTTCCGTCCACATCTAGGGAGGTTAGCCACAGTGCCATGGGCTTTAAACTTCTTGATGACACTGCGCACGGAAGACACAGGAACATTCAGGTCTTTGGAGATGGACTTGTAGCCTTGAGATTGCTCATGCATCCTCACAATTTGGTTTCTCAAGTCCTCAGACAGTTCTTTGGTCTTCTTTCTTTTCTCCATGCTCAATGTGGTACACACAAGGACACAGGACAGAGGTTGAGTCAACTTTAATCCATGTTAACTGGCTGCAAGTGTGATTTAGTTATTGCCAACACTTGTTAGGTGCCACAAGTAAGTTACAGGTGCTGTTAATTACACGAATTAGAGAAGCATCACATGATTTTTCAAACAGTGCCAATACTTTTGTCCACCCCCTTTTTTAGGTTTGGTGTGGAATTATATCCAATTTGGCTTTAGGACAATTCTTTTTGTGTTTTTTCATTGAAGACAAATTAAATGAAGAGAATAATACCAAAGAATTTGTGATTGCAATCATTTTCAGGAAGAAACTGAGTATTGTCTGACAGAATTGCAGGGGTGCCAATACTTTTGGCCACCACTGTATATTATATAAAGTCATTACAAACAGAGTAATCTATTTTAAGTGTTTATTGCTGTTAAAATGTTGATGATTATGGCTTACAGCCAATGAAAACAAAAAAGTCATTATCTCAGTAAATTAGAAAACAACAGCTTGAAAAATGTTTTTAAAATCCGAAATGTTGACCTACTGAAATGTATGTTCAGTAAATGCACTCAATACTTGGTCAGGGCTCCTTTCGCATCAATTACTGCATCAATGCATGGAGGCGATCAGTCTGTGGCACTGATGAGGTGTTATGGAAGCCCAGGTTGCTTTGATAGCAGCCTTCAGCTCGTCTGCATTGTTGGGTCTGGTGTCTCATCTTCCTCTTGACAATACCCCATAGATTCTCTATGGGGTTAAGGTCAGGCGAGTTTGCTGGCCAATCAAGCACAGTAATACTGTTGTTTTTAAACCAGGTATTGGTACTTTTGGCAGTGTGGACAGGTGCCAAGTCCTGCTGGAGAATGAAATTTCCATCTCCAAAAAGCTTGTTGGCAGAGGGAAGCATGAAGTGCTCTAAAGTTTCCTGGTAGACGGCTGCGCTGACTTTGGTCTTGATAAAACACAGTGGACCTACACCAGCAGATGACATGGCTCCCCAAACCATCACTGATTGTGGAAACTTCACACTAGACCTCAACCTGGATTGTAGCCTCTCCACTCTTCCTCCAGACTCTGGGACCTTGAAAATTAAAATTGGAACTCTGGGACCGTGTGGAGTGAGTCAATGACTGCCTTTTGGACATCTGTCAAGTCAGCAGTCTTCCCCATGATTGTGGAGCCTACTGAAACACACTAAGAGACCTTTTTAAATGCTTAGGAAGCCTTTGCAGGTGTTTTTTGTTAATTATTCTAATTTACTGAGATAATGACTTTTGCGTTTTCATTGGCTGTAAGCCATAATCATCAACATTAACAGAAATAAACACTTGAAAAAGATCACTCTGTAATGACTCTATATAATATATGAGTTTCACTTTTTGTATTGAAGAACTGAAATAAATTAACTTTTTGATGATATTCTAATTTAGTGAGATGCACCTGTATATAAAAAGACATGTTGATTATCACATGCATGTTGGTCAAAATTCCTTAGGTGTAAGTCTAATTTAGTGCATAAAGTGTGAAATTGCCTTGGATGTGCTCTAGGTCTACTGTCTTATTTGTATTGATCACCTGCATACTGCATTTTTGTGCATTTTGCAATCATAATATGGCCACAAGCCTTAGCTTAAATGTGAATGCAATGACCATGACTGTCAGCATCATCCATCCAGCAAAAATGTACCTGCATTATTGCTCATATGAAACTGGTCTTTCACCACATAAAGTTCTATAGTTTTACTTTGTGTAAAGTATCTACTTACTGCATAATTGTCAGCTTTTGAAAATGAGTCTTCTGTCCATTCGAACAGTAAATCTTGTAGACAGAACGCCATATAACACTGAGCAATGAATAAATCACAAGTTAAACAAGGCAAAAGGCTGAGAGGAAACTTTATAAGAAGTAACACTGACCCAACGAGTAATTTGTCATTATTTACAAGTATAGGCTTAAAAACCTTGGCTTCAAAAGTCAAAGATATTTTTTCACAGCTTTGACATATAGAATTCACTGCTAGAAGGTCAGATAACCCAAGGTCGCTTTAACCTTGGCACTGGAACAAGAAAAATATTGTGTCCCAATCATTTGGAAATCTATTTCGACTTATAACAATATCACCTTGGACCTTAATAGTCTGATCTCATGCACTATGAAGTCTGTGAATGGCAAGTAATTGAATTTAGGTAAATGCAGTGTCTATCGCAGTTTCCTTCTACATAATTCAAATCATCTATGCCGAATGTAAGCATGGTTCATTTCAGGAATATTCAGGACATTTTGACATTTCAAGCAGTAACAGGACCTTTACTTTGCATGCAGATGGATGATTTGAAATATTTTATAATTGGTTGAGGTGCTTTTGTGAGCATTACTTATTATTCCTGTTTTATGGACCTCTTGCCATTAAAAAGTATGTATAATTTTCCCCTTACAGTATATAATAATATTATCAATTATTAAGGCATCATATTCTCAACATTGAAATCGCAACACCCAGGAAGAAAAGTTGTGGAATTATAGAAATAACAGCGTGGATAGACATGTTATGATGATATGACATGACATGATATGCAAATATTGAAAATATGGAAATAACACTTTTGAAAATTCTCAATTTATGAAATATTAAGTATGAGCACCACGTGTAGAAGAAATACACGGCCATCTTGGTATGCTACCAACGATGTTATTAAGTGTTCACATGGGCAATGCCATGAAGAGGCTTCACAAGGGAACATCATACTGGTTTTACTCCTGGGATTATGGACTTGGCGGCATAATGTACAGTATTCTACAGTAGTCTTCATTCCAGATGCATTAACAACTTGGCGTTACATTAATTTGGTCATAGAAACAGTGGTATGGCCATTTTTCTGAGCCATTTTTCAACACAACGTCAGGCTGCATGTTGCTGTATGGTATAAACATGCTACCATGGCCTGCAGAGTCTCCAGACTTGTCTCCCATTGAGTACATCTGGAAAGTCATTGGTCGGCAATTGCAACGTGAGCTGGCAACAGCAGATCTTGATGATTTGCCCAATTACATTCAGTGTGACTGTGACAGAACATTCCTCAGTCAAGCATTAATAACCTCATTGATAGCATGCCAAGGCATGAGAGTGCATGTGTGCAGCATCGGCGTCTCTGCCACCTGCCAGGCAGAGACGCCGTCCCCCTTACCGCCGCGGCCCTGCTCCAGCATCTTCTGGCCTCTCTGCAGCTGCTGCTGGTGCACGCAGATTCCCTGGCTCTGTGCTTAGGGTCGCTCTGCTCGGTTCCTCCCTGGTTCATGGAGTCTACTGAGCCGCCGTGCGACCTTGGTCGGACTGAGTTGATACTTAGTCACACCCCTCTGGCCCCTCCTTGCACCGCAGCACAGAGGTTCCACCACCCGGATCCGTAACAATGTGTTTCTGCACATGACACTCATACTCGATACTGAATGAATGCCGATGTTTTAAAAATTTAGCTTAGAATTTTTCATCATTTAAATATCATTAATATGTATATTGATCTTGTGATTTCCATAATTCTAAGCACAATAGGGCAATACCGCAATAGAAAGGATGAGAATGATGGTAGTGCAAGGAAACAACACCTTTAACCGGTTCAGGACCGCCCACTGTACATAAACGTCGGCGCTGCCTGGGCTCTGTGCAGCGCCGACGTTTAAAAACGGTGGGTGGTCCCGCAGCGCTCGGGACCCCCAGGGTCCTGCTAGCGCTGCGGTACCGGTTCAGAGCGATAGCTCTGACATGCGGCATCATGGGGACCTGATTGGATCAGGTCCCCATGATGTTAACCTGTTCCTATCTTCTAGATGCCGCGATCCATAGCGATCGCGGCATTTAAAAGATAGGGACAGCCGGTGGTAGGCGATCGGGATCCCCCACATACCTGTCAGCGGCGGGGATCCCGGTGCTGTGCCCTCTGACATCATCGAGACCTGATTGGCTCAGGTCTCGATGATGTCAGCGTCACACCAGCCAATCAGAGAGATCACCAGGGAAGTTTGTTTTAGCAACAAACTTTCCCGGGCGATCTGCCTGATAAATACATTGTTTCTCCTCCGATCTCAGTGAGAGAGCAGAGGAGAAACAGTGTGACAAGAGCTGTGTCAGCCTTGCCACTGTGAAAGTAAAAAAAAATAAATAAAATAAAAAAGAAAGTAAGAGTTAGGGTTAGTGAGTCTGTCAGATCAGTCAGTCCTGTCAGATCAGTCCAGTCAGATCTGTCAGTCCTGTCAGATCTGTCAGTCAGATCAGTCAGTCCTGTCAGATCTGTCAGTCAGTCCTGTCAGTCCTGTCAGATCTGTCAGTCAGTCAGATCTGTCAGTCAGTCAGTCCTGTCAGATCTGTCAGTCCTGTCAGATCTGTCAGTCAGTCAGTCCTGTCAGATCTGTCAGTCAGTCAGTCCTGTCAGATCTGTCAGTCAGTCAGTCCTGTCAGATCTGTCAGTCAGTCAGTCCTGTCAGATCTGTCAGTCAGTCAGATCTATCAGTCAGTCAGTCCTGTCAGATCTGTCAGTCCTGTCAGATCTGTCAGTCAGTCAGTCCTGTCAGATCTGTCAGTCAGTCAGATCTGTCAGTCAGTCAGATCTGTCAGTCAGTCAGTCCTGTCAGATCTGTCAGTAAGTCAGTCCTGTCAGATCAGTCAGTCAGTCCTGTCACATCAGTCAGTCAGTCCTGTCAGATCAGTCCGGTCAGTCCAGTCCGGTCCCGTCCTTTCAGTCCGGTCCGTTCAGTCCAGTCAAAAAATATAAAAATAAAATGGCCCGTCAGACTTATACCGCAGAGGAGGTGTATGCCCTGCTGTGTTCTGACACTGATGACAGCGCAATCTCAGATGGAGATATGGATTTTGAGGGCTTTAGTAGCGGCGACACTGAGAGCCCAGAAATGAGCAGTGATTCTGTTCCATCCTCAAGCCCAAGGACCAGTACAGCAATAGGGGCAAATAGCGCTACTGGAGAAACGTCTCCAAATCAGGGAACACTGCCCAGTACAAGCGCTGTCCCTGCTACTAGTGAATTGGCGCACGCCAGTGTACAAGGGGCGTTGCCACATGATCTAGCATTTCCCAGATGGGAGGCTTCAGATTCGGCTGCTCCATTCAGCCCTGATTTCAACGCCATTCCTGGTATAAATGTGGAGGTGGAAGATTTTGGACCAATTCATTTTTTTAATTTGTTTTTTACAGACAGCTTGCTAGAGCATATTGTCGTGCAAACAAATTTATACGCGTCCCAATTCATAAGCCAGAATCCCCGATCTTACTATGCTAGGGCAAATTTATGGACACCAACTAATGTCCCAGAAATAAAAAAATTTTTAGGACTTACATTTGCCATGGGGCTTGTTAAAAAACCGAGCATTCGATCCTACTGGTCCAACCACCCTGTTCAAGCCACCCCTATGTTTTCAGTCATTCTGCCTAGGACCCGTTATGAAATGCTCATGCGGTTTTGGCATTTTAACGACAATAGTCAATGCCTGCCCAGAAATGCCCCAGAACATGACAGGTTATATAAAATTAGACCCATCATTGAAAATTTGTCAGAAAAATTCTTAAGCCTCTACACCCCAACACAAAATATTTCTATAGACGAGTCCCTTGTAAAATTCAAAGGAAGACTGCACCTCAAGCAATTTATCCCATCTAAAAGGGCAAGGTTTGGAATAAAGCTCTATAAAATGTGCGAAAGTTCAACCGGATACACATCCGCTTTTCGCATATATGAGGGGAAAGATAGCCAACTAAACCCACCAGGATGCCCTACTTATCTGGGGACATCTGGAAAAATTGTTTGGGAGCTGATAAGTCCATTTTTTCAAAAAGGCTACAATCTATATGTGGACAATTATTACACCAGCATACCCCTATTTAAAAGTCTGGTTGAACACAACATCGGGGCTTGTGGGACCATCCGTAAAAACCGTCAGGGGTTTCCACAACCATTGGTCAACCAAAAGTTTCAAAAGGGGCAGTCAGGGGCTGTACGCAACGGAGAGCTGCTTGCCCTGAAATATAAGGATAAGAGGGATATTTTTGTCCTCAGCTCGATCCACACAGATGCCACAAGGGCCACTGTAGAACTAGGATCCACCACTCCGAAGCAAAAACCTGTGTCAGTCATTGACTACAACAAACACATGGGGGGTGTGGACCTTGCAGACCAGGTTCTACAGCCATACCAGGTATCAAGAAAGTCCTATACCTGGTATAAAAAGTTGGTTATTTATTTGTTTCAGGTGGCCACATACAATTCTTTTGTGTTGTACAAAAAAGCAGGAAATTCAGATCCTTTTCTTGATTATCAAGAAAAGGTAATTGAAAATCTTGTCTTTCAAAGTGTTAGCCCCGCTCATCCATTAGAATCTGAGGATGTGAAAAGACTCACTGAGCGACATTTTATTGCACTTATTCCAGCAACGGAAACAAGAAGGAACCCCCAGAAAAGATGTCGTGTATGTACTAAGAGAGGAATGAGGCGTGATAACCGCTACTATTGCCCACAATGCCCATCATTGCCAGCCTTATGCGTCACTGACTGCTTTAAAATCTTCCACACAGAACCACGTTTTTAAACTGTAAAAATGTATCCCAATTTGTCATTCAAACATTTGGTTCATTTAGTGAATGACACATTCGAGTAGAGCTCACTTAATTTCCACGGGGGGTTCTCCAGAATCTAAACCTTCCATTGCGTGCTTGTTTCTGGAAATCATCCATTGAGTTAAAATGGTCACTAAACCCATAGATGAATTCCCAGAGGGGTTTCATTTCAGGGGGGATTCTTTAGCTCTGGTACTCTGAAAAGTGTCAGAACAGCATAATCCCCCCTGAAGTGACCCCATTATAGAAATGACACCTCTGTGGGAATTCATCTATGGGTTTAGTGACCATTTACCTATCTACTTATTTTCCCACCACTAGATTAATTTATACAGAGGAGTAGATTGTAAAATTCGGTCACTTGTTGTGGGTTTCCTCTGTTTAGGCACCTCAGGGGCTCTCCAAATGCAACATGGCGTCCGCTATCCATTCCAGTCAAATTTCCATTCCAAAAGTCAAATGGCGCTCCTTACCTTCCAAGCCATGCCGTGCGCCCAAACAGTGGCTTTGCACCACATATGGGGTATCAGCGTGCTCAGGAGAAATTGCACAACACATTTTGGGGTCCATTTTTTCTGGCTGCCCTTGTGAAAATTAAAAATTTGAGGCTAAAGTAGCAGTTTTGTGTTAAAAATGTGTTTTTTTATTTTCACACTTCAACATTATAAAATTCTGTGAAGCCCCTGGGGGTTCAAGGTGCTCACCATACATCTAGATAAGTTCCTTGAGGGGTCTAGTTTCCAAAATGGGGTCACTTGTTGGGGGTTTCCTCTGTTTAGGCACCTCAGGGGCTCTCCAAATGCAACATGGCGTCCGCTATCCATTCCAGTCAAATTTCCATTCCAAAAGTCAAATGGCGCTCCTTACCTTCCAAGCCATGCCGTGCGCCCAAACAGTGGCTTTGCACCACATATGGGGTATCAGCGTGCTCAGGAGAAATTGCACAACACATTTTGGGGTCCATTTTTTCTGGCTGCCCTTGTGAAAATTAAAAATTTGAGGCTAAAGTAGCAGTTTTGTGTTAAAAATGTGTTTTTTTATTTTCACACTTCAACATTATAAAATTCTGTGAAGCCCCTGGGGGTTCAAGGTGCTCACCACACATCTAGATAAGTTCCTTGAGGGGTCTAGTTTCCAAAATGGGGTCACTTGTTGGGGGTTTCCTCTGTTTAGGCACCTCAGGGGCTCTCCAAATGCAACATGGCGTCCACTATCCATTCCAGTCAAATTTCCATTCCAAAAGTCAAATGGCGCTCCTTACCTTCCAAGCCATGCCGTGCGCCCAAACAGTGGCTTTGCACCACATATGGGGTATCAGCGTGCTCAGGAGAAATTGCGCAACACATTTTGGGGTCCATTTTTTCTGGCTGCCCTTGTGAAAATTAAAAATTTGAGGCTAAAGTAGCAGTTTTGTGTTAAAAATGTGTTTTTTTATTTTCACACTTCAACATTATAAAATTCTGTGAAGCCCCTGGGGGTTCAAGGTGCTCACCACACATCTAGATAAGTTCCTTGAGGGGTCTAGTTTCCAAAATGGGGTCACTTGTTGGGGGTTTCCTCTGTTTAGGCACCTCAGGGGCTCTCCAAATGCAACATGGCGTCCGCTATCCATTCCAGTCAAATTTCCATTCCAAAAGTCAAATGGCGCTCCTTACCTTCCAAGCCATGCCGTGCGCCCAAACAGTGGCTTTGCACCACATATGGGGTATCAGCGTGCTCAGGAGAAATTGCACAACACATTTTGGGGTCCATTTTTTCTGGCTGCCCTTGTGAAAATTAAAAATGTGAGGCTAAAGTAGCAGTTTTGTGTTAAAAATGTGTTTTTTTATTTTCACACTTCAACATTATAAAATTCTGTGAAGCCCCTGGGGGTTCAAGGTGCTCACCACACATCTAGATAAGTTCCTTGAGGGGTCTAGTTTCCAAAATGGGGTCACTTGTTGGGGGTTTCCTCTGTTTAGACACCTCTGGGGCTCTCCAAATGCAACATGGCGTCCGCTATCCATTCCAGTCAAATTTCCATTCCAAAAGTCAAATGGCGCTCCTTACCTTCCAAGCCATGCCATGCACCCAAACAGTGGCTTTGCACCACATATGAGGTATCAGCGTGCTCAGGAGAAATTACACAACACATTTTGGGGTCCATTTTTTCTGGCTGCCCTTGTGAAAATTAAAAATTTGAGGTTAAAGTAGCAGTTTTGTGAAAAAAAGTTAAATGTTCATTGTTTTCTTCCACATTCCAAAAATTCCTGTGAAGCACCTGAAGGGTTAATAAACTTCTTGAATGTGGTTTTGAGCACCTTGAGAGGTGCAGTTTTTAGAATGGTATCACTTTTGGGTATTTTCTGTCATAAAGGCTCCTCAAAGTCACTTCAAATAAGATGTGGTCCCTAAAAAAAATGTTTTTGTAAATTTTGTTGTAAAAATGAGAAATCGCTGGTCAACTTTTAACCCTTATAGCTTCCTAACAAAAAAAAATTTTGGTTCTAAAATTGTGCTGATGTGAAGTAGACATGTGGGCAATGTTATTTATTAACTATTTTGTGTGATATATCTCTCTGATTAAAGGGCATGAAAATTCAAAGTTTGAAAATTGCAAAATTTTCAAAATTTTCGCCAAATTTCCGATTTTTTCACAATCAAACGCAAGTGAAATCAAAGAAATTTTACCACTATCATGAAGTACAATATGTCACAAAAAAACAATCTCAGAATCAGGGGGATCCGTTGAAGCGTTCCAGAGTAATTACCTCATAAAGTGACAGTGGTCAGAATTGAAAAAATTGGCCCGGTCACGAAGGCAAAAACAGGCTCTGCCGCGAAGTGGTTAAAAGCCTTAGAATTCATGGCTGCAGACCCATGGCTGGAAGAGAAATTCTTTCAGATAGCAATTCACTATAGTGGAAATATTACGGTACCTTGGCTGCTCTTGCGGGAATGAAGAAGCTTTGATGGTATACTATCAAGGGTTTTATTCACACCAACACGTTTCAGCACCGAACTGACGTCTTTTTCAAGATAAAAAGACAAATGTGAATTTTTTCTGTTACTGTCAGAATTAGCTCATTAATGGATTCTCACATAAATAAGTCAGCCTAAAAGAAAAAAAAAACACACAAAAATATTTTATTTAAAAAAAACCTTTACGACTCCCTGGTTCACCAATATATTAATAAAAAAATTCTGATCCAATGCAGTCCAAGGATTCTGACGTAATTCACAAATGGTAACCTAAAAGACATAAAAAGAAAGAATTAAATAAATAAAGACAAGAGAAAGTCCCTCGTTCACCAATTTATTAACCCCGCAGCTCTGACATAGTCCATTGCGTTTCCACGACGTCCATCGATTCTGTAGTTCAACCTACGGAGCTTCGTTCTGGGAAAAAAGCTTCACAGGTCATTCCTGGTCAGGCAGAGCTCCGTGAGACCCAGCAAGAGTGGTGATGATGTCAGTTATGTTATTTATAGAAAAAAACTACGAAGGGTCCCCTTATTTTTGATAACTAGCCAAAGTATAGCAGGCAGCTGGGGGCTGATACTATCACTATCAGGCTGGGAAGGATATTGGTCCCTTCCTAACCTAAAAATACTAGCCCGCAGCCACCTCAGAATTGGCGCATCCATTAGAAATGCCAATTCTGGTACTTTGCCCGGCTCTTCCCGATTGCCCTGGTGCGGTGACAATCGGGGTAATATTTTTTGATGTCAGATGTGTAGTGTCAGCTGGCATCAAGCCCAGGGGTTAGTAATGAAGGGGTGTCTATGAGACACTCCCATTACTAACCCAGTAATAAAAAAAACACAGTATTATTATTGGTTAAGTCACTTAAGGGCATTATTATTTGCTAAGAGGGCACTTGGGACATTACTATTTCCTATGGAGGATCTCATGATATTATTACTTTGTAGGGGGACATTATTACTATCAAAAGGGAAAAGGGGGCACACTTTCTTGGGCGCATACAGGGGCATAATTTTTTTCTAGTGGCTATTACTACCTAGAGGGCACAAAAGGGTCATATTATTAGTTCTTAAATGGCAGAGTAGTTGGCATTATTACTATGTGGGACACAATGAAGATCAACTCTATTAACTCTCGATAAACTGTTGATGTTTGGGGAATGAAGGTATGCAAGTGTATGGTTTGCGAGGTAGAGATAGCTTTCAGCCAATATGCAACTACAAGGGATGAAAAGATGCTTGGACCTCAATGTAAAATCTGCCTTAGGGCTTGGATCTGCAATGATGTTAATCACCCTACAAAAGAGCAAAATGTTAATTTGTCAAGTGCAATTATTTTTCAACCTGTTTAAATCGGCTATAAAACAAGTTCTATTCGCCTTGCATGTAGGTTGGTGGTTATTTAACGCCACAGGTTGGCTAGTCTGAATGCACCCTAAGCTAACTTTGTTTTCTCCTATGGCAGAAAGGCAAAAGTGTTTTATGTCCTTCCTTAGACAGGCATTATAAAGACTAAGCAGCTTTCCAGGTCTAATGTTCAGAACTGCCCACTGCAGAAACAAAATAGTTGACCAGGCTTTAATGTCAAGATGGTTACTATTACAGTAGTGATGAGCGAGCATACTCGCAAGTACTCGGTACTCGCCCGAGCATCACAGTACTCGAGATGCTCGGAGCTCGCCGAATACTTGCGAGATGCTCGGGCGGATGTTCGGGTCCCCTTCCTGCATGTTTGGCGCTCTTTAGAACACCAATCAACATGCAGGGATTGCATGCCACTCACTGTAATGCCGCAGCCATGTTAGTTGTGGCATTACAGTGATTGGCTGGCCGCACAGTGTCATCAGGTCTATATCAGACCTGGCGCCGCTGTGCTCGTCAGTCTACTCCTCAATCAGGCTGAGTAGGGAGAGGTGCTGCTGAGCTAGGGAGAGATTTGCTTATGTATTAGGAAGTGTAGGGAGAAAACAAGTACATTACACATATCCATCTCAACAAACAGTCCTTCTGAGCACTAATCAATCTGCAGAGATATCAGGCAGGCAGTGTACATAGGCAGGCAGGCAGTGTATGTAGGCAGGCAGGCAGTGCATATAGCAAAAGAGGCTCCATTCCAGTTCTGCCTTCTGCTGCTGTTAGATATTTCTAGACAAAGGCCCAGGTCTCAGGGTCCAGGGATATTTTTTTGGGGATCTTAATCCTCATTATTTGCTTAAAAAGCAATCCAGAGAACACAGTTTTTCTGCGCCATTTACTTGTTGGCACTGCAGAATACAGCCAGGTCCTTTCCATAATATAGCGCTAAAAATCCAGTTATTTAAAACTGTGGTTTGTCGGTCACACGAATCTCATATAATTGTGCTGAAAATGCTGCCATTTTTGGCCTACATTCAAATTTTTTTCAGTGTGTCAGCAAAGTTTTTGACACTGATTTGCTGTTCAAAATAGTTACCTACAGGCCAGGTATTTAAAACTGTGATTTCTCCGTCACACGGATCACATTCACATATAATTGAGCTGAAAATATTGCCATTTTTGGCCTGCATTCAAATATTTTTTCAGTGTGTCAGCAAAGTTTTTGGCACCGGTTTGCTGTTCAAAATAGTTACCTACAGGTCAGGTATTTAAAACTGTGGTTTCTCCGTCACACTGATCACATATAAGCTTTCAGAAAATACTGCCATTTCTGACTTCCATTAAAAATTTGTTTAAGTGTGTCAGTGAAGCAATTGACACCAGTTTGCTGTTCAAAATAGTTACCTACAGGCCAGGTATTTAAAACTGTAGCTTCTCCGTCACACGGATCACATATAAGTTCGCTTCAAATTCAGCCATTTGTAGTGAGCGTAGAAGATATTGTGCTCCATTTAAAATGGGCAAGGCGCGTGGCAAGGGATGGGGAACTGGACGTGATGGTGATGGTGCATGCAGAGGCCGAGGCCGTGGGCAAGCTGAAATTGTGCCACAACAAACACCCACATCTTCTCGCCCGTCCTTCCTTTCCCAATTCCTAGGGGACCGCAGCACACCACTATTGAACCCAGAGCAGTGTCAAAAGGTTCTTGGTTGGATAGCAGATAATGCTTCAAGTCACTTAGCCACCACCACCACCCTGTCTTCCACACGGTCAAGTCTCAGTAGCCGTGTCTGGACTGCATATTCCTCACCCTGATCCTCCATCCTCCCACCATTCCGAGTGCCCGGAGACAAATGATCCCACACTTGGACACTGTGAAGAGCTGTTTACTTTTCCATTTATAGATTAGGGCCTCTCGCCTGGTCCACTTAAAGCGGGGCAAGAGGATATCACATGTAGCGATGCCCAAAATTTGAGCAGCCACGGTCACACGAAGGCGACGGTGGGAAAGTGTCAAAAGAGGTGGACGATGATGAGACACAATTACCAGAAAGTCAGGACCAGGGTGCGGAAGTGGAAGACGAGGTGGTGGATGATATAGTAACTGACCCAACCTGGCAGGAGGACATGCAGAGCGAGGACAGCAGCTCACAGGGGAAGGGAGACAGAACACCCCAACAGGCAGGAAGAAGCAGTGTGGTGGCCGCAGACAGAAGGCAGGCAACCGTTCCCAGTAACACCAACACGAAGGAAGTTGCCAGTACAACTGTTAGGTCTTACCCAGTCTGGTTGTCTTTTAAAGACTCTGCCCATAACCCCAAAAAGGCCATTTGCACCACCTGCCAGGTGAGCATCAGCAGGGGTGGCAAAACTAGTAGCCTGACCACCACCAGCCTGATCAGGCACATGACAGCAAAGCACCCGACTTGGTGGGCCGAACCCCAGGGTCCAGGAACAGTGTCTGCGGGTGGAACCACTGCTTCTTCCGCTGTTGTGCATGCAAGCCAATCTCCTGTCCATGGTGCATGCGAAGATGCCTCCTGCCCTGCACCTGTCGTTGCACACTCTCAAGTAGCAGCATCAGTAAGCACGTCCATGTCCTTGTCCCAGGGCAGCATTCAGTTGTCCATACCCCAGTCCTTGGAATGCAAGCGCAAATACACAGCCAACGCCCCACAGGCCACAATACTAAATTCCCACACTTCATGACTGCTTGCGCTCAAAATGTTGCCTTTTCGGCTCATGGAGATGGAAGTGTAGCGCCCCGGGGGTTCGGCCGCTACAGGGGTATTGCACCTCTGCCAGAGGTGTGATATTCCACTCCCGGGTAAGGATGGAGTATGGACCAGGGCTCAGTTAGCTGCATGCATCACACACACCACATTTCCGGGGGACAGCTCAACGGTGCTCCCATTTATACAGTAATGCAGGCACGACAGACCATGTCCCTGGCTGGAGTGGGGAGGGGGGAGGAAAACCCAGTGATGTAGGAGCAGAAGGGGACGGTTTCTGAGCATAGGTAGGAGCTCATTGGGTGCTGGTCACCTAAGCTCAGTCGAGTGAAGTACAGTGAGAGGAGAAGACAGGGAGCGGAGGCTCTGTGGGAGCTCTGCTCAAAGGCAGGCCTAGGGTGAAGGCCAGAGCCTGGGAGGAGAAGGAGAAGTAGGCCTGGAGAAGAGTCCGAGGGAAGGAGGAGAAGAAGGAACAGGAAAGGAGGAGGAGTGACAGAGAAACAGAAGGGCTCAGAAACAAGAAGGCAGAAGGGACCCTAAGGACCCAGGAAATTACGGGTGACGGGTCAGGCAAGAAAAGGGTACCGGATCCCAAGTTGGTGGAGGCAAATAATCCTCAGCCAAGAACCGGAGGTCGTGATCATCACTTGGTGCGACCCCCTGCTAAACCTTGCTAGGAAGGCACTATATAGGATAGCGGGAAACGGGGCCCACGTTTACCCGCATAGATCCGCGGCAGCTGGACAAAAGCTTGGTCACTGGTGGGGCACGAGCCAGAGGAAGGATAGAAGGGAGTCCTGTGCCATACTCCGGAATTGCCTGGGGGTTGACCGAGCCCCTCTCCTGATGGACGCAGCACGGCTTGGGCGGTCACTACCTGTACAGAAGTGGCTTGGAGTATACGAACTGTGAGTAAAAGACCCTGGACTGCAACACGTTGTCTTTGTGCTTCTTACTTCGCCAGCACTAACGGTACTGGGACTCCCTGCACCATCACCCCCTCCATCTACTACATTGCCCTGAGGCTACACTCTTCCCGTGGGGAGTTATACTAACTCAGCTGCACATACCATCAGCCTCAGGGGACTGCCTTGCAGCGGCGGTTCATGATAGCCGCAATCCACGGGTGGCGTAGTCGGACATTACCTAAAACATATAAAAGACTGCCACTGGTCTGACCACCCTGAGCCACGGGACCGGGTCTCCACTACTACACCCATCATTACACTGAAGCCCGGTCCCGAGTGCCCCGCGGCCCAGGGGGCAATTCACAAGCATTTTGCGACCTGATGGTGGTGGCCGTCCCTCAGTACTCGGTCCCCAGCCGCCACTATTTCTCCCAATGTGCCGTCCCCGCATTACATAAGTACGTGTCCCAAAGCATTAGCCGTTCCCTCAAAAACGCAGTTACCGGTAAATTCCACCTAACCACGGACACATGGACAAGTGCTTGTGGGCAGGTACGGTACATCTCGCTGATGGCACACTGGGTTAACATAGTGGAAGCCGGGACCCAGTCGGACCTTGAGACGGAACATGTCCTCCCGACGCCAAGGATTACGGGCCCTAGGTCAATCAGGGTTGCCCCCACAGTCTACAGCTCCTGCACCTCATCCTCCTCAGCCTCCTCCTCCTCTTCAGCCTCCATCTATGAAACGACCACATGAGTCACAAGATGGAAGCACTACAGCACTGCTGCACTGCCTCGGCCAAGCGGCAACAGGCTGTGCTGAAGCTAATATGCTTAGGTGACAAACCACACAATGCTGAATAGTTGTGGACAGCTCTGAAAGAGCAGGCAGATCTGTGGCTCACACTGCTGAACCTACAGTCAGGCATGGTCGTGTGTGACAATGGCTGGAACCTGGTGGAGGCTCTGAGGCGAGGCAAGCTCACACACGTACCATGCCTGGCCCATGTGCTTAACCTCATGGTTCAGCGGTTTTTCAAATCCTACCCGGAGCTGCCGGATCTGCTTGTTAAAGTACGCCGCCTGTGTGCCCATTTTAGAAAGTCACCTACAGCTTCCGCCGCCCTTGCCGTGATTCAGCAGCGTTTGCAGCTTCCGGCTCACAGACTGGTGTGTGATGTCCCCACGCGTTGGAACTCTACACTGCAGATGTTAGGAAGGATTTGTGAGCAGAAGAGGGCAGTTGTTGAGTACCAGCATCAACAAGGCTGTCGGTATTAATTTCAGACTCCACACATAAGACCTCAGGAGTGGACATGGATGTGACACATATGTACAGTACCATCCTCCAAAACTTTGAGGACTCCACCAAGATGGTGAGCGGCGATGATGCCATAATTAGCATGACCATCCCGCTTCTCTGTCTTCTGAAATGCTCTCTGCTCACAATCAAAGAGGATGCATTGCAAGCAGAGCACGATGAGATGGAGCAAGGAACCATACAGGGTGATTACACATAGCCCAGCCTCATCTCATCCCAACGTGGATTGGGTGACAATGAGGAAGAGGAGGAGGAGGAAGAACAGGAGTTAGTTTCATGCGTTATAGATGGTACTACCTGCACAGCTGTCATACCGTCTTTTCAGCGTGGATGGCCAGAGAACAGAGAGGAGAATGAGGAGGAGGAGAGCATGGTCAGTCATCCTCTTGGTGAGGACACGGAAGTCTTGCCTGTTAGCAGTCTGGCACGCATGGCTGAGTTTATGTTACGCTGCCTTTCCCATGACCCTCGCGTTCTCAAAATTTTGGGTGACAGTCATTACTGGTTGGTGACACTTCTAGACCCACGCTACAAGGAGAACTATATATCTCTTATTCCTGAGGCGGATTGGTCTACAAAAATGGGGCAGTACCAGAAGGCCCTTGTTGAGGAACTATTAAAAAAATTCCCATCTGAAAACACTGGCGGCAGAGGGCACACTTTGTTGGACAACCTAGAAGTACAGGCGTGAGAGACACAACTTCAATCCAGCAGAGGCAGGGGAACACTGTCAACGTTCTGGGAGAATTTTCTCAGCCCCTCCCATCGCACAGGCCCTGAGGAGCCGGGTACTCTTACAAGAAGTGCAAAGTTTGGGAAGATGCTGAGCGAATCCTCCATGATTCCTCTGTGCCTTATAATTATTGGGTATCCAAGCTGGATACGTGGAATGAACTGGCTCTCTATGCCTTGGAGGTCCTGGCCTGCCCTGCCGCTAGCGTTTTATCAGAGCTGGTTTTTAGTGCCGCTGGTGGAATTATAACTGATAAGTGCATCTGCCTGTCATCTGAAAATGCTGACAGGCTGACTCTTATAAAAATGAGCAAGGGCCGGACTGGGCCAGACTTCTCAACACCACCGAATGATAGCAGCGTAGCATAAACTCAAATCCAGTGTCTTTTATTGGGAGGTGTATTCCCATGCACCTCCTCACACCCACACATGGGTATACGCTTCCTGATTTTGGATATTTGCTCTTGTCCTCCTCCTTCTCCTCATCCTCATCCTCCACCACCATATCACCAGGGTGTCCGTGGTCCGTGATGCAACACCCACATAATTTTTTTTAAAGGGTGTTTATGATGCCCGTTAAAAAAATTTTAATACAGTACGTTCATGTATACCCCCCAGGGGTAAATGTTTGTCAGCCCATACATGTAGTGCATGGGCATTACAAGTATAGGAGGCCCGCTCTGTTCTAATGGGAACATTTTTTTATGAAGCCCTCCTCCACGTCTCTTCCAAGGGGCATTGGAGAGCCTCCCAATTCTTTGTGTTAGGTGTCAGTCTGTTGTTGGATTCAAAATGGGTCCAGAACCTTCTGTGGTCTCCCATTTTGGTCCAGCCAGGGATGATGCTGCTCTGCATCATCATCAGCCCCAACGCCTAGCTGGTCCACGAGATGTACAGATTGTCTCCTGGGTATTTGTGCCTAGCAATGTTAAGCATAGGTTGCGGAGGGAGACAGGGCTTTTGGAGTCTAAGTCCAGGATTCGCCGCACTGAGCATGCCCGTGACCTGGCGGATCGTGATTGGTGATTTGGCACCCACCTGACCCGGTGACCTGGCACTGCCTGATTGGTCCACGGGTGGCGTCACCAATGGCGCGTCGGTGGGCAGGGCTTAGTCTTTAAAAGGCCCGCCCACAAATATGTCGGCGCGCTCTGACCATTGAGCAAGTGTTGCTGTTGTGTGGACCATTGTGTTCCACGTAGCTTCCTTAGGCAGGTTTAGTGAAAGTAGGCAGGCTAGTTGAAATAGGCAGGTAGCTTCGTCTAGCAGTCTGGCTCTACCAAAGGGGTCGCCTAACACCCCGAGCAGCCTGCAGACGTCCTATCCACGGCTATCGCCTGCCTGCCACGTGGAGTAGTACCCTTCAGTCCGGTAGCACGCCGGCTGGAGGCACGTGTACCAGTCAGCGTAGTCACACACGCATCCTAGCGCCACCAGTGTAGTCCCTGTGCCTTAACAGGACTACAGATAGTTTTTCACCGCCTATCTCTCGTGCTGCTAATGGAGATAGTGCGAATTGCTATACCCATTCCAGTGTGCAGAAACACGGAAGGGTTTATCATTTAAGTTGGTTGCTTTCCTTTTCACCCAGAAAGTGTTCGACAGCAGTCCACCAGGCTGCATCGCGGACCCCGGGGTCGGTTGCGTTCCATTATAATAAAGTTGTCTGCAACCACCCTCCTAACACTTGGCAGCCCTTGCATTCACTGCATAGGCAAATACAATGAGAGACCCACTTCCTAATAATGGAAACATTTTTTTCAGGAGGCCCTCCTCTACTTCTCTTCTAAGGGGCACTGGAGTGCCTCCAAATTTTTGGCAACCCTTGGATTCACTGCATAGGCAAACACAATGGGAGATCCACTTCCTAAAAATGGGAACATTGTTTTCAGGAGGCCCTCTAACCTCCACGTCTCTTCCAAGGGACATTGAAGTGCCTCCAAATTTTTGGCAACCATTGCATTCACTGCATAGGCAAACACAATGGGAGACATACTTCCTAATGATGGGGACATTGTTTTCAAGAGGCCCTCCTCTAAGTCTCTTCAAAGGGGTATTGGGGTGCGTCCAAATTTTGGGCAGCCCTGACACTCATTGCATACGCAATAACAGTATAGGAGACCCACTCTTTAGTAATGGGAACAATAAAACATAGCCGGCTGATGGCTCTCTAAGAATAGTGAGGGCCAACTTCTGGCCCTTTAAGAATAGTAAAGGCCGCCTGATGGCCCAATAAAAATAGGCTTTGTGACTTTCCGAGTCCCTCCTTCATAAATGAAACACGATGTGTCTGATAATATCTCACACACCACATGGCCAGATAAGGTTGTAAAATGTAAAAATGACATTTCCTGGTGAATGCATTTGTCACGGTTGAAAGCAATGCAAAAGTAAAAAAAACGCATTAAAAACGCTATGTGTGAACATAGCCCAAGGTGTGGAGGAGCATTTTTGTTTTTGGTTATTTATTTTGCCTTATATACAAGTCATTATCCTGGAAAGGATGTTCCTTAACATATTTTCCAGGAAAATCCATTTTGGTTTCGTTTTTGTATGTTTTATTGTGAGTCCGTAAAAGTGGCGTAATACCTCTGATAACGTTGTTGACAGACGTGACCTGGGAGTCATAAATGCTTCCAGGGGTCTTCCCCATGCTGTCCCCATGTCGTTTGAGCACTGTTCCCATCAATTTGGGCAATTTTTAGACCCTCTGCAGACCGCCAGGGGGAGTCGCCTGAAAAATGCTCGCGTTTCCCATAGAATTACATTGGGCTTGTTGCATGGGTCGAGCACCCGAGTGTTCCAATGTTCTCGACCCGAGCATCGAGCACCCAAGCATTTTAGTGCTCGCCCATCACTAGTTACTATTAGTGATGAGCGAGCACTAAAATGCTCGGGTACTCGTTGCTCGGGTCGAGCACATTGGAATACTCGTGTGCTCGACCCGAGCAACAAACCCCATGTAAGTCTATGGGAAACTCGAGCATTTTTCAGGCGGCTCCCCCAAGCGGTCTGCAGAGGGTCTAAAAATTGCCCAAATCGATGGGAACAGTGCTCAAATGTAGTGTTGAGTGAGCATGCTCGACACTGCTCGGTACTCGCCCGAGCATCTCACTACTCGGGATGTTCGGCGAGCACCGAGCATTTCCGGGTTACTCGGGCGGGAGCTCGGGTCTCCGCCCTGCACGTTTGGCGCTCTTTACAGAGCCAATGAACATGCAGGGATTGCCAGCCAGTCACTGGAATGCCACAGCAATGTTGTATGTGGGCATTACAGTGATTGGCTGGCCGCACAGCGACACCTCGAGTATTTAAAACCGGGCGCCGCCATCTTAGACACAGTCGCTACGGATCAGACAGTGTAGGGAGAGTGCTGCTGAGTTAGGGAGAGATATATAGTGCGAAATAGGTAGTGTAGGGTCTCTAAAGCCTGCTAAATCAAACAAACAGTCCTTCTCAGGACTAATATCCATCCCAGATATCAGGCAGGCAGGCAGGCTGTACAGGAGACGCAGTGGTTATAAAAGCAAACGCTGCATTACAGTCCTGTGTGCTCCTGTTGGTCAAATTGCTAGACTTATCCCCCGGTCTCAGGGGCCAGGAAAAAAACTTTTTTTTTTCATTTAAGTCCTGTATTTTTTTTTTTCAGACTGTACAAATACGCGTCTTATTAACCTTTTGGTATTTCCCCCCCAAAAAAAAAAAAATTGAGTGTGTCTGTGACTGGTCAGACACCAATATATCTGTTTAAAAGAGTCTGGTGTAGGCCAGAGAAATAGAACTGTGGTTTTTCAGTTCCACGGGTCAAATCTCTGTATTATCCTGCTTTTAGCATTTTTTGCCGTAAAAAAAAACTGTAATAGTGTCTCCCTGACTGGTCAGACACAAATATATCTGTTCAAAAGACTCTGGTGTAGGCCAGAGAAATAGAAATGTGGTTTTGCAGTTCCATGGGTCAAATCTCTGTATTATCCTGCTTTTGGCATTTTTTGCCGTAAAAAAAAAACTGTAATAGTGTCTCCCTGACTGGTCAGACACCAATATATCTGTTTAAAAGAGTCTGGTGTAGGCCTGAGAAATAGAACTGTGGTTTTGCAGTTCCACGGGTCAAATCTCTGTATTATCCTGCTTTTGGCATTTTTTGCCATAAAAAAAAACTGTAATAGTGTCTCCCTGACTGGTCAGACACCAATATATCTGTTTAAACGAGTCTGGTGTAGGCCAGAGAAATAGAACTGTGGTTTTGCAGTTCCACGGGTCAAATCTCTGTATTATCCTGCTTTTGGCATTTTTTGCCGTAAAAAAAAACTGTAATAGTGTCTCCCTGACTGGTCGGACACCAATATATCTTTTTAAAACAGTCTGGTGTAGGCCAGAGAAATAGAACTGTGGTTTTGCAGTTCCACAGGTCAAATCTCTGTATTATCCTGCTTTTGGCATTTTTTGCCGTAAAAAAAACTGTAATAGTGTCTCCCTGACTGGTCAGACACCAATATATCTGTTTAAAAGAGTCTGGTGTAGGCCAGAGAAATAGAACTGTGGTTTTCTTCTTCCACAGTTCTAATCTCCTTTTTATTACCCTTTTTCCATTGATAGTGCGAGTGTAAGCTATTTTACTTCATTTACAATGGGCAAGGCGCATGGCAAGGGTCGTGGAACTGAACATTCTGGTGATGGTGCGTGTAGAGAATGGGGCCGTGGCCAAGGTGAAAATGTGCCACAACCAACAGCCACATCTTCTCGCTCCCACTTCTTGACCGAATTACTAGGGAAGCACACTACAACACCAGTATTGCGAACTGATCAGTGTGAACAGGTTATTAATTGGATAGCAGATAATACTTCCAGTTACCTGGGCACCACCACCTCCACCGTCTTCTACACAGTCAAGTTTTAGTAGCCGTGAGTCTCGACCGCATACTCCTCCTCACCCTGATGCTCCTTCCTCCCACCATGCCGAGTGTCGTCAGACAGCAACTGATCCCACACTTGGACACTCTGAAGAGCTGTTCACTGGTCCATTTCCAGATTTGTGCCTCTCGCCTGCTCCACTTGAAGTGGTGGAAGAGGAGATCTCATGTAGCGATGCCCAAATATTTGAACAGCCACGGCCACAGGAAGTGGAAGCTGGCAATTTGTAACAAGAGGTGGACGATGACAAGGCACAATTGCCACGAAGTGAGGAGGAGGATCGTGGTGCGCAAGTGGAAGAGGAGGAGGTGGTGGATGATCTAGTAACTGACCCAACATGGCAGGAGGACACGCAGAGCGAGGCCAGCAGCACACAGGGGGAGGGAGGCAGAGTAACCCCAACAGGCAGGAAGAAGCAGTGTGGTGGCCGCACACAAAAGGCGGGCAACAGTTCCCCGTAACACCAACACGAGGGACATTGCCAGTACAACCGGTAGGTCTTCCAGAGTCTGGAATTTTTTTAAAGACTCCGCTGATAACCCCAAAAAGGCAATTTGTACCACCTGCCATGCCACCATCAGCAGGGGTGACAAAACTACCAGCCTGACCACCACCAGCATGATCAGGCACATGGCAGCAAAGCACTCGACTTTGTGGGGTGAACCCCAGGGTCCACGACCAGTGTCAGCGGGTGTCACCACTGCTTCTTCCGCTGTTGTGCGTGCAATAGAACACCCTGTTGTGTGTGCAACACCCTGTCCATACTGCATGCAAAGATGCCCCCTCCTCTCAGTCTTCACTTGTTATGGCAGTTTCTCAAGAAACAGCATCAACGTCCACGTCCCACCACAGCGTTCAATTGTCCATATCGCAGACCTTTGAACGAAAGCGCAAATTCGCAGCCAACGCCCCACAGGCCACAGTCCTAAATTCGAACATTTCACGACTGCTTGCATTGGAAATGCCGCCTTTTAGGCTGGTGGAGATGGAATCCTTCCGCAACCTTATGGCGGTGGCCGTCCCTTGGTAATCGGTCCCAGCCGACACTATTTTGCCCGGTGTGCCATCCCTGCACTACACAAGCACGTGTCCCAAAACATCTGCCGTGCCCTCAACAACGCAGTTACTGGGAGAGTCCACCTGACAACGGACACGTGGACAAGTGCTTGTGGCCAGGGACGGTACATCTCCCTGACGGCACACTGGGTAAACATAGTGGAAGCTGGGCCTTGGGACGGAACACATCCTCCCCACACCGAGGATTACAGGCCCTATGTCAGTCAGAGTTGCCCCCACAGTGTACAGCTCCTGCGCATCATCCTCCTCCTCATGTTCAACCTCAATCTCAGATATCACCACATCAGTTACCAGCTGGAAGCACTGCAGTACTGCCTCAGCCAAGCGGCAACAGGCTGTGCTGAAACTCATAAGCTTAGGTGATAAACCTCACACTGCTTGTGAGTTGTGGACAGCTGTGAAAGAGCAGGCAGATCTGTGGCTGAGACCGCTGAACCTACATCCAGGCATGGTCGTGTGTGACAATGGCCGTAACCTGGTGGCGGCTCTGAGACGAGGCGAGATCACACACGTACCATGCCTGGCTCATGTGCTTAACCTCGTGGTACAGCGGTTTCTTAAATCGTACCCCGAGTTGCCAGATCTGCTCGTCAAAGTACGCAGCCTGTCAGCTCATTTTCGGAAGTCGGCTACAGCTTCCGCAGCCCTTGCTGTGTTGCAGCAGCGTTTGCAGCTTCCGTCACACCGACTGGTGTGTGATGTCCCCACACGTTGGAACTCTACCCTCCACATGTTGCAAAGGATTTGTGAGCAGAAGAGAGCAGTTGTGGAGTACCAGCTGCAACAAGGCCGTCGATATTCAGGTCAGACTCCACACATAAGACCTCAGGATTGGACCTGGATGTCTGACATATGTACCATCCTGACAAACTTTGAGGAGTCCACCAAGATAGTGAGTGGCGATGATGCCATCATTAGCGTCAGCATCCCACTTGTCTGTCTTTTGCAACGCTCTCTGCAGAGAATTAAAGAGGAGGCATTGCAGCCAGAGTATGATGAGATGGATCAAGAAGCCGTAATGGGCGATTACACACAGCCCAGCCTCATCTCATCCCACCGTGCAATGGGGGACAATGAGGGAGAGGAGGAGGAGGAGGAGGAAGAACAGGAGCTGGTATCATGCGCTGTAGATGGTAGTACCTGTTCAACTGTCATACAGTCGGTTCAGCGTGGGTGGCCTGAGGACAGGGGGGGAGGAGGAGGAGGAGAGCATGGTCAGTCGTCATCTTGGTGAGGACACGGAAGTCTTGCCCGTTACCAGTCTGGCACGCATGGCTGACTTTATGTTACGCTGCCTTAACCGTGACCCTCACGTTGTCAAAATGTTGGGTGACAGTCATTACTGGTTGGTGAGACTTTTAGACCCCCGCTACAAGGAGAACTTTCACTCTCTTATTCCTGAGGTGGAGAGGTCTACAAAAATGTGGCAGTACCAGAAGGCCCTTGCTGCAGAACTGTTAAAAAAATTCCCATCTAAACACGCTAGCGGCAGAGGTCACAGTTCGTTGACCAACCAAAGCGTACAGGCGAGAGAGATGCAACTCCAATCCAGCAGAGGCAGGGGAACACAGTCAACATTCCGGGACAGTTTCCTGAGACCCGCCCAGCTTACAGGCCCTGAGGCGCGGGGTACTCTCACAAGGAGTGGAAAGTTTCAAAAGATGGTACCAGCATCCTCCGTGATTCCTCTGTGCCTTTTAATTTTGGGTATCCAAGCTGGACTCTTGGAATGAACTCGCTCTGTATGCCTTAGAGGTCCTGGCCTGCCCTGCCGCTAGCGTGTTATCGGAGCGTGTTTTTAGTGCCGCTGGGGGAATTATAACTGATAAGCGCACTCGCCTGTCAACTGACAATGCTGACAAGCTGACCCTTATCAAAATGAACAAGGGCTGGATTGGGCCAGACTTCTCACCACCACCAAATGACAGCAGAGTAACATAAAGTCAAATCCACTGTGTTATTTCGGGAGGTGCATTCCCTTGCACTGCTTCACACCCACACATGGGTATACGCTTCCTCATTTCGGCTGTATTTTGCTCTTCTCCTTCTCCTTATCCTCAGCCTCCACCACCACTATACCATCAGGGTGACCGTGATCCATGTTGCTAGCATTGCATGTTCCTCTGTCCTATTTTTTGGCAGCTTTTGCTTGGAAGGCATAGGCGAAGACTATGGGAGACCCACTCCCCAATAATGGGAATAATGTTTTTAATATGCTGTACTGCATAGCTCTTGTTTTCCAGCATTGCAAGTTCCTTCATCGTAATTTTTGGCAGCTTTTGCTTGGAAGGCATAAGCAAAGACAATGAGAGACCCACTCCCCAATAATGGGAATAATGTTTTTAATATGCTACACTGCATGGCTCTTGTAAGGGGCATGAAAACTGTTTTGTTAAGCTACTCTGAACTCCACTTCTCTTCCAGGGGGCATTAAAACCGTCTTGTTAAGCTACTGCGACCGCCACCACTTTTCCAAAGGGCATTCAAACCGTCTTGTTAAGCTACTGTGACCTTCACTACTTTTCCAAGGGGCATTAAAACCGTCTTGTTAAGCTACTGCGACCTCGACGTCTCTTCCAAGGTGCATTAAAACCGTCTTGTTAAGCTACTGCGACCTCCACCACTTTTCCAAGAGGCATTAAAACCGTCTTGTTAAGCTACTGCGACCTCCACCACTTTTCCAATGTGCATTGATATTGTCTTTTAATTCTACTGCAACCTCCACCATTCTTCCAAGGGGCATTAAAACCATCTTGGTAAGCTACTGCGACCTCCATCACTTTTCCTAGGGACATTAAAACCATCTTGTTAAGCTACTGCGACCTCCACCACTTTACCCAGGGGCATTAAAACCGTCTTGTTAAGCTACTGCGACCTCCACCATTCTTCCAAGGGGCATTAAAACAGTCTTGTTAAGCTACTGCGACCTCCACCACTTTTCCAAGGGGCATTAAAACCGTCTTGCTAAGCTACTGCGACCTCCATTACTTTCCAAGGGGCATTAAAACCATCTTGTAAAGCTACTGCGACCTCCATATTTCTTCCAAGGGTCATTAATACCGTCTTGTTAAGCTACTGCGATCTCCCCCACTTTTCCAAGGGGCATTAAAACCGTCTTGTTAAGCTACTGCGACCTCCACGTCTGTTCCAAGGGGCATTAAAACCGTCTTGTTAAGCTACTGCGACCTCCACCACTTTACCCAGGGGCATTAAAACCGTCTTGTTAAGCTACTGCGACCTCCACCATTCTTCCAAGGGGCATTAAAACAGTCTTGTTAAGCTACTGCGACCTCCACCACTTTTCCAAGGGGCATTAAAACCGTCTTGCTAAGCTACTGCGACCTCCATTACTTTCCAAGGGGCATTAAAACCATCTTGTAAAGCTACTGCGACCTCCATATCTCTTCCAAGGGTCATTAATACCGTCTTGTTAAGCTACTGCGATCTCCCCCACTTTTCCAAGGGGCATTAAAACCGTCTTGTTAAGCTACTGCGACCTCCACGTCTCTTCCAAGGGGCATTAAAACCGTCTTGTTAAGCTACTGTGACCTCCACCACTTTTCCAAGGGGCATTGATATTGTCTTTTTATTCCACTGCGACCTCCACCATTCTTCCAAGGGGCATTAAAACCGTCTTGTTAAGCTACTGCGACCTCAACGTCTCTTCCAAGGGGCATTAAAACCATCTTGTTAAACCACTCTGAACTCCACAGCTCTTCCAAGGGGCATTGAAATGTTGTTTTTAATTAACTCTAACCTCCACGACTCTTCCAACGGGCATTGCATTTCCTCCTAATTTTAGTCAGCTTTTGCTTTTCAATGCATACGCGAACACTAAGGGAGACCCACTCCCCAATAATGGGTAGAAGGTTTTTAGTATGCTGTAATCCACGTCTGTTTCAAGGGGCATTGCAGTTCCTCATAATTTTTGGAAAGCCTTCCATTCACTGCTTAGGCCAACAGTGCACAGGAGACCCAGTTGCTATAAATGGAAAAAACGGTTTAGTTAAGGCCCTCTGACCTCCATGTCACTTCCAATGGGCATTGGAGTGCCTCGAAATTTTTGGTAGGCATTGCACTCACTGTATGCCCTATAACTGTGTAGCCGAACCGCTCCTTTTGGTACAGAAACATATTCTGCAAGACATGTGTGGTTGACTGGCCTGATATTGATGTGAATGGTCTCTGCTCATCCTGCTCTTTCTCCTTTGCCACCACCTCATCCATCATTCATCACCTGAAACTTTGTTTTAACGGGAGTCATAGAACTGAGATAGCAGCAGGAAAACATCCACCAATACTCAGAGGAGGTAGGATATGCGCCAAAACGCTGACCACCTCAGGCCTAGCCGCTACTACATACATGCGCTTGCATTCCAAGGAACAGAAAGCTAAGGAGATGGATGGCCTCATGATCATGAATAATTTACTTGTTGTGTAGGAGGCCGACCACTGCTGCTGTCTACCTTCTCAACTTTGTGTTGAAGCCTGATTGACCCAGGACCCGCAATCCTCTATGTCTGGAGGATGTGTTGCATCCCAGTGTCCAACTGTGTCCCGGCTTCCACAATATTAACCCAGTGTGAAGGCGTGAGATGGACCATCCCTGGCCACATTCACTTGTCCACGTGTTTGTGGTTAGGCTGTCCTTCAAATAGGGGTGGCTGGGGACCGTGTGTGGGCACCCGGCCGCGGGGCGGCTGGGGACCGAGTATGGACACCCGGCCGTCCCCTGGCAGCTGGGGACCAAGCGTGGACACCTGGCCGCCGGGCGGCTGGGACTGAGTATGGATACCAGGCCGCTGACGCAGCCATGACGTGGTGACCAGATTCCGCCTCCACGTGCCTAAAAGGCCCAATTTCAAGTGCAAGCTAGCTAGCAGTATGTTATTGCAGCCTGGGGGTGGGTGGGTGGCAGATTGCACACTTACGCTTGCATTCCAAGAAAAAAACGCAGATGCTAACTTCTATCATCATCATCGTGCTCCTCACCTTGGCACTCTCAACTCCCCTGATGGAGAAGCCAGGGCCCACCTGAGAAGTCTGGTTCTCTGGTGTGAACATAGCCCAAGGTGTGGGGGAGTATTTTTGTTTTTGGTTAATTATTTTTCCTTATACACAAGTCTTTACCCTGGAAAGGATGTTCCTTAACATAGTTCACAGGAAAACCGTTTCAGTTTCGTTTTTGAACGTTTTAATGTAAGCCCGTAAAAGTGGCTTAATACCTCTGACCACGTTGTTGACAGCAGTGACCTGGGGGACAGAAATGCTTCCTGGGGCGATCCCCATGCTGTCCCCATGTCATTTGAACACTGTCACGATCGTTTTGGGCACTTTTTAGGCTTTCTACAGACTGTCGGGGGTGCCGCCGCAAAAATGCCCGGGTCTCCCATAGACAAACATTGGGCTCGTTGCTCAGGTCAAGCACCCGAGTATCAGGGTGAGCTCGGCCCGAGCTTCGAGCACCCGAGCATTTTAGTGCTCGCTCAACACTACTCAAATGACATGGGAACAGCATGGGGAAGACCCATGGAAGCATTTCTCACTCCCAGGTCACTGCTGTCAACAACGTTGTCAGAGTATTACGCCACTTCACACTTTTTTGGTTAAGTATATAATTCCACATGTGTTAATTCATAGTTTTGATGCCTTCAGTGTGAATGTACAATTTTCATAGTCATGAAAATACAGAAAAATCTTTAAATGAGAAGGTATGTCCAAACTTTTGGACTGCACTGTATATATATATATATATATATATATATATATACTGCTCAAAAAAATAAAGGGAACACTTAAACAACACAATGTAACTCCGAGTCAATAACACTTCTGTGAAATCTACCTGTCCAGTTATGAAGCAACACTGATTGTGAATCAATTTCTCCTGCTGTTGTGCAAATGGAACAGACAACTGGTAGAAATGATAGGCAATTAGCAGGATACCCCCTATAAAGGAGTGGTTCTGCAGGTGGTGACCACAGACCATTTCTCTGTTCTCATCCTTTTTGGCTGTTGTTTTGGTCACTTTTTCATTTTGCCATTGCTCTCACTCCTAGAGATACAGTAGCATGAGCCGGTGTCTACAGTACAACCCACAAAAGTTGCTCAGGTAGTGCAGTTCATCGAGGATGGCACATCAGTGCGAGCTGTTGTAAGAAGGGTAGCTGTGTCTGTCAGCACAGTGTCCAGAGCATGGAGCAGATACCAGGAGATGTGGAGGGAACCATAGGAGGGCAACAACCCAGCAGCAGGACCTTTACCTCCTCCATTGTGCAAGGAGGAACAGGAGGAGCACTGCCAGAGCCCTGCAAAATGACCTCCAGCAGGCCACAAAAATGCATGTGTCTGCACAAACGGTTAGAAACCATGAGGGTGGTATGAGGGCCCGACATCCAAAGATGGGGGTTGTGCTCACAGCCTAACACCGTGCAGGATGCTTGGCATTTGCCACAGAACACCAGGATTGGCAAAGTCGCCACTGGCGCCCTGTGCTCTTCACAGATGAAAGCAGGTTCACACTGAGCACATGTGACAGACATGACAGAGTCTGGAGACGCCATGGAGAGTGATCTGCTGCCTGCAACCTCCTTCAGCATGACCGGTTTGGCAGTGGGTCATTATTGGTGTGGGGTGGCATTTCTTTGGAGGGCTGCACAGCCCTACATGTGCTCGCCAGAGGTAGCCTGACTGCCATTAGGTACTGAGATGAGATCCTCAGACCCCTTGTGAGACCATATGCTGCTGCGGATGGCCCTGGGTTCCTCCTAATGCAGGACAATGCCAGACCTCATGTGGCTGGAGTGTGTCAGCAGTTCCTGCAAGATGAAGGCATTGAAGATATGGACTGGTCCGCCCATTCCCCAGACCTGAATCCGATTGAGTACATCTGGGACATCATGTCTGGCTCCATACACCAACGTCACGTTGCACCACAGACTGTCCAGAAGTTGGCCGAACCTTATTCCAGGTCTGGGAGGAGATCCCACAGCCGACGATCCGCAACCTCATCAGGAGCATGCCTAGGCATTGTAGGGAGGTCATAGAGGCACGTGGAGGCCACACACAATACTGAGCCTCATTTTGACTTGTTTTAAGGACATTACATCAAAATTGGATCAGCCTATAGTATGTTTTTCCACGTTAATTTTGGGGCTGACTCCAAATCCAGGCCTCCATTGGTTAATAAATTTGATTTCCATTGATGATTTTTGTGTGATTTTGTTGTCAGCACATTCAACTTTGTACAGAACAAAGTATTCAATGAGAATATTTCATTCATTCAGATCTAGGATGTGTTATTTGAGTGTTCCCTTTATTTTTTTGAGCAGTGTATATATATATATATATTTCTCTGCGGTATCTGTGCATCATGAATCGTGGTATGTGTTAAAGGGGCCCACTGAGACTCTTTTGCCCAGGGCCCACAAAAACCTGGAGCCGGCCCTGCTTTCAATCAAGACAAATGCATTCACTGGGAAATGTCATTTTAACATTTTACAACCTTATCTGGCCATGTGGTGTGTGACACATCATCAGACGCATGCATACAGTGCTGAAAAGACATGGAAACAGGATGGGGAAGACCTCTGGAAGGAATTCTGACTCCCAGGTCACTGCCTAAAAGTGTACCCATCATAAGTGATCTTTGGCGCTTGCGAAGATGCCTCCTACCATGCACTTGTCATTGCAGACTTGCAACAATCACCGTCCATGTCCTTGTCCCAGTGCAGCGTTCAGTTGTCCCCACCCCATTCCTTGGAATGCAAGCGCAAGTATGCAGCCAGCCGCCCACCCACAGGCCGCAATACTAAACTGCCAGATTTCTGGGCATCTGCTTGCACTTAAAAAGTAGGCCTTTTAGGCTCGTGGAGGTGGAAGCTGTCCACAATCTTATGGCGGCGGCGACCGGTTATCCATACTCGGTCCCCAGCCGCCACTATTTTTCCCGATATCGTCTCCGCTTCCACAAGCATGGGTCCCACAACATAACCCGTGCCCTCCCCAGTGCACTTACTGTGAAGGACCGCCTAACCACAAACACGTGGACAGGTGAATGTGGCCAGGGATGGTACGGAGCCAGTCCACAGCTTTTTTGCTGAGTTGTATTTAGCTCGGTGAAAGGACTGGCATAGAGGGAAACCGTACCTACTCTGGGTGTAATTTCTCCCAGGAAGTCCTCTAATGCAGCTTGTTGCAGAAGCAATGGCAGCCCGTCCAACATCAACTCGCACTTGTCGGTGGTGCTTTGACACACACACATCTTTCGTTGCCCATTTAATTTCATGGCTACAGAGTTGGGCAATGACCTGATCTGCAATGCGGTTTGAGAAATAACATGCATAAGTGACTCGCCCCCTGGGCCTGTGTTGTGCGTGCACGTGTGTGTGGGGAATACCCGGAGCCGGATCGCTGGGGGTTGTAGTCTCCGTGGCGATGACCCGGTCCGTGCCCAGGGTGGTCAAATCAGTGGCACAGTTATTAGTATGATGATGGTCCGACTACTTCACTCGTGGATTGCGGTCAGTGGGGACCGCCGCTGCAAGGCAGACCGCTGAGGCCAGTGTTGTGTGTGCAGCTAGGAATGGGATGACTCCCCACGGGAGAAGTATAGCCTCAGGGCAGTTGGTATGGATGATGGGAGTGATGGTGCACGAGCGCAGCAGGAACAACTCAGAGTCTGTGCAGTGCAGTTCAGGGTCTTTCCTGGTGTTATAAAGCAGACACTCCCGGGAGTACTGGTTAGCAGTAGAGGCCTGGTCAGTCTGTGAGCAAGCAGGATCTCCCCTGGCCAGGTGGAGTTTTAGGCCTCCCCGTCTATCTGTACTCTTCCTGGCTACCTTGCTGTATGCGGGTAGAAGTAGCCCACGTCCCTGAGTATACCGTGTGGTGCTCACCCGTATGGCCGGTGACTCGGGGCCTTCGGTTAGCCTCCGCTCAACGATGGCGGTGCTGGTCCCTTGCTTGTGACCGTGCCTCCGGGCTTCTATGGCCAGAGGACCTGGAATCCCCTGCCGGTTGGATTCTGCTGCTGGACCTGGATGTCCCCACAGCCTCGGACTCCGTGTCCGGTCTTAGATTCTTCTTCCAGGGCGAGCTATCTGGCTTCCAGCCCCTGGCACTCGCTCCTGCTCCTACAGAGCTCCTAGTTCTTGCTTTCCAATAAGAATTTAAAGACACATAGAGCAGGGCAACAGTAACAAGTGCGACATGTTCCCATTAGAAAGGAGGGGTTTGCTATACAGTTATAGGGTATGCAGTGAGTCCAACGGCTGACCAATTTTAGGAAAAACCCCACAAAGAATTTAAAGACACATAGAGCAGGGCAACAGTAACAAGAGGAGGGGTCTGCTATACAGTTATAGGGTATGCAGTGAGTCCAACGGCTGACCAATTTTAGGAAAAACCCCACAAAGAATTTAAAGACACATAGAGCAGGGCCACAGTAACGACAAATTCCCATTAGAAAGGAGAGAGTCAGCTATACAGTTATAGGGTATGCAGTGAGTCCAGCGGCTGGCCAATTTTAGGAAAAACCCCACTAAGAATTTAAAGACACATAGAGCAGGGCCACAGTAGTGACAAGTTCCCATTAGAAATGAGAGGGTCTGCTATACAGTTATAGGGTATGCAGTGAGTCCAACGGCTGACCAATTTTAGGAAAAGCCCCACTAAGAATTAAAAAGACACATAGAGTAGGGCCACAGTAACGACAAATTCTCATTAGAAAGGAGAGGGTCTACCATAGTTTTTGACTATGCAGTGAATGCAAGGGCTGCCAAAAATTGGGAGGCACTCAATTTCCCCTTGGAAGAGACTTAGAGGGCCTCATAAAAAAATGTTCCCATTAGAAAGGAGCAGGTCTCCTGTACTTGGAATGCCCATGCACTAAGTGTATGGGCTGACAAACATTTACCCCTGGGGGGTATACATGAACATACTGTATAATTTTTTTTTTTTTTTACGGGCATCATAAACACCCTTTAAAAAAATTATGTGGGTGTTGCATCACGGACCACGGTCACCCTGGTGATATGGTGGTGGAGGATGAGGAGAAGGAGGAGGACAAGAGCAAATAGCCAAAATCAGGAAGCGTATACCCAGGTGTGGGTGTGAAGAGGTGCATGGGAATGCACCTCCCAAAAAAAGACACTGGATTTGGGTTTATGTTACGCTGCTATCATTCGGTGGTGTTGAGAAGTCTGGCCCAATCCAGCCCTTGTTCATTTTTAGAAGAGTCACCCTGTTCAAATTTTTAGTTGACAGGCGGATGCACTTATCAGTTATAATTCTACGAGCGGCACTAAAAACCCGCTCTGATAAAACGCTAGCGACAGGGTAGCAAAGGACCTCCAAGGCGTAGAGAGCCAGTTCATTCCACGCATCCAGTTTGGATACCCAATAATTAAAAGGCACAGAGGAATCACGGAGGTTGTTGGTACGGTCGGTGACTTCTAGTCTATTCCTGCCTCCCTGGGGGCTGAGTACCCAGGCTCGTTCCTGTATCTCGTTCCAGTGTCAGTTCCTGTCCGAACTGTGTCCTAGCCCGTTATCTGTTTGTCTCTATGTCCGATGCATCCGTTTTCCTGCAGTGTCTGAACCAGTGCCTAACTCCAACTCGTTATCTCTGTACTTTTGTTTGTGAGTTTTGTGTCCACTCGCTACTTCATTGCAAGTACCTTGTGTGTATCTGGTTTTGCTTGTCCCGTTTCCCTGCCTCTGTTTCTACCTCCTGTGTTCTAGCTATCTTCCTGTGTTTCCCAGTCTGTTCCTTGTGAACAGAGCCCTGTCCTGTCTGCTTGCACCTGTGGCTCTGCTCCGCTCTGCTCTGCTCCGCCTGCCCTCCACACCTGCAGCTTTGCTCTGCTGTGCCCTGCTCTGCTTGTCCTCCGCACTTGCAGTTCCGCTCTGCTCCGCTTATCCTCCGCACCTGCGGTTCCGCTCTGCTCTGCTCCGCTTGTCCTCCGCACCTGAGGTTCCACTCTGCTCCGCTTGTCCTCCACACCTGCGGTTCCGCTCTGCTCCGCTTGTCCTCCGCACCTGCAGTTCTGCTCTGCTCTGCTCCACTTGTCCTCCATGCCTGCGGTTCTGCTCTGCTCTGCTCCACTTGTCCTCTATGCCTGCGGTTCTGCTCTGCTCTGCTTGTCCTCCGCGCCTGCAGCCCTGCTCTGCTTGTCCACCGCACCTGCGGCTCTATTCCTGTATCCTAGTCTGTACTGGTCCCGATCCAGTCTGTTTTCCTACCTGCCAGTATCGGCCTGTCGGTATACCAGCCGTGCCTGCCAGTACCCGCCTGGCTGCATACCAGCCGCGCCTGCCAGTACCCGCCTGCCTGCATACCAGCCGTGCCTGCCAGTACCCGCCTGTCTGCATAGCAGCCATGCCTGCCAGTACCCGCCTGTCTGCATACCAGCCAAACCTGCCCATTCCTGCATTCCCCGGTGTGGGTCAACAGCTGTGACCGGGATCTGACCTGGAGTAGCACCTGGGCCACCTCCCACGTCCCTCCTCAGACCACGGAGTCGATTAAGCCACCGTGTGTTCGTGGTCGGATCTGGCGAGGCCCCTAGTCACGCCCCTCCAGGCACTCCTCGGTTCGTGGCCCAGTGGGATCACTAACCACACTCACGCAAGTCAGTCCGGGCGTGAGCATAACAACTTTGACAGTGTTCCCCTTCCTCTGCTGGATTGCATTTGTGTCTCTCTCGCCTGTACTCCTCGGTTGTCCAATGAACTATGACCTCTGCCGCCAGCGTTTTCAGATGGGAATTTTTTTAATAGTTCTGCAACAAGGGCCTTCTGGTACTGCCCCATTTTTGTACACCTGTTCGCCTCAGGAATAAGAGATATAAAGTTCTCCTTGTAGAGTGGGTCTAGAAGTGTCATCAACCAGTAATGACTGTCACCCAAAATTTTGAGAATGCGAGGGTCATGGGAAAGGCAGCATAACTTAAACACAGCCATGCGTGCCAGACTGCTAACAGGCAAGACTTCCTTGTCCTCACCAAGAGGATGACTGACCATGCTCTCCTCCTCCTCCTCCTCTTCTCTGTCCTCTGGCCATCCACGCTGAACAGACAGTATGACAGTTGTGCAGGTAGTACCATCTATTGCGCATAAAACTAGCTCCTGTTCTTCCTCCTCCTCCTCTTCTTCCTCATTGTCACCCAATCCACGTTAGGATGAGATGAGGCTGGGCAGTGTGTAATCTCCCTGTATGGTTCCTTGTTCCATCTCATCGTGCTCCGCTTGCAATGCATCCTATTTGATTGTGAGCAGAGAGCGTTTCAGAAGACAGAGAAGCGGGATGGTGACGTTAATTATGGCGTCATCGCCGCTCACCATCTTGGTGGAGTCCTCAAAGTTTTGGAGGATGGTACATATGTCTGGCATCCATGCTATCCAACCAATAACCTTTTGACACTGCTTTGTGTTCAATAGTGGTGTTCTGCGGTCTACTATTAATTGGGACAGGAAGGTCGAGCAAGAAGATGTGGGTGTTTGATGTGGCACAATTTCAGCTTGCCCACGGCCTCGGCCTCTGCATGCACCATCATCACCATCACGTCCAGTTCCCCGTCCCTTGCCACGTGCCTTGCCCATTTTAAATGGAGGACAATATCTTTCACGCTCACAACAAATGACTGAATTTGGAGCGAACTTATATGTGATCCGTTTGACGGACAAACCACAGTTTTAAATACCTGACCTGTAGGTAACTATTTTGAACAGCAATCTGGTGTCAATTGCTTCACTGACACACTGAAACAAATTTTTAATGGAGGCCAGAAATGGCAGTATTTTCTGAAAACGTATATGTGATCTGTGTGACGGAGTCAACACAGTTTTAAATAGCTGGATTTTTAGCACTGTAATATGGAAAGGACCTGGCTGTATTCTGCAGTGCCAACAAGCAAATGGCGCAGAATAACCGAGTCTCTGAATTGATTTTTAAGTAAATAATGAGGATTAAGATCCAAAAAAAATTATTCCTGGCCCCTAAGACCTGGGCCTTTGTCTAGAAATATCTAACAGCAGTAGAAGGCAGAACTGGAATGGAGCCTCTTGTGCTATGTGCACTGCAGTCTGCTATATACACTGCCTGCCTGGCTATATACACTGCCTGCCTGATATCTCTGCAGATGGATTAGTCCTCAGAAGGACTGTTTGTTGAGATGAATATGTGTCTCTAATATAGTTTGGTACACCTACACTAACTAGAAACAAGCAAATCTCTCCCTAGCTTAGCAGCAGCTCTTCCTATACTGTCTGATTCCGGAGTGACTTTGACGAGCATGGCGGCGCCAGGTCTGATATAGACCTGATGACGCTGTGCGGCCAGCCAGTCACTGTAATGCCACAACGAACATGGCTACGGCATTACAGTGAGTGGCAGGCAATCCCTGCATGTTCATTGGCTCTCTAAAGAGCACCAAACATGCAGGGAGGAGACCCAAGCTCCCGCCAAGCAACCCCGGAAATACTCGGCGAGCGCCGAGCATGTCGAGCAGTGAGATGCTCGGGCGAGCACCGAGCAGTAGCGAACATGCTTGCTCATCACTAGTTACTATCAGTGAATGATGACATTCTTTCTTACTTTTGAAATTTCAATATACCCTCTAGACAAAGTGATGTTAAAATGACAACTCTCACTATTGAATCTTCTGGTGAACCCCTAACTAGTCTCCAAAGAATCTCAGGGTTTCATGGCCTACGGGTTGGAAAACTAGACTACGCAATCTTCATAAGGTAAACACAAATCTCCATACTGTCCTGGATTCCAGGCTGATTTTTCTTGTTTCCACTGATGTAAGTAACAATACTAGGATTATGGCAGAACCAATTTCAAGCTACAGAAACTAAACTAGAATGTTTCCATTCTCTGCCTGCATGCAGAAATGATATAAATGGGAGGAAATATAATACAAAGTATATTACAAGGATGCAAAACTTTTCAGTATACTATGATTAGGCTTTATGTACATAAGACTAGACAAACCCTTTATGTTAGTGATAGGTTTGACAGGAGTCAGATGTCTGACCACCAAAGAACATTTTTTGAAAGACATTTGCAGATGCACGCCTGTTTTGATTGGATAAGTATGTGTTACGGATCCGGGTGGTGGAACCTCGGTGCTGTGATACAAAGAGGGACCAGAGGGGCGTAACTAAGTGCCTACCCGAACCAACCCTGGCCACACGGCGGCTTAGTCAACTCCGTGAACCAAGGAGGGATCGGGAAGGTGAACCAGGTGCCACTCTGTGACCGACCTTGTGTGAGAGAAGGCAACTCCCAGGGGACTGATGGCAGAAGCCGACAGGCACAGCAGATGACCACGGCTGGCAGACAGGCAGGAGATGCATTTAGACAGGCTGGCGGGCACGGCTGATAGACAGCCAGGCGGGCACGGCTGATAGATAGGCAGGTACAGCTGACAGACAGGCAGGCACTGGAACCTGAGGGCTGAGGGGAGTGTTAGCACACAAATAACAACCTTGCACAGGCACCTCCATTTTGGAGGAGGTGCCTTATATAAGGGCAGTCCTCCGGCCATTGGCCGGGGACTCTTTAGGACGGCGCGCGCGGCCCCTTTAAGCGCACCCTAAGTACAGTGCCAGGGGAACTGCGCGTGGTGCGCGCACCCCGGGCAGGTGCCCACAGGAGAGCCTGAGGATGCCGGACCAGGGCCGCAGGCTACAGTATGTAGGTTTATGTCAGGTGTCGTGGGTTAGCGCAGGCAGCTGACTTAGTCCAACTCTAATATCCAACACAGGTCAATTTTTCTCAATGGAAAAGGTGAAATACCAGTGTAACATTGAAAGTTGAATGTAAATGACAATCTTTTGGGACACCCCACCCTATACTTCCATTGGCTCCTGGTATGTATTATAGATAATTAGCCCCTCAGTAACAATTCTAATTTTTTTTTAAATCTGATGTGTCACATTATGTGGTAATAACTTTGGAATGTTTTAACATATCCCATTGATTTTGAGACTTTGTGACACATTATACTTTATTTTAGTGGTAAATTTAGGTTAATATGGTAATTTATAAAAATATCAGATTTTCAACAAAAATATTAAAACATTAGCAATTTTCCAACTTTTAATGTTTATACCTTTAATCCTGACAGTCTTAGGCTATGTACACACGATCAGGAAAATTCCTGCAGCGTTTCTGCACCTATTGGCTGCAAAAATTGATGCGTTTTCATGCATTTTTGCCTGCAGGTTTGCCATGCGTTTTTTCCAATGCATTGTATTTTCTGCACATGAAATTAAGTCAGGAAAAATCCTGATCATGTGCACAGAACTTGCAAAATGTCATAGGAAACTATGGGATAAGGTTTGCAATGCGTTTTTGGCTCATTTCTGCACTGAAAAAACAAACAAAAAACACACTGTGTGCACATAGCCTTACCATACAAAAAAGTTAATTAGTAACATTTACCTTATGTCAGCTTTATAACTGCACCGTTTCTAAAATTTCCTTTTATTTTGTTATTATGTTAGAAGGTTTCAAAATTTTACAGTAATTTTTCATTTTTTTAAGGAAATTTACAAAATCTATTTTTTAATGACTTTCGGAGATTGATATATTGGAAACCCCCCAAAAGTGACTCTGTTTTCAAAACAGCACCCCTCAACTATTTCAAAACTCCTGTTGGGTGGTTTATTAACCCTTCAAATGCTTTTCAGAAATTAATGCAGAGTAGAATGACAGGAATGAAAAATTTTATTTTTACCGCTAAAATCCACTATTTCTGGTGGACTGTAAAGGCATTACTTGGCCATGGATTGCCATGGCAGCTATCAGGATCACACAATTACGATCTCAGAATGCCAATGGGGGTTAAAGAGGGAGCCCCCATCCTATTTTAATCATCTAGATGCCATTTTCACTATTGACAGCAGCATCTAAGGGGTTAAACAGTCATGGCCAGTGCCATCACCAGTTGTGGCTGATACAGCAGGGTGTCAGCTATAGTTTACAGCTGACAGCTGCTGCACTTTCACCTGTCGGAGAGATGCATTTCTCGTTTGTCAGGTAAGTAAAAAGACTTATTGGTGGTGTAAGGCGGCGGTATTCACACCGTGCAGTAACTGAGGCAGTGACTCAAGCAAGTCCAACACAAACAGCTTTATTCAGCAACTCACGGGTAAACAGAAAAGTCCTCAGGTTCGCAGCCAGGTTAACACGAGTCCTTAAACCATGATTGCCGTGGGCAACGGCCGTGCTGCGCCGCTCAGAGCCTGACAGGTGCAGAGCCTTCCCAGGCGTGGGTTCAGCCACACTCAATCCTGCTGAGCTTTCCTGCTATGCTCCTAGCAGGTTCCAATACAGAACAACACTAATCCTTAGTGCAGGGTTTTTAAAGGACCTGTGGCAAGAGCCACTGGAAAACCCGGGTGGGAGGGAGGAGGCCACCCCACTGCCTTCCTGTAGCCTCCCCCAAGATTTGAAGGCCCTGCCGGGTTTTACTTAATCTGCCTTAGCCAGATAGCCTGACCAGGTCAATGCTCACCTTCACTCCTGCATTGCAGCCGCAGGTAAGTTTGTGACTGCAATGCACTCCAATCGATTTAATAGGTCTCTGTACACATTCTGGGGGATATATATAACGTCCCTCGCATACGATCCCGGTCACTGCCTCTCATATCCCCTCCTCTGTTCAAACTTGTGGGGTTGAACATTTGACACCATACTGGGTGCCCGGGACAGGGCATCCGCGTTTGCCTGCGACTTCCCAGGGCGATGTTCTACAGAGAAACTGAAATTTTGCAGTGACAGGAACCACCTGGTGATGCGCGCATTCCTCTCCTTGGCATTTCTCATCCATACCAAGGGTGAGTGGTCAATCACCAAGCGGAACTGACGCCAGAGTAAATAATAACGTAGCGATTCCAAGACCCACTTAATAGCCAAACATCTCTTTCTTTACCACGCTATAGTTTTTCTCTGCCAGGTCAAGTTTTTTACTCAAGTGCTCTTCACCATTCACTTTTTGTGACAAAACCGCCACTAGGCCTACCTCCTAGGCATCTGCCTGTACAATGAAGGTTTCCTTGAAGTTGGGGCTGATGAGGACCGGCAGTCCACACAGGGCCAACTTCATGGACTGAAAGGCTTCTTCTGCCTGAGGTTTTCACCGAACCATTACTGATTTTTTTCCTTTCAAGAGATCGGTCAGGGCCGCCGTTCTCCCAGCAGGTATAAACCGGCGGTAATACCCAAGGATGCCAAGGAACGCCCTCACCTGCTTTGTACTTGACGGTTTAGGCCAATTTTTTATGGCCTCAACTTTATTGATTTGGGGCTTGATAACTCCTCAGCCAATCACATACCCCAAATATCGGGCTTCCTCTAGCCCTATCGCACATTTTTTGGGGTTTGCCGTTAACCCCACAGCTCTAAGAGAATCCAGCACTGCTTGTACCTGGGATAGATGCGTATGCCAGTCGGTGCTAAAGATGATAATATCATCTAGATACGCAGATGCGTACTCCTGATGAGGCTTGAGCACTATGTCCATGAGCCTCTGGAATGTAGCCGGGGCCCCATGTAACCCAAAAGGTAAGACCACATAGTGATATAGACCCTCCGGAGTTATGAAGATGGTCTTTTCCTTCGCCAATTTCGTGAGAGGTACCTGCCAGTAACCCTTGGTGAGATCGAGCGTGGTAAAGTACTGGGCCTGCCCCAGTCTCTCAATCAGCTCATCCACCCTGAGCATTGGATAAAGGTCAAACTTTGACACTTCATTTCGTTTTTGGAAATCGTTACAGAAGCGTAACGATCCGTCTGGTTTTGGAATCAGTATGATGGGTCTAGCCCACTCACTCCGTGATTCCTCGATGACGCCTAACTGGAGCATCTGTTTTACCTCAGCCGTGATGGCTTGCCTCCGGGCTTCGGGTACCCGGTACGGTCTCATTTGCACCCTTACCCCAGGTTCGGTGACAATGTCATGTTGGAGAACTGTAGTCCTACCCGGTAGCTCTGAGAACATGTCGGTATTCTGCTGCACCAGTGAGCTAGCCTCCCGTCGCTGCTGTTTAGTGAGAGCATCACTTATCCTAACTTCTCCTGCCAGCACCTCTAGGGGAAACCTATTGGGGTCACACTCTGTCCTTAGGTTGGACATCCCTACGGCAGGTACCCCAGACTCGGGTTCGTCGGGTACAGCGCCTGTAATACATTTTACCAGGGGAGAGTGGATTTTGTTTTTCCACAGAGTCCAGAACAGGGGCAAGTCTCTTCCCAACACAATCCCATAGGGAAGAGTTTTTACCACCCCCACCACATGTTTTATGTTTCCACATGGCGTGGACAAAACTACCTCCGTGGTTGGGTACTCTCGGAGGTCCCCATGGATATACACAACCCCGACTGTCCGTCCACTGGGGTTGTCTCCTGCCACCAGCGACCCATGTACCAAAGTCACTAGGCTCCCCAAATCTAGGAGGGCCTCCGTGGGATACCCATTAACCAGTACATGGCACAGTTGGGGTTCACTGTCCGGGGGTTGGCGCTCGCAGTGCCGACAGTCTGGGCGTACATTGAGACCCGGCGGATAAACCCGCAGTTCATGGGTTCCGTAGTCAGCGGGCAGTTAGCAACCACATGTCCCGGCCCCTGACACCACCAGCACCTAATGGTGGAGGTACTGTTAGGTCTTGTGTCTGTTTGGGAGGGAACCGGTCTCCTGCCACTCTCATTCCGGGGTACCCCTTCAGCACGGGTATGGTGCTGACTGTCCTCAGCAGAGGAATGCGACCCCTTTCCCGGTTCCTGGGTTGGCAGTGATCGGCGTGACAGCCGCGAGGGGGCAGAGTCCCGGATAAAGTCCTGAGTGGCCGAGTAGCGCTCGATCAGGCTGACCACCTGGTCAAGTGTGCCGGGTCCCCTTGCCCCACCCAATGTTGGATAGCGGCTGGCAGAGTCCTCACCAGCCGGTCAACCAGCACCCTCTCCACCATCTGGGCTGGAGACAAAGTCTCATACTGGAGCCACCTCTTTACCAGCTGCAGAAGGTCATAAGCCTGAGATCGGGCGGGTCGGGTCTCCACATAGGCCCATGAAAATACACGCTGAGCCCTCACGTATGTATTGACCCCCAGTCAGGCAAGGATCTCACCTTTGAGCCTCTGGTAGTCCTGGGCGTCCTCCCGACTGAGGTCGAAGTAGGCCGTTTGGGCACTCTGCTGTGCGTTCATAAATGGTCAGGAAGGCTTCCACATCGTCCTCCGGTCCCATCTTCCTCAACACTGAGCGAACCTTGTTCCGGGCCTCTCGACATTCCAGGGCTGGTGCCGTCGGCATCTCCGGCAGGGCAGCCATCTGTTGCAGCAACAGTTCATTTGCTTTTTGCTGCTTCTGGTACAATAGCTGCTGCTGCTGATTATGCTGCTGCTCCCGCTCCTGTTGCCTCTGGAGACTCAGGTGCTGCTCCTGCTGTTGCTGCTGAGACTGCAGCTGCTGCTGCTGGGTAAGTACCAGCTGCTTTAACAGCTCCGCCATTTTGTCCACGGGGTGGGGCTGAAAGGTGGCTGGCCGGAATGTGGTCATGCAGCGGCCGGTGGGGTATGCCTCAGTCACTTTGCTCGCATTCTCCACCAAGCTGTAAGGCGGCGGTGTTCACACCATGCAGTAACTGAGGCAGTGACCCAAGCAAGTCCAACACACACAGCTTTATTCAGCAACTCACGGGTAAACAGAAAAGTCCTCCGGTTCGCAACCGGGTTAACACGAGTCCTTAAACGACGGTTACCATGGGCAACGGCTGCGCCGGGCTGCTCAGAGCCTGACAGGTGCAGAGCCTTCCCAGGCATGGGTTGAGCCACACTCAATCCTGCTGAGCTTTCTTGCTAAGCTCCTAGCAGGTTCCAATACAGAACAACACTAATCCTTAGTGCAGGGTTTTTAAAGGACCTGTGGCAAGAGCCACTGGAAAACCCGGGTTGGAGGGAGGAGGCCGCCCCACTGCCATCCTGTAGCCTCCTCCAAGAAATGAAGGCCCTACCGGGGTTTACTTAATCTGCCTTAGTCAGATAGCCTTACCAGGTCAATGTTCACCTTCATTCCTGCATTGCAGGTCTGTGTCTGTGACTGCAATGCACTCCAATCGATTTAATAGGTCTCTGTACACATTCTGGGGGATATATAACGTCCCTCGTATACGATCCCGGTCACTGCCTTACAGTGGTCACTAAGGGGTTAGCATCAGTGAAGTAAATATCATAAAGTCAGTATAATAAAAATGGTCTTAAGTTTATTGCGCATAAAGCCTCAATCGCCAACTGTTTTATTAATCTGTGTTTCACGGATTCATAATTTGACAAACAGAAAAATCTATGGACCCATAATCTTTGTGCTTCTGATTTTATACAAAGAGATGGAAGGAGTTTGCTCACATTAAATTTATGAGATGAAAAATGTGGTAACTTCAAGTATATTAAACAGATGTAGCAGGGGGGTAAACTAACCTGCAGAGTGTGCTATTGTGTTAATGAGTGGTCCTATGCTTCATATTGGAGCTACCAAATCATGCGGCTTTCATATAAACCTTTTTGCAAAAATTGCTCCTAGGGGAGAATAAAGTTCCCAAGGAACCACACATGGACTTTGAGTGCCTACTGTCACGGGTGTGTCAGATGTGACAGACAGTCGCTCTGCAGCTGGCTGCAGAAGATCTCTTCTTTTGGCATTGCAGGCGCCTTCTTAAATCTGTCTTACTTTAGGACTCTGGCCTTGGTGTTTAAATGCTTTCAGTTTGTTACAGGGAGGCGCTGGTAATATTTACATGTTCACTTGTGAAGGCTTGGAGCTATTGCAGTCGGCTTACTTCCTCTCTGTGCTTTAGAGAACGTTCGGTGTTATCTCTCTGGAGTCTGCTCAAGCTAAGTTTTTCCCCCCTGTGTTTATCTCTCTTCTTGTCTTTAGTTTATAGTGGGGACTGACCAGTGCTCACCCCCCTCCCTATCCAGGGCCTAGCTCTAGGGATATTCAGGGCTTAGGTTTCCTGTTCTGCGATTGGTGAGGAACCAATATAGGGGCAATAGGGGAGACAGAGTGATATTAGATCAGCCTAGGGGTCCCCACTCCCCCTTTCTCTAGTGCCTGAGCTCCCTTCCCCTCATCCCTTTGTGTTACACTTAATCTTACCTACACTGCGTGACACCTACACTTTCATAATATGTGACTGAGCTTAAAACCCAAGGTTGATTTCTACGTACATGGGTGCTCATGTAATTCACTAATGACGTCAAGTAATTCATTCCGCTTACCAACTATTTATTGCAGACCAAACTTTTTTAACATTTTATATAGCCTCATATCTTTCAGCGTATGTACACACAGGGTATACAGTATATGAGAATTGTAGATGAAAAAATAAATTACCCTGCTAATCTATGGCGGTGAGAGGGCAGAAAGGTAAGAAGTTTTTGAAGGAGAGTGATGATAATTTTATTATATCATCCCATTGCCTGATGTTTTGCAAATATCATAAACTCAGGAAAAACTTCTATAATGAAAAATAAACTGATAACTAATACAGATAAAGAAACTCCTCAGATCCCAACATTTTTTTCTTGAGTATATTGAAACCTGAGCCCAACATGAGGACCTAATAACATAGATAACTCAGCTTGGCCGAACACTCCAGTGTTCTCTATGTGAGCCATACAGACTCCTCTAACACCGTCTGGTATTCCAATGTGGAATTCCTTTCTCCCCCAACATCCCCTGTCAGGGTAGAGTCGGGAGGCAGGGGCTTATCTATAATAGGTGTATGAGTTGCAATTGCACTTGGGGCCTGGAGCTTAGGGGACCCAAGAGGTATATGTGGCCCATATGAGATGACAATTACTATTAAAGCCCTGTGATAGTTCGGAATCCTGTTGGAGATTTTGCATCGGGGCCCTCAAGCTTCAAGTCACGCTACTGTTGGGAGGCATCCATACATATTAGACCATGTTCCCCAACTCCAGTCCTCAAGAGCCACCTACAGGTCATGTTTTCAGGATTTCCTTAGTATTGCCCAGATGATGAAACTAATGCCTGCCCAGGTGATACAATTATCACCTGGGCAATACTAAGGAAATCTGGAAAGCATGACCTGTTGGTGGCTCTTGAGGACTGGAGTTGGGGAACACAGACTGGAGTTGGGGAACACTGTATTAGTCTGTCAGCAATCCCTCTATCATTAGGTCTGGACAACTTCAGTCTAATGTGTATGAGGGCCTTTATTTGTTTGCCTGCAGCTGCTGCTAAGCCATATTGAGTTAAATAAGTTGCTGTATAAATCTGTATGGTGGCATGGAGCCTGACTTTTATCATATAACTGTAGAAAAGTGAAAAGTAATGAATTTGAAGCCTTATGGATGAAAACTGTAGTGTTCATCCCAATAAAGATGTTTAAGGCATTTGAGAAGAAGTAATGGTCCTATTGGTCTGTATGGTATTGGGATTGTATACCCTTCAATGGATTGATCAGAATAAATACCTACGTTCTTGACTTTATAATAGACAATGTAACACTGATCATGAAATGGGTAAAACATTTTCTGGTTCTACCCTAGGAAGGTGGCAGATAAAAGACAAGACATTCAAGTAGCTGACAGAGTAACCTATAAGTGGCTGTCTTGTGCAATCTACTTGTCAGCTTTTCAGTTCAGAGAGGAGACGTGTGCCATTGCTGTCAGCTTTTTGTCATTCTTCCCCTCTTCCTTTCAGCACGTTTAGTTCAATGAATGGATGTTATGTTGGACTTTGCTGAGCAACAAGGAGGATTATACATGTACATTTCAGCACTTTGGGACTTACTGTAAAATACTGATCTGTGTGGTTACAACGGAACATAAAGAAATACAGCATATACATTGTTTCTTTGCATAATAACCTCGCATTGTATCCTCTTTTCAATTATTGCCTTGAGCTTCAATTTGCAGATATCAGTTCCATGAAGATTTTTCAAAAGTCATATAGTAAATCTGAGGTTGATACATTGTGTTCTGCTATAATTCCTTTTAAGGAAAAAATATTTTGCTTAGAGAATCAGATTTTTCTTGCATGTAAATAGTTCACATTTGTATTCTTGTTTATGGGTTGTTACACATTTTTTTTATAAAAAGACCATTACACATCACACTCAATTATTTAGGAACCAAAAAAATACTAATGTGTATCAGTCCTTACCAGTTTTATTATGAACATGTTTTTAGAGATTACGTGATTACGTTTTTAGAGGCTCGAGTCAAACGAGCATATATTCTCTCATCTGAGAAAATTGGTAGAATTATCCAAATCACACTCTGATCAAACTCTTATCAGAGTGTCAGCAGTGTGTGCTCTGATTCTCTCAGATGAGGAGAAGATGGAGAAAAAAAGTCACCATCTTCTCCATTGTGTCAGTCTGTGAATGTTTTCCACGCACTCATTGACTTGCATGGCCGAGTGTGATCTGAATATCGGCTCAAACTCGGGTATGCTGCAATTTTTTTCCCTGAATTTGCTATGTCCGAGGAAAAAATCAGACATGTGCATGGCCCCACAGAATAACATTGATCAGAGTGTGATCTGATGTTTTTTCAGATCGTACTTGGACTAATAATATGTTGGTGTGAGTAAGCCCCAAGGTGTAGCTATAAAGGGTCCAAAGACTATATCAAACCAGGTCCCGATGCCTGATTGGGCACTAAAGCTGATTTGTCACCATATTTAGCTATACAAACTTTATAAATCACTTAATAGATCTCTTAGACCTAATGAAGATGGTGTACTTTGAAGAGAATATTTATATTCTTGATGCAGAGATGAGCATTTGATGAGTCTATCTGGAGTTTGACTCATAAAAGATATATTTTTAAAAAATATCAGATTGGCAAATGTTAAAGGATTCCACAGCCATTCTGGTGATTACACCAATTAAATGGTTAACTTGGCCGGTATCTGCCTGGTATAGTACAGGGTCAGCTCTTGAGCCTGCTCTTTACACAGGCATCCTGACTGTGATATAGTGTTATGTCAAGATGTGTGACGAGATTAAAGGGGTAATTCAGTTTGCATCCAATTATCTATCCAATGGATAGGTCATAATAATAGATTGGTGAATTGGAACGATTGGGACACCCACCTCTATGGACTCCTACAAAATGTCAGCTGCTCTATTCAGCTCTTCCTAGCCATGGTATTATGACCAGGGAATAAAAGGCAATTGTTAAAGCTCCCAGTAGTTAAAGCCAAAGCAATCTAACAGTGGATAGAGAACAATTTATGTACACAGAAATACTCCCTTAAGAGCCACTCTTCTGGCATCAAAGAAACACAGCTTCACTTGTGTGGTTCAGACCAGTTATGACACAGCTGGTTGTGATGTCATATATTCTTAACGGCCTCTCCTTTCTCAGTTTTCAACAGTAGTACTCTGTTACCCAGCTATCAGCTTTGAAATCAAACTCTTTGGGCATACTTCAACTTCACTGCCCAGCTTATAGCCCAATCTTGATGGCAGTGTGTGGCACTAACTGGCTCTTAGTACTACTCTCGAACCTTCACTATCTGCCAATGTATCTGCCTCTGGTACATAACTACAGAGACAAATCTCAGTACGGAGATACCTATATAGCACTACAGATGAACTGCCAACAAAACTTAGTGCAAACCAGTCCCACTTTTATCTATATATAGTATGGATTCTGCCGGTTTGAACGTAGCAGATAACCTGAACTGCTGGCATTATAACCAATAAAAGAGTCCAATTCAGGAGAGGGAGTGTAAGTGCAGTTTATTCTCAACGCGTTTCACAAGTTTTTTACTTCTTAAGGAAAGCCACAGTCTTCTCTGTGGTTCTCCTTCTGAACAAGAAGTAACAATACTTTGAAACGAGATGAGAATAAACCGCTCTGACACTCTCTCCTGAATTGGAGAGAGTATCAAACATGCCACAATCATGCCTACCCTCAAAAAGCCATCCCTTGACCCGACTTATTTGTCCAGCTATCACCCCAAATCGCTTCTCCCATTCGCTTCAAAACTCCTTGAGCAGCATGTTTACGCTGAACTTTCCTCCCACCTCTCATCTAACTCGCTTTTCGACAACCTAGAATCTGGATTCTGTCCCCATCATTCCATTGAAACTGCCCTGACCAAAAGTACTATCAACTTACAGCCAAAGCCAACAGAAACTTCTCAATACTCCTCCTTCTAGACCTGTCCTTTGCCTTCAACACAGTTGAGCACTAGCTCCTACTACAGATCCTCTCTTCCTTTGGCGTCAAAGACCTTGCCCAATCCTTGATCTCCTCATACCTTTCCAACCACACATTTAGCATCTCCCACTCCCACACTACCTCCTCATCCCACCCTCTCTCTGTTGGAGTCCATCAAGGCTCTGTCCTAGGACCCCTACTCTTCTCCATCTATACACTTGCCTAGGACAACTCAAAGTCAAATGGCTTCCAGTACCACCTATACACTGATGACACTAAGATCTACAGTGGGTACAGAAAGTATTCAAACCCCTTTAAATTTTACACTCTTTGCTTCATTGCAGCCATTTGGTAAATTCTAAAACTTTAATTTTTTTTTTCATTTAAGTACACTCTGCACCCAATCTTGACTTAAAAAAACCCAGAAATGTAGAAATTTTTGTAAATTTATTAAAAAAGAAAAACTGAAATATCACATGGTCATAAGTATTCAGACCCTTTGCTCAGACACTCATATTTAAGTCACATGCTGTCCATTTCCTTGTGATCCTCCTTGAGACGGTTGTACTCCTTCATTGGAGTCCAGCTGTGTTTAATTAAACTGATAGGACTTGATTTGGAAAGGCACACACCTGTCTATATAAGACCTCACAGCTCACAGTGCATGTCAGACCAAATGAGAATCATGAGCTCAAACTGCCCAAGGAGCTCAGAGACAGAATTGTGGCAAGGCACAGATCTGGCCAAGGTTACAAAAGAATTTCTGCATTACTCAAGGTTCCTAAGAGCACAGTGGCCTCCATAATCCTTAAATGGAAGAAGTTTGGGACCACCAGAAGTCTTCCTAGACCTGGCTGTCCAGTCAAACTGAGCAATCATAGGAGAAGAGCCTTGGTGAGAGAGGTAAAGAAGAACCCCAAGATCACTGTGGCTGAGCTCCAGAGATAAAGTAGGGAGATGGGAGAAAGTTCCACAAAGTCAACTATCACTGCAGCCCTCCACCAGTCGGGCCTTTATGGCACAGTGGCCCGACGGAAGCCTCTCCTCAGTGCAAGACATATGAAACCCCGCATAGAGTTTGCTCAAAAACACATGAAGGACTCCCAGACTATGAGAAATAAGATTCTCTGGTCTGGTGAGGCAAAGATAGAACTTTTTGGTGATAATTCTAAGTAGTATGTGTGGAGAAAACCAGGCACTGCTCATCACCTGCCCAATACAATCCAACAGTGAAATATGGTGGTGGCAGCATCATGCTATGGGGGTGTTTTTCAGCTGCAGGGGCAAGGCAACTGGTTGCAATTGAAGGAAACATGAATGCGGCCAAGTACAGAGATATCCTGGATGAAAACCTCTTCCAGAGTGCTCTGGACCTCAGACTTGGCCGAAGGTTCACCTTCCGACTAGACAATGACCCTAAGCACACAGCTAAAATAACAAAGGAGTGGCTTCAGAACAACTCTGTGACCATTCTTGACTGGCCCAGCCAGAGCCCTGACCTAAACCCAATTGAGCATCTCTGGAGAAACCTGAAAATGACTGTCCACCAACGTTCACCATCCAACCTGACAGAACTGGAGAGGATCCCCAAATCCAGGTGTGAGAAACTTGTTGCATCATTCCCAAGAAGACTCATGGCTGTACTAGCTCAAAAGGGTGCTTCTACTCAATACTGAGCAAAGGGTCTGAATACTTATGACCATGTGATATCTCAGTTTCTATTTTTTAATAAATTTGCAAAAATTTCTACATTTCTGTTTTTTTCAGTCAAAATGGGGTGCAGAGTGTACTTTAATGAGAAAAAAAATGAACTTTTTAGAATTTACCAAATGGCTGCAATGGAACAAAGAGTGAAAAATTTAAAGGGGTCTGAATTCTTTCCATACCCACTGTAACTCTCTGGCCCAGACGTCACCTTTCTGCTGTTCAGAATCCCGGATTGTCTATCAGCCATATCCTCTTTATTCTCCTCTCGCTTCCTCAAGTTCAATGTTGACAAATCTGAACTCATTATCTTTCCTCCATCTCACATATCTTCCCTACCTGATCTATCTATCGCAATAAAGCTCAAAAATATTTCCAGAATACATCTTTTCCTCAACCCTCAATCTACTAAAATGCTTGTGCATGACCTCATCATCTCCCACCTCGACTGCTGCAACAGCCTACCTGCTAACACTCTCACACCTCTCCAGTCCGTCCTTAATTTTGCTGCCCGACTAATTCATCGCTCTCCTTGCTACTGCTCCACTTCTCCCCTTTGCAAATTCCTTCATTGGCTCCCAATTCCCTAGCATATCTAGTTCAAACTACTATCACTGACATACAAAGCCATCGATAACCTGTCTCCTCCATGCATCTCTGAACTAATCTCTCGATATCTTCCCTCATGTAATCTCCGTTCCTCCCAAGACCTCTTTCTCGCCTCCACACTTATTCGTTCCTCGCCCAATCGCCTCCAAGATTTCTCTTGAATATACCCCATCCTCTGGAATTCTGTGCCCCAACACGTCCAATTATCAACCACATTCTGATCCTTCAGACGGAACCTGAAAACCCATCTCTTCAAGAAAGCTTACAGCCCGCAATGACCATGCCGCCACCTCAACAACACTGGAACCCCCCAACCTACTGTCTCCTTCCCCATCATCCTGCAGAATGTAAGCCCGCAAGGGCAGGGTCGTCTGCCCTCTGTACCAGTCTTTCATTGTTAGTTTGTTTACTGTCAATTATATCTGTATTTTGTATGTAACCCCTTCTCATGTACAGCACCATGAAATCAATGGTGCTATATGAATAATAATAATAAATTGGACTCCTTTATTGGTTAATACAAGCAGCGCAGGTTATCCGCTACATCCAAACTGCCTAAATACTACAATGGATCTGCCAACCTGTGGACTGCAGCAGCAGCTTGGACTCTTTTATAAAACTCTTTCAGTGTTGTGTCTTATACGGACTAGTCTTGAGCCACCCCCGTAGTGTTCGAGTTCGGTTCGGTTCGTCGAACACCCGTGTGTTCGCCGAACTGTTCGTCGAACTGTTCGTCGAACACCTTCGAACACCGTTAAAACCAATGGCAGGCAAACAAAAACACATAGAAACACATAGAAAACACCTTCAAAGGTGTCCAAAAGCTGACAAACTGCTCAGAAGACACAACTAACACATGGAAAAGTGACAAGTACATATAGTCATGCGAAAAGAAAAGAGGTGGAGGAGTAAAAGGAGGGGGAGACACAGATATAGGCATGTCATGCCCTTCTAAAATCCAAAAAGTGAGAAGCCGACACGGCCAGTCCGTTCCTGCCTGTGCCACCTCTGTGTCGCCGGGTTTGTGCCAGAGCCGCGGTGGACCCTGACGGCCAGCCCCCCTATCCCAATACTGGTGCCTGTCCGCCGGTGGGTCGAGGCACCCACGGTGGGGGGGGGAGTAACATCTGCAGAAGAAAGACCATCTTCCAGCCAAACTAAGATGTCGACTTCTTTTCGTGGACAATGTGATACGATCCCATTCTTACGGACACGCCCATCGCTACAAATTCTAGATGAGGCACAAAAACAGCAGGTGCTTCAACGGATATCAAGTGCTCCTTCAAGTGGGCTCTCCATCACCTCAATTTCAACATCACAAATACTCCAGTCCTCAGAGGTGTCACCCCAATCGCACTTGCTTCCTCACAGCTCCCAAGTCTCCAGCTGCCCGTCTGAGTATGGGGTAACACAGATGGCTGAGTCTGCCCAGCTGTTTACTCATACTATAGCCTGGGAAACGGAGGTCTGCTCCAGAGCTTCTGTTACTCCAGATGAGGAAATGATCTGATCCGATGCCCAGAATCTTTATAAGTTGGATCCAGGACCAGATGAAGAAGGTTCTGAGCATAATGTAGACCCTTGTTCCCAAACTGTAACTCCTGTTGGTGGAGACAATGATGAAGACGATGATGAGACTCAAATACCTGATTGGAGCGACAACTTGACTTTTCGGTCAGGGCAGGAAGAGGTTGGCTCTGAGGGCGACGGGTGTGATAACACACAGGGTGATGATGACGAGGTTGGAGATCCCACTTACTGTCAACCCACAGTCAGACAGTCGATGAGGTCAGCAGAGGAGGTGGAGGAGGATGTGACTAGCCCTGGGGATGGGGATGACTCGGTACCCGGGCATTTGCCTGGCCTTGGGGATGTCGCGGTGGTCGGCTCCCTGGCCCGTACCCTGGGGTCTCTCTTTAAAAGGGTGGATAATTGTTAATTTTATAAGAGTTCATGACGCCACCTGTGGTATCTGGTGACAAGCACCAGCGCTGCAGCAGTCCACTGAGGCCGGTGATAAGGCAGCTCGATGGTATAGCTCCCCACAGGTGGAGCTAGGTCTCAGGGCAGCGTATGCAGGGGGAATGCAGGACAGGCGAGACCCAGCTGGGTCAGAGCAAGAACGGGAACGGACACGGTAGTCACTTCAGTACCTTTTACTGGTGGAAATTCAGGCACATCCCGGAGCACTGTAGGGTGAAGGGTGCATATCAGGATCCTCCCCAATGAGCGGGTGTAGGGCCTCCTGTTTCTTGCCTCTGCGTAGTAAGTTTCTGACCTGCCTGGAGCTAGGCCTAACTTTGTCTCTGTCCTGCGCTGGCTGACCTTGTGGTAGGGCCTTCTCTTGGAGTTCACACTCCCAGTATGCGGGGCCTAAGCGTCTCCTGGCTCTGTTACATATCAGCACCTTAGCGATCCTGGGACTTGTAGTTCTCCAGGGATTCCGGTTATGCCTTACTGGGTCATAGAGATACCGGTAAGCTCGGATCCTGTGTCCGGTAAATGCTTCGGGGTGAGCTGGTTAAGCTCCTCTGCCCCTTATGTACTAACTCGCCACTCGCCTTCGGCCTACTCGGGCCCTCACTAGGCTATACACACTAACGGCAGCTTGCCGCGCTTCACTGATCTTACGGCACCGGCACACCTTAAGCTCTATCTGGGCTCCCTGAATCTAGCAAGCAGGAGCCTCGTGCTCCACTGCTGAACTATTAACTGCGTTCTCTAGACTAGACTGAGCTCCACTGCAGACTGACCTCTCTTAGGCTTCTCTACTGCAGGAACTCTTCAGAGGAACTGAACTGCCTAGCTCCACCTTCCCTATTTATATCCCTAACGGGCTCCCTCTGCTGGTCTGAGGTGGAAGGTGGAGATGTGTGAATGTTTATGGGGGCCTTTTGTGGAGGATTCCATCAATGCACTCTTGTAGGATCTGTGATACCAAGCGCAGCGGGGCATCACAGATGCTATTGACGATGAGGTTAGGTTGCGCCTTCCTGAACAGAGACGGAGTACTGGAAGCACGTCAACAACTGCATCCTCAACCACAACTCTGCCTCTGACCACAAGTCGTAGTGGCTCTTCAGGTCACATGGGCTCTAAGCCTTGCATAGCCTGGGCATTTATTCAGATCGATAAGGATGACCCAACTCGTGTTATCTGTAATATTTGTCAGCAAAAGCTAAGTAGAGGCCAAAAAATACATAGTTTTAGTACTTCATGCATGTACCGTCACATGGATATGAAGCATAAGTTGCAGTGGGAAGCTCACTGTGCTACAATGCGGCCTAGCTGGCTGGGCCAACCACCGTCTGCCCCATCTTGTGCATCCGCAGCCTCTTCATCCTCTGTGACTGGGGGGACAGCAGTCACACATGTTTTTGGACGCAGACCTGCCACCTCTTTACCCGCAACAGCCAGTGTGATTGGCAGGTCGTCAGTTCATTGGGAAGTGGAAACACCTGCTAGTGTTGAGCGCTCTCCGACATCGAGAGCACCACCTTTGGATCAAGGCAACCTAACATGTCTGCCTGCATCTTCCTCACAGACCGGCAGTTGCCGGGGACACCCTACTCAACACCGTCTAAGCACAACAGCCAGCCCTCGGTCCCTCAGATGTGGAAAAGTAAAAGACCATTTCCTCCTAGCCATGAGAAAGCTAAGAGGTTGAATTTCACCATCTGCAAGCTGTTGGCTACAGAAATGCTGCCTTTCCACCTGGAGGACACAGAGGATTTTCAAGACCTTATGTCCGTCACAGTGCCCCAGTACCAGATGCCCAGTCGGCACTACTTCTCAAAGAAAGGTGTGCCTGCGCTCCACCAGCATGTCGCACACAACATCACCGCTTCTTTGAGAAACTCTGTGTGTGACAGGGTGCACTTCACCACAGACACTTGGACGAGAAGGCATGGACAGGGGCGTTACATGTCGCTGACTGGGCACTGGGTAACTATGGTGACAGCAGGACAAGGGGCTGCTGTCCAAGTCTTACCGTCCCCACGAGTTGTGTGTTAATCCTCTTTATCTCGAACTTCCTCCACTGCTTCTGCCTCCTCAACCTCCTCTCGGTCCTCCACCTGCACCCAAAGCCTGTCTGGTAATGCCACCTGCTTTCTAACTGCGCAGAAGGAATCCTGCACACCTCCTTACTATGCTGGCAGCAGGGCTCAACGCATCAGTGTTTACTTTGAAATGTCTGGGAAATGTGAGTCACACAGCTGAGGAGTTTTGGTCAGCTCTGGAGACCCAGTTTCATGAAAGGTTGTCTCCACTGGACCTGCAACCAGGGAAGGCCATGTGCGACAATGCTGCAAACCTGGGTGCGGCACTTCGCCGGGGCAATGTCACACACGTGCCTTGTATGGCTCACGTGTTGAACCTGGTTGTCCAGCAATTTTTAGCCCACTATCCCGGACTAGATGGCCTTCTGCAGAGTGCATGGTCGCTGTGTGCTCACTTCCGCCGTTCGCATCCCGCAGTTCAACGACTTACATCTCTACAGAAGTCGTTGGGCCTGCCAGTTCACCGGCTGAAATGCGATGTGCCGACACGGTGGAATTCAACTCTGCACATGTTGCAGCGACTGTGGCAGCACCGACAAGCCCTGGTGCAATACGTTCTGACGTATAGCCTGGGCCAACGAGATCCAGAGGTGGGGCAAATCACGCTGGAGGAGTGGTCTCAGATCAGGGACCTATGCACCCTTCTGCACAGTCTTGAAATGGCGACGAAGATGTTTAGTGCTGACGATGCCATTATCAGCATGACTATTACGGTGATTTACATGCTGGAGCACATGTTAAACAGAATTCGGAGTCAGGTGGTGGGACAAGAGGAGGTGGAGGAAGTAGAGGAGGAGTCGTATGCGGAAGGGATAACATCTCCAAGGTCCAGACGGTTGGCAGCACCAAGGCGGCAGGCATGGGAGGGTGGGGGAGAGGGATTAACCAGGGCGCATGGTAGCAGCCAAACTGTTGAGGAAGGTGCAGGAGCCGAGGAAGAAGTGGAGGACGAACTGGCAATGGGCATGGAAGACTCATCAGATGAGGGAGACCTTGATCACATTTCTGTTGTGCGAGGTTGGAGGGAGAGGGCAGAGGAAGGAAGCATGATTCTTACCTCGCTACCAACACAACAAGGACTTGGTCCTTCTGGATGCGCAAGACACATGAGTGCCTTCTTGCTGCACTACCTGCAACATGACCCCCGGATTGTCAGAATTCGAAGTAATCCCGACTACTGGGTTGCCACACTCTTAGATCCCCGGTACAAAAGTATATTTGCCGAAATAATTCCTGCCATAAAAAGGTATTGACGAATGCAGGAGTATCTGTTGCAGAATCTTACATGTGCTTTTCCACAAAACACCAGTGGTGCACGTAGTGAATCTCACAGTTCTAACTTGCCAACGGTGGGACTGTCGAGTCTTCATCACTCAAACAGTAACAGTAACACAGTATCTGCTGGTAACAGCAATTTTGTGGAATCGTTTCACCACTTTTTTAGACCATCCTTTGCAAGGCCACAGGAGACAAGAAGTCTGACACATAGTCAATGCCTAGAGAGGATGGTATAGGAGAATCTCCAAGTGAACATCGAAGCCATGACTGTGTCACTGGACCCTTGCTCATTTTGGTATTCCAATCTTGAAAAATCGCCGGAGCTCGCCACTCACGCCTTGGAGATCTTGTCATGCCATGCAGCCAGCATTCTCTCTGAACGTGTGTTCAGCGCTGCTGGTGGTGTGCTGACAGATAAGCGCATGCAGCTGTCCACTGAGAATGTAGACAGACTCACGTTCATAAAGATGATCAAATCATGGATTCGCAAGGACATTTCTACCCCTGTGTCATCCTTGGGAGACTAAAAGCTTGGGGATTTGGTAAAATCACCTCACCAACCGTTTTAAGCAACAGTGGGGCAATTGATGCCACTTAACCCTAGAACGCATGACCATAAAAATCTACACTTTCACATACCTGGGGCCCTTTAGGCCCGTGTGCAAATAACATGGAATAACTCAAACTCAAATGACAAACAACTATATACATGAAGAATACCTAGAGTTTCAAAATTCTAACTAAAGCAATCTTGCAGAAAATAGAAAACAATTAACTGGGCGGGCCTGCAAGGCCACAGGTATGCGTTCTAGGGTTAAGTGGTGTCTGTGCCACAATTTTGGGAGTCCCCTTGCTGTGTCTTACGTGACGTTGGCATCGTCAATTCCAGGTGGGTTGGGTCGCACCCCCCCCTTTTTTACTGTAAGAAACTACATACACTATGGCTTGGGGTAACACAGATGGTTGAGTCTGAAGAGCTGTTTACTCAGAGGTCTGCTCCAAATCTTCAGTGTCTGCTAGTCAGCGTAGAATTTTTAACTGCATCTAGCCTAGGCAATACTTTGGGCGTAGTAGCCCAGCTGCGAAGCAAGCTGCACCGCCTGTGTATCTAATAAGAATTTTTAAATTAATCTAGCCTTGGCAGACTGTGGGGACCCCCAACCAAACCCAGATGCTCAGCCCCCCTACCGCCCCCCTTTCATGGACAACCCAATAATGTAACTCTTACAACTGGATGGGTGAGGATCGGTCACAGCTTTATTAACTCTTTATACTCATTCCATTAGAAAGGCATTTTATTTCTAAAATAATTCAGCTTGTTGCAGCATGCCCTGGGTCCCCACTCCGGCAAGTTGGCCAACAAGTGTAATTCTCCAACATGTCCTTTCTATTTCCAGGCCACGGAGGATCCAGCGTACTCGTATGCAGGACTCTGACCCCCACCCATCACTCTTAACGCTTGTTCCACTCCGTCCTGGAGTCCTGACAGGAATATGTCCAGTCCAATATCTATTAAGTGAACACCGTCGGGCCGTATGAGGCCTGCTTTATCTCCTTCCAGTTGTCGGTGTCGTATCACTACACCGCCTCTGTCTCTTCTAAATTTTGCCATCCGAATATTTATTACCCGCCTTGTCCATTCGATGGCCGTGATGTCTCGCGCACCTTGCCATACCGCTATCGGCACAATCTCTGACCATACTATAGCTAATTTTGTGAAAAATTCTCTGAAGCGCTCAGTGTCTAGTTTCATTATTGCCATTAGTTATGCGCTCTTGTGATGACCTAGGTTGTTTCCCCCGGCCTGTATAACTAAGATGACCGGACCTCTTGCCTCTCTCCCTACCTTGATTACCTCCATTAGTACCTGTGGCCATAGCAGGCCTCTAATACCTCTCCAGTTGAAATATGTGTTATGAAACTCTAATTTCCTCCCGCCTGGGCGGACTTTCGCCCTTTTTTGTGCCCAATATATATACGAGTGGCCTATCACTCACACTGTTGGCTTAGCGTCACCTGTAAAAGAAACAAACCACGTTAGGATAACAAGTCCGGTCTTATGTATCTCGCCAAACACGTGGATCGCCATCTCCCTATCCTCTGAACTTCCGTTTCTGACAGTCCTGCTCTTCCTGCTTCCGTGGCCGCACCTATGCGGAATGAGTGTGTCCCATAATCTTTGGGGTGGTTCCCTGCCGATGTTATGCATTTATTAAATATAGCTTGGAACAGGTATCTTGATAATGGCGTTCCATCAATGTGTGATACGAAGAAATTACTTTGTGATCTGATGGTTAGATATGTTTTTACTATTGTTACCCGACTCAGTGTACCGTTTGTGGGTTGTAGAAGTACCCAAGTACCCCTGCCCGCTGGAACCGTTTTCGATTGGTGTATGCGTACACGTATTGCATTATTGGCTATGACTACTTCCTGGTGTAATAAGCGTCCACTGGTGGTAATTTTGGATTGAGGGACTAATTCGCTTATACATAGCGCCCCGAAGAAGGCGATCACAAATGCAGTAGACATTAGTGTTGCTTCAAATTGTGAGTGTCATGTTAATGGTGTTAGGGATAAGATGTGAGAAATCAGTTTTAGTGACACGGGACGGGACGTCTACATTCCTGACTTGGCTGACCCCTTTTCCACCCTTTTATGGATTGTCTGATGATGAATCTTTGTCACATCTCCTCAATTCAGTAGTTGGAAGTGAAATGCTACTCCGGTCAGACACCGCTGCGCTGACGCCCCTGATATGCCCCTCATCATTAGCTGGTGGAGAAATTCTATGGTGACTTGTGATCTGGCTTGTTCACATTGGTCAACCCGTCTGCCTGCTACTAGTCGTGTCCACTCTTCCCATGCCTTACCGTATGCTTGCCACGTTGACGGGGCAACTGACGCTCTGATTAATGGCATCAACTATTCGCCACTGGATCCCATAGGGAGGGTGGGCAACTGTTGCCCGATGGGTGGGCGTTGTGGAAGAGCTCTGTGAAAATCTGCCAATTGAATTGTTATAAAGCGTTAGCAGCAGCTTTATACCCCTCAGCATAGTGGCTAGCGCGGACCCATACATTGTGTTTTAGGTACAGGAATACTAGCCTGCGTAGTAGGCCTAGCACTGGGAGAGACGATGATGCCATCTTATTAATGCAGTGCGCTAGGCTGGTGTTTTGTGTTATGAAGCGTATATTTTTGTTAGCCAGGCGCGCGCCCCATATTTCTATTGCTACCACTATTGGGAAAAATTATTTTCAGGGCTAGATGCAGCTAAAAATTATTATTAATTTCAAAGCTGGTGGAGCTTGGTATAGATGGCCTAATACAATGAGTCCCACACACTGCTAGAAGCCCAAATATTTTTTCAGAGGTAGATGCAGATAAAAATTATTTTTAATTTGCAACCTGATGGAGGTCAGTATAGATGGACTAATAGAGAAAGTCCCACACACTGCTAGAAGGCCAAATATTTTTTCAGAGCTAGATGCAGATAAAAATTATATTCAATTTGCAACCTGATGGAGGTCAGTATAGATGGACTAATAGAGAAAGTCCCACACACTGCTAGAAGGCCAAATATTTTTTCAGAGCTAGATGCAGATAAAAATTATATTCAATTTGCAACCTGATGGAGGTCAGTATAGATGGACTAATAGAACAAGTCCCACACACAGCTAGAAGCCCAAATATTTTTTCAGAGGTACTGTAGATGCAGATAAAAATTATTTTTAATTTGCAACCTGATGGAGGTCAGTATAGATGGACTAATACAACAAGTCCCACACACAGCTAGAAGCCCAATATTTTTTCAGAGCTAGATGCAGACAAAAAATTATTTTGAATTTCAACCTGATGGAGGTCAGTATAGATGGACTAATAGAGAAAGTCCCACACACTGCTAGAAGGCCCAATATTTTTTCAGAGGTAGATGCAGAAAAAAATATATTCAGTTGGCAACCTGATGGAGGTCAGTATAGATGGACTAATACAACAAGTCCCACACACAGCTAGAAGCCCAATATTTTTTCAGAGGTAGATGCAGAAAAAAATATATTCAGTTTGCAACCTGATGGAGGTCTGTATAGATGGATTAATAGAACAAGTCCCACACACAGCTAGAAGCCCAATATTTTTTCAGAGGTAGATGCAGAAAAAAATATATTCAGTTTGCAACCTGATGGAGGTCTGTATAGATGGATTAATAGAACAAGTCCCACACACAGCTAGAAGCCCAATATTTTTTCAGAGGTAGATGCAGAAAAAAATTATTCAGTTTGCAACCTGATGGAGGTCTGTATAGATCGATTAATAGAACAAGTCCCACACACAGCTAGAAGCCCAATATTTTTTCAGAGGTAGATGCAGAAAAAAATATATTCAGTTTGCATCCTGATGGAGGTCTGTATAGATGGATTAATAGAACAAGTCCCACACACAGCTAGAAGCCCAATATTTTTTCAGAGGTAGATGCAGAAAAAAATATATTCAGTTTGCAACCTGATGAAGGTCTGTATAGATGGATTAATAGAACAAGTCCCACACACAGCTAGAAGCCCAATATTTTTTCAGAGGTAGATGCAGAAAAAAATATATTCAGTTTGCAACCTGATGGAGGTCTGTATAGATGGATTAATAGAACAAATCCCACACACAGCTAGAAGCCCAATATTTTTTCAGAGGTAGATGCAGAAAAAAATATATTCAGTTTGCAACCTGATGGAGATCAGTATAGATGGACTAATACAACAAGTCCCACACACAGCTAGAAGCCTAATATTTTTTCAGAGCTAGATGCAGACAAAAAATTATTTTGAATTTGCAACCTGATGGAGGTCAGTATAGATGGACTAATAGAGAAAGTCCCACACACTGCTAGAAGGCCACATATTTTTTCAGAGGTAGATGCAGAAAAAAATATATTCAGTTTGCAACCTGATGGAGGTCTGTATAGATGGATTAATAGAATAAGTCCCACACACAGCTAGAAGCCCAATATTTTTTCAGAGGTAGATGCAGAAAAAAATATATTCAGTTTGCAACCTGATGGAGGTCAGTATAGATGGACTAATACAACAAGTCCCACACACAGCTAGAAGCCCAATATTTTTTCAGAGGTAGATGCAGAAAAAAATATATTCAGTTTGCAACCTGATGGAGGTCTGTATAGATGGATTAATAGAACAAGTCCCACACACAGCTAGAAGCCCAAATATTTTTTCAGAGGTAGATGCAGATAAAAATTATTTTTAATTTGCAACCTGATGGAGGTCAGTATAGATGGACTAATAGAGAAAGTCCCACACACTGCTAGAAGGCCAAATATTTTTTCAGAGCTAGATGCAGATAAAAATTATATTCAATTTGCAACCTGATGGAGGTCACTATAGATGGACTAATAGAACAAGTCCCACACACAGCTAGAAGCCCAAATATTTTTTCAGAGGTACTGTAGATGCAGATAAAAATTATTTTTAATTTGCAACCTGATGGAGGTTAGTATAGATGGACTAATACAACAAGTGCCACACACAGCTAGAAGCCCAATATTTTTTCAGAGCTAGATGCAGACAAAAAATTATTTTGAATTTGCAACCTGATGGAGGTCAGTATAGATGGAGTAATAGAGAAAGTCCCACACACTGCTAGAAGGCCCAATATTTTTTCAGAGGTAGATGCAGAAAAAAATATATTCAGTTTGCAACCTGATGGAGGTCAGTATAGATGGACTAATACAACAAGTCCCACACACAGCTAGAAGCCCAATATTTTTTCAGAGGTAGATGCAGAAAAAAATATATTCAGTTTGCAACCTGATGGAGGTCTGTATAGATGGATTAATAGAACAAGTCCCACACACAGCTAGAAGCCCAATATTTTTTCAGAGGTAGATGCAGAAAAAAATATATTCAGTTTGCAACCTGATGGAGGTCTGTATAGATGGATTAATAGAACAAGTCCCACACACAGCTAGAAGCCCAATATTTTTTCAGAGGTAGATGCAGAAAAAAATATATTCAGTTTGCAACCTGATGGAGGTCTGTATAGATAGATTAATAGAACAAGTCCCACACACAGCTAGAAGCCCAATATTTTTTCAGAGGTAGATGCAGAAAAAAATATATTCAGTTTGCAACCTGATGGAGGTCTGTATAGATGGATTAATAGAACAAGTCCCACACACAGCTAGAAGCCCAATATTTTTTCAGAGGTAGATGCAGAAAAAAATATATTCAGTTTGCAACCTGATGGAGGTCAGTATAGATGGACTAATACAACAAGTCCCACACACAGCTAGAAGCCCAATATTTTTTCAGAGCTAGATGCAGACAAAAAATTATTTTGAATTTGCAACCTGATGGAGGTCAGTATAGATGGACTAATAGAGAAAGTCCCACACACTGCTAGAAGGCCACATATTTTTTCAGAGGTAGATGCAGAAAAAAATATATTCAGTTTGCAACCTGATGGAGGTCTGTATAGATGGATTAATAGAACAAGTCCCACACACAGCTAGAAGCCCAATATTTTTTCAGAGGTAGATGCAGAAAAAAATATATTCAGTTTGCAACCTGATGGAGGTCAGTATAGATGGACTAATACAACAAGTCCCACACACAGCTAGAAGCCCAATATTTTTTCAGAGGTGGTTGCAGAAAAAAATATATTCAGTTTGCAACCTGATGGAGGTCTGTATAGATGGATTAATAGAACAAGTCCCACACACAGCTAGAAGCCCAATATTTTTTCAGAGGTAGATGCAGAAAAAAATATATTCAGTTTGCAACCTGATGGAGGTCTGTATAGATGGATTAATAGAACAAGTCCCACACACAGCTAGAAGCCCCATATTTTTTCAGAGGTAGATGCAGAAAAAAATATATTCAGTTTGCAACCTGATGGAGGTCTGTATAGATGGATTAATAGAACAAGTCCCACACACAGCTAGAAGCCCAATATTTTTTCAGAGGTAGATGCAGAAAAAATATATTCAGTTTGCAACCTGATGGAGGTCAGTATAGATGGGCTAATACAACAAGTCCCACACACAGCTAGAAGCCCAATATTTTTTCAGAGCTAGATGCAGACAAAAAATTATTTTGAATTTGCAACCTGATGGAGGTCAGTATAGATGGACTAATAGAGAAAGTCCCATACACTGCTAGAAGGCCACATATTTTTTCAGAGGTAGATGCAGAAAAAAATATATTCAGTTTGCAACCTGATGGAGGTCTGTATAGATGGATTAATAGAACAAGTCCCACACACAGCTAGAAGCCCAATATTTTTTCAGAGGTAGATGCAGAAAAAAATATATTCAGTTTGCAACCTGATGGAGGTCTGTATAGATGGATTAATAGAACAAGTCCCACACACAGCTAGAAGCCCAATATTTTTTCAGAGGTAGATGCAGAAAAAAATATATTCAGTTTGCAACCTGATGGAGGTCTGTATAGATGGATTAATAGAACAAGTCCCACACACAGCTAGAAGCCCAATATTTTTTCAGAGGTAGATGCAGAAAAAAATATATTCAGTTTGCAACCTGATGGAGGTCTGTATAGATGGATTAATAGAACAAGTCCCACACACAGCTAGAAGCCCAATATTTTTTCAGAGGTAGATGCAGAAAAAAATATATTCAGTTTGCAACCTGATGGAGGTCAGTATAGATGGACTAATACAACAAGTCCCACACACAGCTAGAAGCCCAATATTTTTTCAGAGGTAGATGCAGATAAAAATTATTTTTAATTTGCAACCTGATGGAGGTCAGTATAGATGGACTAATACAACAAGTCCCACACACAGCTAGAAGCCCAAATATTTTTTCAGAGGTAGATGCAGATAAAAATTATTTTTCATTTGCAACCTGATTGAGGTCAGTATAGATGGACTAATAGAGAAAGTCCCACACACTGCTAGAAGGCCAAATATTTTTTCAGAGCTAGATGCAGATAAAAATTATATTCAATTTGCAACCTGATGGAGGTCAGTATAGATGGACTAATAGAACAAGTCCCACACACAGCTAGAAGCCCAAATATTTTTTCAGAGGTACTGTAGATGCAGATAAAAATTATTTTTAATTTGCAACCTGATGGAGGTCAGTATAGATGGACTAATACAACAAGTCCCACACACAGCTAGAAGCCCAATATTTTTTCAGAGGTAGATGCAGAAAAAAATATATTCAGTTTGCAACCTGATGGAGGTCTGTATCGATGGATTAATAGAACAAGTCCCACACACAGCTAGAAGCCCAATATTTTTTCAGAGGTAGATGCAGAAAAAAATATATTCAGTTTGCAACCTGATGGAGGTCAGTATAGATGGACTAATACAACAAGTCCCACACACAGCTAGACGCCCAATATTTTTTCAGAGCTAGATGCAGAAAAAAATTATATTCAATTTGCAACCTGATGGAGGTCAGTATAGATGGACTAATAGAATGATGCTATGCCCAAAAGATTTTACTTCACTAGGTGCAGTAAAAAAATTGGTATTCTATACACAGGTGGTATATCTTGCAACACAGATAGGCTACTCCACTGACTAACACACTCTGCAATAGGCCAAAAAGGATTAGCTTTGCTAGATTCAGCCAAATGCTGTGAAAAAAACTTGCAAAGCACTGGCACAGACCTGCCTGGCAAAAACTGATAGGAACTGATGTAACCTAGTCCTGAAAAGGACTCCAATTACAATTAGTCTTTACTCCCACAACCTATCTATATAAGAGCACAGACCTGCCTGATAAAAGTCATAGGAAATGCTGTAACCTAGTCCTTAAAAGGACTGCAATCACAACTATTCCCTACTCCCAAGCTATCTGTAGATTTGTGCGAAAATTGGCTTGAAATTAACAAGGTATAGCGCACACAGCAACAGCGGTGCCGTCTAACACGCAGCTGCAGCAGTGAGAAAATGGTGGCGACGGGGAAAATGGCTTGGTCTTATAGGGCAAGGACATGTGACATACACTGCCAATGACACATGCCCTTGCTTGTGTGAAAAAAAGCACTTCGCTCCGTGTGTGCGCTGCTGATAGGCTGACAGATTGCACCTCCCCACTGTAAATGCGGGAAAGAGAAAAAAAAATGGAGATCTTCATTATTCCTGCAGAGATCCATCCCCTGCCCCTCCCCCCGCCCCGCTGTACACTCAAACTGCGTATTAACATTAATTTTCATCATTACTGAGAAAAAATCCAGTTATGATTTTGGTGCACGAACAGTTATCGAACATAACCTCGAACAGCCGAATTTTTCTCAAGTTGTTCGTGTTCGCCGAACGGCTCGAACACCGCCCAAAACAGCTCGAATTTGAGATTGGCGAACAGTTCGAGTAGAACAACGCTCATCTCTAATACGGACGCATCAGGTGAGCAGTACCGCCTTTTGCCTAACTCTGTAGTTACGGATCTGGGTGGTGGAACCTCTGTGCTGCGGTGCAAGGAGGGACCAGAGGGGCATAACTAGGTATCAACTCGGACTGACCAAGGTCGCACGGTAGCTCAATCGACTCTGTGAACCAGGGAAGGACTGAGCAGAGGGACCAGGTGCTACTCTGGGCCAGTCCTTGTATGAGAGCAGGTGACTCCCACGGGTCAGAAGGCAGGGACTGACCTGGTACAGCAGATGAGCATGGCAGGCTGACGGGTGATCCGGGTAGGCGGACTGGTAGACCCCACGGGTAACTGGCAGGAGCCTCCAGGTAGGCTGGCTTGTAGACACGGCAGGTAACTGGTACGTTCTCCGGGTAGGCAGGCAAGCCTGGCCCATAGACAGACTGGCGGGTTTGGACCGTAGGCAGACCGTCAGGCTGGAGAGTGTACATGGCTGGCGGAGACAGGTAGTCAGGCTGGCGGACTGGACAGGTAGTCAGGCTGGCGGACTGGACTGGTAGTCAGGCTGGCGGGCTGGACTGGTAGTCAGGCTGGCAGACTGGACTGGTAGACAGGCTGGCGGCCTGGACTGGTAGTCAGGCTGGCGGACTGGACTGGTAGTCAGGCTAGCAGTGGGACCTGAGGGCTGAAGCATAGTTTACATTGTGTGCCGAATTATTAGGCAGATGAGTATTTTGATCACTTCGATATTTTTTATACATGTTGTCCTTCTCCAAGCTGCATAGGCTTGAGAGCCAACTACCAATTAAGTAAATCTGGTGATGTGCATCTCTGTAATAAGGAGGGGTGTTGACTAATGACATCTACACCCTATATAAGGTGTGCTTAATTATTAGGCAACTTCCTTTCCTTTGGCAAAATGGGTCAGAAGAGAGATTTGACGGGCTCTGAAAAGTCCAAAATTGTGAGATGTCTTGCAGAGGGATGCAGCAGTCTTGAAATTTCCAAACTTTTGAAGCGTGATCACCGAACAATCAAGCGTTTCATGGCAAATAGCCAACAGGGTCGCAGGAAGCGTGTTGGCCAAAAAAGGCGCAAAATAACTGCCCATGAATTGAGGAAAATCAAGCGTGAAGCTGCCAAGATGCCATTTGCCACCAGTTTTGCCATATTTCAGAGCTGTAACGTTACTGGAGTATCAAAAAGCACAAGGTGTGCGATACTCAGGGACATGGCCAAGGTAAGGAAGGCTGAAAAACCACCACCTTTGAACAAGAAACATAACATAAAATGTCAAGAATGGGCCAAGAAATATCTTAAGACTGATTTTTCAAAGGTTTTATGGACTGATGAAATGAGAGTGACTCTTGATGGGCCAGATAGATGGGCCAGAGGCTGGATCAGTAAAGGGCAGAGAGTTCCACTCTGACTCAGACGCCAGCAAGCTGGAGGTGGGGTACTGGTATGGGCTGGTATCAAAGATGAACTTGTGGGACCTTTTCGGATTGAGGATGGAGTGAAGCTCAACTCCCAGACCTACTGATAGTTTCTGGAAGACAACTTCTTCAAGCAGTGGTACAAGAAGAAGTCAGTATCGTTCAAGAAAAACATGATTTTCATGCAGGACAATGCTCCATCCCTTGCATCCAACTACTCCACAGCGTAGCTGGCCAGTAAAGGTCTAAAAGAAGAAAAAATAATGACATGTCCCCCTTGTTCACCTGATATGAACCCCATAGAGAACCTGTGGTCCATCATAAAATGTGAGATCTACAGGGAGGGAAAACAGTACACCTCTCAGAACAGTGTCTGGGAGGCTGTGGTGGCTGCTGCACGCAATGTTGATGGAAAACAGATCAAGCAACTGACAGAATCTATGGATGGAAGGCTGTTGAGTGTCATCATAAAGAAAGGTGGCTATATTGATCAGTAATTTTTTTGGTTTTTGTTTTTGCATGTCAGAAATGTTTATTTCTAAATTTTGTGCACTGATATTGGTTTACCTGGTGAAAATAAACAAGTGAGATGGGATTATATTTGGTTTTTATTAAGTTGCCTAATAATTCGGCACAGTAATAGTTACCTGCACAAACAGATATCCTTCTAAGATAGCCAAATCTAAAAAAATAAAAACACTCCAACTTCCAAAAATATTAAGCTTGGATATTTATGAGTCTTTTGGGTTGATTGAGAACATAGATGTTCATCAATAATAAAAATAATCCTCTAAAATACAACTTGCCTAATAATTCTGCACACAGTGTAGAACACAAAGCTACAACCTTGCACGGGCACCTCCATTTTGGAGGAGGTGCATTTTATATGAGAAGTCCTCCAGCCATTGGCCGGGGACTCCTTAGGTCGGCGCGCGCGGCCCCTCAAAGAGGGAGGGAGCTCGCGCCCTAAGCACAGTGCTCGGAAAGCAGCGCGCGCCGGCAGCAGCAGCAGGGGAGCTGGAGGACGCCGGGCCAGGAGTGCAGCTGTAAGGGGGACTGCGTCTCTGCCTGTCAGGGGGCAGAGACGCCGATGCTACATCTGTAATCTGGATAACACCCTATTGCGCGTCTGAGCACAGAGCCCCTTCACCATAGAGTTCCAACATGAATCACCAATATGTCGCTACAGGGTTCCAACATGGAGGGAGCCTAGTGTGTGACCAACCTCTTACAGGATGGCACTTATGGCTGATCCTTCCCACTGTCATTACGCAAAGCACTAAAAAATAAAGGCCACATACAGTTGCATTTTTTTAAACTGTGATTACTTCTGTCTGGTTGTTGTGATGCCGTTTCCCTGGTGATGAATTGAAAGTGCATGAAGTTGTCATCATGCAAGAACTTAATTTTAACCAAAATACTTTTGAATATAGGTCATATAATTAAAGAAAACTGACTGCCAAAAGTTTTGCATATATGATTTATTGATCACAACATAGAGAGTAATTCATTGTTTACCATGCCATAACTTAGTATTTTGTAGCATAACCTCTTGCTTTTAATTACTCCATCATACCGACGGGGCATTGAAGCCACTCGGGTATTCAAGACATCTTGAGGGATTTTGCTTCATTCCATTTGCAAATCTGCAAACAATTCATCTTTATTGCTATGGGTACGGGCCACAACTTGTCACCCTAACTCATCCCAAAGGTGCTCCATAGGGCTTAAATCAGGTGAGTGGCTTGGCCATTGCAACAGGCGAACATTTTTCTTTGCTAACTAATTTTTGACTAAATTGGATGTGGGCTTAGGATCATTGTCTTGCTGGAATTTCCATCCCCGGCCTACTTTGGTTTTACCATGTGGCAGCATTACATTTTCCAGTATATCCTTGTACATGGTAGCATTCATATTTCCATCAATTCTATGCAGAGGCCCAATGGCAGATGCAGAAAAGCAGCCCCAAACCATGACATTGCCACCACCATGTTTCACTGTAGGTGTTTGGTACCTTACATCATTACGCTTTCCAATTGGGCAGTATATATAGTTCTTGCCATCACTACTAAACAGATTGAACCTGGATTCATCCGACAACAACACCTTAGACCAATCTGTCTCTTTCCATTGGCTGTGTTCTTTGGCAAACTCAAGTCGGACCTTCCAGTCCTTTGCAGAGATGAAAGGCTTCTTGACTGGAAATCGTGCATTCAACGCTACTGCTCTTAGCCGTCACACCACAGTTTGGCAACTCACTCTGACCCCATATTCTTCATTCATTTCATGCAAAATCCGTACAGCACTTTTATGGACATCAGATACTGACCTTTTCTTAATAATGTGGTCAACTCTGGAGGTTTGTCAGCTGTTCTTTTTCTTTCTTTAATATTCGTGACACTTCACTCAGAACAGTTGAATTCCATAGCTACCTCTTTTTGGCTTTTGCATGACTTCACTCTCAGAATAATAAGCTTCCTGACATCTGGTGATAAATTTTGGTTTTGTCTTTGCCATGTTTTAACCTAAAAACACACACACATAAAAAAAAATAAGCAAAATTAGATTACCCATGATAAAATATGCAAAACATTTGGCCCAGCAAATGTTGAAAATTAACACATAAAGGGATAAAATCATGTCAAACGCAATTTTCGTCCTTATAGCTGAACACCATTTGCTTACGGTTTACTAAAATCACCAGGAAAATGGCATCACAACAACCAGACAGAAGTAACCACACTTTCATAAAAATTGCAAAACTTTTGGTCCCCACTGTAGATACTACTCGTATAACTGGCCATACTGTACTTTAAACTCTAATACTAAATATCTTAAAGGTACAGAAGGTCGTTCACTGTCGTTACAAGTTCTACTGTAGATATAATTTGCAATCTTGGCCCCAAATTACATTTCAAATTCTGGAAAAAAAAGAATACCTGAAATGTAGTAATTATAGTGGCTGAGATAAGAAACGTACAGCATTAAATATGGCTAGATAAATTATCGGAGTGTTAGCTGATAAACCATATTTAGTGCACTAATCTCAAGTGTTTGTTTTGCATTCCTTCGGCTTTTAAGATGACAGGATGTGATCAATTGCTTCCTTAAAGGTTGGCAGCTGTCCGACAGTGCATTTAAATTCTTTTTGATGTCCTCTAGTTTGTGTTAACGTTTGTGAACTACTGTTCAGATATAGAACCATGATTAAAATAATTTGTGCATCTGGTTATAATTAAAGGCCAGGTTCAATATAATGACAACTTTATTCGAAGGCCGGCACAGCAATAGCATCTCCTTGAAAATCAATGTTATATTGCATTATCTGTCTTGTGTTTGATCTTTGCGTTTCCTAAACACTGGTCCATTGTGGTTATTGACACAGTAGCTGTGGATAATATTCAAGAAGGACATCGTATTTCATTATTGTACAGTAAGGCTATGTTCACATGTTGATTTTTTGCTGCTTTTTTCCTGCAGCCAAAATCTGATCTCTTTTGAGTAAAAAAAGCTGTAGCCAAAAGCAGGTTTTGAAGATTTTTCGCTGCTTTTCTTGCTGCGTTTTTCAGGATCCCAAAGTTCAGCATTGGTTCCATCTTGCAAGCAGGAACAATGCAAGGTGTTAGGCCACCAATGCAAGACCTATGTCACACCATAAAACATTTTTGGACAAAAGGGCAATTTGATCAAATTATTTGGTGAAAAAAGTTTTTTATGTCTGAAAAAATAGTGACTATTCTGAACAAAAAAGTTCATATGAGTTCATGAAAAAATACACAATTGCAAATGTAAAAACAGTTGGGGAGTTGAATTGGTCAGGCATAGTTTACCTAACTCATTAGCAGTGCATTGAGTTGGTAAGGCACTGAGTTGGTCAAGCACTGTTTACTTTTACACATTGGTAGGGCCATTGAGTTGGTCAGGTATTGTTAAATATCACACATTGGTCAGGCATTATTTTAACATATTGGTAGGGAATCATTTACACATTGGTAAGGCATTGTTTACCTTAACATATTGGTAGGACATTGTTTACTTTGACACATTGGTAGGGCAAGGTGTACTTTCATACATTGGTGGAGCATTGAATTGGTCAGGCTTTGTTTACTTTACACATATTACTAATTTAATTAAACTGTACTAATACTAACTGCAATACTTATGTGAAGACATTATGGTTTAAAGTTGGGAAAATCACAAAAATAAATTGTTTTCATATGTTGCTGTACTTGCTTTTTTCACTAAAAAATTTACAAAAACTGTTGGGATTGTTTTTGCTGATTTTTTGCAATTAATCGTTGCTTTCTATGGGTGAAAAAATGCTGCAAAAATGCTGAAATAATTGACATGCTGCAATTTTAAAGAAGCAGCAGTTTTTCAATTCAGTCAGTCTCATCTCAACATGAGATTTATGCATGAGATTTTGGAAATCTCATAGCTTTTGCTGGTACTGTAAAAGGTAGCTTTTAATTTGCATAAAAAAGCAGCAAAAATGCAATGTGTGAACATAGCTTAAAAATCTAAATTATTCAACTGCCATTTGCAAACCATGTTTATTAGCAAAATGTACAAATTTTCTGCTGTTTGCAATAAACCAATCTAACAACAATATAAAGAACTCAACACTACTAATATAACAACTAATAAGTGATTTCTCCAAAATAAGCACAAAATGTCACTTTTCCTGACTAGTGCGGACTAAGAATTGTTAACCCCCTTAATGACAACCATCTTTAGCATTTAGTAGAGCACCTTTGGCTGTTATAACACGGTGAAAACGCGATGCATAACCAGACACCAGCTTCTGGCAATGTGTTTATGGGAACATTTAATCTATTTTCTGATCTACTCAAGGAAATGTTCTCATCTCTTGACAATTATGGTAAAAGAAAAAGAAATGTTTCTTCTCAACAACATAATAAATTCCACCTAGGCGTTTTGGAAATAATCAAATTGTCCGCCCATTTGTCGGTTTTATCTGTATGATTCGCTTACTACTTATAGGGGTTTTCCCACGAAGAAAAGTTCATTTTAATCAATAAATTTTGGAATAATAATAAGTTCCACAATTGGATGTGTTTAAATAAAATGTTCCTGTGCTGAGATAATCTTATAAATGTGCAGCTGCTGTGTACTGTGTAATGTCTGTGTCTGACCGTGCAGGAACATGGTCTGATCATACCACATCTCCTGGGCAGGGGAGGAAGCAAAAGAGTATACAGACATTACAGCAGGGGATCACAGCTGAATCTTTCTTTGAGGTAAAACACTTTTTAGAAACAGGCAGAGAAATGCTTTATCAATAGGAAATCAATGCTTTATCAAAAAGTATCAGCTGCGATCCCCTGCTGTCCTGTGTGTATCCTCTTTTGCTTCCTCTCCTGCCCAGGAGCTGTGGTATGATCAGACCGTGTTCCTGTATGGTCAGACACAGCGATTACACAGTAAGCATCCCTTTGACTTAATGTGGCTGACGCGCCCCTGGGCCTGTGTCGCGCTGCGTTGCGCACGCGGGAGCTTACCCGGAGCCGGATCTCTTGAGGGTTGTAGTCTCGTGGCGGTGACCCGGTCCGTGCCCAGGGAGTCAAACTGAGCGGCGATGTAACAGCGGTAGATGCAGGACGACTACGCCACCCGTTGAATGCAGCTATGGAGCTGCCGCTGCAGGACAGTCCGCTGAGGCCGGTGGATGGATGGTGCAGCGTAGATGGTATAACCCCCAACGGGAGGGGTATGGCCTCAGGGCAGCAGATGTGGATGATGGGGGTAGCAGGAACCACTCAGAGATGGTGCGGTGTAATTCAGGGTCTTTACTGGTAACAACGATAGACCCTCCCGGAGTACTTGCTAGTGAACGGGGCCTGGTCAGTCCTTGAGCAGATGGGATCTCCCCTGGCCAGGCGGAGTTGTAGGCCTCCCAAACTGACTGTACTCTTCTGGCTACCTTGCTAGAAGCGGATATAAGTAGCCCACGTCCCTGAGTGTACCGTGTGGTGCTCACCCGTATGGCCGGTGACTCGGGGCCTTCTAATGGCTTCCGCTCCACGATGGCGGTGCTGGTCCCACGCGTGTGACCGTGCCTTCGGGTTTCTGGGCCTGAGGACCTGAAATCCCCTGCCGGTCGGCTTCTGCTGCTGGGTAAGAGTTAGTCCCCACAGCCTCGGACGCCGGGTCCGGTAAGAAAGCTTCTCAGTCAGGGCGAGCTCTGCAGCTGCCAGCCCCTGACTCGTAGTAGTATTGCTTCTGCTGTTTCTTGTCTCTACTCTCCTTGACTGACTAACCCTGCCTCAGCCCAGGGTTTATACAGGGGAAGTTCTTCCCCTCCCAAGACTGGGCAGGAGGTGTGGCATGCACAGGATCCCTGACCAAAGGACCTCCCACCTGCTCTCAGACATAACATTACATTACTGTGGAAAACCAGACCCCTGGGGTGCCACATTCCCCCCTAGTGAAATTTAGTACTCCGGGACTAAACATATTTTAGAAAAAACATAACAAGATATAACAACAATAATAGTACAATAAGAAGAAACACATAAAGGTGGTCACGGCATGTCCGTAACCGGGTGTAGTCTTTGAAGAAAGCAAGGTGTCCATTTCACCAAAACAGGGAGACGTAACCAGGTAGGGGTCTGTCCTACCCCGAGTCCTTAACAGTCTCTAGTCCATCCTGGGTTACGCTCCATCTATGTACAAGGATTCCCGGTAAATCCACCAAGGATTCCTAAAAATAACTGGAAACACAAAATTATACACAAGCAACAATACACAGATAAACATAAATAAAACAATTTATACACTTCAAATCCTCCAGCGTGCGGGTAACTGGCCTCTAGTGGCCCTAGTGGACCTACGGAGCTGACTGTCTGGCCCTGAACTACAGGGTGTAGGAGCTGTCAAGGGTAAACTGGGCAGCTGTCTACCGGCTCTTTGTCTCACTAGGGGTACGGCAGGCTCACTATAAGCAGAGGGTTGATCCTCCTGTTCTGCTTGTGTGGAGTCTTCTGCCTCCTGGACCGGCTGTTCTTCCAGCTCTACCTGTTGCTCCGTAGGTGCTTGGGATGCTGGTTGGAGGAAGGTGAGTACGGGTACCACAACTGCACCATTGACTTGAGTCCAAGACCGAGGGAAGTCCCCGAGCACAGTACTAACCATATCTTCCCTTTCCTCTACGGGTCGATGGTCTTCTTGTTCTTCTTCAGGGTTCCTCAGTTGTTCGGGACACTTCTTCAGGTGGTCCCGGGATACAATGGCTGTGGTTTCCCCTCCGTCTTTACTGATGGTACAAACCTTCGGGTTCTCGTGGCTTGAGGGCAGTACGGTGTACGGGTCCTTCTCCCACTGGTCATCCAACTTGTGGAGCCGTCTCTTCCTCTTCAAGACCTGCTCTCCGGGTACCAGGGGAACAGCGGGAGCATACTGGTTGTAAGTTTTCTCTTGTCTTTCCCTAGCCTGACAGAGACTTCGCTCCACGCTCTCCTGTACTCTCCGGTACTGCTGCTGCCTCTCTGTGTCCCAGTCTGTTTCTGGTGAAGTGTCCTCGGGTGTCAGGACTCCCATTTCCAGGTCAACAGGTAACTTACCAGGTCTTGCCCTCATTAGGTAAGCCGGGGTACAGTTGGTGGAACCTACCGGGATGTGGTTGTATAGGTCCACCAGATCGGGCAACTTCTCAGGCCACAGACTGCGTTCTTCCAGGGGCAACGTTTTTAGAAGATCCATTACCACCTGGTTCATTTTCTCACAAAGTCCATTAGTTTGCGGATGGTAGGGTGTCCTCCTTATCTTCCGGCAGCCATACAGATTGCAGAATTCCTGGAAGACCTCCGCTTCAAAGGCAGGTCCCTGGTCCGTCAGCACTTGGTCCGGGTACCCGTGTGGACGGCAAAAGTGCTGCTGGAAGGCTCTAGCCGCTGTTTGAGCCGTTAAGTCCTTGACGGGGACGACAACCAGAAACCGGGAGTAATGATCCACGATGGTTAACGCGTAGACGTAGCCACTTCTGCTTGGGGTCAGTTTTACATGATCCAAGGCTACCAGTTCCAACGGTTGCCGGGTGACGATGGACTGCAGGGGAGTCTTCTGGCTGGCACGGTCCTTCCTTCTCAGGTTGCACGGGCCACAGTCTCTGCACCACTTCTCGATGGTTCCCCTCATGCCTACCCAGTGGAACCGCTCGCGCAGCAGGAACTCCAGCTTCTTCCACCCGAAGTGTCCAGCTCCGTCGTGGTATGCCTCCATCACCATGGCTGCGTCTCTTCGTGGCACCACTACTTGCCAGAGTAATTCATGCGTCCGGGAGTTAAACATTCTGCGGCACAACTTCCCTTTGTAAAGGAACAGTCGACTCTTCTCTGCCCATAGTTGTTTGGCTTCCTCCGGAGCGTCTGGTTCAAGGCGAGCCTCCGGCCGAGTCAGCATCTCCTTCACCGGTCGGACGGCAGGGTCGCTGTCTTGCGTTTCCGCCCAGTTGTAGTGGGGTAAGGGGTTCAACGTAGCAGCCTGCTTACTCCTTACCCGGTGGGAATACTGGATAGTCCCATGACGGTGGAATGCAGGGAGTTCAACTTCTTCCAGTCCCTCCGGATCTTCTCCGTCCGGCAGGTTGGGCATCCTGGACAGGGCGTCCGCGTTGGTATTGGAGCGTCCTGCCCGGTATTTGATTGTGAACTCGTAGTTGGACAGACGGGCCATCCACCTCTGCTCCAGGGCACCGAGTCTTGCCGTGTCCAGGTGTGTCAACGGGTTGTTATCCGTGTACACGGTGAACCGGGAAGAAGCGAGGTAATGCTTAAAGCGCTCGGTGACTGCCCATACTATGGCCAGGAACTCTAACTTAAATGAGCTGTAATTCTCGGGGTTCCTTTCGGTGGGTCGCAGTTTTCGGCTGGCGTAGGCAATTACTCGTTCCTTCCCCTGCTGGATCTGGGACAGTACGGCTCCTAGCCCGATGTTACTGGCGTCGGTGTAGAGGATAAAGGGCTGGCTATAATCCGGGTACGCCAGGATTTCGTCCCCCGTGAGGGCCATCTTCAGCTGGCGGAAGGACTCTTCTTCCAGCTCCTCCCATTTGAAGGGCGGCTTCTGGTTCTTGGCCTTCCGGGACTGGCCTATCAGGAGGTCCTGCATAGGTGCTGCCTTTTTGGTGAAACCGGGAATAAACCTTCGGTAGTAGCCTACCAACCCGAGGAACTGCCGCACTTCTTTTACGCTGGAGGGGCTTGGCCATTCCTTAATTGCGGTGATCTTATCAGGGTCGGGAGCCACTCCGTCAGCGCTCACCACGTGTCCCAGGTACTGCACCTTTGGTTTCAGGAGGTGACACTTGGAGGGTTTCACCTTTAGGCCGTAACTTGCCAGAGCTTCGAACACTTCCGCCAGGTGTTTCAGGTGGTCCTCATACGTCTTGGAATATACGATGACATTGTCCAGGTACAACAGGACCGTCTCGAAGTTTCTGTGGCCCAGACAACACTCCATTAGTCGTTGGAAGGTTCCCGGTGCGTTGCAGAGTCCGAACGGCATGCAGGTGAACTCGCTAAGTCCCATCGGGGTGGTGAATGCGGTCTTCTCCCGGTCCGCCTCTGCTACAGGAACCTGCCAGTACCCGCTAGTGAGATCCAAGGTAGAGAAGAAGTTAGCAGATCTTAAAGCAGCCAATGACTCCTCTATCCTTGGTAAGGGGTACGCATCCTTGTGTGTGATACGATTGATTTTCCGGTAATCTACACACATCCTCATGGTGTTGTCTTTCTTTCGGACTAAGACTAGTGGAGCTGCCCAGGGGCTACAGCTATCCCTGATCACCCCAGCCTCCTTCATGTCTCTAAGCATCCCCTTGGCGTGTTGGTAGTGGGCAGGGGGTACGGGTCGATACCTCTCTTTTATAGGAGGATGGTCTCCCGTGGGGATGTGGTGTTCTACCCCCTTGACTCGCCCGAAGTCTAACGGGTGTTTACTGAACACTCTCTCGTACTCCTGAACCACCCGATAGACTCCTTGTTTCTGGTGTTCGGGAGTGGAGTCAGTACCCAGATGTAGTTGCTGACACCAGTCCTCCATGTTTTTCTTAGAGCCGTTACTTTCCTCCGGGTGAGATGGAGGCAAGGGTTCCACAGATTGTATAGAATTTTGGTTAATGGTATATAATTTGGCTAGCGTGGCATACCGGGGCAGGTACACTTCCCTCTCCCCGATATTTATTATGCGAACGGGCACCCTCCCATGGCGTACATCAACCACCCCCCGTGCTGTCAAAATGGTGGGCCTACTATCCGAGTAAACTGGTTCTACCATTGCCTGGTAATCTCTACCTCTCAGACCAATAGCTGCCCGGCACCAAATCATCATTTCACTTTTTGGGGGCATGGCAATAGGAAAAGGGTCACACATTCTTACGCTACCAATCTCACCGCCGGAGAGTTCCACCTGTTGCCGTCGCATCAGTGCCCGGATCTCTTTCTGGAGCACCCGCTGCTCGCCGGAGCTGGCGTTCTTGGCAACCTGCTGTAAAAGGAAAATCACCTCTGCAAGACAATTTTCAATTACATTAGTTCCTAGAGTTATTTTTGGGTGACTCTCATGTTTGTCAATATCTACAATGATCAGTCCCTGTGCTGCCAGTTCGACTCTACCGATTTTTATGGTCACCTCTTTAAATCCGATCTGTGGCACGGGCTGGCCATTGCTGGCGATGATACTCAAGTCGTCGTCAGGGTAGCGGGTAATATCCGAGTCATTCCAGTACTGCTTAAAGAGCACGTACGGGATGGTGGTGACCTGTGACCCGGTGTCCAGTAGGGCACTCATGGGAATGCCATCCAGTACCACAGGCAAGACTGGACGTCCTCCCACATATCTGTCGCACCAGTTCGATGGGCCTGGTGATCTTTTTCCTGGGGGTTGGCCCTCTACCCCAGGTTGTGCCCGTTTAAAGAACAGTACCTTGCCATATGTCCAGGTTGATTGCAGCGGCGGCAGATGGGTCGTCCGTCCTCGCTGTATCGGTCACTGGGTCTTCCTCTGGCCGGTGGGGTCCTCCTTGGTCGACGCCACGGGATGTCCTCCGGTCCGGATGCCAGCTGGATCTTCCCTGGGGTGGAAGCCTGTAAAGACTGCACAGTTCGGGTTAGCGCAGCAACGCTCTTAGCTAGCTCTTGGACCTGATGGTGTAGGTCTGGAGCCGGGTCATTGTCCAAAGCCTGCGCATCAGCTCCCACAGGCCCTGCCGACAAGGGCGCCGCCTCCTGGTGGTAAGTGATAGCAGGGAGCTTGTGGGTCACAACGCCACCCGGTGCCGGTTCTCGGAGCACCCGGATGGCTCTGTCCTTGAACTGTGCAAAGCCCAGATGGGGATCCTGTAAGGCCATTGCCCGCAACTGGGTTCGGTGGGTATTACAATACAGTCCCTCTATAAACTGTTCGGTCAACAGCCTGTCCTCGTTTCCCACTCCATCAGGGTCGGTCTGCTTAATGGCCCTCAGGGCCTCTTGTAGGTTTAGTGCATAGTCCCTTATACTCTCATGCGCTCGCTGCTTGCACCCGTAGAATCTAAGCTTAATCTCGGCTGAGGTGCGGGTATCAAAGGTGTCCTTCAGCCGGGTTAGTATCCCTGCGACAGTCTTCCTCCCAGGTGGCCAGGACTTTAGTTCCCTTTTGGCTGCCCCGGTTAGTTGGGCCACCAGGATGCTCACTTTTTGCTCTTCTGTGAGGGGGTACACCTGGAAGAGGCTATCCAGCTTTTCTCTAAAGTCATGCAGGGTATGTGACTCCCCTGAGTACTGGGGTAGCCAAGCTGCTCCCGGGATATAGGGCATGGTGAAGGGCATAACTGCAGCAGCGGTAGCGCTGGCGGGGGTTGAGGCAGTGAAGCTCTCCTCCGTATCCGACATCTTCCTCCCCCCTAGTGGACCGTGGCCTACCTTGCGATGATCCTGTTCCGTAGGCCGCGGCTCCGCAGTGGATCGTCAGGGTTGAGGACCTTCCGTCGCGCTCCTGTGACGTCGGCGTCTGCTGGGCTCCTTCCAGGACCTTACGCAACGTCCGGACGTGAGGCGGGGCTTCAGTTCTCGCGCGCTTTCGGAGTCCACGCCCCTCTTCTTCCCGCGCGGCGTCCTCAAGATGGCGTCCAATGGCGGGAAAACTCCACGGATGGCGGGAAGAAGGCAGAAGATGGCGCCGGATGGCGGGAAACTTCACCGATGGCGGGAAGAAGGCTGAAGATGGCGCCGGATGGCGGGAATATTCACCACAGGTAAGTTTGAAAAGTCTCTTTTTCAGGCACGCAGTACCCGGTGGTTGCGGGCACGAAATCCTGCCGACTACGCCAAAGTTGACGCGCCCCTGGGCCTGTGTCGCGCTGCGTTGCGCACGCGGGAGCTTACCCGGAGCCGGATCTCTTGAGGGTTGTAGTCTCGTGGCGGTGACCCGGTCCGTGCCCAGGGAGTCAAACTGAGCGGCGATGTAACAGCGGTAGATGCAGGACGACTACGCCACCCGTTGAATGCAGCTATGGAGCTGCCGCTGCAGGACAGTCCGCTGAGGCCGGTGGATGGATGGTGCAGCGTAGATGGTATAACCCCCAACGGGAGGGGTATGGCCTCAGGGCAGCAGATGTGGATGATGGGGGTAGCAGGAACCACTCAGAGACGGTGCGGTGTAATTCAGGGTCTTTACTGGTAACAACGATAGACCCTCCCGGAGTACTTGCTAGTGAACGGGGCCTGGTCAGTCCTTGAGCAGATGGGATCTCCCCTGGCCAGGCGGAGTTGTAGGCCTCCCAAACTGACTGTACTCTTCTGGCTACCTTGCTAGAAGCGGATATAAGTAGCCCACGTCCCTGAGTGTACCGTGTGGTGCTCACCCGTATGGCCGGTGACTCGGGGCCTTCTAATGGCTTCCGCTCCACGATGGCGGTGCTGGTCCCACGCGTGTGACCGTGCCTTCGGGTTTCTGGGCCTGAGGATCTGAAATCCCCTGCCGGTCGGCTTCTGCTGCTGGGTAAGAGTTAGTCCCCACAGCCTCGGACGCCGGGTCCGGTAAGAAAGCTTCTCAGTCAGGGCGAGCTCTGCTGCTGCCAGCCCCTGACTCGTAGTAGTATTGCTTCTGCTGTTTCTTGTCTCTACTCTCCTTGACTGACTAACCCTGCCTCAGCCCAGGGTTTATACAGGGGAAGTTCTTCCCCTCCCAAGACTGGGCAGGAGGTGTGGCATGCACAGGATCCCTGACCAAAGGACCTCCCACCTGCTCTCAGACATAACATTACATTAATGTGGAAAACCAGACCCCTGGGGTGCCACATGGCACATATAAAGAAGTAGGGTTCCTGCAGGGGTATGCAGTGTGGTCTGAGCAATGAGCAGAAGGTGTCGGAGATACAATTTTTTAGTTACTGGTGGACAATGCAAAAAGTAGTTACAGTTTTGTGTTGTCTCATGCCAGAATACATGGAAGGAGAGGGAGACTTTGGTTAGCTACAGGGTGCTGGTTGGTTGGAGGATGTGTTTTTCATGTAATCGGATTCTTCCATATCACCTTTTATGGGTGGGGGTGCGACACTCTGCACACCCTCCGATCAGCTGTTTCCAGTGTCAGCAGCGGCCAGAACTGCTCAGTTGCAGACCTGCACAGGTCCATCGATGGAATAGTGGCCGCAGCTGGGTACAGCTCAACCTCCTATTGATGTGAATAGATAAGTGGCGGATGGGTATACCAGGGTTCCCCAACTCCAGTCCTCAAGGCCCACCAACAGGTCATGTTTTCAGGATTTCCTTAGTATTGCACAGGTGATAATTACATCACCTGCACAGGCAATAATTCCATCACCTGTGCAATACTAAGGAGATCCTGAAAACCTGACCTGTTGGTGGGCCTTGAGGACTGGAGTTGGGGAACACTGGGCTATACAGTTGACAGAGTCAGTGTTGGTCTGCATCTGTGTTACACCCAGTATTCAGCTGCTTCTCTCAAGTGTCACATTCAACCATAATGCCAGTACTCTCTTTTACTCATATACCTTAGATATAGTGTAATATCTTTTCATCCTGACTTTCTCATAGATATTTAGTGAAAATTTAGATTTAGTGAATCCTGCATTGAGCAGGGGGTTGTACCAGATGACCCTGGAGGTCCCTTCCAACTCTAATATTCTATGATTCTAGCACACTTGTATGGACAGGCATGTGTTTTCAATGAGGAAAATAGGGAAAGTGAAATAAGCATGCTTCTCAATTAGCAACCTATTTTCCACAGGAATAAAGGATTGGCCATCTTGAAATCCAACAGCCCAATTCTTCTTTCTCCTGATTTCTGAAGGTTATATTGATGTAAGAGTACTGATGTAGGCAAAATGTAGTTAATGTTTGTATTGGAGGACTGGTGTACAGATTTGCTTTTTCCTAAAATTAAACTATAAGTATATATTTAGGAGTTTAACCTTCCGTGTTTCCTGTTTTCTTGTAGATCCGGCATCTTTGCTACAAACAAGACAATACTTCTGTTGCATCATAACCTACGGAGAATATTTTAGATGGGAGTAATTACTCAGAAATCATGTCAGCGAACTCCTTTTTATCCAACAAACTTCCATTTCCTGAAGTCGACATTTGATAAAAAGAACTCTTTGTGTGACTTGTCTGCGCCAGAAAAACACTTTTCACACCTTTTGGAAGTTTGAGTCATAGAAAGTGCTCACTGGAATTAGAAATGATTCTGTGAGTAAAGAGATACAAGAAGTGTTTGCTGGACCATGCTGTAGGTCCTAAAACTTGTCCTATAAAGTCATGCGTGTTCCGACCTCCTCCCAGGTGTTAATGAACGCAAAACTCAGCAAAACATCATTTCTTGCACATGAAAGCCAGAAAAATGTAGGAAAATTCAACACCTTTCTATTAAAACAAAACAAGATGAAAATAGCATTTTATGTAATTAGCGTGGTACGCAGCTAATGATTCAGCGTGGTGGAAACCATTATGCCAGCTGCATGACTTCATTATAAGACATAGATCATCTATGGGATATTTTGGGATATGACTATATAGCACCTCCTCAAGACTAAGTCAGAAAATTAGGTGATGACAAAGTTATATCTCCTCATTATTCACAAATGCAAAGAAATATATAAAACTGTTCTAGAAATAATTTAGTATTGATATCTAAGTGATAAACCTTCAAGAGTCTACCTAAGTGTGAATTGTACCATGATGTTCCAAGTGATCAAATAGGACTACAAAAATGCAAAACTGGGTACATATACACACATTTCTGGGCTCCATACTAACTTAAGGCTAGGTAGGTCAGCTTATGGGTCTCACTTTCTTACTATCAACGGTCTCCTGTCTCACAACTCTTTAGTGAATCCTCGTACCAGAGTTATAGTTTATTTGGTATTATTGGTTTTCTAATTACTGCATTGGAATTGAAATCACAGATAGAGATGGGCGAACCTTGCCTGAAATGTTTGGCGTTCATACTGAACAGTGTAGACACGATAGAATGCCGTCGTACCGGACACGTTAGAACGCCGAACACAGACTTTCTGTGGAAGTCCGTCGCAGTATTCAAAGTCCAGGAGGTAAGTCCGGTGAGAGAGAGAAAGAATTTTCTTCCTTTCAGAGTCCAGACATCCTTTATTTTCAATGGGGTTCAAGTTCTGGTTAAAGTTCGGGTACTGTTCTGGTACCCAAACTGAAATTTTACATAAACTTTGGGTTGGGTACCAGAACCTAAATTTCCAGCGGTCCGCCCATCCCTAATCACAGACCAAAATGAGACTTTTTTTAATCCAGGCTGCTAGGAAACTTTCTTAAGTTTTCATTTTATGCATTGGAGCCATGAAACATCATTATGAAGAATAACAGAATTAGTTTAAGCCCATCCTGCTGCGACCAATTTTAGGTTTTGCAGGGTTTTTTTGCCTTTCTTCCAAAAGTTATAACATTTTTATTTTTCTATTGATATAGTTATCTGTGGGCTTTTTTGTGGGAAAAGTTGAAATTTTGAATGATACTATCCATTTTACCATGTAATGTTCTGAAAAACAGGGAAGAAATCCAAATGTGGTAAACTGGTGAAAAAAAATGCAATCCCGTCATTTTTTTTACCATACAGATTAAATAATATTATATTTTCATAGATTGGACTTGTCCAGTTTAAAAAAATGTATGTAGTATTGGGAAAACAGGAGTGATTCAAACTTTTAATAGAGTGTGACCCAGTTTGCCCACGTTGAAGTAGCCAACGAATCCTCGACTTGGATGAAAAGCCACTCCTGCTTGATGGTATCAATAGGAGAATGGAGTGATATCCAGTTGTTTTTTGGATAAAAAAATAAAAAAAAATGTTTTTAGTAGAATTGAATAAAAATAGAATATTGAAAGTACCATAGAAAAAAAATAAATGTGAGAGGTGAAACATGTTACGGACTGAAACTCAGTCCTTACTTCATGAGTAAGGAATATGATTCAAATTTTTACCTTTCTTTTATTTTTTAGTATTTTAAAAACTTTAATATTTTTCCCCTAGCCGACCTAGGGGATTAAAACCTGCTATCATTTGATCACTTAAACTCTATTATGCAATACTGCTGTATTCCGGTGTTTGCTGAAATTAACAATTTCCTACGATTTCCTGGTGTTCATATAAGTATAGTGATGGCAGAGTCCAGGGCCCTTTAGGCTTGCATGGCAATGAATTGGCATCCTTGTAATCCCATTGCAGGGGGAGTGATGGGCAACAGAACAGATGCCCCTAAAGGTTTGGGCTACTTAAATGCCACTGTCAGAGATTGACCCAGCTGGTTTCCTCTCCACGTCTACTGTCTGCTTCTTGCCCTGACCTCGTGTCTGGCCATTGTAATGTAAGATCTCACAATCCCTTAGCCTTCATTCCCTATGTTAGCCCTTTGCCAAATCAGATAACCACCCAGCAAGTCCACATCATTATCAGTTGGCCTCCTGATAAAAGTGCAACCCCAGTTACTACTAACATTTAATGGGTAATGTTTCTCCATTTGGAGAGTGACATTCCTGGCCTAGCATGCCTGTGTGAGGCGGATTATAAGCTTTGGAATGTTCCTCTAGGAAATTAAATATGCAAATTGCCTCTTCAGAAAGGAAGAGGACTTGAACTCTAGTGTCACCTATAGGAAGTTGCAATCCTAAAAGTCAATATCGGCCTTTTAACGAGCCTTGCCTATGACTTAGTAGAAAAGCTATTGTTTTCGACAGCACATGTCCTGTTTACACAGGGGAACATGCTGCCTAGAATGATTATTTTTAAGCAATCTTAAAAATCATTTCACCTGACGAAAGAGCGGTTTGCTTAGTCGTTGGGTGATTTAGACAGGTCGATTATCGTGAACCAGCAATCCGATGAAACGATCGCTCCTGATTATTAGTGATTGGCAATGCACCCTAGCAGACAGGGCTCACGTCTGATAATTTACAGCTATGCAAAGTGGTTGACTATTCCTAAGCAGAGGCACAGTCCTCTAATGAAGTAATAATACAGAACGGCTTCTATTAGTGAGTGTACCTCAGGGTCGGACTGGGCTGGCGGGGTACTGAGAATTTTCCCGGTGAGCCCCGCCCCCTGCTGCAGAGGAGAGGGGGAGAAGAGAACGAAAAAAAAAACCTTCGGTTTTAAGGGGCACGGGCCCTTTAAAAGTGCAGACACAGTGTATGCAGGGACGCGCGCACGCGGCGTTCATTGCCTGAGCCGCTGCGGTGCACATCCCAATGAAGCAGCTGAAGCTGCACATCTCCTTTCGTCGGCCGGCGAATGACGTCATCATCATGCGCCTGCTGTGAAGGAGGCACGTGACTCAGCCGCCGGAGAAGGAGGACACCGCACGGGAGTGCAGGAAGGTAAGAGGAATCTTTCTGTATCTCTGTGTGTCTGTGTATGTGTGTGGCTGGACACATGAGGGGGGGAGCCCTGGCCGGACACACGATGGGGGGGAGCCCTGGCCGGACACACGAGGGGGGCAGCGCCTGGCTGGGCACATGGGAAGGGGGGCAGGATGGGTATATGGGGGGCAGGATGGATATGAGGGGGGCAGGCTCGATACACGTGGGCTAGGATAAATATATGGAGGGGCCACGCCCGACAGATGGGGGTGTCAGGATGGATATATGCAGGGGGGAAGGGCAGGATGGATATATGAGGGGGCAGGCTGGACACATGGAGGTCAGGATGGATATATGGGGGGGGCAGGCTGGACACATGGAGGCCAGGATGGATATGTGGGGGGGCAGGCTTGATACACGTGGGCTAGGATAAATATATGGAGGGGCCACGCTGGACATATGGGGGCCAGAAGGGATATATGGGGGGGTGTCAGGATGGATATATGCAGGGGGGAAGGGCAGGATGGATATATGAGGGAGCAGGCTGGACACATGGAGGTCAGGACGGATATATGGGGGAGGGCTAGACACATGGAGGCCAGGATGGATATATGGGGGGAGGGGCAGGCTGGACACATGGAGGGCTAGGATGGCTATATGGGGGGGCACGCTGGACACATGGAGGTTAGGATGGATATATGGGGAGCAGGCTGGACACATGGGGGTTAGGATGGATATGCGGGGGGGAGGCAGGCTGAGCACATGGAGGGCCAGTATGGATATATGGGGGGGAGGGCTGGACACATGGAGGCCAGGATGGATATATGGGGGGACAGGCTGGACACATGGAGGCCAGGATGGATATATGGGGGGACAGGCTGGACACATGGAGGCCAGGATGGATATATGGGGGGACAGGCTGGACACATGGAGGCCAGGATGGATATATGGGGGGACAGGCTGGACACATGGAGGGCAGGATGGATATATGGGGGGACAGGCTGGACACATGGAGGCCAGGATGGATATATGGGGGGACAGGCTGGACACATGGAGGCCAGGATGGATATATGGGGGGGGCTGGCTGAACACATGGAGGCCAGGATGGATATATGGGGGGGCAGGCTGGACACATGGAGGCCAGGATGGATATATGGGGGGGCAGGCTGGACACATGGAGATCAGGATGGATATATGGGGGGGCAGTTTGGACACATGGAGGCCAGGATGGATATATGGGGGGGCAGGCTGGACACATGGAGGCCAGGATGGATATATGGGGGGGCAGGCTGGACACATGGAGGCCAGGATGGATATATGGGGGGGCAGGCTGGACACATGGAGGCCAGGACAGATGTATCTGTGGGTAGGCTGAAAACATGGAGGCCAGCATGTATATGGGGGGGCAGGTGGCCACATGGGGGACTAGGATGGGTATATGGGAGGGGGCAGGCTCGATACATGTGGGCTAGGATAAATATATGGAGGGGTCACACTGGACATATGGGTGCCAGAAGGGATATATGGGGGGGGGGTGTCAGGATGGATATATGCAGGGAAGGGGGGGCCAGGATGGATATATGGGGGTGCCAGGCTGGACAAGGGACTTAATTACTGTTTGGGGGCCAGATTGAGGAACATACTTTTTTAGTTTATGGTGGCCAGTGGGGAACATTATTATTTTAGAGTCCAATTAGGGACATCATTACTTCTGTAATATAATTTACTTATTAGGAAATTGTTTTCCATGGGATGGGACAAAAGAGGGGTCCTGTTATTGTGCAGGACAGCACTATATCGCTTTTTTTCTTCAACTGGTGTAGTGTAGAAGTCGGGGGGTGGGGGTGGAGTGGGAATGTGCTCTAGAAGAGATCAGTTATTGATGACTGTGTGTTATTTTCTGCAGAGATGATTCCTGGCAGGAAGAAGTGATGAAGAAGAAAAGCGAAGATGAAGGACTTTACCTAGAGACATCACTGGTGAGTCAGTGTGTTACATGTACACTTACACTACACACGTGGTCAAAATTGTTGGTACCCCTCGTTTGATGAAAGAAAAACCCACATGGTCGCAGAAATAACTTGAATCTGACAAAAGTAATACATTAAAAATCTATGAAAATGAATAAATGAAAGTCAGACATTGCTTTTCAACCCTGCTTCCACAGAATTTAAAAAAAAACTCATGAAATAGGCTTGGACAGAAATGATAGTATCCCTGAAAAATTTTCACCACGTGTGTGTATATAGTATATACAGAGCTCCTGTGTATAATGTCACTGGTGATCACTGTATTACCTGTATACTGACACTATATACAGAGTTCCTGTGTATAATATCACTGGTGATCACTGTGTTACCTGTACACTGACACTATATACAGAGCTCCTGTGTACAATGTCGCTGGTGGTAATAACAGTGTTATTAGTATTGTGGTTTGTATTCATGATCAGTATTGTAGTATTTGGTCACTTTGGGATGGTAATATGTGGTCTGGTCATGGTGTGGCCGTATTTATTCCTTGTATGTGGTATTATTCGGTCACTTTGTGGTGCTAATATGTGATATAGTTATGGTGTGGCGATATTTGTCCCTTTTGTATGTGGTATTATTGGTGTTGATATAGTGGACTGTGTTGTGTATGGCGGTCATTTGTTCTCGCTGATATTAACTAGGAAAAGATTTTTTTCCATTAGGCCACAGCCCCACCATCAGTATTTGGTCAGTATTTTTTCTCAGGAGTGGGAGCCAAAACCAGGAGTGGGTGATAAATGCAGAATTGGTGACTTGTTTCTATTATACCTTTTCTCTGATTGTTCCTCACCTGGTTTTGGCTCCTACTCCTGAGAAAAAATACTGACCGAATACTGATAGTGGGGCTGTGGCCTTAGAGATTAAATACTTGGACCAGAGCGGCAGAGATGCACTTACAGGGGTTCTCTGGTGAAAACAAGTAATCACCTCTCAACAGGATCAGTGATAATATTGATTGGTGGGGGTCTGACTGACTGCTGGGACACAATCGGTGGAATGTGAAGCTTTTCTCCCCATTAGACTGGCCGGCATGTGAGATGCGACCACTGATCCATTCATTCCCTCAGTGGCTGTGAGCGCTGCTCTTTTTTGGAAGTCCCCAAGAGAATGAATAGAGCTGCGGTCAGACGTCCCACCTGTCGCTGCATTTTAAAATGGGGATAAGTGTCCTGTCAGGGATAAAACTTCCCCATTCTTCCGATAGATGTGTTTTCCAATGTTCGGACACAAACGCTCAATAAGTGATCACCTATCCTGTAGAGCCCATGGATCGGTGATAACTTGTTTTAACCAAAGAAGCTCTTTAATGCAAACATGTACATCCCAGTTATAGTGTCGCACAGTAGATGTGCAGGAGCCGCCAGTCGATGCTCCACTATAACAGGGATAGCGGATAACAGGTATTTGCATATAGCTGTAGGGTGGGCCCCTAGAGTCAATTCCCCCTGTGGGCCCCAGACACCCCAGTCCGACCCTGGTGTACCTGCAGGTATATTTTAAAACAACACTTCTACAAGATAATGAGTCCATAATACAACATCTGATAAAGCATAGCACATTTTTTTCTGGAGACATATGACAGTGCAATTTGAACCCACCGAGTTCTATAACTGATGTATTACAGCTCACTGCAAGTTAGCGGTTATATAGAGCTTTATTATGCCCATTAATCCTAAAAGACGTAATCACTAGAGATGAGCGGTGTTCGACTAGAACTGTTCGCCAATCTCAAATTCGAGCTGTTTTGGGCGGTGTTCGAGTTGTTCGACGAACCCGAACGATTTGCAAAAAATTCGGCTGTTCGAGGTTATGTTCGATAACTGTTCGTGCACCAAAAGCTTGTCCTGCATGTCTGGCGCTATTTAGAGCACCAATCATGCAGGGATTGTCTGCCACTCACTGTAATGCCACAGCCATGGTGGTTGTGGCATTACAGTGATTGCCCAAATCGATGGGAACAGTGCCAACAGTGAAACATGAAAAGCCGGCAATTCAGCAGCGGCATACACCGGTACCCGACAATTTAGAACCGAAAGAATAGAGCTTCACACATAGATTAGATAGATAGAAACATGTCAGTCACATATATATGAAGTACAGTGATAGTGTTGCTTACTGTACTTGTCATTTAGTGTAAAGGATTTATAAAAAAAAATAATAGTGTTTTCATGCACCGTCTCTTTAAAAAAGCCGGCCGGCAATTAAGCAGCGGTACCCGACAATTTGGAATAGAAAGAATAGAGAATCACACATAGATTAGATAGATAGAAACATGTCAGTCACATATATATGAAGTACAGTGACAGTGTTGCTTACTGTACTTGTCATTTAGTGTAAAGGATTTATTAAAAAAAATAATAGTGTTTTCATGCACTGTCTCTTTAAAAAAGCCGGCCGGCATTTCAGCATCTGTACCCGACAATTTAGAATAGAAGGAATAGAGCATCACACATAGATTAGATAGATAGAAACATGTCAGTCACATATATAAGAAGTACAGTGATAGTGTTGATTACTGTACTTGTCATTTAGTGTTAAAATAAAGGATTTATTTAAAAAAAAATTGGCGTGGGGTTCCCCGTAATTTTAGGCTCTAGCGGAGGTTAAGCAGACGGCTGGGGCAGATGTTTGAAGCCTGGGAAGGGGGTAATACTCATGGAGCTTCCCAGGCTACTAATATCAGCCCCCAGCGGAATACCTAGCCTTTACTAGCTATTAAAATGGGGGACCCCCCAAAAAAATGACGTGGGGTCCCCCCTATTTTAATAGCTAGCAAAGGCTAGGCAGACAGCTGGGGGCTGATATTAATAGCCCAGGAAGGGTGCCATGAATATTGGCCCCCTCCCAGGCTAGAAACACCAGCCGTCAGCCGCCCCAGAAATGGCGCATCCATAGGATGCGCCAATTCTGGCACTTAGCCTCGCTCTTCCCACTGCCCTGTAGCGGTGGCAGTGGGGTAATAGGGCTGGGGTTGATGTCAGCTTATAATGCCAGCTGACATCAAGCCCAGGTTAGTAATGGAGAGGCGTCTATAAGACACCCCCATTACTAACCCCATAGTCAAAGTTAAAAGAAAACACAAACACCCAGAATAAAGTCCTTTAATTGAAATAAAGACACAATCCTTTATTGTTCTAAATTAAACCATACTTACCACCACGCCCATTCCAGCTGAAGCCAACGATCTCCTGCAATAAAAGTAAAATAATAAAGCAACCTCATCCTTACCTTTCCATGGTTCCCAGGACAGCTTCAGCTCTGCTACATTGAGATGACAGGCTGGACCGCAGCAGAACGCTGCCATCCAGCCTGTCATCCCGCAGACACTGAGAAGCGCAGGCATGCTTGCGCTCCTCAGTGTCTCGCTGTGACGGCATAAAGATGAGCCGACAATGAACTCGGCTCACCTCATGCACGTCACTGACAGCGTGGGAGAATTCTCCTGCACTCAGCGCTTCAGCGTGAGAATTTTCCCACGCTGTCAGTGACGTGCATGAGGTGAGCTCATTCATGTCCATTGAACTCAGCTGACCTCATGTACGTCACTGACAGCGTGGGAGAATTCTCACGCTGAAGCGCTGAGTGCAGGAGAATTCTTCCACGCTGTCAGTGACGTACATGAGGTGAGCTGAGTTCATTGGACATGACCTCGGCTCATCTGGATGCCGTCACAGCGAGACACTGAGGAGCGCAAGCATGCCTGTGCTTCTCAGTGTCTGCGGGATGACAGGCTGGATGGCAGCGTTCTGCTGCGGTCCAGCCTGTCATCTCGATGTAGCAGAGCTGAAGCTGTCTGGGAACCATGGAAAGGTAAGGATGAGGTTGCTTTATTATTTTACTTTTATTGCAGGAGATCGTTGGCTTCAGCTGGAATGGGCGTGACGGTAAGTATGGTTTAATTTAGAACAATAAAGAATTGTGTGTTTATTTCAATTAAAGGACTTTTTTCTGGGTGTTGTGTTTTTTTTAAATACTTTACTAGAAATTCATAGTGGTCATGTCTAATATTGGTGTGACCCCATGAATTTTGGGCTTAGGGCCAGCTGATAATGCCAAGCTGGCCCTAACCCCTTTATTACCCAGTGAGCCACCGCACCAGGGCCCTGGATGAGTTGGGTACAGCGCCAGAAGATGGCGCTTCTATAAACGCGCCATTTTCCGGGGTGGCTGGGGACTGCAATTTGCAGCTGGGGGGACCCAGAAAGCTTGGGCCTCCCTGCACTGCAGATTCCAGCCCCCAGCTGCCTAGTTGTACCTGGCTGGACACAAAAATAGGGCGAAGCCCCACGTATTTTTTTTTTTAATTATTTCATGAAATTCATGAAATAATTAAGAAAAAAAGGGCTTCCCTATATTGTTGTGTCCGGCCAGGTACAAATAGGCAGCTGGTGGTTGGGGGCAGCCCGTTCCTGCCTGCTGTACCTGGCTGGACACAAATATAGTGCGAAGCCCCACGTCAATTTTTTTTTAAATTATTTCATGAAACTAGATGGTGGCCCGATTCTAACGCATCGGGTATTCTAGAATATGTATGCGGCAGACCCGGCGCAATCAGCAGAGCGGTGTTTAAATTTGGCGCCAAAATCGCTGACTGGTCGCGGCCAGCAACCGCGACCAATCAGCAAAGCGGTGTTGAAATTTGGCGACTATATCACTGATTGGTCACGGCCGGCGGTCGCGACTAATCAGCAGAGCGGGGTTTAAATTTTGCGCCAATAATGCTGATAGGTTGTGGTCGCGACCAATCAGCAAAGCGGTGTTTAAATTTGGCGCCAATAATGGTGATTGGTCACGACCTCGACCATTCAGCAGAGCGGTGTTTAAATTTGGCGGCAACAATGTTGATTAGTCACGGCCGGCGGTCGCGACTAATCAGCAGAGCGGGGTTTAAATTTTGCGCCAATAATGCTGATAGGTTGTGGTCGCGACCAATCAGCAAAGCGGTGTTTAAATTTGGCGCCAATAATGGTGATTGGTCACGATCTCGACCATTCAGCAGAGCGGTGTTTAAATTTGGCGGCAACAATGTTGATTAGTCGTGGCCGGCGGTCACGACCAATCAGCAGAGCGGGGTTTAAATTTGGCGCCAATATTGCTGATTGGTCGAAATCGCCGGCCGCGACCAATCAGCAGAGTGGTGTTTAAATTTGGCGTCAAAATCGCTGATTGGTCGCGGAAGGCAACTGTGACCAATCAGCAGAGCGGGGTTTAAATTTGGCGCCAATACTGCTGATTGGTCGCGGCCGGCAACCGTGACCAATCAGCCGAGCAGGGTTTAAATTTGGCGCCAATACTACTGATTGGTCGCGGACGGCGACCGCGATCAATCAGCAGAGCGGTGTTTAAATTTGGCGCCAATAATGCTGATTAGTCGCGGCCGACATCCGCGACCAATTAGCAGAGCGGGGTTTAAATTTGGCGCCAATCTCGCTGATTGGTCGCGGCTGGAGTCCGCGACCAATCAGCAGAGCGTTGTTTAAATTTGGCGCCAATCTCACTGATTGGACGCGTCTGGCGTCCGCGACCAATCAGCAGAGCATTGTTTAAATTTGGCGCCAAGCTCGCTGATTGGTCGCGACCGCTATTTAAATGTGGCGCCCAAATCGGTGATTGGTCGCGGGCAGCGTCCGCGACCAATCAGCAGAGCGGTGTTTAACTTTAGCGCCAAGATCACTGATTGGTCGCGTGCAGAGAGCGCGACCAATCAGCTAATCGTATTGGTGAGGACCGGGGAGCGCCGCTGCCTGGTCGGATACTTCCGTTGCGAGAAGCCGGGAGATGAGCGATTGCTCGCAGCAGAAGTATCCCGACCCGCAGCGCCGCTCCCCGGTCCTCCCTTGACACCCTAGCCGCTGATGTCCCCACAGTATCCGCATGGTGTTACAAAGATCCGGACATTTGTGTTAAAAATCGCTGATTGGTCGCGGGCAGCGCTCGCGACCAATCACCGATTTGGGCGCCAAATTTAAATGTCGGCCGCAACCAATCACCAATCTTGGCTCCACAATTAAACACCGCTGTGCTGATTGGTCGCCAACGCTGGGCGACCAATCACCGATTTTGGCGCCACATTTAAATAGCGTCCGCGACCAATCAGTACAGCGGTGTTTAAATGTGGAGCCAAGATGGGTGATTGGTCGCGGAGGATATTTAAATTTGGCGCCCAAATCGGTGATTGGTCGTGGCTGATATTTAAATTTGGCGCCCAAATCGGTGATTGGTCGCGGGCAGCGCCAGCGACCAATCAGCGATTTTTAACACAAATGTCCGGACCTTTGTAACACCATGCGGATACTGTGGGGACATCAGCGGCTAGGGTGTGAAGGGAGGACCGGGGAGCGGCGCTGCGGGTCGGGATACTTCTGCTGCGAGCGCCCGCTCATGTCCCGGGTTCTCGCAGCGGAAGTATCCGCACAGGCAGCGCCGCTGACATCCATGCGGCTAGGGTGTGAAGGGAGGACCGGGGAGCGGCGCTGACATCCAATTGGTCGCGGCCGCTATTTAAATGTGCGGCACAAATCGGTGATTGGTCGCCGTCTTGACCGCGACCAATCACTGATCTTGCTGCCAAAGTTAAACACTACTGTGCTGATTGGTCGCGGACGCTGCCCGCGACCAATCACAGATTTGTGCGCCAAATTTAAATATCGGCCGCGACCAATCACCGATCTTGGATCCACATTTAAACAACGCTGTGCTGATTGGTCGCGGCCGATATTTAAATGTGGCGCCCAAATCGGTGATTGGTCGCGGTCTTGGCGCGCGACCAATCACTGATCTTGCCGCCAAAGTTAAACACTACCGTGCTGATTTGTCGCGGACGCTGCCCGCGACCAATCACCGATTTGTGCGCCAAATTTAAATATCAGCCTCATGCACGTCACTGACAGCGTGGGAAAATTCTCCTGCACTCAGCGCTTCAGCGTGAGAATTCTCCCACGCTGTCAGTGACGTACATGAGGTGAGCTGAGTTCATTGGACATGAGCTCACCTCATGCACGTCACTGACAGCGTGGGAAAATTCTCACGCTGAAGCGCTGAGTGCAGGAGAATTTTCCCACGCTGTCAGTGACGTGCATGAGGTGAGCTGAGTTCATTGGACATGACCACGGCTCATCTTTATGCCGTCACAGCCAGACACTGAGGAGCACAAGCATGCCTGCGCTTCTCAGTGTCTGCAGGATGACAGGCTGGATGGCAGCGTTCTGCTGCGGTCCAGCCTGTCATCTCAATGTAGCAGAGCTGAAGCTGTCTGGGAACCATGGAAAGGTAAGGATGAGGTTGCTTTATTATTTTTCTTTTATTGCAGGAGATCGTTGGCTTCAGCTGGAATGGGCGTGACGGTAAGTATAGTTTAATTTAGAACAATAAAGAATTGTGTGTTTATTTCAATTAAAGGACTTTATTCTGGGTGTTTGTGTTTTTTTTTTTGCTTTTTTTTACTTTGACTATGGGGTTAGTAATGGGGGCGTCTTATAGACGCCTCTCCATTACTAACCTGGGCTTGATGTCAGCTGGCATTATAAGCTGACATCAACCCCAGCCCTATTACCCCCTGCCACCGCACCAGGGCAGCGTGGAAGAGCGAGGCTAAGTGCCAGAATTGGCGCATCCTATGGATGCGCCATTTCTGGGGTGGCTGACGGTTGGTGTTTCTAGCCTGGGAGGGGGCCAATATTCATGGTACCCTTCCTGGGCTATTAATATCAGCCCCCAGCTGTCTGCCTAGCCTTTGCTAGCTATTAAAATAGGGGGGACCCCACGTCATTTTTTTTGGGGGGTCCCCCATTTTAATAGCTAGTAAAGGCTAGGTATTCAGCTGGGGGCTGATATTAGTAGCCTGGGAAGCTCCATGAGTATTACCCCCTTCCCAGGCTTCAAACATCTGCCCCAGCCGTCTGCTTAACCTCCGCTAGAGACTAAAATTACGGGGACCCCCACGCCAATTTTTTTTTAATAAATCCTTTATTTTAACACTAAATGACAAGTACAGTAATCAACACTGTCACTGTACTTCATATATATGTGACTGACATGTTTCTATCTATCTAATCTATGTGTGATTCTCTATTCTTTCTGTTCTAAATTGTCGGGTACAGATGCCGAATTGCCGGCCGGCTTTTTTAAAGAGACGGTGCATGAAAACACTAATATTTTTTTAAATAAATCCTTTACACTAAATGACAAGTACAGTAAGCAACACTGTCACTGTACTTCATATATATGTGACTAACATGTTTCTATCTATCTAATCTATGTGTGATGCTCTATTCTTTCTGTTATAAATTGTCGGTACCGCTGCTGAATTGCCGGCCGGCTTTTTTAAAGAGATGGTGCATGAAAACACTATTATTTTTTTAAATAAATCCTTTACACTAAATGACAAGTACAGTAAGCAACACTGTCACTGTGCTTCTTATATGTGTGACTGACATGTTTCTATCTATCTAATCTATGTGTGAGGCTCTATTCCTTCTTGTCTAAATTGTCGGGTACCGGTGTATGCCGCTGCTGAATTGCCGGCCGGCTTTTTTAAAGAGAGCGTCTTCTGAGCAGTTTGTCAGCTTTTGGACACCTTTGAAGGTGTTTTCTATGTGTTTCTATGTGTTTTTGTTTGCCTGCCATTGGTTTTAACGGTGTTCTAAGGTGTTCGACGAACAGTTCGACGAACAGTTCCTCGAACATCCCGGTGTTCGACGAACCGAACCGAACCCGAACACTACGGGGGTGGCTCAACACTAGTAATCACATACAAGAAGAAGCAAATATTCATAAATAATATTCATATATTATATACAGGCTTAGAAACCATCCATATTACGCTCATATGAAATTGTCACTGGGAAATAAGGGTCTCCGGCTTCTGAATACATTTACATTAGGATATCTCCATTTAGATGACATAACAGGATTATACGCACCATGGGAACAATCAATATTCTCAATGACATCGTAGAAAACTGATTCCTACAAAAAGTCAACTCTAGGCAATTAGCAGAGAATTAATGGGAGGGGAAAATCTGGTTTCTTTGTATGACTTTAAAAAACGTTAATCCTAGACTGCAAATTAAGCTGGATTGCATTTCAAAGTCCAACAATAGTAGAGGGAGTGAAATAAAAGTAAGGAATGGTCACAGCACTTTCATGTGTCAAATCTCTTCTGGTTTTGACCTCATTCAAACAAAGAGGCCGCCTGCGATCATATGTGCGTGATGTGAGCCGGTGACTTTGATGTCAGGAAAAGGGTATTATTGTACGTGAGCAGCAGGCATAAAGACTTTTTAATGTGGGCGGCCATCTAAGGAACTATATGCATTTCAGTACTATCTAGTATGCTACATGTGTGCCTTAGGGCTCATTCGGACATCCGACTTTCACGTTTGACTGCTATTCGTGTTCTTCACCATTCACATGTCCATGATTTTTCTCAGACCTGCGAAAAATCGCAGAGACATGTCCGATTTTGATCCAAGGGTCGGATCAAAATCGGCAATGCAAGTCAAAGGGTCAGTGAAAGAAATCAGACCGCACTCAAGACTGTCAAAAAGGAAAAGGTGAAGAAACTCTTTTTTTATTTCTCTACAAGCAAGAAAAATGGATGACATTCAGACCACACTCTGATCAAAGTCTGATCAGACTAATCAGTCAGTTTTTCTTCTATGTGGAAAAATCGGACTTGTGAATGAGCCCTTACATGGCAGACACTAAATGGCATCTCCAAGATCTTGTCCCAATATGTAGTAGGTGTAATAATAATATTAGCAGATACCTCCAATTAGAAATGTAGTATAGTTCTTCTGATTCTCTATGTCTCTTTCCTCGTGTGCAGGCATTTCAGGACCTTGGGTATCCATGGTTACGACCACTTATCTAGTGACAAAGCACATGAGCATGATTGTCATTGATCTCTATAAACATTTTACATGAATAGATATAATACTGCATTGAAACCTAAAAGATTTCACCCCTAAATATGTCAGAAAAGCCAGATTGATAATAATTGAAAAATATCTGGAATGCATCATTTAAAAAATAGTAAAATTATATTCAATTATCCCAATATTTGATTAAATAGTGTTTCCATATAATAAATATTAATTTGTGAGTTTGTTGCTGTTAATACATAGGACAATAACTGCAGAAACGGCCGAGCCTCATGGCACTCGTGATATGCTCCTATTTTTGTAAATGGTCAAAGCGCCATCTTGTGGCTCTTACCAGTATTTTAAATTTAAATTTCATATGAAATCTGGTAACTTCATAGCAAAAAGAAATGGCATAATTTTTCACATATGTTAGGCTATGTTTGCATGCAGCATTTTTTTATGCAAATAAGAAGAAGCGTTTTGCAGAAGGAGCAAAGGCAATGAGATTTCAGAAGTCTCATGCAAACACATGGATTTTTTTTTTCCTGACAATTTGAGAACTGCAACGTTTTTGAAATTTGCAGCATGACAATTTTTGCAGCGTGTTTGGTGAATAAAACTAATTTTAATAAACATGTACCGTAGACAAAGCGCACATGTCATTCACACCCAAAAATGCTGCAAAAAATGCAGCAAAATCGCTTGATCCATGAGTAAGGACTGAGATTGAGTCTGAAACATATAGGAAAAGCTTTCACATTATTATTTTTTTCTATAGTACTGAGAATGTTCTGTTTTTATTCAATTCTACTAATAAAAAAAATTTTGCAGGCAAAAAGGCTGCAAAAACGCTGTGTGTGAACATAACTTTACCCTCTCACTTATTTAGCATTCATTGCACCCCTAAAATAATGAGAACAGTACAAGTACCAGTGGGTGAAGAACCATAATAATATGCTATAGTTATTTCTCAATGATGTGTAAAAAGCTGGATCAAGTTAATCATACTTATGAATACTTAATTTCTGCAGTATTTATAAACTCAAAAAAGCATAATGTATGGCATAACATAATAATATCAACAGTTACATAGCTTGTAGTTTTCTATAGCTCTTTATATGTCATTCCCAGGCTATGTTCACACTAGAATTTTGAGGGTTTTTTTTAGTGAATCCTCTCCAAAAACCTCTATTAAAAACTGCATCAAAAACTCTTGGAAAACTCTTCCAATTCAATTCTTTGGGAAATCCATTTTGCTGCTCATATGAGGATTTTTTGAGCTTTTTCCTGAAGATGTTTTGAAACACCTGGTAGAAAAAAGAAAGGGTACAATGTGTGCACAGTTATTAGGCAATTTGCATTTCGATGATTCATTTTATTATTGAACAACTGCAGTGCTGTAGTTGTTCAATAATAAACAATCGAAAAGGTCTGGAAAAAAAAATGCAGCATGCTGCGATTGCATGCGAAATTCCGATCTCGCGCAACCATACAAGTCTATGGGTGTATGTGAAACATCACACTGCACTCGGATGTCACCCGAGTGCAGTTCGATTCCCACGGACGCCAGTAATGGAAGAGTTTGAGCCAAGTGTCATTAGCATATCGCATCTGATGCTTTTGCATAAAAGTGAGGTTTTGTCTTTCTTAGGACGATATTTGTGTGTGCAGAATTATTGGACAGCTATTAATGTGCAGAATTATTATGCAATGAAAGGAACAACATACATTTTCCCATCTCAATTGTTTATTTTCATCTGTTAGGGCTCGCTCGTATAATAACATCGCATTAAACTCTAACCAATGTTATTAAATGAGTAAGTGCTCATCTGCGAGGTTTTTTTAGCTCTAATCGGACTGAGCAAAGATCACAGCATGCTGCAAGTGGATGCGAGAATAGGATTGCACTCGCCAATGAAAGTCAATGGGTGCGAGAAAAAAATCACACGGCACACGGACCATGGGTGTGCTGCCATCTCAAAGGAAACCTGACATTTCATTTGCTAAGTACAGTAAATTCACAGCAAGAACTGTCAGAATAGAATAGATAGATGTCATGTAGATATTTAATGTCACAAGCCCCCTACATATAAGTTTTTGCGGCACCACCTGTGCTATAACAATTAATTCACTTTCAGAATGAATGCTCCCAGATCAACGGTGGTGCATAACCAAGTAAATAATCACTGAGTTGAAGGAAAAAGTAAAGGTAGCACTCACCGATATATCTGCAAATATCCTTTATTTCTGCCAGCAATGCATGCTGGCCAGCGGCATAGAACAGAGACCCCGAAGGGTGTGCGGGGGAGTAGGACTGAGGACGACAGCCGTTTCGCTGCCTTCCGGCGCTTCAACAGGTCCCAGGTGTGGTAAGCACCCTTCCCTTTTAACAGGTAGCATATTACAAACACACATACAGATAATAAAGTGCATTAAAATCAATGCCATACAATTTGCGGTATAAACCGGCGGTAATACTCAAGGATGCCAAGGAACGCCCTCATCTGTCATGTACTTGATGTTTTAGGCCAGTTTTTAATGGCCTCAACTTTATTGATTTGGGGCTTGATAACTCCTCAGCCAATCACATACCCCAAATATCGGGCTTCCTCTAGCCCTATCGCACATTTTTGGGGGTTTGCCGTTAACCCCGTGGCTCTGAGAGAATCCAGCACCGCTTGTACCTGGGATAGGTGCGTATGTCAATCGGTGCTAAAGATGATGATATCATCTAGATACGCAGACTCTTACTCCTGATGGGGCTTGAGCACTATATCCATGAGCCTCTGGAATGTAGCCAGGGCCCCATGTAAGTCAAAAGGTAAGACCACATAGTGATACAGACCCTCCGCAGTTATAAAGACGGTCTTTTCCTTCGCCGATTTCGTGAGAGGTACCTGCCAGTAACCCTTGGTGAGATCGAGCGTGCTAAAGTACTGAGCCTGCCCCAGTCTCTCAATCAGCTCATCCACCCTGGGCATTGGATAAAGATCCAACTTCGGTCTGCAGAGGGCCTAAAAATTGCCCAAATCGATGGGAACAGTGCTCAAATGACATGGGGACAGCATGGGGAAGACCCCTGGAAGCATTTCTGACTCCCTGGTCACTTCTGTCAACAACATTGTCAGAGGTATTACGCCACTTTTACGGACTCACAATAAAACATACCAAAATGAAAACAAAATGGATTTTCCTGGGAAATATGTTAAGGAACATCCTTTCCAGGGTAATGACTTGTATATAAAGCAAAATAAATAACCAAAAACAAAAATGCTCCTCCACACCTTGTGCTATGTTCACAAGTAGCGTTTTTGATGCGTTTTTTGCATTGCTTTCAACCATGATAAATGCATTGACCAGGAAATGTCATTTCAACATTTTACAACCTTATCTGGCCATGTGGTGTGTGTGATATCATCAGACACGTCGTGTTTCATTTATGAAGGAGGGACTCTGAAAGTCACAAAGCCTATTTTTATAGGGCCATCAGGCGGCCTTTACTATTATTAAAGGGCCAGCAGTCGGCTCTCTAAGAATAGTGAGGGCCATCAGCCGCATATGTTTTATTGTTCCCATTACTAAAGAGTGGGTCTCCAATACCGTTATTGCGTATGCAGTGAGTGGCAGGGCTGCCCAAAATTTGGACGCACGCCAATACCACTTTGAAAATTTGGATGCACCCCAATGTTCCCATTATTAGGAAGTGGGTCTCCCATTGTGTTTGCCTATGCAGTGAATGCAAGGGTTTGTAAAAATTGGCAGGCATTCCAATGCCTCTTGGAAGAGACGTGGAGGAGGGCCTCATAAAAAAAATTTCCCATTATTAGGAAGTGGGTCTCCCATTGTGTTTGCCTATGCAGTGAATGCAAGGGTTGCCAAAAATTTGGAGGCACTTCAATGTCCCTTGGAAGAAAGGTAGAGGGCCTCCTGAAAAAATGTTCCCATTATTAGGAAGTGGGTCTCCCATAGTGTTGACCTATGCAGTGAATGCAAGGGTTGCCAAAAATTTGGAGGCACTCCAATGCCCCTTGGAAGAGACATGGAGGTCAGAGGGCCTCCTGAAAACAATGTTCCCATTATTAGGAAGTGGGTCTCCCATGGTGCTGGCCTATGCAGTGAATACAAGGGTTGCCAAAAATTTGGAGGCACTCCAATGCCCCTTGGGAGAAACATGGAGGTCAGAGGGCCTCCTGAAAACAATGTTCCCATTATTAGGAAGTGGGTCTCCCATTGTGTTTGCCTATGCAGTGAATGCAAGGGTTGCCAAAAATTTGGAGGCACTCCAATGCACCTTTGAAGAGACGTAGAGGGCCTCATGAAAAAATGTTCCCATTGTTAGGAAGTGGGTCTCCAAGAGTGCTGGCCTATGCAGTGAATACAAGGGTTGCCAAAAATTAGGAGGAACTCCAATGCCCCTTGGAAGAGACTTGGAGGTCCCAGGGCCTCCTGAAAACAATGTTCCCATTATTAGGAAGTGGGTCTCCCATTGTGTTTGCCTATGCAGTGAATGCAAGGGTTGCCAAATAATTGGAGGCACTTCAATGCCCCTTGGAAGAGACGTAGAGGACCTCCTGAAAAAATGTTCCCATTATTAGGAAGTGGGTCTCCCAAAGTGTTGACCTATGCAGTGAATGCAAGGGTTGCCAAAAATTTGGAGGCACTCCAATGCCCCTTGGAAGAGACGTAGAGGGCCTCATGAAAAAATGTTCCCATTGTTAGGAAGTGGGTCTCCCAGAGTGTTGGCCTATGCAGTGAATGCAAGGGTTGCCAAAAATTTGGAGACACTCCAATGCCCCTTGGAAGAGACATGGAGGTCTGAGGGCCTCCTCAAAACAATGTTCCCATTATTAGGAAGTGGGTCTCCCATTGTGTTTGCCTATGCAGTGAATGCAAGGGTTGCCAAAAATTTGGAGGCACTTCAATTCCCCTTGGAAGAGAGGTAGAGGGCCTCATGAAAAAATGTTCCCATTAATAGGAAGTGGGTCTCCCATAGTGCTGGCCTATGCAGTGAATGCAAGGGTTGCCAAAAATTTGGAGGCACTCCAATGCCCCTTGGAAGAGACGTGGAGGTCAGAGGGCCTCCTCAAAACAATGTTCCCATTATTAGGAAGAGCGTCTCCTATTGTGTTTGCCTATGCAGTGAATGCAAGAGTTGCCCAATATTTGGAGGCACTTCAATGCCCCTTGGAAGAGAGGTAGAGGGCCTCATGAAAAAATGTTCACATTAATAGGAAGTGGGTCTCCCATAGTGCTGGCCTATGCAGTGAATGCAAGGGTTGCCAAAAATTTGGAGGCACTCCAATGCCCCTTGGAAGAGACGTGGAGATCAGAGGGCCTCCTGAAAACAATGTTCCCATTATTAGGAAGAGGGTCTCCTATTGTGTATGCCTATGCAGTAAATGCAAGGGCTGCCAAAAATTTGGAGGCACTACAATGCCCCTTGGAAGAGACGTGGAGGAGGGCCTAATAAAAAAATGTTCCCAATAGAAAGGAGCGGGCCTCCTATATTTGTAATGCCCATGCAATAAGTGTATGGGCTAACAAACATTTACCCCTGGGGGGTATACATGAACATACTGTATAAAAATTTTTTTTTACGTGCATCATAAACACCCTTTAAAAAAATTATGTGGGTGTTGCATCACGGACCACGGTCACCCTGGTGATATGGTGGTGGAGGATGAGGAGAAGGAGGAGGACAGGAGCAAATAGCAAAAATCAGGAAGCGTATACCCATGTCTGGGTGTGAAAAGGTGCATGGGAATACACCTCCCAAGAAAAGACACTGGATTTGAGTTTATGTTACGCTGCTATCATTCGGTGGTGTTGAGAAGTCTGGCCCAATCCAGCCCTTGTTCATTTTTAGAAGAGTCAGCCTGTCAGCATTTTCAGTTGACACGCGGATGCGCTTATCAGTTATAATTCCACCAGCGGCACTAAAAACCCACTCTGATAAAACGCTGGCAGCAGGGCAGGCCAGGACCTCCAAGGCATAGAGAGCCAGTTCATTCCACGTATCCAGCTTGGATACCCAATAATTATAAGGCACAGGGGAATCACGGAGGACGTTGGTACGGTCGGAAGGTACTCCCTCAGCATCTTCCCAAACTTTGCACTCCTTGTGAGACTACCCCGCGCCTCAGGTCTTGTGCGATGGGAGGGGCTGAGAAAATTCTCCCAGAACTTTGACAGCCTCTGCTGTACTCCTTGGTTGTCCAACGAAGTGTGCCCTCTGCCGCCAGCGTTTTCAGATGGGAATTTTTTTAATAGTTCCGCAACAAGGGCCTTCTGGTACAGCCCCATTTTTGTAGACCGGTCCGCCTCAGGAATAAGAGATATAAAGTTCTACTTGTAGCATGGGTCTAGAATTGTCACGAACCAGTAATGACTGTCACCCAAAATTTTGAGAACGCGAGGGTCATGGGAAAGGCAGCGTAACATAAACTCAGCCATGTGTGGCAGACTACTAACAGCCAAGACTTTCATGTCCTCACCAAGAGGATGACTGACCATGCTCTCCTCCTCCTCCTCCTCCTCCTCCTCTCTGTCCTCTGGCCATCCACGCTGAACAGGTGGTATGACAGCTGTGCAGGTAGTACTGTCTATAGCGCATGAAACTAGATCCTGTTCTTCCTCCTCCTCCTCCCCTTCCTCATTGTCACCCAATCCCCGTTAGGATGAGATGAGGCTGGGCTGTGTGTAATCACCCTGTATGGTTCCTTGCTCCATCTCATCGTGCTCCGCCTGCAATGCATCCTCTCTGATTGTGAGCAGAGAGCATTTCAGAAGACAGAGAAGTGGGATGGTGACGCTAATTATGGCGTCATCGCCACTCACCATCTTGGTACATATGTCTGACATCCATGTCCACTCTTGAGGTCTTATGTGTGGAGTCTGAACTGAATACCGACGGCCTTGTTGATGCTGGTACTCAACAACTGCCCTCTTCTGCTCACAAATTCTTCTGCATCACAAACCAGTCGGTGAGCCAGAAGCAGCAAATGCTGCTGAAACACGGAAAGGGTGGCGGAAGCTGTAAGTGACTTTCTAAAATGGGCACACAGGCGGCGTACTTTAACAAGCAGATCCGGCAGCTCCGGGTAGGATTTGAGAAACCGCTGAACCACGAGGTTAAGCACATGGGCCAGGCATGGTACGTGTGTGAGCTCGCCTTGCCTCAGAGCCAACACCAGGTTCCGGCCATTGTCACACACGACCATGCCTGGCTGTAGGTTCAGCGGTGTGAGCCACAGATCTGCCTGCTCTTTCAGAGCTGTCCACAGCTCTTCAGCATTGTGTGGTTTGTCACCTAAGCATATTAGCTTCAGCACAGCCTGTTATCACTTGGCCGAGGCAGTGCTGCAGTGCTTTCAGCTTGTGACTGATGTGGTCATTTTGTATATGGAGGCTGAAGAGGAGGAGAAGGCTGAGGAGGATGAGGTGCAGGTGCTGTAAACCGTGGGCGCAACCCTGATTCACCTAGGGCCCGCAATCCTTGGCGCTGGGAGAACGTGTTCCGTCCCAAAGTCCAACTGGGTCCCGGCTTCCACTATGTTAACCCAGTGTGCCGTCAGCGAGATGTACCATCCCTGCCCACAAGCACTTGTCCACGTGTCCGTGGTTAGATGGACTTTCCCGGTAACAGCGTTGTTGAGGGCACGGCTAATGTTTTGGGACACGTGCATGTGTAATGCGGGGACGGCACACTGGGAGAAATAGTGGCAGCTGGGAACCGAGTACCGAGGGACAGCCGCCGCCATCAGGTTGCGGAATGCTTCCATCTCCACGAGCCTAAAAGGCAACATTTTGAGCGCAAGCAGTCGTGAAATGTGAGAATTTAGTAGTGTGGCCTGTGGGGCGTTGGCTGCGTATTTGCGCTTGCATTCCAAGGACTGCGGTATGGACAACTGAACACTGCGCTGGGACGTGGATGTGGACGTGCTTCCTGATGCTGCTACTTGAGAGTGTGCAACGACAGGTGCAGGGCAGGAGGCATCTTCGCATGCACCATGGACAGGGGATTGGATTGCATGCACAACAGCAGAAGAAGCAATGGTGCCACCCGCAGATACTGTTCCTGGACCCTGGGGTTCGGCCCACAAAGTCGGTGCTTTGCTGTCATGTGCCTGATCATGCTGGTGGTGGTCAGACTGGTAGTTTTGCCACCCCTGCAGATGCTGGCCTGGCAGGTGGTGCAAATTGCCTTTTTGGGGTTATCGGCAGAGTCTTTAAAAAACAACCAGACTTGGGAAGACCTAACAGTTGTACTGGCAACTTCCTTTGTGTTGGTGTTATGGGGAACGGTTGCCTGCCTTCTGTCTGCGGCCACCATACTGCTTCTTCCTGACTGTTGGGGTGCTCTGCCTCCCTCCCCCTGTGTGCTGCTGTCCTCGCTCTGCGTGTCCTCCTGCCAGGTTGGGTCAGTTACTATATCATCCACCACCTCATCTTCCACTTCCGCACCCTGGTCCTCCTCCTGACTTTCTGGCAATTGTGTCTCATCATCGTCCACCTCTTGTGACACTTTCCCACCGTCGCCTTCGTGTGACTGTGGCTGCTCAAATATTTGGGCATCGCTACATGCGATCTCCTCTTGCCCCGCTTCAAGTGGACCTGGAGAGAGGCCCGAATCTATAACTGGAAAAGTGAACAGCTCGTCAGAGTGTCCAAATGTGGGACCAGCTGTCTCCAGGCACTCGGCATGGTGGGAGGAAGGAGGATCAGGGTGAGGAATATGCAGTCCAGACTCACGGCTACTGAGACTTGACCATGTGGAAGACAGGGTGGTGGTGGTGGTGGCTAAGTGACTGGAAGCATTATCTGCTATCCAACCAACACCCTTTTGACACTGCTCTGGGTTCAATAGTGGTGTGCTGCGGTCCTCTAGGAATTGGGACAGGTAGGTCCGGCGAGAAGATGTGGGTGTTTGTTGTGGCACAATTTCAGCTTGCCCACGACCTTGTCCTCGGCCTTTGCATGCACCATCACCATCACGTCCAGTTCCCCGTCCCTTGCCACGTGCCTTGCCCATTTTAAATGGAGGACAATATCTTCCACGCTCAATATAAATGACTGAATTTGGAGCGAACTTGGCCTGAAGGTAACTATTTTGAACAGCAAACTGGTGACAATTGCTTCACTGACACACTGAAATACATTTTAAATGGAAGCCAGAAATGTCAGTATTTTCTGAAAACATATATGTGATCCGTGTGATAGAGAAACCACAGTTTTAAATACCTGGCCTGTAGGTAACTATTTTGAACAGCAAACTGGTGTCAATTGCTTCACTGACACACTGAAACAAATTTTTAATGGAGGCCAGAAATGGCAGTGTTTTCTGAAAACGTATATGTGATCCGTGTGATGGAGAAAACACAGTTTTAAATACCAGACCTGTAGATAACTATTTTGAACAGTAAACCGGTGTCAAAAACTTTGCTGACATAGTGAAAAAAAATTTGAATGGAGGCCAAAAATGGCAGTATTTTCTGAAAACTTATATGTGATCCGTGTGACGGAGAAAACACAGTTTTAAATACCTGGCCTGTGGGTAACTAATTTGAACAGCAAACTGGTGTCAATTGCTACGCTGTCACACTGAAACAAATTTTTAATGGAGGCCAGATGTAACATTCCTGGCGGCGTGCTTGCATGGTGTACCACCTCCCACCATGCAAGACCGCGATCTTACCTGATTCAGTTCCTGCTGTGTCCATGTCTCTTGTCTGATTGCTTAGGGCGTCGGTGCGGCTTTCTGGTTGTTTCTTATAGCTACTGTGTGCACAGTCCTAATGCATCCCCAGCCTATTGCTGAGAGTCACTGGATACTTAAACCCCCTCCACCCAGTAGGAGATGCCTGAGCACCACCTTCACTCAGTTTGTCTTTGCAACTGAGTTGCCAGGTCCTGTCCCGTATCTAGTCTGTTCTGCCACCCTGGGGCTGAGTACCCAGGGCCGCTACATGTACTTGTGACTTCTAGTCAGTTTCTGACACCCTGGGGGCTGAGTTCCCAGGCTCGTTCCTGTATCTTGTTCCTGGTTCAGATTCTGTCTGAACAGTGTCCTAGTCCGTTACCTGTTTGTCTCTATGTCTGTACCTTTCCCTTTTCCTGCAGTATCTGAACCTACACCTAACTCCAACTCGTTGTCTCTGTACTTCTGTTTGTGGGTTTTGTGTCCACTCACTACTTCATTGCAAGTACTTTGTGTGTATCTGGTTCTGCTTGTTCTGTTTCCCTGCTTCTGTATCTAACTCCTGTGTTCCAGCTATCTTCTTGTGTTCTCCAGTCTGTTCCATGTGAACAGAGCCCTGTCCTGTCTACCGCACCTGCGGGTTTTGCTCTGCTTTGCTTGTTCACTGCATCTGCGGGTTTTGCTCTGTTTTGATTGTCTACCGCACCTGCGGTTTTGCTCTGCTTTGCTTGTTCATCGCATCTGCGGGTTTTGCTCTGCTTTGCTTGTCTACAGCACATGCGGTTTGCTCTGCTTTGCTTGTTCACCACATCTGTGGGTTTTGCTCTGCTTTGCTTGTCTACCGCATCTGCGGGTTTTGCTCTGCTTTGCTGGTTCACCGCATCTGCGGTTTTGCTCTGCTTTGCTTGTTCACCACATCTGCGGGTTTTGCTCTGCTTTGCTTGTTCACCGCATCTGCAGTTTTGCTCTGCTTTGCTTGTTCACCGCATCTGCGGGTTTTGCTCTGCTTTGCTTGTTCACAGCATCTGCGGTCTTGCTCTGCTTTGCTTGTTCACTGCATCTGCGGGTTTTGCTCTGCTTTGCTTGTCTACCGCATCTGCGGGTTTTGCTCTGCTTTGCTTGTTCACCACATCTTCGGTTTTGCTCTGCTTTGCTTGTTCACTGCATCTGCGGGTTTTGCTCTGCTCTGCTTGTCTACCGCACCTGCGGCTCCGTTCCTGTATCCCAGTCTGTACTGGTCCCTATCCTGCCTGCGTTTCTTCCTGCCAGTACCCGCCTCTCTGCATGTCAGCCGTGCCTGCCTGTGCCCACCTGTCTGCACGCCAGCCATGCCTGCCAGTGCCCACCTGTCTGCATACCAGCTGTGCCTGTCAATATCCACCTGTCTGCATACCAGCCGTGTTTGCCGGTACCCACCTGTCTACATGCCAGTCTAACCTGCCTGTTCCTGCATTCCCCAGTGTGGATCAACAGCTGTGACCAGGGTCTGACCTGGAGTAGCACCTGGTCCCTCTGCTCGGTTCCTCTCTGGTTCACGGAGTCGATTGAGCCGCCGTGCGACCTTGGTCGGATCGGGTTGATACTTAGTTACGCCCCTCCAGGCACTCCTCGGTTCATGGTACAGTGGGATCACTAATCACGCTCACGCCAGTCCATCCGGGCGCGAGCGTAACACCAGAAATGGCAGTATTTTCTGAAAACGTATATGTGATCCGTGTGACGGAGAAAACACAGTTTTAAATAGCTGGATTTTTAGCGCCAAACATGCAGGGAGGGGACCCCAGTATCCGCCCAAGCATCTCGCAAGTACTCGGCGAGCTCCAAGCATCTCGAGTACTGAGATGCTCGGGCGATTACCGAGTACTTGTGAGTATGCTCGCTCATCACTAGTAACGATCCGTCTGGTTTCAGGATCAGTACGATGGGGCTAGCCCACTCACTCCATGATTCCTCGATGACGCCTAACTGAAGCATTTGTTTTACCTCAGCTGTGATGGCTTGCCTCCGGGCTTCGGGTACCCGGTATGTTCTCATTCGCACCCGTACCCCAGGTTCGGTCACAATGTCATGTTGGAGAACTGTAGTTCTACCCGATAGCTCTGAGAACACGTTGGTATTCTGCTGCACCAGTGAGCGAGCCTCCCGTCGTTGCTGTTTAGTGAGAGCATCACTTATCCTGACCTCTCCCCAGGACGCATCCCTGGCTGAAGATAGAGAACTCTCTAGCGACATGCCCGGAGTGACGTCTGTAACTAAACACTCTCGATCTTTCCAAGGTTTTAGCAGGTTTACATGATAAGGCTACTCAGGTTTCCTCCTTCCGGGCTGATACACCCAGTAATTTACCTCCCCCACCTTTTCTCAAACTTCATATGGCCCTTGCCACTTGACCATGAGCTTACTCTCGGCTGTGGGTACCAGTACTAACACTTGATCGCCCTTGTTAAAAGACCTGATCGTGGCTCTTTTATTATATGTGCGCCTCTGTGCTGCCTGGGCATCTAACAGATGTTCTTTCACGATGGGCATGACCACCGCCATCCGGTCCTGCATACTAGCCACGTGTTCAATTATACTCCTATGTGGAGTCGGCTCTTGTTCCCACGTCTCTTTGGCTACATCCAACAGACCCCTAGTGTGACTGTCATACAATAACTCAAAGGGAGAGAACCCTGTGGAAGCCTGGGGTACCTCACGGACGGGTAGCAACATGTCCCAATCCCTGATTTTGTCTACCCTATAGAGCAACTCACCGTTGACCACCATGCGTGTGTAAGGTGCCCCAGCGAGGTAGTCGTGGGCGAGCTGTAGCCCCCTCTCGCTATGGCACCCTACAGACAATACGTGTCCTCTCTCTGTAGTGTGGCTGTGTATGTAGTGCTCTTCACTTACTTCACGCCATCCAATCGCGGCTGTCTCCAGGCAATTTTCTTCTGGGACCAGGGCAGCAATGATTTCAGAGGACACAAGGTGTAGTGCCGGCGTCCCTGCCCTCTGCTAGGCAGGGACGCTGTTCCCCTCACCGCTCTGCTCCGTGCCCGGCGTCCCTCTCCCGCTCTGCTGGCAGCGCGCGCTCCTTCCCGGCCACTGTGCTTAGGGCGCGCGCGCGCGCCCTCCCTCCCTCTTAAAGGGGCCGCGCGCGCCGTCCTAAGGAGTCCCCGGCCAATGGCCGGAGGACTTTACCATATATAAGGCACCTCCTCCAAAATGGAGGTGCCCGAGCAATGTTGTTGCACTGTTCACTACTCTGCTTCAGCCCTCAGGTCCCGTTGCCAGTTACCTGCCAGTTACCTGCCAGATTCCTGCCTGATTATCTGCTACCTGCCTGCTAGTCTGAGGTCCGACGGTCTGCCTTGCTACTCCTGTCAGTCTGTCTAAGGACCAGCCTGCCCGCTCACCTGGGAGCGCACACCAGCCACCTGCCTGCTTGCCTGAGGTCCGACGGTCTGCCTTCCTACTCCCGTCAGTCTGTCTATGGACCAGCTTGCCCGCTCACCTGGGAGCGCTCACCTGCTACCTGCCTGCTAGTCTACCTGGAGGCTCCGCCGTCACATGCTGTGACCACCTGCCTGTCCAGTGACTCCTGCTCGCTCACCTGGGAGCGCTCATCTGCTGCCTGTCTGCTAGCCTACCTGGAGGCTCTGCCGTCACGTGCTGTGACCACCCGCCTGTCCAGAGACTTCTGCCCGCTCTCCTGGGAGCGCTCATCTGCCGCCTGTCTGTTGGTCTTCCTGGAGGTTCCGCCGTCACATGCTGTGACCACCCGTTTATCCAGAGACTCTCGCCTGCTCACCTGGGAGCTCAAGTCTACCATCAGCCGCCACAGGTCGTACCAACCCTTTACCCAGAGACTGCCCCGGTCACTTGCCGTGACCACCTGCCCGTTCACCCAGAGACTGCCCCAGTCACTTGCCGTGATCTCCTGCCCGTTCTTCCAGAGACTGTCCCGGTCACTTGCCGTGACCATCTGCCCGTTCACCCAGAGACTGCCCCAGTCACTTGTCGTGATCTCCTGCCCGTTCTTCCAGAGACTGTCCCGGTCACCTGCTGTGACTGCCTGCCTGGTCGCCACCCGCTCCCTTACAAGGACTGCCCCCTTGTATAGTAGCTCAGAGGTTCCGCCTCCCAGACCCGTTACAGTTTGCTCGGGCCATGGAACCCGGTGGCACCCAAGCTCCCTCGCTCTCGGACCTCTGTCATGAACTGTCCCGTCAGAGGTCCCAACAGGAGTCCATCCTGGGTCACCTGCGGAATGTCAATTCTCGCCTGGACACTCTGACTGCCCCACCAGCAACCACCGCCAGTGCCATGACTCGCCACCCGGCAGCTCCGCTGCCCACCAATACCATGGTACCCTACCCCGGACCCCGGCTTTCTGCACCTCCTCGCTTCGGAGGCGACCCCGCCCAGGCTCGGGGCTTCATTAATCAGTGCACCCTGCACTTTGAACTATTGTCCCACCAGTTTAACTCCGACCGGGCCAAAATTGCCTTCATCATGTCCCATCTCACCGGGGAGGCCCTGGCCTGGCTAAATCCTCTATGGGAGAGAGGAGACCCCCTGGTGTCCGACCTGCCTGCCTTCCTCACGGCTTTCCGGAAAGTCTTCGATGAACCCGGACGGAAGACCTCATCCGCATCGTCTCTGCTACGCCTCCGTCAGGGAAGTCTCACCGTGGGCCAATATGCCATACGGTTCCGTACCCTTGCCTCGGAGCTGGCCTGGGATAACGACGCTCTGGTATCCGTCTTCTGGGAGGGTCTGTCCGGCTGTATTAAAGATGAACTTGCCGGTCGGGACGTTCCTACCACTCTCGATGACCTAATAACTCTTGCCACCCGGATTGACCTACGGTTCCAGGAGCGTGCCAAAGAGGTCACCCGTGAGAGGAGGTTTCCACGTCTAGCTCCTACTTTTCAGAAACCCGTCACTCCCTCCGTCTCTCCCCAGGTACACTCTCCTGAGCCTATGCAGGTCGACCAGACCAAGATGGTCAAAACCCGTTAGGACTTACGCCGTGCCGAGGGGAGCTGCTTCTACTGTGGCAGTAAGGAGCACCGGATCCGTGCCTGCCCAGAGAGGTCGGGAAACGCCTGTGTCTAGGTTCGCTCAGAGAGGTCGACCTAGACAAGAATAAATCCTCTCCATCTCTGCTGCTGTCAGTTTCAATCGTCTGCGGGGAGAACCGTTATTTCGAACTAGCCCAACTGGACTCTGGAGCAGCCGGGAATCTTATTTCACAGTCCCTGGTAGAGAAGTACCGCATCCCCACCAAACCTCTGGCTGTACCCTTGTCTGTTGCTGCCGTGGATGGGGGTCTCTTACCACGCCCCATCCAACTCATCACCGAATCCATTACTCTGCAAGTGGGAATGCTGCATTCTGAGAGTATCTCCTTTCATGTTCTGCCTGGACTCTCTCACGCCCTCCTGCTAGGTCTACCTTGGCTCCAGAGACATGCACCCGTGCTTGACTGGCAGACTAGAGAAGTCCTTCGCTGGGGACAGGACTGCCATAAGACCTGTCTGGTTCCCGTCCATCCCGTCCGTCCTTCTCCTACCCCAGCTAATCTACCTGGACTTCCGATTCCTTATTGGTCTTATGCTGATGTCTTTAATAAAAAGGAAGCAGAGACACTACCCCCTCATAGACCATACGACTGCCCTATCGACTTGTTACCCGGTACTACTCCTCCCCGTGGGCGTATTTATCCATTATCCGCTGCTGAGACCCGGTCGATGTCCGAATATATTGAGGAGAATCTGGCCAGGGGATTCATCCGGAAGTCTACCTCCCCGGCGGGAGCAGGCTTCTTCTTCGTAAAAAAGAAGGACGGCTCTCTCCGTCCCTGTATAGACTATAGAGGCCTTAACCAGATCACGGTGAAAAATAAGTACCCCCTTCCGCTCATTCCGGAGTTATTTGATCGTCTGAGAGGGGCTAGAATCTTCACCAAACTGGACCTCCGTGGGGCTTGCAACCTGGTTCGTATCCGTCAGGGGGATGAATGGAAGACGGCATTCAACACCCGGGACGGCCACTATGAATATCTGGTAATGCCCTTTGGCCTCTGTAACGCTCCTGCCGTTTTTCAAGAGTTGGTCAATGACATCTTCCGGGACCTTCTCTACTCCTGCGTAGTGGTGTACCTGGACGACATCTTGGTCTTCTCTCCGGATCTCCAGACTCACCGGAGGGATGTTCGTCAGGTCCTGCTCAGGCTCAGGCAGAACCATCTCTACGCTAAATATGAGAAGTGCCTCTTTGAGCAGACCTCGCTTCCGTTTCTGGTCTACATTATCTCTCAGACCGGCCTACAAATGGATCCTGAGAAACTGTCTGCCATCGAGAAATGGCCCCGACCAGAGGGGTTGAAGGCTATTCAACGGTTCCTGGGCTTCGCCAACTATTACCGCCTCTTCATCCCGCACTTCTCTTCCCGGACTGCCCCAATTTCCGCGCTCACCCGTAAGGGTACTAATCCCAAAGAGTGGCCGCCTGAAGCAGAGGAGGCCTTTCTTTCCCTAAAACAGGCCTTCTCTTCCGCCCCGGTGCTGCATCGCCCAGACGGCAACAAGCAGTTCTTCCTGGAAGTTGACGCCTCCTCCTCTGGAGCCGGAGCGGTACTTACTCAAAAATCATCTTCCGGGAGAATGGTAACTTGTGGCTTCTTCTCCAAACTCTTCTCCTCTTCTGAGCGCAACTATTCCATAGGAGACCGAGAGTTATTGGCCATCAAGCTGGCGTTGGAGGAGTGGCGTTACCTACTCGAGGGGGCTCTTCATCCGGTAATAATTTACACTGACCACAAGAACTTGGCTTACCTCCAGCATGCCCAGAGACTTAACCCGCGCCAAGCCCGGTGGTCCTTGTTTTTTGCTCGCTTTGATTTTGTTCTTCATTTTCGCCCGGCTGACAAAAACGTCAAAGCAGACGCCTTGTCCCGATCCTTTCTGGTGTCCGATCTCGAGGAAGAACCTAAACATATCATCGATCCCGCCAGAGTAATGCAGGTGGCTCCCGTGAGTCTAAATCGTCTCCCTCCCGGTAAGACGTTTGTTTCAGTACCTGATCGGGAGAAGATCCTACACTGGGGCCATTCGTCTAAACTAGCTGGCCACGCCGGTCAGAAAAAGACCCTCCAGCTTATTGCCCGGCACTATTGGTGGCCTACCCTGCACAAGGACATAATAGACTTTGTTTCTGCCTGTGTGTCCTGCGCCCGCAACAAAGTCCCGAGACATCTGCCAGCCGGACGCCTCCTTCCGCTTCCTGTACCTGCTGCCCCCTGGCAGCATATAGCAATGGACTTTATAACAGATCTTCCCATCTCTGCCGGTTGTACGGTCATTTGGGTGGTCGCTGACCGCTTTTCCAAGATGGCTCACTTTATTCCCCTGCCAGGCCTTCCGTCTGCACCCGAGCTGGCTAAAGACTTTATCCGCCACATCTTCCGTCTTCATGGCCTGCCCCTCCACATCGTGTCGGATCGTGGGGTACAGTTCACCTCACGTTTCTGGAGAGCCACTTGTAAACTACTAGACGTCACCCTGGACTTCTCTTCCACTTACCACCCACAGTCCAATGGTCAAGTGGAGCGGATCAATCAGAACCTGACCAGTTACCTCCGGCACTTCGTTAATGCCCACCATTCTGACTGGGTGGATCTCCTACCATGGGCCGAGTTCTCTTATAATAATCACGAGAGCGAATCCTCCTCCAAATCCCCGTTTTTTGTAGTTTTTGGTCAGCATCCTCGGATTCCTTTTCCTGTCTCCACCTCTGTGGACAACCCGGCTGCGGAATCACTCGTTAGCAAATTTTCCTCCATATGGGAGAGTACCCGGTCCGCACTCCTTCTGTCATCCGAGCGTATGAAAAGACACGCTGACAAAAAACGCCTGGATCCTCCACAATTTCATCCAGGAGATAAAGTCTGGCTCTCATCTAAATATGTTCGACTCAAGATACCTTCTTACAAGTTAGGGCCTCGGTTCATCGGTCCTCTGGAGGTCATCAGTCAGATCAACCCGGTGGCCTATAAATTGAAACTCCCGGCCAACTTACGGATCCCTAACTCCTTCCATGTATCTCTCCTCAAACCCGTGGTGCTTAACTCTTTTTCCAAGTCTACAGGTACGCCTCCTGCTCCGGTTTCTGCTGAGGACGAGTTTGAGGTAGAGAACATTCTTGCCACCAAAAGGGTAAGAGGAAAGACCTTTTTTCTGGTAGATTGGAAGGGGTTTGGTCCTGAGGAGAGAACGTGGGAGCCCCGGGAGAACATCCATGCCCCTCTCATCCTAGCTAAATTTCTATCTGGCCTAAAAAAGGGGGGGCCTAAAGGGGGGGTACTGTAGTGCCGGCGTCCCTGCCCTCTGCTAGGCAGGGACGCTGTTCCCCTCACCGCTCTGCTCCGTGCCCGGCGTCCCTCTCCCGCTCTGCTGGCAGCGCGCGCTCCTTCCCGGCCACTGTGCTTAGGGCGCGCGCGCGCGCCCTCCCTCCCTCTTAAAGGGGCCGCGCGCGCCGTCCTAAGGAGTCCCCGGCCAATGGCCGGAGGACTTTACCATATATAAGGCACCTCCTCCAAAATGGAGGTGCCCGAGCAATGTTGTTGCACTGTTCACTACTCTGCTTCAGCCCTCAGGTCCCGTTGCCAGTTACCTGCCAGTTACCTGCCAGTTACCTGCCAGATTCCTGCCTGATTATCTGCTACCTGCCTGCTAGTCTGAGGTCCGACGGTCTGCCTTGCTACTCCTGTCAGTCTGTCTAAGGACCAGCCTGCCCGCTCACCTGGGAGCGCACACCAGCCACCTGCCTGCTTGCCTGAGGTCCGACGGTCTGCCTTCCTACTCCCGTCAGTCTGTCTATGGACCAGCTTGCCCGCTCACCTGGGAGCGCTCACCTGCTACCTGCCTGCTAGTCTACCTGGAGGCTCCGCCGTCACATGCTGTGACCACCTGCCTGTCCAGTGACTCCTGCTCGCTCACCTGGGAGCGCTCATCTGCTGCCTGTCTGCTAGCCTACCTGGAGGCTCTGCCGTCACGTGCTGTGACCACCCGCCTGTCCAGAGACTTCTGCCCGCTCTCCTGGGAGCGCTCATCTGCCGCCTGTCTGTTGGTCTTCCTGGAGGTTCCGCCGTCACATGCTGTGACCACCCATTCATCCAGAGACTCTCGCCTGCTCACCTGGGAGCTCAAGTCTACCATCAGCCGCCACAGGTCGTACCAACCCTTTACCCAGAGACTGCCCCGGTCACTTGCCGTGACCACCTGCCCGTTCACCCAGAGACTGCCCCAGTCACTTGCCGTGATCTCCTGCCCGTTCTTCCAGAGACTGTCCCGGTCACTTGCCGTGACCATCTGCCCGTTCACCCAGAGACTGCCCCAGTCACTTGTCGTGATCTCCTGCCCGTTCTTCCAGAGACTGTCCCGGTCACCTGCTGTGACTGCCTGCCTGGTCGCCACCCGCTCCCTTACAAGGACTGCCCCCTTGTATAGTAGCTCAGAGGTTCCGCCTCCCAGACCCGTTACACAAGGTTCTTAACCAGAACTTGGACTTTACTTGGGGAAGAGGAATATTTACAGTATTTACAGTCAGATATAATGGATAAGGCCCGACAGGCAATCATCTCCCTCACAGGCGCCGTTAACTGCTTCAGCCCTGGTTCCCTCTTTAAGCGGAGCATCTCTGTGGCTATAATTCCTGGCCCTAGAGACTCCTCTGTATTAACAGTGAACGGATCCGATATCTCTCCCCCACGTCTTGGCTTGGAGTACTGTTTAGCTTCCTCTGCTGCCTGCAGACCAGAAGTGCCCCGTGTCCTCACTGCGCTTTGGTGAGTTTCTACGGCGAGCGAACAGGACTCGTGCTCTTGCGTGGGGAGAACTGCTCACTGGGATCTCACTGTCTGAGGGTTCGGAGCTCCCGTCTACCCTAGCAGCCACTATAGTAAGGCTGTCTCATCAGGTCGCAATGCCTTCTTGTACTACTCAATCACTTCCTGATTCAGGAAATTAAAACAGAGACTTTCCTAATATGCCCACCCTCAGTGAGCTGTCATCACAGAACCTTAACCCATCACTGTCTATAGCTCGGCTAGCAGACTCAACCTGACATCTGCACCCCGAACAGTGGCATCTTGTGGCTGTTTTCAGGTACTACAGCCCAGAAGGAACTATACCAGGAACAAGCTCTATATTTCTCTAGGCTTGATAAGGGCACTAAGTTCCCCCTCTGCTCTACCAACTGGACCACTAAAGCTAACCCCCTTAGCTTGGCCTACCACAGATGGGGAGGTCTGTCTTCAGGAACTCTTCCTTTTACTCTCTCAGTCTCAAGGGAAGGCTACGCCCTTCCCCACTATTACACGTGGAAACACAGTATCTGCAGCGGGCTGTTGAGCTACGCCATTTACCTCTAACACCCTTTCCCTCGCCCGAGTCAGGGTGGGATCCTGTAGCTGAGCTGTCTCAAACGTGCCCCGGGACACGTCCAGCTTGGGGATCGATGGGGTCTCATCGACCTCTCCTGCCAGCACCTCTAGGGGAAACCTATTGGGGTCACACTCTGTCCCTAGGTTGGACACCCCTACGGCAGGTACCCTGACTCGGGCTCTTCGGGTACAGCGCCTGTAATAAATTTTACCGCGGGAGAGTGGATTTTGTTTTTCCACAGAGTCCAGAACAGGGGCTAGTCTCTTCCCAACACAATCCCATAGGGAAGAGTTTTTACCACCCCCACCACATGTTTCATGTCGCCATATGGCGTGGACAAAACTACCTCCACGGTTGGGTACTCTCGGAGGTCCCCATGGATACACACAACCTTGACTGTCTGTACACTGGGGTTGTCTGCTGCCACCAGCAACCCATGTACCAAAGTCACTAGGCTCCCCGAGTCTAGAAGAGTCTCAGTGGGATACCCATTAACCAGTACCTGGACAGCTGGGGTTCACTGTCTGAGGGGTCGGCACTCGCAGTGCAGATGGTCTGGGTATACATTGAGACCCGGCGGTTATACCCGCAGTCCATGGGCTCCGTAGTCAGGGGGCAGTTAGCAACTACATGTCCCGGCCCCTGACACCGCCAGCACCTAACGGTGGAGGTACTATTAGTTCTTGTGACCATTTGGGAGGGAACCGGTCTCCTGTCACTCTCACTCCGGGGTACCCCTTCAGCACGGGTATGGTGCTGACTGTCCTCAGCAGAAGGACGTAACCCCTTTCCCGGTTCCTGGGTTGGCAGGGTCTGGCGTGACAGCCGCGAGGGGGCAAAGTCCCGTATAAAGTCCTGAGTGGCCAAGTACCGCTTGATCAGGCTGACCACCTGGTTGAGGGTGGCGGGGTCCCCTTGCCCCACCCAACATTGGATAGCAGCCAGCAGAGTCCTCACCAGCTAGTCGACCACCACCTTCTCCACCATCTGGGCTGGAGTCAAAGTCTCAGGCTGGAGCCACCTCTTTACCAGCTGCAGAAGGTCATAAGCCTGAGACCGGGCGGGTCGGGTCTTCACAAAGGCCCATGAAAATATGCGCTGAGACCTCACGTATGTATTGATCCCCAGTCGGGCAAGGATCTCACCTTTGAGCCTCTGGTAGTACTGGGCGTCCTCCCGACTGAGGTCGAAGTAGGCCTTCTGGGCATCGCCAACCAAAAACGGAGCCACCACTTCTGCCCACTGGTCGGCTGGTAGGTTTTCCCGCTCTGGTGTCCATTCATAGATGGTCAGGAAGGCTTCCATGTCGTCCTCCGGTCCCATCTTCCTCAACACTGAGCGAACCTTGTCCCGGGCTTCTCGACGTTCTGAGGCTGGTGCCATCGGCGTCTCCCAGAGGGCTGTGAGCTGCTGCATCATCAGCTCATTGGTGTGCTGCTGCTGCTTGAACTGCTCCTGCTGCTACCGCTGCATGAGGACCAATTGCCTTAACAGCTCCTCCATTTTGTCTATGGGGTTGGGCTGAAAGGTGGCAGGCCGGATTGTGGTCATGCAGCTGCCGGTGGGGTATGCCTCAGTCACAATGCCCACATTCTCCAACAAGCTGTAAGGCGGCGGTGATCACACAGTGCAGTAACTGAGGCAGTGACCCAAGCAAGTCCAACATAAGCAGCTTTTATTCAGCACTCACAGGTAAAATATAAAAGTCCTCTGGTTCGCAGCCGTGTTAACACAAGTCCAATAACAACGGTTGCCGAGGGCAACGGCCGCGCCGGGCCGCTCAGAGCCTGATGGGTGCAGACACTTCCCAGGCATGGGTTCAGCTACTCAAAGGCCCACCGAGCTTTCCTGCTATGCTCCTAGCAAGTCCCTCACTGAACAACACTAATCCTTAATGCAGGGTTTTTAAAGGACCTATGGCAAGAGCCACTGTTAAAACCCGGGTTGGAGGGAGGAGGCCGCTCCACTGCCTTCCTGTAGCCTCCTCCAAGAAATGAAGGCCTTGCCGGGTTTTACTTAATCTGCCTTAGCCAGATAGCCTGACCAGGTCAATGCTCACCTTCATTCCTAAATTGCAGCCGCAGCTGTGTCTCTGACTGCAATGCACTCCAACGGGTTTAATAGGTCTCTGTACACATTCTGGGGGATATATAACGTCCCTCGTATACGATCCCAGTCACTGTCTCACAATATATATCAGAGCTAGGCAGGCAGGCAATGTATGTGGCAGACTGCAGTTCATACAGCACAAGAGGCTCCATTCCAGTTCTGTCTGCTGCTGCTGCTGTTACAGATATTTCTAGAAATAGCCCCAGGTATCCAGGCAATCCAGAGAACACCGTTTTTCTGCTTCATTTGCTTGTTGCCACTGCAGAATACAGCCAGCTCCTTTCCATATTATAGCGATAAAAATCCAGAAATTTGTAGTGAACGTGGAAAATATTGGCCTTCATTTAAATGTTGTTGCAGTGTGAAGTTATTGACACCAGGTCGCTGTGAAAAATAGTAATCTACAGGTCAGCTATTTAAAACTGTGGTTTTCCGTCACACGAATCACATACAAGTTCGCTCCAAATTCAGCCATTTCTGGCCTCCATTTACATTTTCTTGCAGTGTGTTGGTGAAGTAATTGACACCAAGTCACTGTGAAAAATAATAACCTACAGGCCAGCTATTTAAAACTGTCGTTTTCCGTCACACTTATCACATATCACTGCGGTTCAAATCCAGCCATTTGTAGTGAATGTGGAAAATATTGTCCTCCATTTAAAATGGGCAAGGCGCATGGCGAGGGACGGGAAATGGATGTGATGGTGATGGTGGTGACAATTCCCACATCTTGTCACATCGACCTACCTGTCCCAATTAATAGGGGATGCAGAACACCACTATTGAACACAGAGCAGTGTGAAAAGGTTATTGGTTGGATAGCAGATAATGCTTCCAGTCACTTAGCCACAACCACCACCGCCCTGTCTTCCGCACGGTAAAGTCTCAGTAGCCGTGAGTCTGGACTGCATATTCCTCACCCTGATCCTCCTTCCTGCCACCATGCCGAGTGCCCAGAGACAACTGATCCCACACTTGGACACTCCGAAGAGCTGTTCACTTTTCCATTTATAGTTTCGGGCCTCTCGCCCGGTCCACTTGAAGCGGGGCAAGAGGAGATCGCATGTAGCGATGCCCAAATATTTGAGCAGCCACGGTCACACGAAGGCAACGGTGGGTAACTGTCACAAGAGGTGGATGATGATGAGACACAATTGCTAGAAAGTCAGGAGGAGGACCACTGTGCGGAAGTGGAAGATGAAGTGGTGGACAATGAAGTCACTGACCCAACCTGGCAAGGTGACCTGCAAAGCGAAGACAGCAGCACACAGGGGGAGGGAGGCATAGCACCACAACAGGCAAGAACAAGCAGTGTGGTGGCCTCAGACAGAAGGTGGGCAACCATTCCCCGTAACATCAACACGACGGAAGTTGCAAGTACAACTGTTAGGTCTTCCCGAGTCTGGTTGTTTTAAAAGACTCTGCCGATAACCCCAAAAAGGCCATTTGCACCACCTGCCAGGCCAGTATCAGCAGGGGTAGCAAAACTACCAGCCTGACCACCACCAGCATGATCAGGCACATGGCAGAAAAGCATCCAACTAAGTGGGCCTAACCCCAGGGTCCAGCATCAGTGTCTGCGGGTGACACCACTGCTTGTTCCGCTGTTGTGCATGCACTCCAATCCCCTGTCTATGGCGCATGCCAAGATACCTCCTGCCCTGCACCTGTCATTGCACACTCTCAACTAGCACCATCAGCAAGCACATCCACGTCCTTGTCCCAGCGCAGCGTTCAGTTGTCACCAGCCCAGTCCTTGGAATGTAAGCGCAAATATGCAGCTAACGCCCCTCAGGCCACACTACTAAATTCACACATTTTGTGAATGCTTGCGCTTGAAATGTTGCCTTTTAGGCTCATGGAGATGGAAATTTTCCGCAACCTCATGGCGGCGGCCGTCCCTCGGTATTCGGTCCCCAGCCGCCACTATTTCTCCCCGTCTGCCGTCCCCACATTAGCTGTGCCCACAACAATGCAGTTACTGGGAAATTCCACCTAACCACGGACACGTGGACAAGTGCTTGTGGGCAGGGACGGTACATCTCGCTGACGGCACACTGGGTTAACATAGTGGAAGCCGGGACACAGTCGGACTTTGGGATGGAACACGTCCTCTCGATGCCGAGGATTGCGGACCCTGGGTCAATGAGGGTTGCCCCCACATTTTACAGCTCCTGCACCTCCTCCTCTTCGGCATCCATCTCCGAAATTACCACATCAGTCGCAAGCTGGAAGCTCTGCAGCACTGCCTCGGTCAAGCTGCAACAGGCTGTGCTGAAGCTAATATGCTTAGGTGACAAACCACACAACGCTGAAGAGTTGTGGACAGCTCTGAAAGAGCAGGCAGATCTGTGGCTAACACCGCTGACCCTACAGCCAGGCATGGTCGTGTGTGAACGGCCGGAATCTGGTGGCGGCTCTGAGGCGAGGTAAGCTCACACATGTACCATGCCTGGCCCATGTGCTTAACCTCGTGGTTCAGCGGTTTCTCAAAACCTACCCAGATCTGTCGGATCTGATTGTTAAAGTACGCCGCCTGTGTGGCCATTTTAAAAAGTCAGCTACAGCTTCCGCCGCCCTTGCCGTGCTTCAGCAGCATTTGCAGCTTCCGGCTCACCGACTGGTGTGTCATGTCCCCACGCATTGGAACTCTACATTGCAGATGTTGGGAAGGATTTGTGAGCAGAAGAGGGCAGTTGTTGACTACCTGCATCAACAAGGCTGTCGGTATTCAGTTCAGACTCCACACATAACACCTCAGGAGTGGACATGGATGTCAGACATCTGTACCATCCTCCAAAACTTTGAGGACTCCGCCAAGATGGTGAACAGCGATGACGCCATAATTAGCGTCACCATCCCGCTTCTCTGTCTTCTGAAATGCTCTCAATTAAAGAGGATGTATTGCAGGCGGAGCACGATGAGATGGAGCAAGGAACCATTCAGGGTGATTGCACACAGCCCAGCCTCATCTCATCCCAACGTGGATTGGGTGACAATGAGGAAGAGGAGGAGGAGGAAGAACATGAGCTAGTTTCCTGCGCTATAGACGGTACTACCTGCACAACTGTCTTACCGTCTGTTCAGCGTGGATGGCCTGAAGACAGGGAGGAGGAGGAAGAGGAGTTGGATGAGGAGGAGAGCATGATCAGTTGTCCTCTTGGTGACGACACGGAAGTCTTGCCTCTTTGCAGTCTGTCACACATGGCTGAGTATATGTTACGCTGCCTTTCCCGTGACCTTTGCATTGTCCAAATTTTGGGTGACAGTCATTACTGGTTGGTGACACTTGTAGACCCACGCTACAGGGAGAACTTTCTGTCTCTTATTCCCTTGCAAGACAGGCCTAATAAAATGGTTCAGTACAAGAAGGCCCTTGTTGCGGAATTATTAAAAAAATTCCCATCTGAAAACGCTGGCAGCAGAGGTCACAGTTCGTTGTACAACCAAGGAGTACAGGCGAGAGAGCTACAAATGCAATCCAGCAGAGGCAGGGGAACACTGTCAAAGTTCTGGGGCAGTTTTCTCAGACCCTCCCATCGCACACAGGCACTGAGGCGCAGTGTACTCTCACGAGGAGTGCAAAGTTTCGGAAGATGGTGAGAGAGTACTTTGCTGACCATACCAACTTCCCCATGATTCCTCTGTGCCTTATAATTATTGGGTGTCCAAGCTGGACACGTGGCATGAACTGGCTCTCTGCACCATGGAGGTCCTGACCTGCCCTGCCACTAGCGTTTTGTCAGAGCGAGTTTTTAGTGCCACCGGTGGAATTATAACCGATAGGCGCATCAACCTGTCAACTGAAAATGCTGACAGGCTGACTTTTATAAAAATGAACAATGGTTGGATTGGGCCAGACTTCTCAACACCATCGAATGATAGCAGCGTAACATAAACTCAAATGCAGTGTCGTTTTTTGGGGAGGCCAACTCTATTCCCATGCACCTCTGTCTTCACACCCAGACTTGGCTATACGCTTCCTTATTTTGTCTATTTGCTCTTGTCCCCCTCCTTCTCTGCATCCTCATTCTCCACCACCATATCACCAACATATGTACCATATCAACATATCTACGTCTCTTGCAAGGGGTATTGGAGTTCCTTCAAATTTTTGGCAGCCGTTGCTTCACTGCATAGGCAAACACTATGGGAGACCCACTTCCTAATAATGGGAACATTGTTTTTAGGAGGCTCTCTGACCTCTACATCTCTTGCAAGGGACATTGGAGTGCCTCCAAATTTTTGACAGCCATTGCTTCGCTGCATAGGCAAACACTATGGGAGACCCACTTCCTAATAATGGGAAAATTGTTTTTAGGAGGCTCTCTGACCTCTACGTCTCCTGCAAGGGGCAATGGAGTGCCTCCAAATTTTTGGCAGCCCTTGCATTCACTGCATATGCAATAACAGTATAGGAGACCCACTCAATAATGGGAACAACAAAGCATAGCTGACTGATGGCTCTCTAACAATAGCGAGGGCCGACTGCTGGCCCTTTAACAATAGTAAGGGCCACCTGATGGCCCTATGAAAATAGGCTTTGTGACTTTCAGAGTCCCTCCATCATAAATGAAACAGGATGTGTCTGATGATGTGTCACACACCACATGGCCAGATAAGGTTGTAAAATGTTAAAATGACATTTCCCAGTGAATGCATTTGTCTTGGTTGAAAGCAATGTAAAAGTGCAAAAACACATCAAAAACGCTATGTGTGAACATAGCCCAAGGTGTGGAGGAGCATTTTTGTTTTTGGTTATTTATTTTGCCTTACCCTGGAAAGAATGTTCTTTAACATATTTCCCAGGAAAATCCATTTTGGTTTCGTTTTTGCATGTTTTATTGTCCGTAAAAGTGGCGTAATACCTCTGACAACGTTGTTGACAGCACTGACCTGGGAGTCAAAAATGCTTCCAGGGGTCTTCCCCATACTGTTCCCATATCATTTGAGCACTGTTCCCATCGATTTGGGCAATTTTTAGGCCCTCTGCAGACTGCCGGGGGGAGTCGCCTGAAAAATGCTCGAGTTTCCCATAGACTTACATTGGGTTTGTTGCTTGGACCGAGCACTTGAGCATTCCAATTTGCTCGACTCAAACAATGAGTACCCGAGCATTTTAGTGCTCGCTCATCACTAATGGTGATGCAAAAACTAGTTTTGTAAAAAAAAGCATCTTTTAGTGTCTGACAGCAGGCAAACATGAAAAACGCTATCAATCTGTTATCACTGTAATCGTACAGGCCCGAAAAAAAAAGTTGTCTAATCACTTATACCGCACGAGGAAATGCGTAAAAAAGAAATAAAACCAATTCTTCACTTGCTGCTGATTTCTTCATTCTGCCTCCCAAAGATCACAGTAAGGCTCGGCGCACATTTATCATGCTCTGTGCGCTGAGTGCTTACATCGGGGTAAATCTATGAAATATGTGATTCAGATGGAACCCCCGGCGGAAGATTCTCTATAATGAGACAGAAGAAGGCACTGTGGACGCCGTCTGATCTGTGATCCGGAGGTGTCCGTCTTTTTAGACAATGCTGAACAGAGGCCAGATGGAGTCCAGAGTAACTCTGGTGCCTAGTTATAGTGAATGGATCCCTTGGGGGTTTCATCTGAATCACGTCACTCGGAGATTTAGATGGAAACTCCAATATAAGTGCTCAGCGTAGAGCACAGGATAAATGTGATGTAAAAAGTTTCTAACAAAAGCTTCAACTCACTCCACAAAAAATGCAAGTCCCCACTCAGGTCCATCATCTCTTAATGGGAATATAGGGGCTTCCACGTTACGGGCAACACAAGGCTCTGGAAAAGCACTATGGCTACTCAGCCTTCCAAAAGAAATCCAACAAATTCTGAGCTCCCAAATCCAAATGCCTCCTTCCATCCTGAACCCCAGTGTGCCTAAACTACATTTAGCGCCCACATGTTTGGCATTTCTGTAGTGATGAGAACCCACCTAATTTACAGGTGCATGTCTTCAGAAGCACAAGCTGGGCACAATGTACAGGCACTACAATGTACTGATCATTACAATGTACTAGTCACTACAACGTACTGGTCACTACAAAATACTGGTCACCACAATGGCAGTTTGCAATTTTCACTCAGCAACATCCACTGCTGCTTGTTTCTGGAAAACACCCATGGAGTCAAAATCGTCATTATACCTAAATAAATTCCCAAAGGGGTATAATTTCCAAAATGGGATCACTTGAGGAGGGATTCCGCTTTTCTAGCACTTAGGGGCTGTGTATATAGACTCTGAAAACTATTCTGCGATGTAGTTTGTTCTCCAAGAGTCAAATAGCTTTCCTTCCCTCCCGAGCCTCACCATGTGGCTAAGCAGTACTATACAGTCACATATGGGGTATTGGCACGTTCAGCAGAAATTGTGTGACACATTTTGCCACCATTTTTATCCATTGCCCAGGGTGAAAATGTAAAATCTGGGGCTAAAACATTATTTTTGTGGTAAAAATGTAATTATCTTTTCTTCACTGCTCAATGGACTAAATTTCTGAGTCACATATGGTGTCAATATGATCACTGCACCCCTATATGAATTTATTAAGAGGTGTAGTTTGTAAAATGGGGTCACTTATACGGGGTTTTATTCTGTTCTGGCACCTCAGGGGCTCTGCTAATGTGACATGGCACCCACAAACCATAACAGCAAAATCTGCCCTGTAATATGGCGCTCTTTCCCTTCTGAGCTTTGCAGTGTGCCTCAAAAGTAGTTTTCGACCACTTATGAGGTATTGATGTACTCAGGATAAATAGTGTAACAAATTGTACTCCTTTTGAAAATTGCAAACTTGGGATCAAAGCAACATTTTAGTGGAAAAAATAGTAATATTTCATTTACTCAACCCAATTTATGCAAGTTTGTGAATCGCCTGATGGTTAAAAATACTCATTACTCCCCTAGATTAATTTCTTGAGAGGTTTAGTTTACAAAATGGGATCACTTGTGGAGGTTTCTGTTGTTTTGGCATGTCAGGGGCTCTTCAAATGTGACATGATGTCTGCAACCTATTCCAGCCAAATTAGTGTTCCTTCCCTTCTGAGTGCTGCCGTGAGCCCATGCAGTAGTTTTTCACCACATATGGGGTATAGGCGTACTCAAGAGAAATTGCACAACATATTTTGGCTTCTATTTTCTTCTGTTATCCTTGTGAAAATAAAAAAATTGGGCTAAAACAACATTTATGTGGGAAAAATGTGATTTTTTATTTTCATGGCTCAACACGGTTCAAGGTGCTCACCGCACATCTAGATAAGTTCCTTGAGGAATTTATCTAGCTGTATGGGGAGCACCTTGAACCCTCAGGGTCTTCACAGAATTTTATAATGTTGAGCCATGAAAATTAAGAAAACTATTTTCCCCACAAAAATGCTATCTTAGCCCCAATTTTTTTATTTTCACAAGGGTAGCAAGAAAAAATAAACCCCAAAATTTGTTGTGCAATTTCTCCTGAATATGCCCATATCCCATATGTGGTTGAAAAGTACTGCTTGGGCACCTGGCGGGGCTTGGACGAGAAGGAGCACCATTTGACTTTTGGAATACAAAATTGTCTGGAATCGATAGCAGACACCATATTGGGTTTGGAGAGCTCCTGAGATGTCCAAACCATGGAAATGACTTGCCCCCTGGGCCGTGCGGCACCCGGAACTGGGCTTCAGTGCAATGTTGGGGAGTTGTAGTGGCAACCCGATCCCGTGGCTCAGGGTGGTCAGACCAAATGCTGTGGCAGTCTATTTGTAGGGTTTTGAATGTCCGACTACGCCACCCATGGATTGCGGTCAGGGATGACCGCCGCTGCAATGCAGACCGCTGAGGCTGATGTTGGTATGCAGCATAGGGATAGGATAACTCCCCACGGGAAGAGTGTAGCCTCAGGGCAGTGTAATAGGATGCTGGGGGTGATGGTGCAGGCCGCAATAATAAGGGTTCAGAGTCTGCTTCAAACAGTCCAGGGTCTTTATTGTAGCTAGTACTAATGACCCAATAGGAGTACAGGGTAGGAATGGGCCTGGGTGTCTGAGAGCATTCGGGCGAGCCCCACTGGTCATGGTGAGTGGGTAGGCCTACCGTTCTCTCTCTGCCCTTGCTGACTATCCCCCTTTTCGTGGTGTGATAGCCCACGTCCCTGAGCTGGCCGTGTACTACGCCTGTATGGCTTGCGACTCGGGCCTTAGGTACCTGTTGCTTCTCTGTGCTGTACCGGTCCCTCTGTGTGGCGGAGCCTCCAGGCTTCTTAGGCCAAGGGACCTGAAATCCCTTGCGGGTTGGTTATCTGCTGCCGGGCTTGCAACCCTGACAGCCTCGGACCCCAGTGTCCGGTTGTGTAGTTCTCTCTCAGCCAGGACCGGCTCTCGTCACCTCTGTCCCTGGCTTGTTGTTCCTCCTCTGCCTCCCGGACTCCTCAGCTGCTACTGACCTGTTCCTTTCCTCTGGGAACCCTTCTGGATGCTTCAGAAGTGGGTCCTGGTCTCCCTAACCCTGCCCTCAGTTCCAGCTTTTATAGGGGCAGCCTGCTCCCCCTACTGGCCTGGGACAGAAGGTGCTGCATGCTAATGGTCCCTGACCAAGGAACCTCCCTCCTGCTCTCAGACACAGCCTTTAATGTTTGTGGCATCCAGGCCTGGGGTGACACATTCCCCCCTAGTAAAATTTAAGTACTCCAGAACTAAACAGAAAACACAAATACAGGGTATAAATGCATGACCATAAACACAACAGAGAAGGAAATAACAAACAACACCACATATTGAGTTCTTTAGGTCACAGTGTAGTCTGTGACCAGGTGTCCATATCACCAAATAAGGCGAAGTTTTTGAGCGATGTGGGGACCTGTCTCCATAAACCCCAAGTTCCTGGCCTTGGGCGTGGCGACAAGGCTGAGCTACGTACTTTGGGCCACAAAGGGGGCCACGCCGGACAGGTTTTTCTTCTGTGGCCAGCTTCACAAGAGGGCACCAGGTGCAACTATCTACATGGTAGTTCCGGTTATTCACTGTCCATAACCTGTCAGTCCTTTGAATCTAGGAAAACTGGAGAAACATTATTAATAACCAGGGTACAAACATAACACATTAAATATATACATTATACATTTAGATCTTCCAGCGAGCTGGTATTTGACCCCTAGTGCTCCGGGTTGACCTCCGTAACCCCCTGTCTGGTGGTGGTCTACCCTGGCTTTCCCCACTAGTATTTAGGGTACCGCTGCTAGCTGGGTTTACAGGCAGGGCAGGCAGCTGTCTGCGGGTTCTTTGGCTTACCGCAGGCATGGCAGGCTCACTGTCAGCAGAGGGTTGACTCTCCTGGGCTGCTGGCATGGGTTCTTCTGCCTCTGGGGCTGCTTGTTCTTCTTGTTCTTCCTGCTCTCCTGTAGGCTCCTGAAGGGTAGGCTGAAGGAAGTGTAGGACGGGTACCACTATCGCGCCATTTATCTGAGTCCAGGTCCGGGGGAACTCTCCAAGAACTGTGCTGAACATTTCTTCCTTGTCCTCTGCGGGTTCAAGGTCATCTTGATCTTCACTTGGACTCTGTAGTTGCTCGGGCACCGTTTTAGGTGGTCTCTGGAGACAGTGCTAGTGGTTTCTCCTCCATCCTTGGTAATCACACATACCTTCGGGTTGTCGTGGTCGGACTGCAGTACTGTGTACGGGTCTCTCTCCAACTGGTCGTCCAGCTTGTGAAGCCTTCTCTTCCGCTTCAGGACCTGCTCACCAGGTTCCAGGGGACCAGCAGGGGCGTGTTGGTTGAAGAGCCTCTCTTGCTTTTCTCTTGCTTGAGCCAGACTCCTCTTCACACTCTCCTGTACATTCTTGTACTGTAGCCGCCGTTCCGTATCCCAGTCCGCATCTGGGGAGGTGTCCTCGGGTGTCAGGACTCCCATCTCCAGGTCTATCGGCAGCTTACCTGGTCTTGCTCGCATCAGGTAAGCCGGGGTGCAATTTGTAGCATTCACCGGGATATGGTTGTACAAGTCAATCAGGTCTGGCAGCTTCTCCGACCACAGGCTGCGTTCTTCCAGGGGTAACGTCTTGAGGAGATCAATGACGATATTGTTCATTTTCTCACACAGCCCATTGGTTTGCGGGTGGTAAGGCGTTGTCCGAATCTTCTTACAGCCGCAGAGGTTGCAGAACTCCTGGAATACTTCAGCCTCAAACGCTGGACCTTGATCTGTCAAGACCTGTTCCGGATACCCATGTGGACGGCAGAAGTGTTGCTGGAAGGCTTTGGTCGCTGTTTGGGCTGTCAGGTCTTTAACAGGAACCACCACCAGGAACCGGGAGTAATGGTCCACAATTGTCAGGGCATAGACGTAGCCCGACCGGCTTGGAGCCAATTTCACATGGTCCAGAGCTACCAGCTCAACAGGCGGCCTGGTGACGATGGGCCTCAAGGGTGTCTGCTGGCTGGTACGGTCCTTCCTTCTGAGGTGACATGGGCCGCAGTCCCTGCTCCACTTCTCTATGGCCCTTCTCATACCGACCCAGTAGAACCGCTCTCTCAGTAGGAACTCCAGTTTCTTCCACCCGAAGTGTCCCGCTCTGTCATGGTAGGCCTCCAGGACCATTGCTGCATCTCGCCTTGGGACCACTATCAGCTCGTGGGTCCGGTGGTTGACAAGCCTTCTGCACAGCTTACCTTCGTAGAGGAATAGCCTGCTTTTCTCCTTCCATATCTGCTTGGCTTCCTCTGGAGCGTCCGGGCCAGGGCTAGCGTCTGCCTGGGTTAACAGGTCTTTCACCAGGCGTATTGCAGGGTCACTATCTTGCGTTTCAGCCCAGCCGTGGTGGGGTAAGGGGTTGAACATGACGGTGGTTAAGTCTTTGTCTCTTACCCGGTGAGAATACTGAGTGGCCCCATACCGGTGGAACGCAGGGAGCTCTATTGCCTCCAGCTCTTCTGAGTCGTCTTCTCCTTCAGGTAGGCGGGGCATTCTTGATAGGGCGTCTGCGTTGGCGTTGGTTCTGCCTGCCCGGTATTTGATTGTGAAGTCATAATTGGATAGCCGGACCATCCACCACTGTTCTAGGGCACCTAGTCTTGCATTGTCCAGATGTGTCAACGGGTTGTTGTCCGTGTACACAGTGAACTTTGCGGAGGCCAGGTAATGCTTAAACCGTTCTGTGACGGCCCACACCACTGCCAAGAATTCTAGCTTGAAGGAGCTGAAATTCTCTGGGTTTCTTTCAGTGGGCCTCAGCTTCCGGCTGGCATACGCGATCACCCTTTCTCTGCCCTGTTGGTTCTGCGACAGTACGGCTCCCAGCCCCATATTACTGGCGTCTGTGTGGAGGATAAAAGGCTGGCCATAATCGGGGTAGGCCAGGATCTCATCCCCTGTGAGGGCCATCTTCAACTGGCGGAAGGACTACTCTTCCGGCTTGTCCCACTTGAAGGATGGCTTGTGACTTCTGGATTTAGATTGCCCTATCAGGAGGTCCTGCATAGGGGCTGCCATCTTAGTGAACCCGGGGATGAACCTTCGGTAGTAGCCAACCAACCCGAGGAATTGCCTCACTTCTTTGATGTTAGAGGGGCTTGGCCAGCTCTTGATGGCTGTAACTTTGTCGGGGTCGGGGGCTACTCCCTCTGCACTCACCACGTGTCCTAGGTACTGGACCTTCGGTTTTAACAGGTGGCACTTTGAAGGCTTCACTTTCAGGCCATAGCCTGCCAGGGCTTCGAACACCTCGGCCAGGTGCTTTAGATGGTCCTCGTAAGTCTTCGAATAGACAATCACGTCGTCCAGGTAAAGTAGGACCGTCTTGAAGTTTCGATGCCCTAGACAGCATTCCATCAGCCTCTGGAAGGTCCCTGGTGCGTTGCAGAGCCCAAAGGGCATACAGTTGAATTCGCTCAATCCCATCGGGGTGGTGAAGGCAGTCTTCTCCTTGTCAGCCTCTGCCACAGGAACCTGCCAGTACCCGCTAGTAAGGTCCAAAGTAGAGAAGAAGTTGTAACATACCTGGCGGTGTCCTTGCATGGTGGTCCATCTCCCACTGTGCAAGAGAGCGCACTTGATCTTCAGTCCAGAATGTCTCTCTGGCTTCCCTCCATGCTGTCTGTTTGTGTCTGTTTCTGCTGCTTAAGGGCGGCGCCCGATCACTTCCTGCTTTTTGTACCTGCTGTGGGTCACACCCCTTGTGCGTCCTCAGCCTATTGCTGTCTGTCACCTGGTATATAGCTCAGCTGCTCCAATCAATCCCTGCCTGAGCATAGTGTTTCATTCAGTGTGTGCTTGCACTCTGAAGGTGCCAGGTCCCGTTCTGTGTTCTCTTGTCTGCCTATCCTGGAGGCTGTATTTCCAGGCCTGTCTGAACATGCTCCTAGCCTGTTCCTCCCGCCTTCTAGGGGCCGATTATCTAGACCCGCTCCTGTATCTTGTCTGTCCTGTCTGAACACGCTCCTAGCCTGTTCCTCCCGCCTTCTAGGGGCCGATTACCTAGACCCGCTCCTGTATTTTGTCTGTCCTGTCTGAACACGCTCCTTGCCTGTTCGTCCCGCCTCTCTGGGGGCAGTATTCCCAGACCCGCTCCTGTATCCCGCTGCAGTGTCGGTCTCCTCCGTACACTCAGTTCCAGTCTGAACTCTCTCCTATCCTTTACCTGTTTTGCCTCTATGTCCGTTCCCTTCCTTTTTCTGCAGAGTCTGAACTCGTACCTAACTCCTGCTTGTTGTCTCTGTACTCCCGTTTGTGAGTTTGTGGTCCACTCGCTACTTCACTGCAAGTACCCTGTGGGTATCTGGCTCTGCCTTTCTCTTCCTGTCTGTTCCGTGTGAACAGAGCCCTGTCCCCCCTGCTCCGACTCCTTTGCTCACCGCTCCGGCGGTTCTAGCCTGCTCTGACTCCTTTGCTCACCGCTCCGGCGGTTCTAGCCTGCTCTGACTCCTATGCTCACCGCTCCGGCGGTTCTAGCCTGCTCTGACTCCTTTGCTCACCGCTCCGGCGGTTCTAGCCTGCTCTGGCTCCTTTGCTCGCTGCTCCGGCAGCCTTGCTCCGCTCTGACCCTTTTGTTCACTGCTCCGGCAGCCTTGCTCCGCTCTGACCCTTTTGCTCACTGCTCCGGCAGCCTTGCTCCGCTCTGACCCTTTTGCTCACTGCTCCGGCAGTCTTGCTCCACTCTTGCTCACCGCTCCAGGCGGCCTCGTCCTGCTTTACTCTTGCTCACTGCTCCGGCAGTCTCGCTCAGCTCTGACCCTTTGCTCACCGCTCCTGGCGGCCTTGTCCTGCTCTACTCTTGCTCACCGCTCCTGGCGGCCTTGTCCTGCTCTACTCTTGCTCACCGCTCCAGGCGGCCTCGTCCTGCCCTGCTCTCGCTCACCTCTCTGGGCGGCCTCACTCTGCTGTGTTTGTCCGCCACATCTGTGGTTCTGTTCCTGAGTCCCAATGTGTACTGGGTCCTATCCCGCCAGTGTCCCTACCTGCTAGTGCCTCCCTGTCTGCACTCTAGCTGTGCTTGCCTGTACCCCTCTGCCTGTATTGTTCCTGAGTCCCAGTGTGTACTGGGTCCTATCCCGCCTGTGTTCCTACCTGCTAGTGCCTCCCTGTCTGCACTCTAGCTGTGCTTGCCTGTACCCCCCTGCCTGCATACCCGCCTGCCTGCATCCCAGTCGAGCCAGCCTATACCCACCAGTCTGTGTGCCAGCCTACCAGTCTGTTCCTGTATTCCCCTGTGTGGGTCAACAGCCGTGTCCGGGGTCTGTCCTGGAGTAGCACCTGGTCCCTCTGCTCGGTTCCTCCTTGGTGCACTGGCGTCGTATGCCGTCGTGCGACCCTGGTCGGATCGGGTAAATACCTAGTTACGCCCCTCCAGGCATTCACTCTCTGGCACGGTCCAGTGGAATCACTACAATCACACGCACACGCCGCTCAGCCCGGGCGTGTGCATTACAGAAGTTAGCTGATTTTAGGGCTGCTAAAGACTCCTCTATCCTAGGTAATGGGTACGCGTCTTTATGGGTGATACGATTGACCTTTCTATAGTCCACGCACATTCTCATGGTACCGTCTTTCTTTTTTACCAAAACTAAGGGAGCTGCCCAGGGGCTACAGCTATCTCTAATGACCCCAGCTTCTTTCATTTCCCTCAGCATACCCTTTGCGTTTTGATAATGTGCAGGAGGTATAGGTCTGTGTCTCTCTTTTATTGGTGGGTGGCTCCCCGTGGGGATGTGGTGTTCTATTCCCTTTACTCGGCCGAAGTCTAGCGGGTGCTTACTAAAAATTCTCTCATACTCCTGAACCACCCGGTAGACTCCTTGTTTTTGGTGCAGGGGAGTGGAGTCAGCACCCACATGGAGTTTCTGGCACCAGTCCTCCTTGTGTTTCTGGGAGCCATTACCCTCCACCGGGGAAGATGGAGGCAAGGGTTCCACGACCCTGATAGCACTGTGTTTGACGGCAAATAATTTGGCTAGTGTAGCGTACCGGGGCAAGTGTACTTCCCTTTCCCCGATGTTTAGGATCCGGACGGGCACCCTTCCATGGCGGACATCAACCACTCCCCGGGCTGTCAAAATGGTGAGCCTGCTGTCTGAGTACACGGGTTCTACCATGGCTTGGTAGTCTCTCCCTCTTAACCCGATTGCAGTCCGACACCAGATCATCATTTCACTTTTGGGAGGCATGGCAATGGGGAACGGGTCGCTCATCCTCACGCTACCGATCTCACCACCAGACAGTTCTACCTGTTGCCGTCTCATCAGGGATCTTATCTCTTTCGGGAGGACCCTCTGTTGGCTGGAGCTTGCATTCATCGCCACCTGCTGCAAAATCACAATTACTTCTGAAAGACAGTTTTCAATCACATTAGTACCCAAGGTTATTTTAGGGTGACTTTCACGACGGTCAATGTCTCCCTGTGCCGGCAGTTCAACCTTACCAATCTTGATGGTCATCTCTCTGAACTCCACCTGCGGCACGGGTTGGCCATTGCTGGCGATGATGCTTAAGTCATCGTCTGGATGGCGGGTTATGTCGGCGTCACTCCAGTACCGCTTGAAAAGTACGTAGGGGATAGTAGTCACTTGAGACCCAGTCTCCAGCAGTGCACTCATGGGGATACCGTCCAGCACTACGGGTAAGACCGGGCATCGCCCCACGTACTTATCGCGCCAATTAGACGGGCCTGGTGACCTTATGCCTGGGGGTTGGCCCTCTGCCCCAGGTCGGACCCATTTAAAGTACAGTACCTTGCTATGTGTCCTGGCTGGCTGCAACGGCGGCAAATCGGCTGTCCATCCTCAGTGTAATGGTCGACGGGATCCTCCTCTGTCGACACCACGGGACATCCTCCGGACTGGAAGCCAGCTTGATTGGTCTTGACGGTTCCAACTGCAACGACTGTACGGTCCTGGTCAATGTGGCCACACTCTTTGTTAGCTCTTGGACCTGATGGTGCAGGTCGGCAGGCTGGGATGAATTTAGGGCCTGCGCATCAGCCCCCACAAGGTCTGCGGGGTAGTGATGGCAGGGCGCCGGGAAGCTACAGCGCAATCTGGTGCGGGTTCTCGGAGACACCCAGATGGCCCTATCTTTGAACTGCGCAAAAGTCAAATCGGGGTTCTGTAGGGCCATGAGGCGCAGCTGGCTTCTGTGGGCGCTGGACAGCAGACCTTCTATGAACTGGTCAGTCAACAGTTTACCAGTGTCCTGCACGTTGCCAGGGTCAGCTTGTTTAATTGCTCCCAGAGTTTCTTGCAGGTTCAAGGCATAGTCTCTGATACTATCTTGGGCTCGCTGCTTACAGCCATAGAACCACATTTTGATTTCTGCTGAGGTACAGATATCAAAGGTACTCCGCAGCCGGGTCAGAATGTCCTTTACAGTCCTTTTCTAATCATCTGACCATGATTTCACTTCCCGCTGGGCTGCACCGGTTAGCTGCCCCGTCAGAATGCTCACTTTCTGTTCTTCTGTCAGAGGATAAACTTTAAATAAACTGTGCAGTCTTTCCTTAAAGTCAGTTAATGTATGGGATTCCCCTGAGTATTGGGGCAGCCAGGCTGCTCCGGGGATGTAGTGCATGGAGAACGGCATCACCGCTGCTGCAGCCACGCTGGTGGTAGAAGGTCCCTCCAGGTCCGTCATCTTCCTCCCCCCCTAGTTAATCGTGGCCTACCATCCGATAATCCTCTTATGTAGGCCGCGGCTCCGCTGGTGCTGCTCCGGGCGAGGACCTTGCGTCGCGTCCTGGTGAAGTCAGCGTCGCTCTCTCTCCTTCCAGGACCTTGCGCAGCGTCGGTGCGTAGGGTGGGGCTTCAGGTCTCGTGCGGTTTGGATGTTCACGCCCCTCTTCTTCCCACGCGGCGTCCCAAAGATGGCGTACGATGGCGGGAAAACGGCTGAAGAAGGCGGAAAAACGGCTGAAGATGGGGGGAAACGGCTCCGAATGGCGGGAAACTTCCTTTTGAGGTACGTGTACAGTCTGTTTCAGGAATGCAATACCCGTTTGTGGCGGGTTGGTCAAAATCCTGCCGACTACGCCAAAGCTGACTCGCCCCCTGGGCCGTGGGGCACCCGGAACCGGGCTTCAGTGCAATGTTGGGGGGTTGTAGTGGCAACCCGATCCCGTGGCTCAGGGTGGTCAGACTAAATGCTGTGGCAGTCTATTTGTAGGGTTTTGAATGTCCGACTACGCCACCCGTGGATTGCGGTCAGGGATGACCGCCACTGCAAGGCAGACCGCTGAGGCCAATGTTGGTATGCAGCACAGGGATAGGATAATTCCCCACGGGAAGAGTGTAGCCTCAGGGCAGTGTAATAGGATGCTGGGGGTGATGGTGCAGGCCGCAATAATAAGGGTTCCGAGTCTGCTTCAAACAGTCCAAGGTATTATTGTAGTTAGTACTAATGACCCAAAAGGAGTACAGGGTAGGAATGGGCCTGGGTGTCTGAGAGCATTCGGGCGAGCCCCACTGGTCAGGGTGAGTGGGTAGGCCTACCGTTCTCTCTCTGCCCTTGCTGACTATCCCCCTTTTCGTGGTGTGATAGCCCACGTCCCTGAGCTGGCCGTGTACTACGCCTGTATGGCTTGCGACTCGGGCCTTAGGTTCCTGTTGCTTCTCTGTGCTGTACCGGTCCCTCTGTGTTGTGGAGCCTCCAAGCTTCTTAGGCCAAGGGACCTGAAATCCCTTGCGGGTTGGTTATCTGCTGCCGGGCTTGCAACCCTGACAGCCTCGGACACCAGTGTCCGGTTGTGTAGTTCTCTCTCAGCCAGGACCGGCTATCGCTATCGTCGCCTCTGTCCTTGGCTTGTTGTTCCTCCTCTGCCTCCCGGACTCCTTAGCTGCTGCTGACCTGTCCCTTTCCTGGTCTCCCTAACCCTGCCCTCAGTTCCAGCTTTTATAGGGGCAGCCTGCTCCCCCTACTGGCCTGGGATAGGAGGTGCTGCATGCTAATGGTCCCTGACCAAGAAACTTCCCTCCTGCTCTCAGACACAGCCTTTAATGTTTGTGGCATCCAGGCCTGGGGTGACACAGAAACCCCCCCATCAGTGACCTCATTTTGGAAACTAGACACGTGAAGGAATTGATCTAGATGTGTGGATGTGTGGTGACCACCTTGAACCCTCAGGGGCTTCACAGAATTTTATAATGCTGAGTTGTAAAAATTCAAAAATACATTTTTCACAAAAATATTATTTCAGGCCCAAATTTTTCATTTTCACAAGGGTACCTGAAGAAAATGCACCACAAAATTTGTTGTGCGATTTCTCCTGAGTATGTCGATAGCCCATATGTGGTGGAAAACTACTGCTTTCGCATCTGGCAGGGCTCGGAACGGAAGGAGCACCACTTGACTTTTGGAATGCATAATTGGCAGGAATTCATAGCGGGGGCCATGTTGCATTTGGAGAGCTCCTGAGGTGCCTAAACAGTGGAAACCCCCCATAAGTGACCCCATTTTGGAAACAAGACCCCTTGAGGGGTCTCGTTTCCAAAATGGGTTTACTTGTAGGACGTTTCCATTGTTTATGCACCTCAGGGGCCCTCCAAACGTGAAATGGCATCAGCTATCGATTCCAGCCAATTTCGCATTCCAAAGCTCAAACGGTGCTCCTTCCCTTCTGAGCCCTGCCGTGCGCTAACGCAGTAGTTTTCCATCACATATACGGTATTGGCGTACTCAGGAGAAATTGCGGAACAAATTGTATGGTGCATTTTACCCTGTTACCCTTGTGAAAATGAAAAATTTGTGGCTAAAGTAACGTATATAAAGTATTTTTGTCGGAAAAGGTAAAACTTTAATTTTTTTCCTTCCGCATTCCATTAATTCCTGTGAAGCACCTGAAGGGTTAATAAACTTATTGAATGTGGTTTTGAGAACCTTGAGGGGTGCAGTATTTAGAATAATGTCACTTTTGGGTATTTTCTGTCATATAGGCCCCTCAAAGTCACTTCAAATGTGATGTAGTCCCTAAAAAATGGTTTTGTAAATTTTGTTGGAAAAATGTGAAATTGCTGATCAACTTTTAACCCTTCTGACATCCTAACAAACAAAAAATGATGTTTAAAAAATTGTGCTAATGTAAAGTAGACATGTGGGAAATGTTATTAATTAACTATTTTGTGTGACATAACTCTTTGGTTTAAGGGTATAAAAATGTAAAGTTTGAAAATTGCAAAATTTTTGCCAAATTTCCAATATTTTCAGAAATAAACGCAAATCATATCGAACAAATTTTACCACTGTAATGAAGCACAATATGTCATGAAAAAACAATCTCAGACTCACTGGGATTCGCTGAAGCATTCTCGATTTATTACCTCATAAAGTGACAGTGGTCAGAATTGAAAAAATTGGCCTGGTCACGGAGGCGCAAACAGGCTCTGGCACGAAAGGGTTAACATGCATCTTTTTTTCTTAACCCCGTTTCTTGCGACCCTGTATACTATTTGCACAAAACTTTTGATGTTTCTCTGATCATGCCCCAATATCTTAGCAATTTCAAGAGTGCTGCATCCCTCTGTAATACTTTTAGGCCACGGCCCCACTATCAGTATTTGGTCAGTATTTTTTCTCAGGAGTGGGAGCCAAAACCAGGAGTGGGTGATAAATGCAGAATTGGTGACTTGTTTCTATTCTACCTTCTCTCTGATTGTTCCTCCCCTAGTTTTGGCTCCCACTCCTGAGAAAAAATACTGACCAAATACTGACCAAATAGTGGGGCCGTGGCCTAATCAAAAGGTTGCAAAAAAAACCACCTCAGGAGAAAAAGCTTTCCTGAAGTCCATAAAAAATTTGTACTATTTGTAAACTTTAAAAAACTCTGTGTGCACATAGCCTTGTAATTCCGATGTTGTGAGCATTGTATGACACACTGATCAACCACTAGATGGCGCATGCTTAATAGACATTTCTTGAACACTGAATTAAAAGCTAAAACCTTTATCCTAGTGGTATAAATGGGAAACAATGTAAAAAAAAAAGGGCCTAATAAATATTTCGGCATATGGTGTTTTTTTTTCTTTTGCAATATATGAAATCAATGACATTGTGGCGCCCCTGAGGGTTCGACCGTCACAGGAATGCTGCACTTCTTCAATGGAGTGTGGTGTTCCTCCTCTGAGGTAAGGCCGGTGTGATGGTAGTGAACTAGCCTTTTGCATCCAACACCACATTTCCACCAGAGGGAGCTAGTATGCACTAGGTGCTGCTCCCCTGGTTACAGGGAGACTGGGGAACACAAAGTGGTAGGAACCAGTTAGTGGGTGTGGGTGGAGGAACAGTTAGTTAGTGACACTTCTAATTTCATATTTAATAGAATGCCATCTTTGATCTTGGTCTTTTCTGGTCTCTTGGTCCTTCTGTCCTAGTTAGTCTTTTCTGCTGGTCCATCAGTCTAGCCTTTGCTAGTCTGTCGGCTGTCACTGTGCTGTCAAAATACTGTGTGTAATGTGACTTCCCTCCCGGAGCGCAGATCCTGTGTGGGCCTGCACCGGCATGGGACACAGCCCTCGTACCCCGATCTTTGGGACGAGAGGTAGGTTGCAGACGAGGAATGTCTCAACCCGGCCGAGGACCAGGATCAAGAAGGCCCGGGAGCTTTAGAGTGTGGCTCCCTGGCAAATGGGTCCCGGGGAGGATGCAGACAGAGCGGAGTACGCCACCTGTCCTCGCCTACCTGATCTATTCAGAGGGATTCCGGCTGCAAGAGGGGTACCGGCCCCCTACACCCGACCTTGTACTCTACGTCCAGGATGGGAAAGCCCGGTTAGGCCCTGAGGATCCCACCGGGCGTCAGATGGAGAGGAATTGCCACCCGACCCCTACACCTGAGAGGAGCTCAGAGGGAGACCCGGCCTATCCACACACGCACAGACGGGAAAGGGTGAAGTCTGTAGTGCAGGAACACTCTGGTGTTGGGTCGCTACCGATCACTGGACTTTCTCGGAGGTAGTCGGACCCCCGTCCCTGGTGGCCGCAGGACTCCGCGAGGAGCAGGGAGTCGCCTTCCCGCTAATATCTCTGAGTGAGTAAAGCCTTGGAAGTTCACCCCTATGGCCTCCGGACTGTTCATTACGCGCCATACCACGCAACGCGGTGTCTGTACTCCCCGCGCTACTACTACCCCCCTTCATCCTGCCTTGTCTGCCCTGAGGCCTTGCTCCGCCTGTGGGGAACAGTAAGAACTTTAGCCGCCACGACACCGGGCCTCGGCGGACTGCTAGCGGCGCTGGTGGCCCTTCACCAGACACCACAGGTGGCGTAGTCGTTAATATAAGCCACTCAACCCGGACAAGCCCACACCATCTCTTTCTAATGTGACGGCCCTGAGCATGGGTCGGGCCCGGGCCACGGCTGCATCCCATCTCTTCAACACAGGGCCCGACACCGAGTCCCCCAACACCTAGGGTAAAACACGGGCTTTCTGAGTAGAGGCGTCACAACATGAACTAGAGCATCAAGTGAAATGCAGAAAATTACAAAACAATTTAAACCTGTATTTGAATTATATACAATGCTTGAATAGGAATATTATCTGCCAGACTCAAATGCTCCAAACCAGAAAATCTGTTATAAAGTACATATGAGGCTCCTCCCTGCATGAGCACATATTGCCAAGCAAGGGTGTCCTTCATATGTGCATTGCAGCATGGCTTGGATGAAGTAGAATTACACTCCTCAATATTGCAAATTGTCTCTTCAGAGAGAAAGAGGATTAGAACTCTAGTGCTACCTATAGAAAGTAGTAATCCTAAAAGTCAATATCAACCCTTTAAGGAGCCTTGTCACATGACTTAGGATAAAAGCCAGAACCAGAGTCTCAATTTGCAGGCACTGTGTTTCAGGGTACTGCGCCTCATCAGTGCAAAGTGTGAGATCAGGTTTGGCTGGGTGAGAGGCATCAGACTGGTATCCAAGGGGTAACGTTTCTCTTTGCGGAGAGTAACATATTAAGCATGTCAAGGTGAGGGGATATTTAAGCCGCAATGCTCCTCTGGGAAATATGCAAATTGCTTTGGGGTACTGCCCCTCGTCAAAACCCGGTGACCCCCGCTAGGGTCAGAGCAGCAAAGAGAACTTACGTGGTGACTCCCACGACTGGGCGCGCCGCCTAATTACCGTTAATTAGTAAAAGACTTTCTTTGCTATTTCAAGATTATTGTTATTAGTTCTACTGTTGATTTGCCTTGTTATTAACACTAATTGTTTAAAGTCATTGCTGTATATAAATTGAGTAACACTTATCCCTGACTGTTTTCCGCCTCGTGATCTGTGTGTTGCATCCTGACACCTGTATTACAGCAGGAGACATCACATGCAAACAGTGTAAGTGAAAGCCATGACATAGCTCTGACCCCCCAACACACCAGGACAGCTCCCCCAAATCAGAACAAACCCACTAAACCAGGACAAAAGATAGTACAAATACAGTAAATATTAAGGGCCCAAATCATTATAGTATTAAGTGTCAGACTGGGGTGCCAAGAGATAGCCAGTAACCACCTCCAGGGCCCCACTTTTCAGGTACATGCAAATGTGACATTATCTTCAATCACAAATTTTTATAACAATGAACTGGGTAGATTGTTAAATGAATAAGATGCTGCCTTCGTCTGTACTTAGTGAATCAAGTATATAGTGCTAAGTACTGCTCATATAAGAGGGTAGTAGCCCACTCTTGTACAGGGGCCCACCGGAGGATTCTCCTATTCTCCTGTGGGCCAGTCCAAGCCTGACTGTATTGAATACATGAAAGCAAAAGATATAGGCACCGGTACAACATTTGCATTTATTTTTAGTTGACTGTTCTTTTTCATCTTGTGCTATTCATTGCTGTGGTTCACAATTTTTAAGCGGAGTCACAAATAGTCTTTATTTTTTGTCTTTAATCTTTTTGATACTTTTAGCACAAAAACGTGCACATTTCACAAAGTCACAAATTGTGATATACATAAAATGATGAATCAGCTGAAAACATATATTTCCTATAATAAACAATGAGTGCAAGTCCACTAATATTTCAAAATTGCAAAAAAAGTTTAATAGTTGCACAAAGATAGGCTAAATTACAGAATAACAATATTAAAAAAGTTAATTGCAATCCCTCAAGTATAAGGTCACAATCAGGATATATTTGCCAAAAGTAGAAAGACCATCATTAATCTAAGTAAATACAGGGGATCACCTTACCCATCATTAGCCTGTGTGGATCAGCTGTGCCAGCAGCCTCCAAGCAGCTGAAACGTGGTGACTAGTGTTGAGCGAGCACTAAAATGCTCGGGTGCTCGAAGCTCGGGCCGAGCTGGCCGTGATACTCGGGTGCTCAACCCGAGCAACGAGCCCAATGTTAGTCTATGGGAGACTCGAGCATTTTTGCGGCGGCACCCCCGGCAGTCTTTTAAAAGCCTAACAAGTGCCCAAAACGATAGTGACAGTGCTCAAATGACATGGGGACAGCATGGGGATCGCCCCAGGAAGCATTTCTGACCCCCAGGTCACTGCTGTCAACAACGTGGTCAGAGGTATTTAGCCACTTTTACAGACTCACAATAAAACGTTCAAAAACGAAAGTGAAACTTTTTTCCTGTGAAATATGTTAAGGAACATCCTTTCCAGGGAAAAGACTTGTGTATAAGTTAAAATAAATGACCAAAAACAAAAATACTCCTCCACACCTTCGGCTATGTTCACAAGTAGCATTTTTTATGCGTTTTTGCACTTTTGTATTGGTTTCAACTATGACAAATGCATTCACCGGGAAATGTCATTTTAACATTTTACAACCTTATCTGGCCATGTGCTGTGTGACACATGCATAAAGTGATGAAAAGACATGGGAACAGTATGGGAAAGACCCCTGGAAGCATCTCTGACTCCCAGGTCACTGTCTAAAAGTGTGCCTATCATAAGTGATCCTTGCCGCATCAGAAGATGCAGACTTGCAACTATCCCCATGCAAGTTCTAGTCCCAGGGCAGTGTTCAATTGTACCTTCCCCATTCCTTGCAATGCAAGCGCAAGTATGCAGCCTGCCACCCACCCACCCCAAGGCTGCAATACCATACTGCTTGCTTGCTTGAACTTGAAATTGGGCCTTTTAGGCATGTGGAGGCGGAATCTGGCCACCACGTCATGGCTGTGTTGGCGGCCTGGAATCCATACTCAGTCCCCAGCTGCACGGCGGCCGGGTGTCCATACTCTGTCCCTAGCCGCCCCGCAGCCGGGTGTCCACACACGGTCCCCAGCCGCCTGGGGGCAGCCGGGTGTCCATAAACGGTCCCCAGCCGCCCCTATTTCTCCTTGGAACATCCCCCCACACACTTTTCTTAGCCCGGCCTTTAGGCAGCATTGGACAAGCCCACCAGAGAACCAGACTCCTCCGGTGGGCCCTGACTTCTCCATCGGTGGAGTTGAGAGTGCCAAGGTGAGGACCATGATGATGATGACAGAAGTTAGCATCTGCTATGTTTTCTTTTAATGCAAGTGTAAGTGTGCAGCCTGCCACCCACCCACCCCCAGACTGCAATTCCATACTGCTAGCTTGCACTTGAAATGGGGCCTTTTAGTTTGGAGGAGGCCGAAGCTGGCCACTACCTCATGGCTTCTTCGGCAGCGAGGTATCCATACTCAGTCCCCAGCCGCCCCTATTTGTCCTGGTGTGCCTTATACATAAGATTAAGCGCGTATACCAAAACATTACCTGTGCCCTCCCCAGTGCATTTAGTGGGAAGGAGAGCCTATTCCGCTGTAGTGTGTGCATGCCAAACCACTGTTCATGGTACATGCGAAGATGCCACCCACCTTGCACCTGTTGTTGCAGACTTGCAACTATCCCCATTCAAGTCCTTGTCCCAGGACAGTGTTCAATTGTAACTCTCCCATTCCTTGCAATGCAAGTGCAAGTATGCAGCCTGCCACCACCCACCCCCAGGCTGCAATACCATACTGCTTGCTTGCTTGCACTTTAAATTGGGCCTTTTAGGCATGTGGAGGCGGAATCTGGCCACCACGCCATGGCTGTGTCGGCGGCCTGGTATCCATACTCAGTCCCCAGCCGCCTGGAGGCCGGGTGTCCCCGCTTGCTCCCCAGCCTCCAGGGGGTGGCCGGGTGTCCATACTCGGTCCCCAGCCACCCCTATTTGTCCCGGTAACCTTTCCCACACTTTTCTTAGCCTGGCCTGCTTTAGGGCAGCATTGGCCGAGCCCACCGGTCTATCAGACTCCTCCGGTGGGCCCTGGCTTCTCCATCAGGGGAGTTGAGAGTGCCAAGGTGAGGAGCATGATGAGGATGATAGAAGTTAGCATCTGCTTTGTTTTGTTGTAATGCAAGCGCATGTATGTAGTAGCGGCTAGGCCTGAGGTGGTCAGCGTTTTGGCGCATATCCTACCTCCTCCGAGGATTGCTGGATGTTTTCCTGCTACTATCCAAGTTCTATGACTCCCGTTAAAACAAAGCTTCAGGTGATAAATGATGGATGAGGTAGTGGCAAAGGAGAAAGAGCAGGAGGAACAGGGACCATTCACATCAATATCAGGCCAGTCAACCAGATATGTCTTGTAGGATATGTTTCTGTAACAAAAGGAGCAGTTTGGCTACACAGTTATAGGGCATACAATGCCCCTTGGAAATGACATGGAGGTCAGAGGGCGTTAACTAAACCTTTTTTTCCATTTATAGCAACTGGGTCTCCCGTGCACTGTTGGCCTAAGCAGTGAATGGAAGGCTTTCCAAAAATTACGAGGAACTGCTATGCCCCTTACAAGAGCCATGTGTGGCACCCCAGGGGTCTGGTCACCACAGTAATAGAGATATTACGTCGGAGAGCAAGTGGGAGGTTTCCTGGTCAGGATCCCTTAAACATGCAACATCCTCCTGCCCCAGTCCTGGGAGGGGATAATTCTGCCCTTATAAACTGGATCTGGGGCGGGGTTGAGTGAGTCAGAGAACAAAGAACAGTCAGAGTCAGAGTGAGAGCAAGGGAAAGTAACAGCAAGGAGCTCTGTAGGAGCTAGGAGCTAAAGACCAGGGTCTGGAAGCTGAGCAGAGCTCGCCCTGGCAGAAGACAATAGGAACCGGACACAGGAGTCCGAGGCTGTGAGGACTTATATATCCAGCAGCAGAAACCAGCCGGCAGGGGATTTCAGGTCCTATGGCCATAGAAGCCCGGAGGCTCAGTCACAAGCAAGGGACCAGCACTGCCGTCGTGGAGCTGAGGCTAACAGAAGGCCCCAAGTCACCAGCCATACGGGTGAGCACTACACGGTACACTCAGGGACGTGGGCTACTTCTACCCACTTACAGCAAGGTAGCCAGGAAGAGTGCAGACAGACGGGGAGGCCTACAACTCCACCTGGCCAGGGGAACTCCTGCTTGCTCACAGACTGACCAGGCCTCTTATGCTAGCCAGTACTCCCGGGAGGGTCTACCTTATAATCATCAGTAAAGACCCTGAACTGCACTGCAAAGACTCTGAGTCGTACCTGCTGCGCTCGTGCACCATCACCCCCATCATCCACACTCACTGCCCTGAGGCTATACTCCTCCCGTGGGGAGTTATCCCATTCTCTGCTGCGCACACAACACCAGCCTCAGCGGTCTGCCTCGCAGTGGTGGTACTCCCTGACCGCAATCCACGGGTGGCGCAGTCGGACAATTAACCTCAAAACCTAAGAAAGACTGCCACTGGTTTGACCAGCCTGAGCCACGGGACCGGGTCACCGCCACGGAGACTACAGACCCCAGAGACCTGGCACCGGGTATCCCACACACGTGTACACACGGCCCAGGGGGCGCGTCACATGCAGTACAGCATATTACAAACATAAGTCCCATTATTGGGGAGTGGGTGTCCCATAGTATTTGCTTATGCCTTGCAAGCGAAAGCTGCCAAAAATTAGGACGGTGCAACTTGCAATGCCCCTTACAAGAGCCATGTAGTACAGCATATTACAAACATAAGTCCCATTATTGGGGAGTGGGTCTCCCATAGTATTTGCTTATGCTTTCCAAGCAAAAGCTGCCAAAAATTAGGACGGAGCAACTTGCAATGCCCCTTACAAGAGCCATGCAGTACAGCATATTACAAACATAAGTCCCATTATTGGGGAGTGGGTGTCCCATGGTATTTGCTTATGCTTTCCAAGCAAAAGCTGCCAAAAATTAGGACGGAGCAACTTGCAATGCCCCTTACAAGAGCCATGCAGTACAGCATATTACAAACATAAGTCCCATTATTGGGGAGTGGGTGTCCCATAGTATTTGCTTATGCCTTGCAAGCAAAAGCTGCCAAAAATAAGGACGGAGGAACTTACAATGCTGGCAACCTGGTGGTATAGTGGTGGTGGAGGCTGAGGATAAGGAGAAGAAGATAAAACAGCCGAAACGAGGAAGCGTATACCCATGTGTGGGTGTGAAGCGGTGCATGTGAATACACCTCCCGAAATAACACAGTGGATTTGACTTTATGTTACTCTGCTGTCATTTGGTGGTGATGAGAAGTCTGGCCCAATCCAGCCCTTGTTCATTTTTATAAGGGTCAGCTTGTCAGCATTGTCAGTTGACAGGCGAGTGCGCTTATCAGTTATAATTCCCCCAGCGGCACTAAAAACACGCTCCGATAACACGCTAGCGGCAGGGCAGGCCAGGACCTCCAAGGCGTACAGAGCGAGTTCATTCCAAGTGTCCAGCTTGGATACCCAATAATTAAAAGGCACAGAGGAATCACGGAGGACGCTGGTACGATCGGCAAGGTACTCCCTCACCATCTTTTGAAACTTTCCACTCCTTGTGAGAGTACCCCGCGCCTCAGGGCCTGTAAGCTGGGCGGGTGTCAGAAAACTGTCCCAGAACTTTGACAGTGTTCCCCTGCCTCTGCTGGATTGGAGTTGCATCTCTCTCGCCTGTACGCCTTGGTTGGGCAATGAACTGTGACCTCTGCTGCTAGCGTGTTCAGATGGGAATTTTTTTAAGAGTTCTGCAGCAAGGGCCTTCTGGTACTGCCCCATTTTTGTAGACCTCTCCACCTCAGGAATAAGAGAGTGAAAGTTCTCCTTGTAGCGGGGGTCTACAAGTGTCACCAACCAGTAATGACTGTCACCCAACATTTTGACAACGCGAGGGTCACGGTTAAGGCAGCGTAACATAAAGTCAGCCATGCGTGCCAGACTGGTAACGGGCAAGATTTCCTTGTCCTCACCAAGATGACGACTGACCATGCTCTCCTCCTGCACCTTCTCCTCCTCCTCTTCCTCCTCCCCCCTGTCCTCAGGCCACCCACGCTGAACCGACAGTATGACACTTGTACAGGTACTACCGTCTACAACGCATGATAGCAGCTCCTGTTCTTCCTCCTCCTCCTCCTCCTCCTCTCCCTCATTGTCCCCCAATGCACGTTGGGATGAGATGAGGCTGGGCTGTGTGTAATCGCCCGCTACAGCTTCTTGATCCATCTCATCATACTCTGGCTGCAATGCCTACTCTTTAATTCTCTGCAGAGAGCGTTGCAAAAGACAGACAAGTGGGATGCTGACACTAATGATGGCATCATCGCCACTCACCATCTTGGTGGCCTCCTCAAAGTTTGTCAGGATGGTACATATGTCAGACATCCAGGTCCACTCCTGAGGTCTTAATTGTGGAGTCTGACCTGAATATCGACGGCCTTGTTGCAGCTGGTACTCCACAACTGCTCTCTTCTGCTCACAAATCCTTTGCAACATGTGGAGGGTAGAGTTCCAACGTGTGGGGACATCACACACCAGTCGGTGTGCCAGAAGCTGCAAACGCTGCTGCAACACAGCAAGGGCGGCGGAAACTGTAGCTGACTTGCGAAAATGAGCTGACAGGCGGCGTACTTTCACGAGCATATCTGGCAACTCGGGGTACGATTTAAGAAACCGCTGAACCACGAGGTTAAGCACATGAGCCAGGCATGGTACGTGTGTGATCTCACCTCGCCTCAGAGCCGCCACCAGGTTACGGCCATTGTCACACACGACCATGCCGGGATGTAGGTTCAGCGGTCTCAGCCACAGATCTGCCTGCTCTTTCACAGCTGTCCACAACTCACAAGCAGTGTGAGGTTTATCACCTAAGCTTATGAGTTTCAGCACAGCCTGTTGCCGCTTGGCGGAGGCAGTACTGCAATGCTTCCAGCTTGTAACTGATGTGGTGATATCTGAGATGGAGGCTGAACATGAGGAGGAGGAGGAGGAGGAGGATGCGCAGGAGCTGTACACTGTGGGGGCAACTCTGACGGACATAGGGCCCGCAATCCTCAGTGTGGGGAGGATGTGTTCCGTCCCAAGGTCCGACTGGGTCCCGGCTTCCACTATGTTTACCCAGTGTGCCGTCAGAGAGATGTACCGTCCCTGGCCACAAGCACTTGTCCACGTGTCCGTTGTCAGGTGGACTCTCCCAGTAACTGCGTTGTTGAGGGCACGGCAGATGCTTTTGGACACGTGCTTGTGTAGTGCGGGGATGGCACACCGGGCAAAATAGTGGGGACCGAGTACCGAGGGACAGCCACCGCCATAAGATTGCGGAAGGATTCCGTCTCCACCAGCCTAAAAGGCAGCATTTCCAACGCAAGCAGTCGTGAAATGTGCGAATTTAGGACTGTGGCCTGTGGGGCGTTAGCTGCGAATTTCTGCTTTCGTTCAAAGGTCTGGGATATGGACAATTGAACTCTGCGGTGGGACATGGACGTGGACGTTGATGCTGTTTCTTGAGAAACTGCCATAACAAGTGAAGACTGAGAGGAAGGGGCATCTTTACATGCAGTATGGACAGGGGATTGCCTTGCACACACAACAGGGGGTTCTATTGCACGCACAACAGTGGAAGAAGCAGTGGTGACACCCGCTGACACTGGTCGTGGACCCTGGGTTTCGCCCCACAAAGTCGGGTGCTTTGCTGCCATGTGCCTGATCATGCTGGTGGTGGTCAGGCTGGTAGTTTTGTCACCCCTGCTGATGCTGGCATGGCAGGTGGAACATATGGCCTTTTTGGGGTTATCAGCAGAGTCTTTAAAAAAATTCCAGACTCTGGAAGACCTACCGCTTGTACTGGCAACGTCCCTCGTGTGGGTGTTACGGGGAACGGTTGCCTGCCTTCTGTCTGCGGCCACCACACTGCTTCTTCCTGCCTGTTGGGGTACTCTGCCTCCCTCCCCCTGTGTGCTGCTGGCCTCACTCTGCATGTCCTCCTTCCACGTTGGGTCAGTTACTAGATCATCCACCACCTCCTCCTCTTCCACTTGCGCACCACGATCCTCCTTCTCACTTCCTGGCAATTGTGTCTCGTCATCGTCCACCTCTTGTGACAGATTGCCAACGTCGACTTCCTGTGGCCGTGGCTGTTCAAATATTTGGGCATCGCAACATGGGATCTCCTCTTCCACCACTTCAAGCGTATCAGGCGAGGGGCCCAACTATGGAAATGGACCAGTGAACAGCTCTTCAGAGTGTCCAAGTGTGGGATCACTTGCTGTCTGATGACACTCGGCATGGTGGGAGGAAGGAGCATCAGGGTGAGGAGGAGTATGGGGTCGAGACTCACGGCTACTAAGAGTTGACCGTGTGGAAGACAGACCGGAGGTGGTGGTGCCCAGGTAACTGGAAGTACAGTCATATGAAAAAGTTTGGGCACCCCTATTAATCTTAAGCTTAATGTTTTATAAAAATTGGTGTTTTGCAACAGCTATTTCAGTTTGATATATGTAATAACTGTTGGACACAGTAATGTTTCTGCCTTGAAATGAGGTTTATTGTACTAACAGAAAATGTGCAATCTGCATTCAAACAAAATTTGACAGGTGCATAAGTATTGGCACCCTTATCATTTTCTTGTTTTAAATACTCCTACCTACTTTTTACTGACTTACTAAAGCACTTTTTTTGGTTTTGTAACCTCATTGAGCTTTGAACTTCATAGCCAGGTGTATGCAATCATGAGAAAAGCTACTTAAAGTGGCCACTTGCAAGTTGTTCTCCTGTTTGAATCTCCTCTGAAGAGTGGCATCATGGGCTCCTCAAAACAACTGTCAAATGATCGGAAAACAAAGATTATTCAACATAGTTGTTCAGGGGAAGGATACGAAAAGCTGACTCAGAGATTTAACCTGTCAGTTTCCACTGTGAGGAACATAGTAAGGAAATGGAAGAACACAGGGACAGTTCTTGTTAAGGCCAGAAGTGGCAGGCCAAGAAAAACATCAGAAAGGCAGAGAAGAAGAATGATGAGATCAGTCAAGGACAATCCTCAGACCACCTCCAGAGAGCTGCAGCATCAACTTGCTGCAGATGGTGTCACTGTGCATCGGTCAACTATACAATGCACTTTGCACAAGGAGAAGCTGTATGGGAGAGTGATGCAAAAGAAGCCGTTTCTGCAAGCACGCCTCAAACAGAGTCGGCTGAGGTATGCAAAAGCACATTTGGAGAAGCCAATTTCTTTTTGGAAGAAGGTCCTGTGGACTGATGAAACCAAGATTGAGTTGTTTGGTCATACAAAAAGGCGTTATGCATGGTGGCAAAAAAACACAGCATTCCAAGAAAAACACTTGCCACCCACAGTAAAATTTGGTGGAGGTTCCATCATGCTTTGGGGCTGTGTGGTCAATGCCGGCACTGGGAATCTTGTTAAAGTTGAGGGACACATGGATTCCACTCAGTATCAGCAGATTCTTGACAATAGTGTTCAAGAATCAGTGATAAAGTTGAAGTTACGCAGTGGATGGATCTTTCAGCAAGACAATGATCCAAAACACTGTTCCAAATCTACTCAGGCATTCATGCAGAGGAACAATTACAATGTTCTGGAATGGCCATCCCAGTCCCCAGACCTGAATATCATTGAGCATCTGTGGGATCATTTGAAGAGGGCTGTCCATGCTCGGCGACCATCAAACTTAACTGAACTGGAATTGTTTTGTAAAGAGGAATGGTCAAAAATACCTTCATCCAGGATCCAGGAACTCATTAAAAGCTACAGAAAGCGACTAGAGGCTGTTATTTTTTCAAAAGGAGGATCTACTAAATATTAATGTCACTTTTCTGGTGAGGTGCCCATACTTATGCACCTGTCAAATTTTGTTTGAATGCAGATTGCACATTTTCTGTTAGTACAATAAACCTCATTTCAAGGCAGAAACATTACTGTGTCCAACAGTTATTACATATATCAAACTGAAATAGCTGTTGCAAAAACACCAATTTTTATAAAACATTAAGCTTAAGATTAATAGGGGTGCCCAAACTTTTTCATATGACTGTATTATCTGCTATCCAATTAATAACCTGTTCACACTGATCAGTTCTCAATACTGGTGTTGTTCTGTGCTTCCCTAGTAATTCGGTCAAGAAGTGGGAGCGAGAAGATGTGGCTGTTGGTTGTGGCACATTTTCACCTTGGCCACGGCCCCGTCCTCTGCACGAACCATCACCAGAGCGTCCACTTCCACGTCCCTTACCACGCGCCTTGCCCATTGTAAATTAAGTAAAATAGCTTCCACTTGCACTATCAATGGAAAAGGGGTAATAAAGAGTAGATTAGAACCGTGGAAGAGGAAAACCACAGTTATTGTTTACTGGGGTATACCACACTTTTTTAAATAGAGATATTTGCGGCTGAACAGTGAGCGACACACTCAAACTGCTTTTTTTTTAGATACCAAAGGCCCAAAACTGGATAGTACAGCGATTTGACCCGTGGAACTGCGAAACCACACTGGGATGTCGGGCCTACACAAGACTATTTTCAACAGATATATTTTTGTGTCACAACATTCAGGAGACACTACTGTTTTTCTTTACGGAAAAAACTACCAAAAGCTGAATAATAGAGATTTTTTACCGTGGGATGGCAAAACCACAGTTATTGTTTACTGGGGTATACCACACTTTTTTAAATACAGATATTTGCGGCTGAACAGTGAGCGACACACTCAAACGGCTTTTTTTTTAGATACCAAAGGCCCAAAACTGGATAGTACAGCGATTTGACCCGTGGAACTGCGAAACCACACTGGGATGTCGGGCCTACACAAGACTATTTTCAACAGATATATTTTTGTGTCACAACAGTGAGGAGACACTACTGTTTTTCTTTACGGAAAAAACTACCAAAAGCTGAATAATAGAGATTTTTACCATGGGATGGCAAAACCACAGTTATTGTTTACTGGGGTATACCACACTTTTTTAAATAGAGATATTTGCGGCTGAACAGTGAGCGACACACTCAAACTGCTTTTTTTTTAGATACCAAAGGCCCAAAACTGGATAGTACAGCGATTTGACCCATGGAACTGCGAAACCACACTGGGATGTCGGGCCTACACAAGACTATTTTCAACAGATATATTTTTGTGTCACAACAGTCAGGAGACACTACTGTTTTTCCTTACGGAAAAAACTACCAAAAGCTGAATAATAGAGATTTTTTACCGTGGGATGGCAAAACCACAGTTATTGTTTACTGGGGTATACCACACTTTTTTAAATAGAGATATTTGCGGCTGAACAGTGAGCGACACACTCAAACTGCTTTTTTTTTAGATACCAAAGGCCCAAAACTGGATAGTACAGCGATTTGACCCGTGGAACTGCGAAACTACACTGGGATGTCGGGCCTACACAAGACCATTTTCAACAGATATATTTTTGTGTCACAACAGTCAGGAGACACTACTGTTTTTCTTTACGGAAAAAACTACCAAAAGCTGAATAATAGAGATTTTTTACCGTGGGATGGCAAAACCACAGTTATTGTTTACTGGGGTATACCACACTTTTTTAAATAGAGATATTTGCGGATGAACAGTGAGCGACACACTCAAACTGCTTTTTTTTTAGATACCAAAGGCCCAAAACTGGATAGTACAGCGATTTGACCCGTGGAACTGAGAAACCACACTGGGATGTCGGGCCTACACAAGACTATTTTCAACAGATATATTTTTGTGTCACAACAGTCAGGAGACACTACTGTTTTTCTTTACGGAAAAAACTACCAAAACCTGAATAATAGAGATTTTTTACCGTGGGATGGCAAAACCACAGTTATTGTTTACTGGGGTATACCACACTTTTTTAAATAGAGATATTTGCGGCTGAACAGTGAGCGACACACTCAAACTGTTTGTTTTTTTAGATACAAATGGCCCAAAATGGATAATACAGAGGTTTGAACCGTGGAAGTGCAAAACAACACTTCTGTTTCTCTAGCCTACACCAGACTATTTTCAACAGTTATATTTGTGTCTGAAAAATCAGAGACACGCTTTTTTTTGGGGGGGGGGGGGGACACCAATAGGTTAATTAGATGGGTATTTGTACAGTGTGAAGGAGGAAAAAAAGGAGGATTTAGATGGAAAAAAAAGGATTTTTCCTGGCCCCCGACACCTGGTGCTAAGTCCAGCAATTTCATCAACAGGAGCACACAGGACTGTAATGCAGCATTTGCTGGTATAACCACTGTGTCTCCTATACAGCCTGCCTGCCTGGTATCTGGGATGGATATTAGTCCTGAAAAGGACTGTTTGTTTGTTCTGGCAGCCTTTACAGACTCTACACTAACTATTTCGCAGTTTATATCTCTCCCTAAATCAGCAGCGCTGTCCCTACACTGTCTAATCCGGAGCGACTGTGTCCAAGATGGCGGCGCCCGGTTTTAAATACTCGAGGTGACGCTGTGCGGCCAGCCAATCACTGTAATGCCCACAACCAACATGGCTGCAGCATTACAGTGACTGGCTGGCAATCCCTGCATGTTCATTGGCTCTGTAAAGAGCGCCAAAGATGCAGGGCGGAGACCCGAGCTCCCGCCCGAGTAACCCGGAAATGCTCGGTGCTCGCCGAACATCCCAAGTAGCGTGATGCGAGTACCGAGCAGTGTCGAGCATGTTCGCTCAACACTAGTGGTGACTCCAACTCTGCCCACAATGGCAAACTTATTAAAAGGTGAATTTAAAGAAGGCTCAAATAAAAAGATGAATGTGGCGCAAAAAAAAAAACAGGCAAAAAACTAGTAAAAAAAAAGGCTGAAAAGCTGTGATGAATCTTCCCCAATATGTCTATGTGGCCAACCAGTGGTTCTTCTGTGAATTGCAGCACCTCAAGGGTTTTACATCATGTCACATTATTGTATTGAATTTGTTTTGTGAGATATCTGGTTTGTGATGTTTTCTTTGAATGAGGATCACTCAAGTAACGTCTCTTTACAAAGGACCTACTAATATCATAAATAGCTAACAGTTTACCAAGTTAGTATTTAGGGATAAGCAATTTAATTCTAAATGAATCAATTTAGTTTAGAAGTTCCCAAAATTCACAGATTCTAGCAAATCCAAATTGTAAGGAATTCGATTCATAAAATCCAGCAAATCAGGGGACTGGGAAGGCATTTAGGGTTTGCTCACACTAGCGTATAAAGAAAAATGGGTCCCATTCTCATCCAGAAGAGTGGGACTTTTTTTCTCACTTGTCATCTGTGTGCTGTCCATATACAATCTGTTTTTTTTACTCAACAGCTATTAATCTTTTACAGGACCATTTACACCAGGGGTCTCAAACTCGGCTAAGTATATGGGCCGCACATAGAAAGAATGTGAATTTGAAGTGCCGCATTCTTTGCAGGATGATATGAAATTTTTAATGATACCATATTGTTTTTTCTATACACCTCTTGGATCATTTTTTGAACGTTTTTGGCTTTTTCATTTTATTCTCTTAAATGACATTCATTTTATGGGCTGTGGTAGTTTTATAGTTTTTACAAGTTTACAGTTTTTACAATTTTTATTTCCTTTTTGTATCCCCTAATTGGCCATATACAGTATTTTTTTTTTTACAATTAGCACCATATAGTAATTCTGACAAACTTCTTATAGTAATGTCCCCATCTTGTAGTAGTTTCCCCATCTTCTAGTAATGTCCCCATCCTTGTCGGCATCTTGTAGTAATGTCCCCCATCTTGGTCCTCATCTTGTAGTAATGTGCCCATCCTGGTCCCCATCTTGTAGTAATGTGCCCATCCTGGTCCCCATCTTGAAGTAATGTTCCCGTCCTGGTCCTCATCTTGTATTAATGCCTCATTCTGGTCCTCATTTTATAGTAATGTGACCATCCTGGTCCCATCTTATAGTAATGTCGCTATCATGGACCTTATCTTGTAGTAGTGTGCCCATCCTGGTCCCCATCTTGTAGTAATGTCCCCATCCTGGCCCTCATCTTGTAGTAATGTGCCCATCCTGGTCCCATATTGTAGTAATGTGCCCATCCTGGTCCTCATCTTGTAGTAGTGCGCCCATCCTGGTCCCCATCTTGTAGCAATGACTCATGCTGGTCCCTAACTTGTAGAACGTTCATCTGAAAATAATCACTGACATCGGCTGCCCTCCGGACCAGGCCGCGATCATTACGGGGGCTCCGGTGCCTGTGGGCCGCATTAAGCAGTCTCAGGGGCCACATGCGGCCCTCAGACCGCATGTTTGAGACCCCTGATTTACACGATCATTCTTATTCGACAGAATTGTAATGTATCTGAAAAACTCAGATGTCATTCTGATGGTCCATATGGCATGCAATTATTTTCTCGAACTGTACCGATTTCGGAGTGAATACTGCAATTTTTTTTCTCATGCTGAATACAGTCGAGAAAAAATACACAGGTCTGTACTACCTCATTGAATAACATTGGTTGGAGTGCAATCTGATTTTTTTGCAGTGACCAGGAGGCGCGAGTGAAGCGGGCTGTTACATCTGACATTCACATACAGTAGAGGGATCAGGCTGGGGTGGTGCAACAGATGGGGTTGGGATTGGCCAGAGTACAGGAGGCCCAGAGAGCATTGATTAATAGTGATGAGCGAGCACTAAAATGCTCGGGTACTCGCTGCGCGAGTCGAGCAAATTGGAATGCTCGAGTGCTCGGTCCGAGCAACGAGCCCAATGTAAGTCTAAGGGAAACTCAAGCATTTTTCTGGTGGCCCCCCTCAGCGGTCTGCAGAGGACCTAAAAGTTGCCCAAATCGATGAGAACTGTACTCAAATGACATGGAAACAGCATGGGGAAGACCCCTGGAAGCATCTCTGACTCTCAGGTCACTGCTGTCAACAATGTAGTCAGAGTATTACACCACTTTTACGGACTCACAATAAAACATACAAAAACGAAACCAAAATGGATTTTGCTGGTAAATGTCATTTTAACAGTTTACTACTTTATCGTGGTGTTACGGATCCGGATGGTGGAACCACTGTGTCGTGGTGCAAGGAGGGACCAGAGGGGCGTGACTAAGAGCCTACCCGGACGAACCCTGGCTACACAGCGGCTTAATCGACTCCATGAGCCAAGAAGGGACCGGGAAGGTGGTCCAAGTGCCACTCTGGGACCGACCTTGAGAGAGCAGGCGACCCCTAAGGGACTGGCAGCCGAAGTGGACAGGCACGGCAGATGGTCTGACAGATGAGCACAGTTGGTAGGCAAGCAGGTAGTGCAGGAAGATGGACAGGCTCGGCTAATAGACAAACAGGTGGACACGGCTGATAGACAGGCAGACAGGCACGGCTGATAGACAGGCTGGCGGGCACGGCTGATAGACAGGCTGGCGGGCAAGCACTGGGACCTGAGGGCTGGAGAGTGTTTAGAAAGCAAACTACAACATTGCGCTGGCACCTCCATTTTGGAGGAGGTGCCTTATATAGCAGATGTCCTCCGGCCATTGGCCGGGGACATTTTAGGACGGCGCGCGCGGCCCCTTTAAGAAACAGGGAGTGCGCGTGCCCTAAGAGCAGTAATTGGAGATCTGTGCGCAGTGCGCGCACCCCGGGTAGACTCAGCGTGGGAGCAGGAGGAAGGAGCAGGCGATGCCGGACCAGGGCCGCAGCGTTAAGAGGAGTGGCATCTCTGCCAGGCATGAGGCAGAGACGCCGACGCTACAGTACCTCCCCCTTTACGCCCCCTCTTCTTCAAGCCCGCAAGAAATTTTTTTAGAAGAAGGGGAGCATGAATGTTCTCCCTGGGCTCCCAAGATCTCTCCTCAGGACCAAACCCCCTCCAATCCACAAGAAAGAAAGTCTTTCCTCTTACCCTCTTGGTAGCCAGAATGTTCTCTACCTCAAAAACGTCCTCAGTGGAGACTGGAGCAGGAGTGGTACCCGAATCATCAGAGAAGGAATTGAGGATGACAGGCTTGAGGAGAGACACATTAAAGGAATTGGGGATCCGTAACGAGGCAGGGAGTTTCAACTTGTACACCACCGGATTGTTTTGACTCAAAATTTCGAAAGGACGGATGAACCACGGACCCAACTTGTATGAATATCTTGAGGTTAACGTTCTTGGATGATAACCAAACCTTGTCCCCGGGATGAAGTACAGGCAGATCTAGACGTCTCTTGTCTGCATGTCTCTTCATCAGCTCAGAGGACTGTAGCAATGAAGACTTAGTGTACTCCTAGATCACAGAAAAGTCTTTAACAAGAGACAGGATTATCAACAGAAGTGGAAACAGGAAATGGAATATTGGGATGCTCACCGTATACCACAAAAAACAGAGACTTGGCAGAGGACTCGCTCGCATGATTATTGTAGGAAAATTCGGCCCAAGGCAGAAGTTCCACCCAGTTGCTATGGTGGGCATTGACAAAGTGCCGAAGGAAGCTAGTGAGGATCCGATTGATACACTCAACCTGGCCATTAGACTGTGGATGATAAGCCGAAGAGAAGTCTAATGCAACTTTTAGCAGCTTGCACATGGCTCTCGAGAAGCGTGAAGTAAACTGGACCTCTCTATCTGAGACAATATGAAGAGGTAGGCCGTGGAGGTAGAAGATGTGCAGAAAGAACACTTTAGCAAGCTCTGGCACAGAGGCTAAACTGGGTAGAGGAATGAAGTGAGCCATCTTGGAGAAGAGGTCAGCAACCACCCAAATGACAGTACATCCGGCCGATACAGGAAGATCCGTGATGAAATTCATCGCGATATGCTGCCACGGAGTGGAAGGCATGGGTAAAGGAAGCAGTCGACCCATTGGAAGTTGCCTAGGCGTCTTGTTTCGGGTGAAGGAAGAGCAGGTAGAGATGAAATCCGCAACATCCTTGCGTAGGGCCGGCCACCAATAATGTTGGGAAATAAGCAGGGACGTTTTCCTCTGTCCGGCGTGGCCTGCCAGTTTAGATGAATGACCCCAGAGCAGGACCCTCTTCCTATCTGGAGCCGCCACTAAAGTTTTACCAGGGGGAAGATGAGACAGATCAAACGGAGCAACAGTAATTATTTTGGAGGACTCAATGATGTGTTGAGCCTCCTCCTCTTGGTCAGTCGACAGAAACGTTCTAGAGAGCGCGTCTGCCTTGATATTCTTATCTCCCGGCCGGAAGTGGAAAATTAAATTGAAGCGGGCAAAAAACAGGGACCATCTGGCCTGACGAGGATTGAGTCGTTGAGCTGACTGCAAGTAGATGAAATTCTTGTAGTCCGTGTAGATGACCACTGGATGCAAGGCCCCCTCCAGTAGAAATAGCCACTCTACCAGTGCCAGTTTGATGGCCAGCAGTTCCTGATCTCCATTGGAATGGTTGCGTTCCGACGGTGAGAAGAGCTTGGAAAAGAAGCCACAGCTCACCATTCGTCAAGACGAGGATTTCTGGGTGAGAACTGCCCCGGCCCCAGAGGAAGAGGGATAAACCTCCAGGAAGAACTGCTTGTTACAGACATGACGATGAAGCCCCGGAGCAGCAGAGCAGGCTTGTTTCAAGGAAACTAAGGCTTCTTCCGCCTCTGGAGTCCATTCCTTGGGATTGACCCCTTTGCGGATCAGGGCAGAGATGGGAGCAGTCTGGGAGGAAAAATGAGGAATGAACAGGCGATAATAATTAGCAAATCGCAGAAACTGCTGTATAGCCTTCAACCCCTCAGGTTGGGGCCACTTTAGGACACAAGACACCTTCTCGGGATCCATCATGAGCCCGGTCTCCGAGATTATGTACCCCAGGAAGGGAAGGGATGTCTGTTCGAAAACATTTCTCGAATTTGGCATACAGACAATTCCTCCTGAGCCTCTGCAATACCTGTTGAACATTTCTTCGATGTGAGGGCAGATCTGAAGAGAAACCGGGATATCGTCCAGGTACACTACCACGCATGAATATAGAAGATCTCGGAAGATGTCATTCACCAGTTCCTGGAAGACTGCTGGTGCATTGGAGAGTCCGAAGGGCACCACACGGTACTCGTAGTGGCCATCCTGAGTGTTGAATGCCGTCTTCCACTCGTCACCTTGTCGAATTGAGATCAGATTGTATGCGCCACGGAGATCGAGCTTAGTAAAGACCTTGGTGCCCTTGAGGTGCTCAAACAACTCGGAGATGAGAGGCAGAGGATACTTGTTTTTGATGGTAATCTGATTTAGACCCCTATAGTCGATGCAAGGGCAAATAGAGCCATCCTTCTTCTTGACGAAAAAGAATCCTGCTCCAGCCGGAGAGGTGGATTTCTGAATAAATCCCCTAACAAGATTCTCCTCGATGTATTCAGACATGGCACGGGTCTCAGCCAACGACAGAGGGTAAATTCAACCTCAGGGTGGCGATGCACTAGGAATGAGATCGATAGGACAGTCATACAGCCTATGAGGAGGAAGTGTCTCAGCCTCCATCTTGTCGAAGATGTCAGCGTATGACTAGTAGGGTGCTGGCAAGCCGGGCAAATTTGCTGGAGTGGACGGAGGTCAGGCAGGACGGCCAGGAACCAAGCAGGTCTGGTGGCACTCCTGGCCCCAAAGGAGCACCTCTCCCGACCTCCATTTCAAAACTGGCTCATGTCTCTGAAGCCAAGGCAGTCCCAGCAGCAAAGGATTAGAGAGGCCGGACAGCACGTAGAGAGAGATCTTCTCCGTGTGTAGCATACCAATCTGGAGAACTACGGGCTCGGTGACAAACATGATGGACTCGGAAAGGGGCCTCTCATGCACTGAAGAAACCGCCAACGGATCCGAAAGACGTTGAATGGGAATCTGATACTGCTCCACAATGGCCTGTTGAATAATCTAGATAGGCAGTCTCGAAAAAATTTATCTTACCACAGGTTATCGATACAGACAGAGTCAGGGGTGGAGAGGAAGGATTTTTGCCCAGGACGACCTCTCCAAGCAATCCTAGGCACTGGGGTTTCCCGGTCTTTCTGGACAAAAACGGATTAGATGCTCTGAAGTGCCACAGTAGAAGCATCTTACCTCGGCGCGGCAGGCCTCCTGGCGAGACTTGACCATCTTTACCTGGTCTACCTGCATAGATTCAGGGATGGATGCCAAGGCAGGGGCTTGTGGAGAAACTGGCCTTTGGAAGGTTGGTGCAAGGCGCGGAGACTTCCTCTCACGGATCACCTCCTTAGAACGGTCCTGGAACCTGATGTCGATAAATGTGGCCAAAGACACCAGGTCGTCCAGAGAGGTGGGTATGTCACGACCGGCTAGTACATCCTTAATTCTCCCAAAAGGTAGACACCAGAGCCTCGTTGTTCCAAGCAAGTTCGAATGCGAGGGTGCGGAAGGGCACAGCGTACTGGCCCACCGTGAGGTTCCCTTGGCGTAGACGAAGAAGAGAGGAGGCACTCGAGGACATGCGGCTGGGCTCATCAAAAACCCTCCGGAAGGCCACAAGGAAAGCCTGGAGTTGGACACCAGAGAATCCCCTCTCTCCCATAGGGGATTGAGCCACGCCAACGCCTCTCCGGTGAGGTGAGACATGACGAATGCCACTTTAGCCCGGTCGGAGGTGAACTGATGAGCCAGGAGCTCAAAGTGCAGCGTGCACTGGTTGATAAAGCCCGACATAGAGCGGGATCCCCGCCAAAGCGTTGAGGTACAGATAGTCGGGGTCCAAAGCTGGATGCCACTCCGCCATTTTGTAGAGGTGCCGCCGGAGCGGATGCCGCTTGATTAAAGGCGGACACAGCCGGGACGGACAGTTCATACAAGCGGGAGTTTACAGTCTGCAGATAAGACAGGATTGTATCCTGTTGAGATCTCTGACGGGAGCCTGGGAGCCACTGGAATCCATGGCTTGTGCACACTGTTACTGATCCGGATCGTGGAACCACTGTGCTGTGGTGCAAGGAGGGACCAGAGGGGCATGACTAAAAGCCTACCTGGACCGACCCTGGCTTAGTCGACTCAGTGAGCCAAGGAGGGACTGGGAAGGTGGTCCAGGTGCAACTCTGGGACCGACCTTGAGAGAGCAGTCGACCCCCACGGGACTGGCAGCCGAAGCGGACAGGCACGGCAGATGGTCTGGCAGATGAGCACGGCTGGTAGGCAAGCAGGTAGTGCAGGAAGACGAACAGGCTCATCTGATAGACAAGCAGGCGGACATGGATGATAGACAGGCAATCGGGCACTGCTGATAGACAGGCTGGTGGACACGGCTGATAGACAGGCTGGCGGGCAAGCACTGGGACCTGAGGGCTGGAGAGAGTGTTTAGAAAACAAACTAAAACATTGCGCAGGCACCTCCATCTTGGATTAGGTGCCTTATAAAACAGATGTCCTCCAGCCATTGGCCGGGGACATTTTAGGACGGCGCACGCGGCCCCTTTAAGAAACAGGGAGCGCGAGTGTAAGCTAAGAGCAGTGCCCGGGGATCTGCATGCGATGCGTGCACCCCGGGCAGGCACAGCATGGGAGCAGGCGGAAGGAGCAGGAGATGCCGGACCAGGGCCACGGCGTTAAGAGGAGCGGCGTCTCTGCCAGGCAGGAGGCAGAGACGCCGACGCTACATCTGGCCATGTGGTGTGTGAGACATGATCAAACACATCCTGTTTCATTTATGAAGGAGGGACTCTGAAAGTCACAAAGACTATTTTTATAGTGCCATCAGGCGGCCCTTACTATTATTAAAGGGCCAGCAGTGGGCCCTCACTATTGTTAGAGGGCCATCAGCTGGCTATGCTTTGTTGTTCCCATTATTAAAGAGTGGGTCTCCTATACTATTAGTGCGTATGCAGTGACTGCAAGGGCTGCCAAAAATTTGGACGCACCCCAATACCCCTTTGCAGAGACATAGAGGAGGGCCTCAGTAAAAAAAAAAGTTCCCATTATAAAGGAGTGGGTCTCCTATAGTGGTAATGCCCATGCAGTGACTGCAAGGGCTGCCAAAATTTAGGAAAAACCCCAAAAACAATTTAAAGACATATAGAGGTGGGCCTCAGTAACGAGTACGAAATGTTCCCATTAGAAAGGAGCAGGTCTGCTATACATTTATAGGGTATGCAATGAGTACAATGGCTGCCAAAATTTAAGAAAAGCCCCAATAACAAATTAAAGACACATAGAGGTGGACCAGTGTAATGACGTGTTCCCATTAGAAAGGAGCGGATCTGCTATACAGTTATAGGGTATGCAGTGAGTACAACGGCTGCCAAAATTTGGGAAAAACCCCAATAACAATTTAAAGACACACAGAGGTGGGCCTTAGTAATGACATGTTCCCATTAGAAAGGAGCGGGTCTGCTATACAGTTATAGGGTATGCAGTGAGTGCAACGGCTGCCAAAATTTAGGAAAAACCCCAATAACAATTTTAAGACACATAGAGGTGGGCCACAGTAACAAGTACGACATGTTCCCATTAGAAAGGAGCGGGTCTGCTATACAGCTATAGGGTATGCAGTGAGTACAACAGATACCAAAATTTGGGAAAAACCCCAATATCAATTTAAAGACACATAGAGGTGGGCCTCAGTAACGATATGTTCCCATTAGAAAGGAGCGGGTCTCTCATACTGTTCTTGCATATGCAGCGACTGCAATGACTGCCAAAAATTTTGAGGCACTCCAATGCCCCTTGCAAGAAATGTAGAGGAGGGCCTCCTGAAAACAATGTTCTCATTATTAGGAAGTAGGTCTCCCATACTGTTTGCCTATGCAGTGAATGCAACGGCTGCCAAAAATTTGGAGGCATCCCAATGCCCCTTGCAAGAGATGTAGAGGAGGTGATATGGTAGATACAAAGAATAGAATAAAGTGACTGGAAGCATTATCTGCTATCCAACCAACAACCTTTTGACACTGCTCTGGGCTCAATAGTGGTGTGCTGCGGTCCTCTAGCAATTGGGACAGGAAGGTCGAGCAACAAGATGTGGGTGTTTGTCGTGGCACACTTCCCTGTCTATTGCCACGTGCCTTGCCCATTTCAAATGGAGGACAATATTTTCCACAATCACTACAAATGGCTGGATTTGAACTGCAGTTATATGTGATACGTCTGACGGACAACCACGGTTTTAAATAGCGGGCCTGTAGGTTACTATTCTTCATAGCGACCTTGTGTGAATAGCTTCACTGACACACTGCAACAAAATGTAAATGGAGGCCAGAAATAGCTGAATTTGGACCGCAGTTATATGTGATTCGTCTGACGGACAACCACGATTTTAAATAGCGGGCCTGTAGGTTACTATTCTTCACAGCGACCTCGTGTGCATAGCTTCACTGACACACTGCAACAAACTGTAAATGGAGGCCAATATTTTCCACGTTCACTACAAATTTCTGGATTTTTATCGCTGTAATATGGAAAAGATCTGGCTGTATTCTGCAGTGCTATCAAGCAAATGGAGCAGAAAAATGGTGTACTCTGGATTGCTTTTTAAGCAATTAATCAGGATTAAGATAAAAAAATTATCCCTAGCCCCTGATACCGGGGGCTGTGTCTACAAATATCTGTAACAACAGGATCAGTCAGAACGTGCAATGGACCCTCTTGTGTTGTATACACTGTCTGCCACAAACCCTGCCTGTCTTGCTTTTTAAGCAAATAACCAGGATTAAGTTAAAAAAAATTAGCCCTGGCCCCTGATATCTGGGGCTATGTCTACAAATATCTGTCACAGAAGGATCAGTCAGAACGTGCAATGGACGCTCTTGTGCTGTATGCACTGCAGTCTGCCACAAACCACCCTGCCTGCCTGCCTAACTCCTGCTATCACCACTGAATATATGCAGCTGGATTAGTCCTCAGAAGGACTGTTAGTTCAGATGGATATATAGATATTCTGTGGAATACTTTTACTAACTATAAACAAGCAAATCTCTCCCTGACTAAGCAGCAGCTCTCCCTACTCTGCCTGTTTACGGGGTAGACTGTGACGAGCCTAGCGTCACCGGGTCTTAAATAGACCCGATAACGCTGTGCAGCCAGCCAATCACTGTAATGCCACAACCAACATGGCTACGGCATTACAGTGTGTGGCAAGCAATCCCTGCATGTTCATTGGCTCTCTAAAGAACGCCAAACATGCAGGGCAGGGACCCGAGCTCCCGCATGAGCAACCGAGAAATACTTGCCGAGCTTGTGGAGCACAGTGATGCTTGGGAAGGTACTGAGTAGAGGCGAGCACATTCGCTCATCACTATTGATTAACTTTGTCTGAAAGACTTGCAGCATAGCGGTAAGAATCAGAGGTGTATCTAGGTTTTCCAGCACCAAGGGCAAGAATTCAGTTTGGCGCCCACCCACTCCCCTCCCAAGCACATATGCGATTTGCACACTTAGTCACGTGCCGACAAGCTGCTTTCCATAATTATCTCAATGTTCAGGGAAAAACTGAGAGAAGCAGCAAGAAAAGCTAGTTGTCATATTACCATAAGTATGAAAATCGCATATGATACGCGCTGAATCCTGACAGTGGGTATATTACAAGCTGTTAGGATTGGCATGCTACAGGGCTTCATTTTATAATTAAAGGGCTTGTCCAGGTTTGAGATGAGAGTGACTGCAGGCTTCTGAATTCTCACAGCACATGACTGCACACTTTTAGGATTCTCCCTTGCCAGTGGCAAGAGTGGACGGTCATGTGAGCACAAGTGTGCGATTTGTCTATTTCTGGCCACATTGCGACTAGACGTGTCTGGCCTAACTCAATTCATTTTCATTGAGTGAGGTCACGCGTGTCTAGTTGGCATTTGACCACATGTATGCAAATTGCCGGCACCAGAGAATCCTGACAGCGTGCAGTGCGCATTGCAAGAATTCAGAAGTCTGCAGTCATATAAAATGACTGCAGACTCATCACAAACTTGGACAACCCTTTTAATGCTACTAACATAAACAAAAATATGAGAATTACTCAGTATCACAAAAAAAATGTACATGCAGGTACCTTTTATAGATGACGTTGCATCTGATTTGAGTCATTCTCTTTTTTTTATTTCCTCCTCATCTTGTCCAGACTCCATGATGACTTTTCACAGCCACAGCCCTTCTCTGCAGATTTCCATCTTCTCCTGTGTTTCGCAGCACATCCCCAAACGATGCCCTTAAAAATAGCAGTGTCATTATAATGCTCCTGAATAAAAAATATCTGCCCTCTGCTGAGCCCCTGAATAAGTAATTGCCCCTTGCTATATTCCCTGCACAAAATATGATCCACACATTGTCCCTCTTATGGTACATGTCCTCCACACTGCCCTCTCCTTTCCATACTGGGCTCTCTCTTTCAAATGTTTCCCCCTATAGGGCCCAATCTCTATACTGTGCCCCATCATCACATTCCCCCTCCTTGGTATACTTTCCCTTCTGGCTGTGCCCTTACACTGTTGCCCCATGCTACCCACCCCCCACACTACTCAGTCTCTATTATGTGCTCACTCTCACTTTTCTCCCTTCACACTGTTCTCCTCACACTGCTCCCTTCAATAGTCTCATCACACATTTCCTCCTCATACTGTGTCCTCTCACATATCCTTTGCTAACCATACTGTCCCCTCATATACTTACCCCCTCACTCTCCATACTGTGTCTGCATACATTCTTCCCATCGCTCTTTATACTGTGTCTGCACCCATCCATCACTCGCATTACTGTGTTTGCACACCTCCCCTTTCTGTGTCCGCATATATTCCCTCCTCACTCCTCATAAAGAGTCCGCACCCAAGCCCCCACTCACCATATTGCGTATGCACCCATGCCCCCCTCATACTATTTCCTCATACATGCCCCCCATCTCACCTCTTGTTCCTCATACTGTGTCCTAAAATATCTCCCGCTTTCACCCCGCACCCATCCCTTCTTCGTTCCCCAAACTGTGTCCTCAAATCTTACTTATTCTCCCCCCAAAACTGCGGCTTCCTCAAATCCTATTTCTTCTCCATCCCCCTCCACCCCGTTACAAAAAATCTTTGGTGCCTTCAGCTCCACTGGAGCACTTGCCACCATCGTTGCATGCGCCTCTGCAGCATCAGTGAGTGATGTCGGCAGCGTGATCACATGACCTGATCATGCTGCTAACTTTGCCCTGACTCGGTGAAAGACACTGCACCTTCTCTGAGCAGGCTGTCAGTTTGACAACTGGCTCAGAGAATGGCTGACTTCTAGTCCGGGGGTGGCAAAATGCAACCCCCCCTGACTGCTGCACCGAGGGCAGATGCCACGCCTCCCCCCTAGACACGCCTCTGGCTAGGGCCTGGAAGCTAAAGGTGATTGTTGTACATACACCATTATTAGGCCACAGCCCCACTATCAGTAGTCGGTCAGTATTTTTTCTAAGGAGTGTGAGCCAAAACCAGGTGAGGAACAATCAGAGAAAAAGTATAATAGAAACAAGTACACCAATTCTGCATTTATCACCCACTCCTGGTTTTGGCTCCCACTCCTGAGAAAAAATACTGACCAAATACTGATAGTGGGGCTGCGGCCTTACTGTGAACATTGTTCCCATTAGAAACTAGATAAATGATGTAGTGAATAGTGTTGAGCGAGCACTAAAATGCTCGGGTGCTCGAAGCTCGGGCCGAGCTCGCCGTGATACTCGGGTGCTCGACCCGAGCAACGAGCCCAATGTTAGTCTATGGGAGACCCGAGCATTTTTGCAGCGGCACCCCCGGCAGTCTTTTAAAAGCCTAACAAGTGCCCAAAACGATAGTGACAGTGCTCAAATGACATGATGACAGCAAGGGGATCGCCCCAGGAAGCATTTCTGACCCCCAGGTCACTGCTGTCAACAACGTGGTCAGAGGTATTAAGCCACTTTTAAGGGCTCACAATAAAACGTTCAAAAACGAAACTGAAACTGCTTTCCTGTGAAATATGTTAAGAAAGTTCCTTTCCAGGGTAAAGACTTGTGTATAAGGTAAAATAAATAACCCCCCAAAAAATACTCCTCCACACCTTGGGCTATGTTCACAAGTAGCATTTTTTATGCGTTTTTGCACTTTTGTCTTGCTTTCAACTGTGACAAATGCATTCACCGGGAAATGTCATTTTAACATTTTACAACCTTATCTGGCCATGTGCTGTGTGACACATGCATACAGTGCTGAAAAGACATGAGAACAGCATGGGGAAGACCCCTGGAAGCATCTCTGACACCCAGGCCACTGCCTAAAAGTGTGCCTATCAGAAGTCATCCTTGCCGCATCAGAAGATGCAGACTTGCAACTATCCCCGTGCAAGTCCTTGTCCCAGGGCAGTGTTCAATTGTACCTCCCCCATTCCTTGCAATGCAAGCGCAAATATGCAGCCAACCACCCACTCACCCGCAGGCTGCAATACTATACTGCTAGCTTGCACTTGAAATGGGGCCTTTTAGTTTGGAGGAGGCCGAAGCTGGCCACTACCTCATGGCTGCTTCAGCAGTGAGGTATCCATACTCAGTCCCCAGACGCCCGGCGGCCGGGTGTCAACGCTCGGTCCCCAGCCGCCATGGGGCGGCCAGGTGTCCATACTCGGTCCCCAGCCGCCCCGCGGCCGGGTGTCCACACACGGTCCCAAGCCGCCTGGGGGTGGCCGGGTGTCCATAAACGGTCCCCAGCTGCCCCTATTTCTCCTGTCACCTTCCCACACACTTTTCTTAGCCTGGCCTGGTTTAGGGCAGCATTGGACGAGCCCACCAGAGAGCCAGTCTCCTCCGGTGGGCCCTGGCTTCTCCATCAGGGGAGTTGAGAGTGCCAAGGTGAGGAGCATGATGATGATGATAGAAGTTAGCATCTGCTTTGTTTTCTTGGAATGCAAGCGTAAGTGTGCAGCCTGCCACCCACCCACCCCCAGGCTGCAATACCATACTGCTAGCTTGCACTTGAAATGGGGCCTTTTAGTTTGGAGGAGGCCGATGCTGGCCACTATCTCATGGCTGCTTCGGAAGCGAGGTATCCATACTCAGTCCCCAGCCGCCCCTATTTGTCCCGGTGTGCCTTATACATAAGATTAAGCGCGCATACCAAAACATTACCTGTGCCCTTCCCAGTGCATTTAGTGGGAAGGACAGCCTATTCCTCTGTAGTGTGTGCATGCCAAACCCCTGTTCATGGTACATGTGAAGATGCCTCCCACCCTGCACCTGTCATTGCAGACTTGCAACTATCCCCGTTCAAGTCCTTATCCCAGGGCAGTGTTCAATTGTACCTCTCCAATTCCTTGCAATGCAAGCACAAGTATGCAGCCTGCCACCCACCCACCCCCAGGCTGCAATACCATACTGCTTGCTTGCACTTGAAATTGGGCCTTTTAGGCATGTGGAGGCGGAATCTGGCCATCACGTCATGGCTGCGTTGGCGGCCTGGTATCCATACTCAGTCCCCAGCCGCCCGGCGGCCGGGTGTCCACACTCGGTTCCCAGCCGCCAGGGGGCGGCCGGGTGTCCATACTCTGTCCCCAACCGCCCCGTGGCCGGGTGTCCACACAAGGTCCCCAGCCGCCTGGGGGCAGCTGGGTTTCCATAAACGGTCCCCAGCCGCCCCTATTTCTCCTGTTAACTTCCCCCCACACACTTTTCTTAGGCCGGCCTGCTTTAGGGCAGCATTGGACGAGCCCACCAGAGAACCAGACTCCTCCGGTGGGCCCTGGCTTCTCCATCAGGGGAGTTGAGAGTGCCAAGGTGAGGAGCATGATGATGATGATAGAAGTTAGCATCTGCTTTGTTTTCTTGGAATGCAAGTGCATGTATGTAGTAGTGGCTAGGCCTGAGGTGGTCAGCATGTTGGCGCATATCCTACCTATTCCGAGGATTGCTGGATGTTTGCCTGCTACTATCCCAGTTCTATGACTCCCGTTAAAACAAAGCTTCAGGTGATAAATGATGGATGAGGTGGAGGCAAAGGAGAATGAGCAGGAGGAACAGGGACCATTCACATCAATATCAGGCCAGTCAACCACATATGTCTTGTAGGATATGTTTCTGTAACAAAAGGAGCGGTTCGGCTACACAGTTATAGGGCATACAGTGAGTGCAATGCCTACCAAAAATTTCGAGGCACTCCAATGCCCCTTGGAAATGACATGGAGGTGAGAGGGCCTTAACTAAACTGTTTTTTCCATTTATAGCAACTGGATCTCCTGTACACTGTAGGCCTAAGCAGTGAATGGAAGGCTTTCCAAAAATTATGAGGAACTGCAATGACCCTTGAAACAGACGTGGATTACAGCGTACTAAAAACCTTCTACCCATTATTGGGGAGTGGGTCTCCCTTAGTTTTCGCCTTTGCATTGAAAAGCAAAAGCTGACTAAAATTAGGAGGAAATGCAATGCTCGTTGGAAGAGTCGTGGAGGTTAGAGGTAATTAAAAACAACATTTCAATGCCCCTTGGAAGAGCTGTGGAGTTCAGAGTGGCTTAAGAAGATGCTTTTAATGCCCCTTTGAGGAGACGTGGAGGTCACAGTAGCTTAACAAGACGGTTTTAATGCCCCTTGGAAGAGAGGTCGAGGTCGCAGTAGCTTAACAAGACGGTTTTAATGCCCCTTGGAAGAGACGTGGAGGTCGCAGTAGCTTAACAAGACGATTTTAATGCCCCTTGGAAAAGTGGTGGAGGTCACAGTAGCTTAACAAGACAGTTTGAATGCCCCTAGGAAAAGTGGTGGAGGTTGCAGTAGCTTTACAAGACAGTTTGAATGCCCCTTGGAAGAGACGTGGAGGTCCCAGTAGCTTAACAAGACAGTTTTAATGCCCCTCGGAAAAGTGGTGGAGGTCGCAGTAGCTTAACAAGACACTTTTAATGCCCCTTGGAAAAGTGGTGGAGGTCACAGTAGCTTAACAAGATGGTTTTAATGCCCCTTACAAGAGCCATACAGTACAGCATCTTAAAAATATTATTCCCATTAATGGGGAGTGGGTCTCCCCCAGTCTTTGCTTATGCCTTCCAAGCAAAAGCTGACAAAAATAAGGATGGAGGAACTTTCAATAATGGCAACATGGACCACGGTCACTCTGGTGGTATAGTGGTGGTGGAGGCTGAGGATAAGGAGAAGAACATAAAACAGCCGCAATGAGGAAGCGTATACCCATGTGTGGGTGTGAAGCGGTGCATGTGAATACACCTCCCAAAATAACACAGTGGATTTGACTTTATGTTACTCTGCTGTCATTTGGTGGTGATGAGAAGTCTGGCACAATCCAGCCCTTGTTCATTTTGATAAGGGTCAGCTTGTCAGCATTGTCAGTTGACAGGCAAGTGCGCTTATCAGCTATAATTCCCCCAGCGGCACTAAAAACACGCTCCGATAACACGCTAGCGGCAGGGCAGACCAGGACCTCCAAGGCGTACAGAGCGAGTTCATTCCAAGTGTCCAGCTTGGATACCCAATAATTAAAAGGCACAGAGGAATCACGGAGGACGCTGGTACGGTCGGCAAGGTACTCCCTCACCATCTTTTGAAATTTTCCACTCCTTCTGAGAGTACCCCGCGCCTCAGGGTCTGTCCGAAGGGAGGGTCTGAGAAAACTGTCCCAGAACGTTGACAGTGTTCCCCTGCCTTTGCTGGATTGGAGTTGCGTCTCTCTCGCATATACGCCTTGGTTGGGCAACGAACTGTGACCTCTACCTCTAGCGTGTTCAGATGGGAATTTTTTTAACAGTTCTGCAGCAAGGGCCTTCTGGTACTGCCCCATTTTTGTAGACCTCTCCACCTCAGGAATAAGAGAGTGAAAGTTCTCCTTGTAGCAGGGGTCTAAAAGTGTAACCAATCAGTAATGACTGTCACCCAACATTTTGACAACACGAGGCTCACGGTTAAGGCAACGTAACATAAAGTCAGCCATGCGTGCCAGACTGGTAAAGGGCAAGACTTCCATGTCCTCACCAAGATGACGACTGACCATGCTCTCCTCCTGCTCCCCCCCCCCTGTCCTCAGGCCACCCACGCTGAACCGATGGTATGACAGTTGTACAGGTACTACCGTCTACAGTGCATGATACAAGCTCCTGTTCTTCCTCCTCCTCCTCCTCCTCTCCCTCATTGTCCCCCAATGCACGTTGGGATGAGATGAGGCTGGGCTGTATGTAATCGACCGCTACAGCTTCTTGATCCATCTCATCATACTCTGGCTGCAATGCCTCCTCTTTAATTCTCTGCAGAGAGGGTTTCAAAAGACAGACAAGTGGAATGCTGACGCTAATGATGGCATCATCGCCACTCACCATCTTGGTGGACTCCTCAAAGTTTGTCAAGATGGTACATATGTCAGACATCCAGGTCCACTCCTGAGGTTTTATGTGTGGAGTCTGACCTGAATATCGACGGCCTTGTTGCAGCTGGTACTCCACAACTGCTCTCTTCTGCTCACAAATCCTTTGCAACATGTGGAGGGTAGAGTTCCAACGTGTGGGGACATCACACACCAGTCGGTGTGACGGAAGCTGCAAACGCTGCTGCAACACAGCAAGGGCGGTGGAAGCTGTAGCCGACTTGCGAAAATGAGCTGACAGGCGGCGTACTTTGACGAGCAGATCTGGCAACTCGGGGTACGATTTAAGAAACCGCTGAACCATGAGGTTAAGCACATGAACCAGGAATGGTACGTGTGTGATCTCGCCTCGCCTCAGAGCCGCCACCAGGTTATGGCCATTGTCACACACGACCATGCCTGGATGTAGGTTCAGCGGTGTCAGCCACAGATCTGCCTGCTCTTTCACAGCTGTCCACAACTCACAAGCAGTGTGAGGTTTCTCACCTAAGCTTATGAGTTTCAGCACAGCCTGTTGCCGCTTGGCGGAGGCAGTACTGCAGTGCTTCCAGCTTGTAACTGATGTGGTGATATCTGAGATGGAGGCTGAACATGAGGAGGAGGAGGATGATGCGCAGGAGCTGTACACTGTGGGGGCAACTCTGACTGACATAGGGCCCACAATCCTCGGTGTGGGGAGGATGTGTTCCGTCCCAAGGTCCGACTGGGTCCCGGCTTCCACTATGTTTACCCAGTGTGCCGTCAGGGAGATGTACCATCCCTGGCCACAAGCACTTGCCCACGTGTCCGTTGTCAGGTGGACTCTCCCATTAACTGCGTTGTTGAGGGCACGGCTGATGTTTTGGGACACGTGCTTGTGTAGTGCGGGGATGGCACACCGGGCAAAATAGTGTCGGCTGGGGACCGAGTACCGAGGGACGGCCACCGCCATAAGGTTGTGGAAGGATTCCGTCTCCACCAGCCTAAAAGGCAGCATTTCCAACGCAAGCAGTCTTGAAATGTGCAAATTTAGGACTGTGGCCTGTGGGGTGTTAGCTGCGAATTTCTGCTTTCGTTCAAAGGTCTGGGATATGGACAATTGAACGCTGCGGTGGAACGTGGACGTGGACGTTGATGCTGTTTCTTGAGAAACTGCCATAACAAGTGAAGACTGAGAGGAGGGGGCATCTTTTCATGCAGTATGGACAGGGGATTGCCTTGCACACACAACAGGGGGTTCTATTGCACACACAACAGCAGAAGAAGCAGTGGTGACACCCGCTGACACTGGTCGTGAACCCTGGGGTTCGCCCCACAAAGTCGGGTGCTTTGCTGCCATGTGCCTGATCATGCTGGTGGTGGTCAGGCTGGTAGTTTTGTCACCCCTGCTGTTGCTGGCATGGCAGGTGGTACAAATGACCTTTTTGGGGTTATCAGCAGAGTCTTTAAAAAAATTCCAGACTCTGGAAGACATACAGGTTGTACTGGCATCGTCCCTTGTGTTGGTGTTATGGGGAACTGCTGCCCGCCTTCTGCGTGCGGCCACCACACTGCTTCTTCCTGCCTGTTGGGGTACTCCGCCTCCCTCACCCTGTGTGCTGCTGGCCTCACTCTGCGTGTCCTCCTGCCACGTTGGGTCAGTTACTAGATCATCCACCACCTCCTCCTCTTCCACTTGCGCACCACGGTCCTCCTCCTCACTTCCTGGCAATTGTGTCTCGTCATCGTCCACCTCTTGTGACAAATTGCCAGCGTCGACTTCCTGTGGCCGTGGCTGTTCAAATATTTGGGCATCGCTACATGGGATCTCCTCTTCCACCACTTCAAGCGGAGTAGGCGAGGGGCACAAATCTGGAAATGGACCAGTGAACAGCTCTTCAGAGTGTCCAAGTGTGGGATCAGTTGCTGTCTGACGACACTCGGCATGGTGGGAGGAAGGAGCATCAGGTTGAGGAGGAGTATGCGGTCGAGACTCATGGCTACTAAGAGTTGACCATGTGGAAGACTGACCGGAGGTGGTGGTGCCCAGGTAACTGGAAGAATTATCTGCTATCCAATTAATAACCTGTTCACACTGATCAGTTTGCAATACTGGTGTTGTTCTGTGCTTCCCTAGTAATTCGGTCAAGAAGTGGCAGCGAGAAGATGTGGCTGTTGGTTGTGGCACATTTTCACCTTGGCCACGGCCCCGTCCTCTGCACGCGCCATCACCAGAACGTCCAGTTCCACGTCCCTTGCCACGTGCCTTGCCCATTGTAAAGGAAGTAAAATAGCTTACACTCGCACTATCAATGGAAAAAGGGTAATAAAAAGTAGATTAGAACCGTGGAAGAGGAAAACCACAGTTCTATTTCTCTGGCCTACACCCGACTCTTTTAAACAATCTGAACAATCAGGAAGAAACTATTACTGTTTTTCTTTACGGCAAAAAATGGCAAAAGCAGGATAATACAGAGATTTGACCTGTGGAACTGCAAAACCACACTTCTATTTCTCGGGCCTACACCAGACTATTTTCAACAGATATATATGTGTCTGAACAATCAGGAGACACTATTACTGTTTTTCTTTACGGCAAAAAATGGCAAAAGCAGGATAATACAGAGATTTGACCCGTGGAACTGCAAAACCACATTTCTATTTCTCGGGCCTACACCAGACTATTTTTAACAGATATATTTGTGTCTGAACAATCAGGAGACACTATTACTGTTTTACTTTATGGCAAAAAATGGCAAAAGCAGGATAATACAGAGATTTGACCCGTGGAACAGCAAAACCACACTTCTATTTCTCGGGCCTACACCAGACTATTTTTAACAGATATATTTGTGTCTGAACAATCAGGAGACACTATTACTGTTTTTCTTTACGGCAAAAAATGCCAAAAGCAGGATAATACAGAGATTTGACCTGTGGAACTGCAAAACCACACTTCTATTTCTCGGGCCTACACCAGACTATTTTCAACAGATATATTTGTGTCTGAACAATCAGGAGACACTATTAGTTTTTTTTTTTTTACGGCAAAAAATGTCAAAAGCAGGATAATAGAGATTTTTTACCGTGGAACAGCAAAACCACAGTTATAATTTACTGGTGTATACCAGACTTTTTAAAATATATATATTTGCGGCTGACACACTCAAACTTTTTTTTTTTAGATACAAATGGCCCATAAGTGGATAATACAGAGGTTTGAACCGTGGAACTGCAAAACCACACTTCTGTTTCTCTAGCCTACACCAGACTATTTTCAACAGATATATTTGTGTATGAAAAATCAGAGACACACTATTTTTTTTGGGGGGGGGGAGGGGACACCAAAAGGTTAATGAGATGGGTATTTGTACAGTGTGAAGGAGGAAGAAAAAAAAAGAGGATTTAGATGAAAAAAAAGGATTTTTCCTGGCCCCCGAGACCTGGAGCTAAGTCCAGCAATTTCATCAACAGGAGCACACAGGACTGTAATGCAGCGTTTGCTGGTATAACCACTGCGTCTCCTATACAGCCTGCCTGCCTGCCTGATATCTGGGATGGATATTAGTCCTGAGAAGGACTGTTTGTTTGATCTGGCAGCCTTTACAGACCCTACACTAACTATTTTGCAGTATATATCTCTCCCTAAATCAGCAGCGCTGTCCCTACACTGTCTGATCCCAGCCGTCTGTGTCCAAGATGGCCTCGCCCGGTTTTAAATACTCGAGGTGACGCTGTGCGGCCAGCCAATCAATGTAATGCCCACAACTAACATGGCTGCGGCATTACAGTGACTGACTGGCAATCCCTGCATGTGTGGCACCCCAGGGGTCTGGTTACCACAGTAATAGAAATATTAGTTGGTATATGGGTATAGGAGGCGCTGTGGGCTCGTCACTACTAGTGGCAGCAAATTAGTGGACAGGGAACCAGAGTGGTCCAAATGGGTTTGGATGTAGTTGAAAAGAAGTAAATTTGCGCTAGTGGTAGTGAACAGAAGGACAGCACGAGAGATATACAGTGCAAGAGATAATTTTATTTAATCGAACATAAGCTTAAATTAGCTTAGTTAAAATGATTCAGACTCAGTGGGGTCACTGGGTCGGATAAGAGAATAGGTATTAAAAGTATTAAGATTTTTTTAAAATCAATAAAAAGATTGGTGTCCACTGATATAGGATCAACATAGGCCTTTTTCCCATAGTCTGTGGATGTTCGGTTGCAGTAGATGTATAAGGAGGCAAAGGCTTGTAGACCTGGTGGGATAGAATAGGAATGTATAAATATGGTATACTAATGAGCGATAGGGAACAGGTAGATATCTTTTTGTTGTGGTTACCTGATACTGGTGCCTCGTATGGGATACGAGGGTCACTGGTGGTACGTGTTGGTGCCTAGGAGAGAGGACGAAGGGTACCTAGAGTGGGGTACAAAAGATGTATGGATCAGTGGGGGTGGAACTCGATAGAGATGTCTCTGTTGGACTCTGAGTTGAGTCGTGAGTTACCTGTACTTGGTATGGTACTCAATAGGCTGTGGTAGTGGTTGGCTGTTTCTCCACAGTCGTTCTGCTACTGGTATGACAGTCAGCAGGCTGTGTGGATAATACGGAATTCACTGGAGGGGTACTAAAAGGGAGTGAGGGGAGACAAGTATTAAATAGGGTGCGAGGCTCAGGGGTAAAGGTACGAGATTTGAAGAAGTCAGTTACCTTCTAGAAGGTGGCGGGGGGTGTCCTGAGTATTTTTTGGATGACTAGGAGATGGCGGTCCTAGTCCTTTTTGAAAAGTGGTAGAGGATATGTCACACACGGCTGTGGGTGGATGATCTGAGTTAGATCTGTAAGGGAGAGGAATAAGGATAGATCATAAATTAACTAACTTGTATAGCCGTGGTACAAGCCTTGGAGACAAAAGGTTTTTTGGTTTACCTGTAAATAGGTACAAGGGGCCTCCAGGGGCGTCTTGAGATGAGCTGGAGGTAGTAATCCTGGTCCCTTGTAGAGTGGAGGTAGCACGAGGAGGTCAGAGGTGGGATGCAGCAGGAGGCTGGTATTAGCATATAGTGTCTCTGTATGCTGAATAGAAATCTATACGGAAGGGGGAGGGGGTATATCTGTTAGGGTGTCACTGGGTAGTGGTTGTAGCCTCCAGTATGTACCCAGAGATCGTGGTTTACCTGTTTCGTAGGGATTAGGGTGTCAAATAGTAGATGCTGGTTCCGGTCTCCTTATTGTAGATACAGCAGGGTACTGTAGTAGGAGGCTATAGTGGTATCAGAGGTAGCCAGAGAGAGGATACAGCATGAGGCTATTGTTGTCCTATGTTGGGTGCACCAGGAAGCTCTGGCTGAGTAGAGAGTGCAGGTGCCAGATGCGACAATATGGAGGGTTGCTGGTGCAGGGCCCAACTGGGGAGGTTGATGGCAAGTACTGCAGGGAGCAGGGAAAATCCGTTAGAGGGTCAGCTGGGTGCAGTATGGCTTGGTAGGGCAGAGGCTCGTTATTACTTATGGTCAGTAGAGAGCTTCACCGTCTGGGGGTGGTGGTCGAGGTCCGGAGCGAGGGCGGAGTCCCGGCCGGTGACTGCCGCGTACTCGCTGCTTCTGGGTAGGAGAGGGAGAAGGAGTGTATGTGGAGAGCGCGTGCGAAGGTGCGCGTCTCCTAGGAAAGCGCGAGAGAGGTGGGCAGCGTGACGTGCAGGAAGACAGCCGCAGCTGTTGAAACGCGTCAGACTGACCTTTAACCCAGTGAAAGAGGCGCCCACAGGCCTCCGTACTTTGTGCACGCTGCACACCACGTGACTGCAAGTCACGCTGCCCCCCTCTCGCGCGCTTTCCTAGGAGACGCGCACCTTCGCACGCGCTCTCCACATACCTGTTATACCTGGACGATGTCATCGTTTATTCCAAAACCTAAGAGGACCATATGAAACACCTGGCAGAAGTGTTTGACGCCCTGGCAAGCTATGGCCTAAAGGTGAAACCCTCCAAGTGTCACCTGCTGAAACCAAAGGTGCAGTACCTGGGACACGTGGTGAGTGCTGACGGAGTGGCCCCCGACCCCGATAAGATCACCGTGATTAAAGACTGGCCAAGACCCTCCAGCATAAAGGAAGTGCGGCAGTTTCTCGGGTTGGTAGGCTACTACCGAAGATTCATTCCCGGTTTCACCAAAATGGCAGCTCCTATGCAGGACCTCCTGATAGGTCAATCCAGGAAGGCCAAAAACCAGAAGCCGCCCTTCAGGTGGGAAAAGCTGGAAGAGGAGTCCTTCCGCCAGCTGAAGATGGCCCTCACGGGGGATGAAATCCTGGCGTACCCTGACTACAGCCAGCCCTTTATCCTCCACACAGACGCGAGCAACATCGAGCTAGGAGCCGTACTGTCCCAGATCCAGCAGGGGAAAGAACGGGTAATCGCTTACGCCAGCCGAAAACTATGGCCCACGGAGAGGAACCCTGAGAATTATAGCTCATTCAAGCTAGAGTTCCTGGCAGTGGTGTGGGCAGTGACCGAACGTTTCAAGCATTACCTTGCCTCTTCCAAGTTCACCGTGTACACGGATAACAACCCGTTGACACACCTGGACACTGCAAGACTTGGTGCCCTGGAGCAGAGATGGATGGCCCGCCTGTCCAACTATGAATTCACCATCAAATACCGGGCGGGACGCTCAAATGCCAATGCGGATGCCCTGTCCAGAATGCCAAACTTACCGGACGTAGGGGAAGATCCAGAAGAACTGGAAGAAGTTGAACTCCCTGCGTTCCACCGTCATGGGATTACCCTGTATTCCCACCGTGTAAGGGACAGGCGCTCTGCTACGTTCAATCCCTTACCCCACTACAGCTGGGCGGAGACACAAGACAGTGATCCCGCAGTCCGTCTGGTGAAGGAAATGCTGACACAGGCCGATGCCCGTCTTGACCCAGACGCTCCGGAGGAGACCAAGCAACTGTGGAAGGAGAAAAGTAGACTGTTTCTTTACAAGGAGAAGCTGTGCCGGAGAATGGTCAACTCTAGAACACATGAGCTGACCTGGCAGGTAGTGGTCCCAAGACGAGATGCGGCTATGGTTCTGGAGGCATACCACGACGGAGCAGGGCACTTCGGATGGAAGAAGCTGGAGTTCCTGTTGCGTGAACGGTTCTACTGGGTAGGCATGAGAGGAGCCATCGAGAGATGGTGCAGAGACTGTGGCCCGTGCAACCTAAGAAAAAAGGACCGTGCCAGCCAGAAGACTCCCCTGCAGTCCATCATCACCAGGCAGCCACTGGAACTGGTAGCCCTGGACCATGTGAAACTGGCTCCAAGCAAATCTGGGAACGTCTACGCCCTCACAATCGTAGATCAGTACTCCCGGTTCCTGGTGGTGGTCCCTGTCAAGGACTTAACGGCTCAAACAGCAGCTAGAGCCTTCCAGCAGCACTTCTGCCATCCACACGGGTATCCGGAGCAAGTGTTGACGGACCAAGGACCAGCCTTCGAAGCAGAGGTCTTCCAAGAGTTCTGCAATCTGTATGGCTGCAGGAAGATAAGAACAGCGCCCTATCACCCTCAGACCAATGGACTATGTGAGAAAATGAACCAGGTGGTGATAGACTTGCTAAAAACGTTGCCCCTGGAAGAACGTAGTCTGTGGCCTGAAAAACTGCCTGATCTGGTGGACTTATATAATCACATCCCTGTAGGTTCCACCAACTGTACCCTGGCTTACCTAATGAGAGCAAGACCTGGTAAGCTGCCTATTGACCTGGATATGGGAGTCCTGACACCTGAGGACACCTCGCCAGAGGCAGACTGGGATACAGAAGGGCAGCAGCAGTATCGGAAAGTACAGGAGGGCGTCGAGCGGAGTCTGTCTCAAGCAAGAGAAAGGCAAGAGAAGACTTATAACCAGCATGCTCCCGCTGTTCCCCTGGTACCTGGAGAGCAGGTCTTGAAGAGAAAGAGGCGGCTCCACAAGTTGGACGACCAGTGGGAGAAGGACCCGTACACAGTACTGCCCTCAAGCCATGACAATCCAAAAGTCTGTATAATCAGTAAGGATGGAGGAGAGACCACAGCCATTGTCTCCAGAGACCACCTGAAAAAGTGTCCCGAGCAGCTGCAAAGCCCAGACGAAGATCAAGAGAACCCTCAACCCGCAGAGGAAAGGGAAGAAATTATCAGTACCGTACTCAGAGACTTTCCCCGGTCCTGGACTCAAATCAACAACGCAATCGTGGTACCCGTCCTCACCTTTCTCCAGCCAGTCCCTCAAGGGCCTACAGAAGAACAGGAAGTGTCGGGAGAGCAGCCGGCCCAAGAGGCAGAAGAACCCATACCTGCAGCCCAGGAGAATCAACCCTCTGCTAGTAGTGAGCCTGCCGTGCCCCTAGTGAGCCAAAGAGTGTGCAGAAAGCTGCCAGGCCTGCCCGTAACACCTTCTACACCCTGTAGTGTAGAACCAGATAGTGGGTTACGTAGGTCCACCAGGAGCACTAGAGGACAGATGCCCGCTCGTTGGAGAATCTAAATGTAATGTGAATTTGCTTGTAAATTGCCAATGTCGAAAAAGGTTTATGTTTTTGTTGCCTGTTCATTGATTATGTTTCTCTAGTTACCCTGCAGGTTGTAGGCCTCCCCGTCTATCTGCACTCTTTCCTGGCTACCTTGCTCTATGCGGGTAGAAGTAGCCCACGTCCCTGAGTATACCATGTGGTGCTCACCCGTATGGCCGGTGACTTGGGGCCTTCTGTTTGCCTCCGCTCCATGACGGCGGTGCTGGTCCCTTGCTTGTGACCGTGCCTCCGGGCTTCTAAGGCCAGAGGACCTGGAATCCCCTGCCGGTTGGATTCTGCTGCTGGACCTGGATGTCCCCACAGCCTCGGACTCCGTGTCCGGCTTTAGTGTCTTCAGTCAAGGCGAGCTATCTAGCTTCCAGCCTCTGGCTCTCACTCCTGCTCCTACAGAGCTCCTGCTGTATCTTTCCCTCTCCAAGCTCTGACTCTCTAATCCCGCCCCAGACCCAGTTTATAAGGGCAGATTCCTCCCCTCCGAGGTCTGGGCGGGAAGTGTTGCATGCTTAGGGCTCCTGACCAGAGAAACCTCCCACTTGCTCTCAATATTTCTATTACTGTGGCAACCAGACCCCTGGGGTGCCACATTAGCTGTGGGATTATGCTGACACCTGTCAGCATGATCTCTGTTGGCTGCGGATCATTCAGGATACTCTCAAAGCGTGTTGACAACAGAACAAAGCTTTAATTAGCTATAAACAGGTACAGATATGATAGGCTTTGTGGAATTAGGAATATACATATCTTAAGTGTCTTTGTGCAGCATCAACAGGCTACTTCTCCTCTCATGCACAGACACAGGAAAATGAACACAGTCACATGGTCTTTTCTGTGTGTGAGCATCTGGGAGTTTTGTTGTTTTTTTAACTTTATAAACAATACACAAACCTAGCAGTAGAACATTTACATACACAGGAATGGAGTTGTTGCACTAAACATATTCCAACACCCCCACTCAACAACTACTTATCCTGTTAGTCCCATTGTGGTTCTGAAGTCCTCAAACTTGGCTCTTGGCAATAGTTTTGTCATACCATCAGCTAACATCTTGTCAGACTCGCAATAGACAAAATCTAGTACACCACATTCTACTAAGTCACGTAAGTGGTGATGTTTAACGCCGATGTGTTTAGTCCTTGCACTAATCTTCTCACTGCTGGCAAGTTTAATATGACGCACCCCCTGGGCCGTGGGGTACTCGGTAGCCGGGCCGGTTGGTGCTGGGGGATGTCACGGTGGCAATGACCCGGTCCGTGACCCAGGGCGGTCAATAAAAGGGGAAAAGTAAAAGGGGAATAAAGTTTTTAGAGATAATGTTCGTGACGCAACCTGTGGTATGCGGCTATTTGGGGCCGCCGCTGCGGTGCAGATCCTATGGAGCTGATGGTGACGCAGCAGAGTTGGTTCAGCTTTCCACAGGCAGAGCTTAGCTCCAGGGCAGGATATAGTGATGCTATGAGGTAGATGTTGTTGGTGCTGTGTAGTGCAGGGCTGCTGATGGCGCAGCAATTATTCAAGGACACAGTGGGTTGCAGTCTTCAGGTTTTACTCACAGTTGTTAAGTTCCTCAGGTTACACTTTCCGGATTATAACTGCCCACGTCGTCCTGTGTTCACCAAGGAAGGGGTTCAGCAGCTCTCAAGTATTTCAGGAGTACTTACACGGGACCCCGTTCTATGTGCATTTCCCGGTCGTCTTCCCTGCGCTGGCTCTCACCCTCCTGCCCTGCGCCTCACAATCAGTGTCCCAAGCCGGTAGCCTCGGATCTTGTCGGGCGACGTGTAGTCCCCTGGACCCTCTGTGGCCACCTTTTCGGCAATGTAATTGTGGTGGTTGGCAGCTGCACCTTGCAAGTACAGTAGCCTCCAGTTATCTAGCTGAGCCTGATTATTATCCACTAGTTTAGGGGCCGGTCCCCTCTCCAGCCTGATCCCTCCACATTCGTGTGAATTCGGGCGCACGGGTGGCTTCTTGCACTCGCCGTGCCCCTGGGATCCCCTCTGTCTCTGGAGCCTTCCCTCTGCTCCCGTTCTTTCACTCTCTCCTCCTGGGCCTCTCAGACTAGGCCCGACTCCTATCTCTCTCCACTCAACTCCTGCTCCAAGCACTGGAGCCAGGAGCCTGGACCCTCCTACACTGCTGTCCTGAGCAGAACCTCCTTCTGTCGGTGCTCCCCTGATCTACTTCCTCCACCCACCTCCTCTACCCAGTTCCACCTTCCAGCTAGGGACCAGGGACTGTGCTCTCCCTTAGGAGCAATCTCGCCCTTCCCTACTGAAGTGGAGTGTATTAGATGTGGGTGTGTGGGTTCCGGGTAGTAATAACTCCTTACCTGAGAGTGGGATACCACACCTCTGGGTGAGATGCAGTACCTCTGTGGCGACTGAACCTGCAGGGGCTCCACAAATACATCTTTGGTTGTCCTTATAGATAACTGTTGACTGAGCTAGTGGCTTGCCGAAATCATCCAAAAGTTGTTTCAACCAAATAACTTCTTGACTTGCATAAACAGTAGAGATGAGCGAGCAAATGCTCGGGTACTCGTTGCTCGGGCCGAGCAAATTGGAATACTCGGGTGCTCGACCCAAACAACGAGCCCAATGTAAGTCTATGGGAAACTCGAGCATTTTTCTCACAAAGGAGCTGAAGATAGAGTGGCAGTAGGTGCAAGTTTCTCCAGCCTGTTAGATATTAGAGGGTGAACGGCAGCTCATTGGATCAGTGGTTAGCACTGAAGACTTGAAGCGCTGGGATCAAATCTCAGCAAGGACAACATCTGCAAGGACTTTGTATGTTCTCCCTGTGTTTGCGTGTGTTTCCTCCTCAGTAAAAAAAAAAGCAGCCCTAGAGTGTCTGGGAACCTTCCCACACACTTTTCTTAGCCAGGACTGCTTCTCAGCAGGGTTGGATGGTCCCACCAGAGAATCCTCTGGTGTGCCTTGACTTCTACCTCAGGAGAGTTCATAATAGCGCTAACTTTGCAGCTGCTATGGGGCTCTTGAGCAGGTGAGAAAGGTTAGCCCTCAGAATCAAATCCTCTGGTGGGTACAATGTTTTTCAATCTGAAACAGCTTCTCAGTGGGAGTTGTATTTCACCAGAGCCATATTCTTTAGCTCAGTGAAAGGGCTGGCATAGGGAAACCGTATCTACCCCGGCTGTCATTTCTCCGTCACCAGGTTGTCACCATTGTCACACACGACCATGCCTGGCTGTATGTTCAGCGGTAAGAGCCACAGATCAGGCTGCTGTGTTACAGCTTTCAACAACTCTGCAGCGCTGGGCAGTTTGTTAATTAAGCATTAAGCATGTTATCTTCAGCACAGCCTGTTGCCGCTTGGCCAAGGCAGTGCTGCAGTGCTGTCAGCTTGTGACTGATGTGATCATTTCGGAGATGGAGGAGGAGGTGCATGAGCTGAACAATGTGATTACATTGAGGTTAAATTGGTGACGCTGTTTTTTATACTAAAGAAAGGTCCTATTGTTTTAATTTTTTTACGTTATTTTTCAAGACAAATGCATTCACCGGGAAATGTCATTTTAACATTTTACAACCTTATCTGGCAATGTGGTGTGTGACACATCATCAGACACATCCTGTTTTATTTATGATGGAGGGACTCTGAAAGTCATAAAGCCTATTTTCACAGGGACATCAGACGGCCCTTACTATTCTTAAAAGGCCAGCAGTCGGCCGTAGCTATTGTTAGAGAGCCATCAGCCGGCTATGCTTTGTTGTTCCCATTATTAACAAGTGGGTCTCCTATACTGTTATTGCGTATCCAGTGACTGCAAGGGCTGCCAAAAATTTGGACGCAACCCAATACCCCTTTGAAGAGACATAGAGTAGGGTCTCAGTAAAAAAAATGTTCCCATTATAAAGGAGCGGGTCTCCTATAGTGGTAATGCCCATGCTGTGACTGCAAGGGCTGCCAAAATTTGGGAAAAACCCCACTAAGAATTGAAAGACACATAGAGCAGGGCCACAGTAACAAGGTACGACATGTTCCCATTAGAAAGGAGAGGGTCTGCTATACAGTTATAGGATATGCAGTGAGTCCAACGGCTGACCAATTTTAGGAAAAACCCCACTAAGAAATTAAAGACACATAGAGCAGGGCCACAGTAACAAGTACGACATGTTCCCATTAGAAAGGAGAGGGTCTGCTATACAGTTATACAGTATGCAGTGAGTCCAATGGCTGACCAATTTTAGGAAAAACCCCACAAAGAATTTAAAGACACACGGAGCAGGGCCACAGTAACAAGGTACGACATGTTCCCATTAGAAAGGAGAGGGTCTGCTATACAGTTATAGGGTATGCAGTGAGTCCAACGACTGACCAATTTTAGGAAAAACCCCACTAAGAATTTAAAGACACACAGAGCAGGGCCACAGTAACATGTACGACATGTTCCCATTAGAAAGGAGAGGGTCTACTATACACTTATAGGGTATGCAGTGAGTCCAATGGCTGACCAATTTTAGGAAAAACCCCACTAAGAATTTAAAGATACATAGAGCAGGGCCACAGTAACAAGGTACGACATGTTCCCATTAGAAAGGAGAGGGTCTACTATACAGTTATAGGGTATGCAGTGAGTCCAATGGCTGACCAATTTTAGGAAAAACCCCACTAAGAATTTAAAGATACATAGAGCAGGGCCACAGTAACAAGGTACGACATGTTCCCATTAGAAAGGAGAGGGTCTGCTATACAGTTATAGGGTATGCAGTGAGTCTAACGGCTGACCAATTTTAGGAAAAACCCCACTAAGAATTTAAAGATACGTAGAGCAAGGCCACAGTAACAAGGTACGACATGTTCCCATTAGAAAGGAGAGGGTCTGCTACACAGTTATAGGGTATGCAGTGAGTCCAACGGCTAACCAATTTTAGGAAAAACCCCACTAAGAATTTAAAGACACACAGAGCAGGGCCACAGTAACGACAAATTCGCATTAGAATGGAGAGAGACTCCCATAGTGTTGGCCTATGCAGTGAATGCAAGGGCTGCCAAAAATTTGGAGGCACTTCAATGCCCCTTGGAAGAGACTTGGAGGAGGGCCTCATAAAAAAATGTTCCCATTAGAAAGGAGCGGGCCTCCTTTACTTGCAATGACCATGCACTAAGTGTATGGGCTGACAAACATTTACCCCTGGGGGGTATACATGAACATACTGTATAAAAAAAAATTTTCACGGGCATCATAAACACCCTTTAAAAAAATTATGTGGGTGTTGCATCACGGACCACGGCCACCCTGGTGATAAGGTGGTGGAGGAGAAGGAGGAGGACAAGAGCAAATAGACAAAATCAGGAAGCGTATACCCATGTGTGGGTGTGAAAAGGTGCATGGGAATACATCTCCAAAGAAGAAACACTGGATTTGAGTTTATGTTACGCTGCTGTCATTCAGTGGTGTTGAGAAGTCTGGCCCAATCCAGCCCTTGTTCATTTTCATAAGAGTCAGCCTGTCTGTAACATCCCTGGCGGCATGCTTGCATGGTGCACCACCTCCCACCATGCAAGACCGCAATCTTACCTGTCAGTCCATGCTGCACTCTTTGCTCCATTACCTGCTGTGTCTGATTGTCTTAGGGCGTCGGCACGGCTTTCTGCTTGTTTCTTATAGCTACTGTGTGCACAGTCCTAATACGTCCCCAGCCTATTGCTGTGAGTCACTGGATACTTAAACCCCCTCCACCCAGTAGGAGGTGCCTGAGCAACACTTTCACTCAGTTTGTCTTTTGCAACTGAGGTGCCAGGTCCTGTCCTGACTCTAGTCTGTCCGCCACCCTGGGGGCTGAGTACCCAGGGCCTTTTCCTGTACCTGTGACTTCTAGTCTGTTTCCGCCACCCTGGGGGCCGAGTACCCAGGGCCACTACCTGTATCTCTGACTTCTAGTCTGTTTCCGCCACCCTGGGGGCTGAGTTCCCAGGCTCGTTCCTGTATCTTGTTCCCGGTTCAGTTCCTGTCTGAACAGTGTCCTAGCCCGTTACTTCTTTCTCTCTATGTCCGTACCTTCCCTTTGCCTGCAGTGTCTGAACCTGCACCTAACTCCAACTCGTTGTCTCTGTACTTCTGTTTGTGAGTTTTGTGTCCACTCGCTACTTCATTGTAAGTACCTTGTGTGTATCTGGTTCTGCTTTTCCCCTTTACCTGCCTCCGTATCTACCTCCTGTGTTCTAACCATCTTCCTGTATTTTCCAGTCTGCTCCATGTGAACAGAGCCCTGCCCTGTCTGCCTCCACCTTCTGCTCTGTTTTGCTCTGCTTGTTCACCGCTCCGGCGGTTCCGCTCTGCTCCGCTTGGTTACAGCACCTGCGGTTCTGTTCTGCTCTGCTTGTTCACCGCTCCGGCGGCTCCGCTCTGCTACGCTTGTTTACCCCACCTGCGGTTCTACTCCGCTCTGCTTGCTCTCCGCACCTGCAGTTTTGCTCCGCTCTGCCTGTTCACCACACCTGCGGTTTTGCTCCGCTCTGCTTGTTCACCGCACCTGTGGTTTTGCTCCGCTCTGCTTGCTCACCGCACCTTCGGTTTTGCTCCACTCTGCTTGTTCTCCGCACCTGCGGTTTTGCTCCGCTCTGCTTGTTCACCGCACCTGCGGTTTTGCTCCGCTCTGCTTGTTCACCGCCCCTGCGGTTTTGCTCTGCTAGTCCACCGTACCTGTGGCTCTGTTCCTGTATCCCAGTCTGTACTGGTCCCTATCCAGCCTGCATTCTTACCTGCCAGTATCTGCCTGTCTGCATTCCAGCCGTGCCTGTCAGCACCCGCCTGTCTGCATACCTGCCGCGCCTGCCAGTACCCACCTGCCTACATACCAGCTGTGCCTGCTAAGTACCCACCTGCCGTCATACCAGCCGTGCCTGCCAGTACCCACCTGTCTGCATACCAGCTAACCTGCCTGTTCCTGCATTCCCTGGTGTGGGTCAACAGCTGTGACTGGGGTCTGACCTGGAGTAGCACCTGGTCCCTCAGCTTGGTTCCTCCCTGGTTCACGGAGTCGACTGAGCCGCTGTGCGACCTTGGTTGGACCAGATTGATACTTAGTTACGCGCCTCCAGGCACTCCTCGGTTCATGGTACAGTGGGATCACTAATCACGCTCACGCCAGCCAGTCCGGGCGCGAGCGTAACAGTTTGCTCAGGCCATGGTTCCCGTTGAGCCCCACGGCCCTTTGCTCTCAGAGACATTTGAGTCCTTGTCTGGCGAATACGTGCCCTAAGAAAAAAAAAAATTCTCAAGCTGAGGTTCAGGCGATTTACGCACCAGCCCAAATGGAGCTATCAGCACTCGTTCCTGCGGATCCACCACGGTACTATGGGGATCCAAAATGAAGTCGTGCATTTGTGGAGCAATGCATGCTGCATTTCAAATTTTATGCTCACTATTTTCCTACCGATCGGGTTAAAGTAGCATTCATGATGTCCTACCTAGCGGGTGATGCCCTGCAATGGATCACCCCCTTATGGGAAGCATGGGATCCTATCGTCTCTGACCTGCAGGCCTTCCTGGTGGCCTTTCTAATGGTCTTCGATGACCCTAATCCTGAAGCTTCTGCTAAAGCTTCCCTTCCCAATATCCTGGAGCAGCCCCGATGGGTGATGTGTGTAGGTAGCTTACCAGTTCTCCAGCCTGAAGAGACTGCTGCCCACACAGAATCCACACAAGATGACAATGCTCCACAGAATACTTCCCTTCCCAACCTCAAGAGGCAGTCCAGACGTGCAAGGCGTAGAGGTAAACCATCACGCCGGGTTCAGTTCCTCCCAAAGACCTCCTGTTCCCCAGCCTGTGGAGGCCGCTATCCGCACAGAGTCCATGAAGGATGACTATGTTCGTCAGGCAAAGCAGAGGCCAGAACTCAGTCACAAAGTCGGATTGTGTTACCGTTGCGGTTGTTTGGGACCCCCGGACGGTCTTTGTCCAGCGAAGGTTGGAGAATCCCAAGACATTAGGCCTGTGGGAGAGGCTGCCCTTGGCGTTAATGTTTCCTCTCCACAGATGACCATGACTGTCTCCGTGGCAAGTGAAGACCTCAAATTAACCGGAAGTTTCGGGCTTAAAGCCTTGAAGAGTCAGTGTCTGATTCCCGTCCGACAACTCCAGAAGCCGGTTTGGGCATTGTCAGTGTCGCGCCCCCGGGGCCCTTACTGTTTGGGGACAGTATATTATCACGGTGGCTGGCCCAGGGCGGATAGTGCACAAAAGGGGTAGCGATTACTAATAAAAGTTCAGAGAAATTCGTGACGTCACCTGTGGTGTCTGGTGAAGGTCACCAGCACTGCGGCAGTCCTCTGAGGCAGGTGACAAGGCAGCCAAAGATGGTACAGCTCCCCACAGGTGGATCGGGCCTCTGGGCAGTGTAGATAGATGAATGGATGGTGGGTGCGCTGGGCGTTGCGGTGCAGTGAGGAATATTAGCGCCGGCGAAGAAACAGACAGAGGCAATTTCCTTGCAGTCGTCCACGGTTTTACTTACAGTTCTTAGGCAATTCATAAGTGCACTTTGCAGGTGAAGGCCTCCCTCGTCACGCTACGTTCACCGGGCAGGGGTTTAATCCTTTCTCAAGCAAATTTAGGAATGCCTGGCGGAACCCCACTTCCATATGTACCTATTTTGACCTTCTTCACACTTGGTCCTTCTCACCGTTGCCCTACGCTGCCCACTCTCGTTCCCGCTCGGGTATGCTGCAGTCCTTCCTGTACGTCGGATCCGGGACCAGCCTGACCCCCTGGGGATTTGAATGTAGCAACCGATCCTTCCTGATACCTGGCAGGAGCGGGGCGTACGGGTGCCGTCTTGCACGCTCCGTACCTCCTGGGATCCTTTACGTAGAATGGAGCCTGCTCCCTGCTCCCCTCCGGGGCCACTATCCTGGGCCCTAACTTGTGGAGCAGAGCTCTGACTGAGCTTCTGCTCTCGGACAGTTCCTCCTGAACAGCCCTTACTAGACTGACTGACTTGTAGACCAAATATGGCTTCCTATTATATACCTACTGTATATGTGCTTCATGTATCCACTTCCTCCACCCATACCCACTATTGGTTCCCCATACCTTTGGGTTCCCCCCCTACTCCAGCCAGGGCCAGGGCTCAGCAGAAAACTACATTGCGTCTTGCCCCTCCTGCTGGCCTGGAGCAGTGTTGTGTTGGATGTAGGTGGTTGGGGTTCCGTGCAGCACTCCCTCCTTACCTGAGAGAAGGGAGACACCACACCTCGGGGTGAGGTGCAGCATCTCTGTGGTGACTGAACCCTCAGGGGCGCCACATCAGAGGAAGTACGAGCCCTACTCAGAAACAGTCAAAATATGTCTGTACAAATTAAGCTCCAGATTGGAGCATTACACATGAAGAAGTTCACATTTCAGGTGCTGTCTGGTTTACCCACATGTCGTCCAGAGCTGAGAGATCTAGTGCCCGCTCAGGTCTGGAGATCCTGCATGGTGTTTCCTGGGGGACTGCTGAGGTGCAAGGGGTGTCCAGTTTCCATATCTTCAGGACAGTCAGCAGTTTCTTCTTCTTCTTCACCAGATCTGATAGTCGCTGACTCGCTATGCGCTGAAGTCTCCAAAGGAAGGGAAGCGGAGGCGATGTCCCCACAAAGTCTCGACGATTGTACCAATGATCTGGCTTTAGGCACCGCCCCACCTCGCAAACGTGTCATCTCAGAAACCAGACAGAAGTTGGTCCCGAAGCAAGGATCCTCCATCTTTAACAAATCTGGCAATAAGTCCATCAAGGCGGTGGCTACCTCCAAGTCTCTGCACCCCTCCAACCAGGCAGAGGACCTCCAGTTGCCTCCTGAATCCTTCGGAGTGCTATCTGATAACAAATGGTGAGAGACTTTTCTGCACCCTGTACCTGGTATTTCGCCCACTTCACCCAGTAAGCTTGGCAAAGTGTACATAAAGGCAGTGGTTACCCCCGAGTCTCTGCACCCCTTCAACCAGGCGGAGGACTTACAGTTGTCTCCTGAATCCTCCGGGGTGCTACCTGATAACAAATGGAGAGAGACTTTTCTACACCCTGTACCTGGTACTTCGCCTACTTCATCCAGTAAGCTTGGCAAAGTGTACGTCAAAGCTGTGGCTAACCCCGAGTCTCTGCACCCCTCCAACCTGGTGGAGGACCTCCAGTTGTCTCGTGAATCCTTTGGGGAGCTACCCGATATTAATAAGTGGAGAGAGACTTTCCTGTGTCCTGTTCCTGGTACCTCGCCCACTTCATCTGTTGCTGAGGATGGCCCGATGGAAGGAAGCATCCTAGTTACCAAGATGATGAGACCAGCTTTGTTCCCTCTAGTGGACAGAAGAGGAAATCTTCTTGAGGAGAAGGGTCGGCCTCCAAATTCTCTGCAGAAAATCCTTGCTGGCTGGAGGAAGAGGGGGCGTAAAGGGGGGGGTACTGTAACATCCCTGGCGGCGTGCTTTTATGGTGCACCACCTCCCACCATGCAAGACCGCAATCTTACCTGTCAGTCCATGCTGCACTCTTTGCTCCATTACCTGCTGTGTCTATGTCTCTTGTCTGATTGCTTAGGGAGTCGGCGCCACTTTCTGCTTGTTTCTTATAGCTACTGTGTGCACAGTCCTAATGCGTCCCCAGACTATTGCTGTGAGTCACTGGATACTTAAACCCCCTCCACCCAGTAGGAGGTGCCTGAACAACACTTTCACTCAGTTTGTCTTTTGCAACTGAGGTGCCAGGTCTTGTCCTGACTCTAGTCTGTCCGCCACCCTGGGGGCTGAGTACCCAGGGCCTTATCCTGTACCTGTGACTTCTAGTCTGTTTCCGCCACCCTGAGGGCCAAGTACCCAGGGCCGCAACCTGTATCTCTGACTTCTAGTCTGTTTCCGCCACCCTGGGGGCTGAGTTCCCAGGATCATTCCTGTATCTTGTTCCCGGTTCAGTTCCTGTCTGAACAGTGTCCTAGCCCGTTACTTGTTTCTCTCTATGTCCGTACCTTCCATTTGCCTGCAATGTCTGAACCTGCACCTAACTCCAACTCGTTGTCTCTGTACTTCTGTTTGTGAGTTTTGTGTCCACTCGCTACTTCATTGTAAGTACCTTGTGTGTATCTGGTTCTGCTTGTCGCCTTTCCCTGCCTCCTTATTTACCTCCATCTTCCTGTATTTTCCAGTCTGTTCCATGTGAACAGAGCCCTGTCCTGTCTGCCTTCACCTTCTGCTCTGTTTTGATCTGCTTGTTCACGGCTCCGGCGGTTCCGCTCTGCTCCGCTTGTTTACCGCACCTTCGGTTCTGTTCTGCTCTGCTTGTTCACCGCTCCAGCGGTTCTGCTCTGCTTTGCTTGTTTACCGCACCTGCGATTCTGCTCCGCTCTGCTAGTCCACCGCACCTGTGACTCTGTTCCTGTATCCCAGTCTGTACTGGTCCCTATCCAGCCTGCGTTCTTACCTGCCAGTATCTGCCTCTCTGCATTCCAGCCGTGCCTGTCAGCACCCGCCTGTCTGCATATCTGCCGTGCCTGCCAGTACTCACCTGCCTACATACCAGCCGTGCCTGCTAAGTACCTACCTGCCGTCATACCAGCCGTGCCTGCCAGTACCCACCTGTCTGCATACCAGCTAACCTGCCTGTTCCTGCATTCCCCGGTGTGGGTCAACAGCTGTGACCGGGGTCTGACCTGGAGTAGCACCTGGTCCCTCTGCTCGGCTCCTCCCTGGTTCACGGAGTCGACTGAGCCGCCGTGCGACCTTGGTCGGACCGGGTTGATACTTAGTTACGCCCCTCCAGGCACTCCTCGGTTCATGGTACAGTGGAATCACTAATCACGCTCACGCCAGTCAGTCCGGGCGCGAGCGTAACACTGTCAGCATTTTTAGTTGACAGGCGGATGCGCTTATCAGTTATAATTCCACCAGCGGCACTAAAAACCCGCTCTGATAAAACGCTGGCGGCAGGGCAGGCCAGGACCTCCAAGGAATAGAGAGCTAGTTCATTCCACGTATCCATCTTGGATACCCAATAATTATAAGGCACAGAGGAATCACGGAGGACGTTGGTACGGTCGGCAAGGTACTCCCTCAGCATTTTCCTAAACTTTGCACTCCTTGTGAGAGTACCCCGCGTCTCAGGGCCTGTGCGATGGGAGGGTCTGAGAAAACTCTCCCAGAACTTTGACAGTGTTCCCCTGCCTCTGCTGGATTGAAGTTGTGCCTCTCTCGCCTGTACTTCTTGGTTGTCCAACGAAGTGTGCCCTCTGCCGCCAGCATTTTCAGATGGGAATTTTTTTAATAGTTCCGCAACAAGGGCCTTCTGGTACTGCCCCATTTTGGTAGACCTGTCCGTCTCAGGAATAAGAGATATAAAGTTCTCCTTGTAGCATGGGTCTAGAAGTGTCACCAACCAGTAATGACTGTCACCCAAAATTTTGAGAACGCGAGGGTCATGGGAAAGGCAGCGTAACATAATCTCAGCCATGCGTGCCAAACTACTAACAGGCAAGACTTCCGTGTCCTCACCAAGAGGATGACTGACCATGCTCTCCTCCTCCTCCTCTCCGTCCTCTGGCCATCCACGCTGAACAGACCGTCTGACTGCTGTGCAGGTAGTACCATCTATAGCGCATGAAACTAGCTCCTGTCCTTCCTCCTCCTCCTCCTCTTCCTCATTGACACCCAATCCACGTTGGGATGAGATGAGGCTTGGCTGTGTGTAATCACCCTGTATGGTTCCTTGCTCCATCTCATCGTGCTCCGCCTGCAATGCATCCTCTTTGATTGTGAGCAGAGAGCGTTTCAGAAGACAGAGAAGCGGGATGGTGACGCTAATTATGGCGTCATCGCCGCTCACCATCTTGGTGGAGTCCTCAAAGTTTTGGAGGATGGTACATATGTCTGACATCCAGGTCCACTCCTGAGGTCTTATGTGTGGAGTCTGAACTGAATATCGACGGCCTTGTTGATGCTGGTACTCAACAACTGCCCTCTTCTGCTCACAAATCCTTCCCATCATCTGCAGTGTAGAGTTCCAACGCGTGGGGACATCACACACCAGTCTGTGAGCCGGAACGCTGCTGAAACACTGCAAGGGCGGCGGAAGCTGTAGCTGACTTTCTAAAATGGGCACACAGGCGGCGTACTTTAACAAGCAGATCCGGCAGCTCCGGGCAAGATTTGAGAAACCGCTGAACCACGAGGTTAAGCACATGGGCCAGGCATGGTACATGTGTGAGCTCGCCTCGCTTCAGAGCCGCCACCAGGTTCCCGCCATTGTCACACACGACCATGCCTGGCTGTAGGTTTAGCGGTGTGAGCCACAGATCTGCCTGCTCTTTTAGAGCTGTCCAGCATTGTGTGGTTTTTCAGCTAAGCATATTAGCTTCAGCACAGCCTGTTGCCGCTTGGCCGAGGCAGTGCTGCAGTGCTTGCAGCTTGCGACTGATGTGGTCATTTCGGAGATGAAGGCAGAAGAGGAGGAGGAGGCTGACGAGGATGAGGTGCAGGAGCTGTAGACCATGGGGGAAACCCTGATTGACCTAGGACCCGCAAACCTTGGCGTCGGGAGGACGTGTTCCGTCCCAAGGTCCGACTGGGTCCCGGCTTCCACTATGTTAACCCAGTGTGCCGTCAGTGAGATGTACCGTCCCTGCCCACAAGCACTTGTCCACGTGCCCGTGGTTAGGTGGACTTTACCAGCAACTGCGTTGTTGAGAGCACGGCTAATGTTTTGGGACACATGCTTGTGTAATGCGGGGACGGCACACCGGGAGAAATAGTGGCGGCTGGGGACCGAGTACCGAGGGACAGCCGCCGCCATCAGGTTGCGGAATGCTTCAGTCTCCACGAGCCTAAAAGGCAACATTTCGAGCGCAAGCAGACGTGAAATGTGAGAATTTAGTAGTGTGGCCTGTGGGGCGTTGGCTGCATATTTGCGCTTGTGTTCCAAGGACTGGGGTGTGGACAACTAAACGCTGCGCTGGGACAAGGACATGGACGTGCTTCCTGATGCTGCTACTTGAGAGTGTGCAACGACAGGTGCAGGGCAGGAGGCGTCTTCGCATGCACCATGGACAGGGGATTGGCTTGCATGCACAACAGCGTCCAGGGGGCCCGGGGCTCTGGGGTGTCTATGGCCAAATTGCCCTCATTATATGTGCGGCGCCGCGGCACATACTGGCAGTCAGAGGCGGGGGGGCCCCGGACCGCTCCCCCAACAGCGGCGGCCGCTGCTTCTTCTTCGGCCAGGCCAGCACTGCAGCTGTTAACTTCCATGTGCTGGCCCAGCCACGTCACAACTAGGAGACAAGGCCCTGTGTGCGGCCATGTCTCCTAGCTGTGACGTGACGCAGTGCGCGCCCGGCCTGCAGTGCTGCACCGGAGAGGAGCAGGAGGACTGGAGCCGAGCAGTGGGATGGTGAGTCTGTGTGAGTGTGTGTGTGTGTGAGAGTGTGTGTGTGTGATTGAGTGAGTGAGTGAGTGTGTGTGTGTGTGTGTGTGTGTGTGTGTGTGTGTGCAGGCAGATATCATTGTGTGATGTCTGTTTATATATATTTTCGTGTTTCAAATGTGTTTATGCGTGTATGTATATGCCTGTATATGTTTGTGCATGCGTGACTGCGTGCGGCCTCCCACTGTGTATAGATGGCTACGTGCGGCCTCCCGCTGTGTATAGATGGCTACGTATGGCCTCCCGCTGTGTATAGATGGCTACGTGCGGCCTCCTGCTGTGTATAGATGGCTACGTGCGGCCTCCCGCTGTGTACAGATGGCTACGTGCGGCCCCCTGCTGTGTATTGATGGCTACGCGTGGCCTCCCGCTGTGTATAGATGGCTACGTGCGGCCTCCTGCTGTGTATAGATGGCTACGTGCGGCCTCCCGCTGTGTATAGATGGCTCCGTGCAGCCTCCCGCTGTGTATTGATGGCACCGTGCGGCCTCCCGCTGTGTATAGATGGCTACATATGGCCTCCCGCTGTGTATAGATGGCGCCGTGCCGCCTCCGGCCGTGTATAGATGGCGACGTGTGCTCAATATTGAGTCATACAATTAAGGTAAGGCTATGCGGATTGTACATGCGTTTTTCCTGCCAGGGAAAAGCGGAAGTGAAGCGTTCTTCACATGCATTTTTGCATGCAGGTTATCAAGCGCTTTTCCAAGCGATTTTAGCATCACTTGGAAAGTGCTTGACAACTTGGTCACACTATATAAATCCATGCATCCAGCATGGATTTATATAGTGTGACCATAAAAGAATGGTGAAAAATAAAAAATAAATATATAATTACCTTCTGATGGCCTGCCGATGTCAGCGGTCGCGTGATACGTCACATGACTAAATGACGTCACGGCAGGTCCTTTTCAGACCATCGTGAGCTGCCGGCAAGCCAGGATGCATCGGATAAAGACATCGGGGGCCATCAGAAGGTAAGTATGATATTTATTTTTTACTTTATTCTTTTTTTTACAGGTACTATGGTACCTGGATCTGGAGGAGAGTCTCCTCTTCTCCAAACCTGGGTACCATCCACACATTGAAACGCATGGAATCCGCATGTACAGATGCAGTGATGCGGATTACATGTGTTCCAATGCAAGTCAATTGCCGCTGCGGAAACGCTAAAAAAACGCATAGTGGGCACACAGCCTAAAAAAATTATTATAATTAATATTGTGCAAAATTAATTTCACGTGAACTATCACATGATCTATCACAGGGGATTATGTGACATGTGATACATCAGGTGTGTGGGGGGGGGCCGTGCCTTCTAAACTGCCCGAGGCCCTTGCTACTCTTAATCTACCCCTGTGCACAGACACAGGAAACTGAACACAGTCACATGATCTTTTCTGTGTGTGAGCCTCTGGGAGTTGTTTTTTTTAACTTTATAGACAATACACAAACCTAGCAATAGAACATTTACATACACAGGAATGGAATTGTTGCACTAAATATATTCCAACAATCTCACAGCGCTCTGACCATGGTAATGCTATTACCGCCGATCAAAGCCTGTTTTTCCTGCACTGTCACGCAAATGACAGAGAGGGAAACCAGGTATATTCGGCTCCGTGTTCGAGGTTCGGGTACTGTACTGGTACCCGAACAAGAACTTTTAATAAACTTGCCGAACCCGAAAAGTCACAGGTTCGCCCATCACTAATCCAGTGACCTGTTTACACTGCAACCAGAGGTGTAACTATAATATGTGCAGGGGTTGCAATTGCCTAGGGGGCACAGGGGGCACAAAAGGCCCCTTTGGTCCATATGAAAAGACCATTACTATTAAAGACTTGCAATAATTAAGGGCCCCTTGCAGCTTTTGCATTGGGGCCCACAAAATTCAAGTTACGCCACTGGCTACAGCCTCTTGATTTCTAGTTATATGTTGGCTTTATGAATTTCTGATGTTAATGGCATTTAGATTCCCTCTTAAAAAGTAATTGATCTTGTGTACAATTATGATTCTTGCACATTTACATTCAGTTTCTTTCTAAGGGTATGTGCACATGGCATCTGCGTTCATTTTCCTAAAGCTGCTTTCCCAGCGGTTTTGCTGGCGTTCATGCAGCAGCTCTGCCACCCGTGTCTTTCACACAATAATGTGAAATATTTAGAGCAGGAAACTTCCAAGTGGCAGCCTCCCAAAAAATGAGTATGTAATTTATTTTAACCACTGTAAGATGGCCGCCGGACAGGTCCTTGAGGGGAGATATATATCACCGAGGTTGGTAGCTTCGGTGATGTAAACCCAGGAAAGCATGCTCCAGCACGTATAGTGCTGAGAGGGTTAATAGGGCGTACCAGGGCCGGGTTTTACGAGCAGTCATAAGAGATGGGAGGGAATAGCCGGGGGTGTGGTTTTTGTTAATAAAATGGAGATCAAGTGTCTCATTCAGTGTCTGTGGCTGGAGGTGTGGAGACCTCCAGCGTGTTCGTGCTAAAGGACACTGACTGCGAGCAGGCGAACCCGCAGTATTGTATGGACTGTTTATTTTCTGTTTGTTACTCTGTGCCGGACAAGGCTGTGTTTTGTTTTACTTCTAAAGTGCGGTTTATGAAGTTACAATAAACCTGCCTTGGACATTTTAAAGAAACCGCTTCTTGTGCCTACCTCAAAAGTAACTGAGTGAGTAAAACCTTACACCACTTAAAGGTTTCCAAACCCTTAAGCAGTTAAAAGAAATGACATAAGAAGAAACATGTACACAGCAATGCTGTCATTATGTTAATTTCATGGGGCGCTTTATCAGGTAGATTCCAGGTTGGACCTTAGTGGTTATCTACTAATAAAGAATCTGTGTAGTCATCGACTTCTTGATAGTCGGGTGGAGTGAGCTGTGACCAGTCCACAAATGCATGAAATATGTTGGGTGGTTTTTAATGGAAAGCCAACCACAGCAGCTATCACTCTATATAAAGGGGAGCAGGCTATTTCAGTGAGGGGGCTTCCAAATACTTAAAACGACACTACAGAACGGGCAAAAGTCTGCAATCACTTTAGGCACAACTCAGGTATTTGGTGAACTGTAGAGTTCTGCATCATTCCAAACACTCTCCGACACACAGACATGACAATTTCCTGCAGTCACCACTTGGGGGAGCTCATATCATAGCTATTTATATTGCTTCTATGGAGTTTGAGGGTATCTATATAAGGCTACATTCCCAGGGTGAGTTCTTGGTGAGTTTTTGATGTTGCAGATTTTCTGCACCATTTCCGCAGTAAGTAGGTTACTTGCATTTTTTTCTAAAATATGCAGCGTCAAAAACTCACTGCGGGAACGTAGCCTAATACGTACTGATCTACCAGCGGTTGAATACATTTAGTTTTTTCATATGCTGGTGAATTATTTAGCTTTGTATGGAGCGGTTGTTATCCTATTTATGCTAGTTGTCTGGAGTAAATTCATTGAAAAATATGGTCTATAGGCTGAGCATAAAATACCTCCAGTAACAGGAGGATAAGCATTTCACTTGTCCGCTTCCGCAGGGGATAAAATATATTATGCTGCTTAGAGTAAATAGTATTGAACAACCAGTCATGTTTCTCTGCTAGAGATGAGTGTATCGCTTTGAGGCTAATTGGATTTGCTTTAGAATTTTACAAAAATGTCATATTTGCCATAATCCAATTTTTTTTTCATTTTCCCTAGTGTACACCATTTTGCTGGATTCTAAACAGCTGAGAAGGTGTTAAAGAAAATCAAAAAATGATACTTCCCTTGTCAAGGCCCTCACAGCCTCCAGCAGGGACTAGCCCTCACACCTTCAAGAAATTGTGAGAGGCCTACTCATTGAAGGTGTTATCTGTGCTGTTACCCACATTGCCATGATGTCATGAGGTCTAGTCAGTGCCTGAGACACTGAAGATGCCAGAAGACAGTCACAATGAAGACCAGTCTGGAGCAGGGCTGTATGGCGGGAAAGGTGAGGGTTGACGTGAGTATTATTAATATTTTTTTTTTTACCTAAATTTATTATACTCTGGTGTCTGGAGGGAAATCTTAAAGAGGTTGTCGACTACTTTATCATTGCTGACCTATTCTATCGTTAGGTCATCAATCTCTGATCAGTCGGGGTCTGACGCCTGGCACCCCCGCCGATCTGCAGCTCTCAGTGTCGGCGGGTGCCAACCGGAACTGCTCAATTGTGGAGCTGCTCTGTCTTCTGATAGTGGCCGTGGCTGAGTACTGCACATCCGCCTCCTATTGATACAATAGGCCCCCATGTTAAAAAAAAAAGTATACATTTAACCCACACTTTTTTTACTGAATGGCACAAGATTGTCTTTAATTGGTATTATGATAAATTGTATAAGTTCACGCAATTCAAGTAAAAGTAAGGGTGGACACATCTGTATGACTTTATAGACCTTGGTACATGACAGGAAGAAAAGTCATGACCCTATATATTTCACAAATACTTTTGACATGTACAGTGATGGTTCAGAAGCCGAGATCCAAGCAAGTGTATGGATGACATAACACACTGAAAATATGACAAAACAAATCGAATAAATTGCACCTGGGCATCTTTATTCCTCTTGTATAAGGAGTGTGTCGGTACAACTTCTCATGCAGTCAGTTCTCATTGGACAGCGTCACATTATATAGGGATACACTCCCAACTTGTAACAGTGGAATAATGACTGAAGAACGACACAACACAAAGTTATAATAATAATGCTCTATAATTGCTATTTATTGGGTAACACAATTACTAAAGTTCATCAGACCTATCACCTGCCAGTTTAAAGGGATCTTATAAAGCACCTCTGATCGCTGCAGAACAGATCTTGCTCTGATTGCTGCTGTTAGAGGCAGGTGCCAGATATATAACACAGTAGTAGTGTATATAGCTCTTCTCCTCATTCCGCTCCATACACCCGCAACCAACATGCTCGTTGTATTGTGTTATGTTAATTCTTTACCTGCTTTTTTCTCTGGCAAATGTCACCATGTTTGAATTCTGACTGCCATGAAATTGTATATTGAAGCGATAATTGCTATCCTGAATGCTGCAGTCAGACTCATATTTCTGTCCAATTGCTACTCCAATGCCTCCATCCTGAACCAATGATTTGCTAAAAAAAAATGGTTTGTGTCAACATTTTCTGAGACCATACCTTTTCTTGCTCTCTGTCAAGCTGTGTGAGGGCTTTTTTTATTATTAGTGGCAAGCTCTATTTTTTATTGGTACCATTTTGGGGAGCATAAAATGCTTTAAATGCTTTTTATTGCATTTTTTAAAGCGAGGTGTGGGTGACCAAATAACTGGAAATTCTGAAGTATCTATATTCTTTTCCTTTATGCTGTCTGCCATAAATAAATGTTAGATTTTCATAGATTGCACTTTTACAGTCAAGTCAATACCAAATATTTTATTTTTTTTATTTCTTTACTTTTAGATCGGTAAAAGAGGGGGGGGGATTTGAATGTTTGTTTTTTTGTATTTTATTTTTGTTAACATTTTATAATTAAATGTCACTTTTTTGTCCCCTCTAGGCAATACCATAGTATCATAATAATACCATTGTATTTCAGTAAATAGTACAAATAACAATCTCCACAGTCTGGATTTCATAGGTGTACTATGATTGGGGCCAAGAGGGACTTCAGGAAATTTGTCTTGGCTGCTGATATTCAGCAGCAAAGGTGAATTACAGAAGTCTTGAAATGTAAGGGTTAACTCAAGACTCAACACTGTAAATATTGAATCTTGGCGTAAACTTGTTGTATTTGTCAAATATTAAAAACCTATGAAATGTTTATAATTCTACATCAGTAACCATACAAACATCTGATTAAAAGATCTATGAAAGTAAAAATATATATATTTAAAAGCTCCTGATTGTTCATACTTGTACTGTGGATCTGAGTTTTTCCACTCATTTGTAGCAGTCTGGACACATTCCTTTCATTCTTGCATGAACTAGTATATAAGTCGTATCTCTGAATGTCTAAGGTTTATTGTCATAGGTAAATAGTAGTATTCTCATAGGTAAATAGTAGTATTCTGTACAATGTTGTAATTACTATTTGTTTTTTTTCTGTAATCAGCTGATGGTCATCATTATTCATAGTGTTTGATGAGCAATTATGATGAATGAGTTACTCACACATCCTCAGTGGTTACAACACTCATTTTCTGGGGTTTTACTCCTTGGTCATAGCTGTTGAGGGTGTGAATATGAAGATTAGTAGAAAAAAACATTGACATCATCATTTCAGCTCATGTAACACAAGCCAGGATGTTGATATCAGGTTGCCACATGAGGTTAGAAATCTGAACTACAAGGCACAAAGTATTTTTAATTATATGACTCAATTAAGCCTGTCTGCCACGTATTGCTCATGTCTGAATTGTGTAACCACACAAATAAGGTATGGTTCTTACTATAACATAATGGATCACTGCTGGCCATATACATTAGAAAACTGTGGGCCAAATGCTCAAATCAGCTGAGAGTTGTATCTACCACACCCCACCATTTACATGCACATTTGGTCACTGACGGACACCTCTGTCACAAGTTTATCTCCCTGACAACAACAAAAAGATTAGGCAGGTGAAAGCTAACTGCCCAATCCTTATATACTCCAACCTGAAGCCCCCATACACATTCGATGATTGGCTTGTCCAGCTCAAATCAGCAGGTTTGGCATATACAGCGGGTGATATAAGCATTGAACTCGTCACCAAATTCTAAGTAAATATATTTCTAAAGGTGTAATTGACATGCAATCCTCACCAGATGTTGGTAACAACCCATGCAATCCACATAGGCAAAGAAATCAAACCATAGATGTCCATAAATTAAGTTCTGCGTAATAACGAGAAATGAGAAAGTATCGTACACGCTCATTGAAATTTTAATTAATACTTAATACTAAAGCCTTTGTTCGTGATGACAGCTTCAAGACATCTCCTGTATGGAGAAACTAGCCGCATGCATTGCTCATGTGTGATTTTGTCATTTACAGCTTCGGCAAACAGATGAGTAGATTATCCGATTTATAGGAACTTGAGTTACAGCAGAAAAATCTGATTATTAAAATATAGCTTTTAATGAATTAATTAAAAATAACATGGTGCCAAGTGCTCAAAAAGTGATTCAGACAATTACTGGTCACCTAAACATACCAAAGGTTTTAACCATGCCGTTCATTTATAACGTCTTCCTGAGTGGTATACAGGTAAACCCTACTTCATCATACATTAAGGATTATCCTTATCTTATGGACTGTATTATCAAACGTAGTGTAACTGTGTATCCTATAAAGAGGCGTAGTACCAAAGCCCTTTCTGACAGATATGGGATACAAAGATTGCACACCAATTGGGAACGTGTATTTCTTATACCAAGGCGTATTAAAGCCTAGCAAGTTTTTTGGTGTTCCAGTAGCAAAAAGTCAGGGATAATATTTAACCATCCTATGCAGCAGCAATATTTATCACCGTTCTGGCATTTCACCCCACCAATATTAAGGGGTCAGTCTAAACATGCTCATACTGTTTTATCCATCCACCCAAACTACAGGTTGGGCACTCCTATTCATAGACATACACATTTTCAGGACTTCTCTGAACATACAGAGGAGGGTCGGTAGAAGATGGAGAAGCCAGGCAGGCAGTGGGGCCATTTGCCTGGACCTCCTAGGTAATATGCCTCATTGCATAATTTTGAGCCAAGAAAACCCTTTGTACGTATATTGATTTCAAAGGGATGATCTTCACGAAAATCTCAATGAAAATGAATGCATAACTGAATATCACCATGTGTTTATGTGGATCCGTTTTGACAAATGAATTTATAACCTCAAAAAATTGCTCAACTGGAAGCTATGGATGGCCACACTTGGTACTTCCATAAGTACCAGAACCCCATATTCCTCTAAGTGTGTGGTTGATTTGTGCCACCAATCCACATACACAACTAAAACAAAAGCTAGTCCTTTAACAGTTAAATAGATTTAAAATATTTAATTACTATACGTTATAATATGTAATTGTTCATAAAGTAATATGAAATTATGAATACATGTTCAGCTCCATTGCCTTAATTATGACTTGATCACATTCTGTAAAGTATATTACAGTTTGTTGTTATTGAAGAATAGGAGAGTTGAGTTCTGCATATTTTTTGTATAAATTGGAAATTCCAAGGATTATATATGACCTCCCAGCTGATAGCAGTTTTATGATGAAATTATCCAGAACTAGCCTTACAAAGAGCAATGTATGTATCACTTTCCACCAGTGCACCATTGACGGCCTCCTTACTGTTGATTTACTTGTATATCTGGAGAAGTGCACTGCAGGAGGAATTGCAATTGTAAAGGAATTTTTCTTGTGTGCTGCTCACAGGCAAATTGGATTATAGCTCTGGTAATATTCTCTGTAAGGGCTCAAGTAGATGTCCGTGGATCTCGGTCCGATCAAGGACCGGATTGCACGGACTGGCGAATGGCGATGGGTCTCCCAACAGCCTTATAGAAATATGTGAAGCTGTTATGCTCTGGTCAGGAGACCTGTGGCCAGTCCTTGCATTGCAGTCCTTGATTAAACTGAAATCCACGGGATCCATGTCTGCATGAGCCCTAATAGTCATGTTTCAAATGGGTTGTCCAGTTTCTGGGAATATAAAAAACACTTCTCACCTCTTCAGTCCCTCGCCAATCCAGGCAGTGACTACCAGTCTTTGTTAATAAGATTCCAGTATGTGACAATTACAGCCAATCAGTGGTCTCAGTGGTCAGGTACCATAGTACTGGCATCACCACTCTGCTCTGAGCCATGAAGCCAAAAACTTGATCACTGAGTTCACTGATTGGCTGTAGTGGTTATATAATGGCAGCTTGCTATCAAAAACCAGCAGGGAATGCCTGTCTGGATCATCAGCCAATTAAAGAGATGAGTAGTTTTTTTTTTTTATTTTATTTTACTCACTTATATAGTGGCATTAATCCCACATTGGTCTATAAAAGAAAACAGCCCTATTCCAGCTCCTTAACTAGGCTGCGAGTCTGGGGCTCTTGAGACACCGTTTCTATGGATGTCTCTATGTACCATTACTCGCACTAAGTGATTTCATCAGATAGCTTGACTCGACTGCAGAGGCACCTATGAAAATTCCAGAAAAAGGTTTATTTTCAAGCTGACTTCTTGTAGTTATGCTCAATTAGGCCCCCTTCACATGTACGTGTGACATTCGTTTTTTTCACCACACGTGCCCATTATAATTTATGATACTGCACACATTTCCTTGTGTTTGAATGGACCGTGCAAACCACATGGAAACATTACAAGGAGTATGGATGACGAGGGCCAATACAAATCTACCGATCCCTGTAAAACACGTACAGCATACGGATGTCATCCATGTGCTGTTCGTGTGCTGTACGTGTTTAACATTGCAAAGGATAAGAGAAGTTTTGGATTTTTTTTTCTTAAGCCATACCAGAAAAAAAACAGATGGCAAACTGATCATACACTGATGGCACACTGATCCAAAACCCTGATGACACCGGTACCATAAAAACAACTGTTCTGAACCAGAGCTGTGACTAGAGATGATGCTCACACGATTATAGCTGACAACACTGGCACAGGAGGAAGAAGGGAGGGATTGCTGACATCAGAGCTGAGGAGGCAAACAGGGAGAGAGACAGGACAAACTTCTAGAAGGGGCAGACCTTATTGCATAGCAATGAAACAGCAACAATACAATGACAATACTGTATGATTCCCAACTCGTGGAACATGGCAATCCCTTTTAAGATTAAGCAGCATGTGAGTGACCATATTTCTTGGGAAGACCTAACACTTAAAGTTCCTCTACGGAATAATTTCATAATGTAGCTCTGTGTTTCCAGTAGGAACCTTCTCACAGACATAGAATGAAGACTATTGCTGCAGAGTGACTTATGGTTGTGGGAATACCATGGATGGTAACCTATCTGAAAGTAAATATTAACTCTTTCTGTAACTCCCACAGAGTTTGATGGAAGAGGGCACACAATTGTGTTAACCTACTCCATGGAACTACTTGGAGACTGTGGCAGCTAGGACTTCAGAAACAAAGTGGACCAGCACCTATTGGGCATATTTGCCATATTTGGAACATATGATGTAAATGCTTAAGATGGGAATACCCTTTTAAGGTTTGTTTGGGGGTTTATTATATCTAATACCCGCCAAATACATTAAAAAACTGGTCAGATAACAGTCCATGATATTTTTTCATCCAGAGTTAGAAGCCTTCTGTTGCAGGAAGCTGCCTTCCAGCCTGAGTAAAAGCAGTCTTTATTTTGACCATGTCCTAAAATACTAGTTGCATGTGTCATGTGCTTTCCATGAATGGTCTTCATCATCCTACAGGAGATCACTCAAATGACAATACACTTCAATGCTTATTGTACCAGCGATGAAGTGATGCGGGTTCAAATCTCCTAAAAAATTATTTAAGAAATTTTTAGAAAAGAATAAATAAAGAACAACATAACAATTTAGAATCTTCCCATTGCCTAAATGAAAAAAAATCTACAAAAAAAAGGTAAATAAAACTATTGTTAACCTTGCAGAAAAAAACTCACACAGTTTCATCAACAGAAAAATATAAAAAAGTTATAGCACATGGAAGGTGAGGATGAAAAAACAATAGTGAAAAAAAATAGCACCAGCACTATGAAGTTAAAATGGGCTACAACACTGATATTGATGACCTATCCCTACTTTCCACCTCCGCACATTTTTATCATTCCTCTTACTCTTATGGTACAGAAAACCACCATGAACAAGGTCCAGATGGACCAAAATGTTGGTGCATTCCAAGTATTTTGCTATCAGCCTCTATTCACGTGAATGGAGCTAAATTCCTGGAGCATGCATTAAACAGTGTGAATGAGCCGACCATCAGCGCTCCATCACACTGTTTGGCCTCAGCCCCACTATCACTATTTTGTCAGTATTCGGTCAGTATTTTTTCTCAGGAGTGGGAGCCAAAACCAGGTGAGGAATAATCAGAGAAAAGGTATAATAATCTTTATTTTCTTTATTTTTTTATATAGCGCTAACATATTCCGCAGCGCTTTACATACATAATCATCATCGCTGTCCCCATTGGGGCTCACAATCAAGAAACAAGTCACCAATTCTGCATTTATCACCCACTCCTGGTTTTGGCTCCCACTCCTAAGAATAAATACTGACCGAATACTGATAGTGGGACCGCTGCTGGAGCTGCTAGCAAGTTATCAGTGGGGGTGCCAGGTGTTCAGATTTTGAAGACCTATCCTATGGATAGGTTATGATCATCAGTGTAATAACGGAAAAAAAATTGTAACAATAGATTTCAAGGAGCTTAAAAGGAAGCTATCGTCAGATAATGATATATTGTTTAAATCAGGTTTTAGCGTATACATTTATTTCTAAAGCATTTTCGGCACTTTCGGGTTTTTTTGTTTTTTTTTCATATTATGAAACTTTATTAAAAAAAAACCCTAAAATTAGTAATCTTACAATTTTTACACTGGCCACGGGGGCTTTTGTAAAATCATAACAGGCAGCCCAGTAGTCACTAGACCATTTTAAAATATAACTTAATTGCTATTCATATTTTAACATTTTTTTTGAAAATCCTTGGAAAATCGTTATAGGGAAATTCACGACAGAGCAAGAGTAAAAATAATCCAATTTTATCTACAAAACCAACGAACAATTGTGCTTACCTTCATTATCTTCAACATCAACCCCAAGGTGATCCCAGCAGCTGGGCATATCCCAAAGCTCACTGCAGAGGATTCAAAGGATGCTGAATTTATTCCCGTATAAAATACAGGCAGTGCAACAATTGAAGCCTGCAAATTATTGGGCACGATTAGTGTGTGCTGCTCAGATCCAAGATTTTGCAAGGCAAGAAGATAATTTCATTAACAATCTCATTATAGTTGAAGAGGCCCACTTTCATCTAAATGGGTTTGTTCATAAACAAAATATGCAACTTTGAGGGAGAGAAACCCCAAGAATACTCCATCAGTATGAGTTGCAACCCGTAAAGTAACAGTTTGGTGCTGTCTAGGTGGAGAAAGAGTTCTTGGTCCTACTTTCTTTGAGAACGAGGCATAACACGCTCATATGGCAAATTTTTGGATGGCTAATAATTTTGCGAAACTCTGAATTCAATTGATCTCCAAGCTCACCCGGTCTTACGGACATAATCTACTAAACTAATTAAAAATAATTTCCAAGAAGTATGATTTTTGTTTATAAAAGAATAAATGTGAATTTTTAATACATAAGAGTTATTCCATTTTGAAATGGTCTAGTGACTTTTTGGCCACTATAACACAAGATCCAAAAATCACAATAGGCGATGTCACAGCTGACCTTGTCCCTTTACAGTGACATTGCACACAATCATTAGATGCTTCCATGCAAAAGATAGATACAGGGTCTGACCATTGTGGCTATGTACATATGTTGTTTCCTAAAACAATAAGAAATTATAGTCTAAAAATAATCCCAGTGGCCAGTGTGAAAACTGAAAGATTTCTATTTATTTTTAATACAAATTGTCATGTGAAAAAAAACAATGCCACTATTTTTAAAATGTATATATTTAACACAAAAACCTAGGTCATTTTCTGATAGCTTCCCTTTAACAAAAGGAAAGTAATCCCAGCAGGCAGTGAGAGCTGCATTGTGATGACGTACCAGGGGAAAGAGTTAAATACACAAAGGAACGCAGCCCGCAGGTGCTAAAGTCCGATCTGTAAATCCTTTGCCTTCAGGATATAGCTTTGCGCTCTTAATAAGTCACACTCCACATTGTTTGTGCTTCATGAAATCTTGGCATTGATATAATTCTAGGAAGGAATTTGTGAAATGTTCACAACTATTCGCGATTAGTGCTTAAACCAAAGGAGATAAATATATCAAGGCACTTAAAGAATTCATAGTCTGCTGAATCGGTAAAGCTGCGAGTCTCATCTTTTGACATGTTGTTACCTGCAGAAAAAGAAATGCTTGCTTGTGCCAGAAAACTTGGGCGGGACATTGAATAACAAGTGGAGGGCACTTTTTCAGCTCATAACCTGCCCCCTTCGCTCTTCTTGTCCTCGTCACAGTTGGGTGGGGATTAAGAATTGCTGCTTACCTGAAGAGTTTGTTCCTGTCCTCTTTGGAATTCAGGTGGATACAGAAGTGCAGTGTACAGAACACGGGAAACCAAGGTGAGACCACTTTATACATACTCCTGATCATGCAATACAGGAATCAATGTCTTCAAGGTATAAAGAACTAGTAGTAAGGTGAGAGGGTCACCTTATATACAAGTATATTCCTTGCTGCACTTAGTTTCAATGGTGTCTTCGCATTGTAGTCTATGGTCGACATGTCTTAGTGGTAATTTATATGTATTTGTCAGAGATTCTTTTATTTCATTCTATATATGATATACGTCTTGTTTAGAATTCATTTCTGTGTTTGATTTGACTATTCACTAATTTCCTCTTAGGAGGAAGTATTTTTAGGGAATATTTAGCCTGAGTTGAATGCCTAATCTAAAGGGTTATTCCAGTAAATAATGAAAAAAGTGATAAATGTTAGATTGGTAAGTTCTGAAGGCTTCAGCCAGTGCTAGAATGGGGTATATTTTGCCTACATTGATTAGTAGTTTGTATGGAGCAGTGACTATACCATATAGCTCAATCATCATTACAGAAATGACCAAATTATTACTTATTCATACAATACATAGTGCAGCAAAAGGATTTTCCTATCTCAGTAAGTGGTATAATATCACTAGGATATTCCATCATTTTATGATCGTTAGACCCCCCCCACTGATCCGGGGAATGAAGGGATGCACAGTAATGCCTCAGAGCTGCGGCCCCTCACTATTTTTCATCTTTATAGGAGGATTCCCATTTAGAAGCTAAAGGGGTTGTGCTGGACTAGAATATTGATGGGCAGGTGCAGACGATCGTATTGTCTGTCCCAGTGCAATCCAACAAAACATTGGATCACACTCGGACCAGTGTTAGACTGTTGGGCTATGCACATGTCTGATTTTTTTCTTCGACAGATTCTGTACTTGGAAACAAATCGCTGCATGCCTGAGTTTGGTCCTATATTCAGATCACACTAATCCATGCAAGTCAATGAGCCCTTGGAAAACATCAGACTGAACTGACAGGAGACCTGTCTGTGCAGTCTAACAGATTGGAGAAGATGGAAAAAAAAATGTTTCCATCTTCTCCGCATCCGAAAGAATCAGATCACACTATGGTCACACTCTGATCAAACTCTGATCAGAGTTTGATCAGAGTGTTATTTGCATAATTGACCCGATTCTCTCGGATGAGAGAAGATACGGTCGCCTGCTACTACTCTAGAAATCTCAGCAATTTTTGATGGGGGACCGATAGCTAAAACTCCCAAAATCAGTTTTTAGCAGATTCCCCAACTGCCAAATGTATGCAATGTATGTATCCAGAAAACCACAGCTCCGAACACTGTGCTATGGCTGCTCCCATTCACTTCAATAGGAGCTGAGTTGCAGTACTCAAGATTATAGAGATCTGTAGTGTTCTGGCCCCATACTCTGCATATTTCAAGCGACCGCTGGATCTCCCAACACCTGATCCCTGGGGGTGCTGTCTGTTGGACTCCACCAACCTGATATTGGAAATCTATCCAAAGAATAAGTCATGTGGTCCTGCACAATCTCTTAAATTAAAATTAATCACACAAGCTGCAGTTTCCTTCACAACTGGCTCGAGTGGAGAAAGACGTAGTGAAGGGGGAGCTGCATAGAAGCCCCCTCATCTTCAGTATTAGTCCCTTAAATCGGACCTCAGTGATCACTAATGTATTGCACATACCATCAATTGAAACATTTCCATTTGTACTATTCTACTATACTCTATTATATATACAGTAGTGTTGTAGTTATAGTATACATTTATATTTGTAATTTTATGCTTCCACTTTTCAGGTAGTCAGTGAAATTGTTGAGGCCTCAGGCTCCCATTTAAGTGAATTTCTTCTTTGAATGAAATATATCTATAGAACTGGCTATATCTGCTCCTTTATCATAATTACATGGTTAGGAAATGTCTGTTGTAATTGCAGACATGATTCTAAACATTAAATCTGGTACTACCCAACAATATCTTATTTCCAAGTCAGGACCTTGTATGTGCTGTTTAATTTATTACTCAACTAAAGAAAAGTTTCTCTGGAGGCCGGGATTTATGGAGTAGCATTGATGACATGAGCATGACACATTGCATTGTGTACTGTCAGAAAGTTTTATATACCCTATTAGGGCACTTGTACCGGAAACTGCAGTTGTGATGTAAGCAAATAGTTCATGGCATGGACATCTACTGAGTTCAGTGGGCCAGGGGTCTATTCTGCCTTTATTAAAACAAGTGTTAAACAGCTGATCGAGCTGTGTCATTGGGAATGTGAGAATAGTAGTCCAAACCTGGTAGTTCATTGCCTCTTAAAAACTTTCTTAGTAGTGGACAGAATTCAGAAAAATATTGTTTACAGGTGCACAACAAAATGTGCCCTAACAGTCTATGATCCTGTGGATAGACACATATTTGGACTCTAGGAGGAACCCAGAATAAGTCAAACAGAACATGGATACGATTTGAACATCCATAAACACAGAACTAAATGTCCAGATATCAATATATTCAATCCAATACTTTAATCAGTGCATCTTGTGAAGTGTTGTGCATTTCCTTTTTACTCCAGCCTAATAAATCTAGAAGACCATGGTATGACAGGCATCAGAAGTATGTCGTTTAAAGCAAACCTGTCATCAGGATTGTGCTCAGTAAGCTATATACACTGTGAGGTGGGCGCCTCTACACTGATTAAAATAATACCTTGGTTGATGAAATCCATCCTGTGGTTGTTGTTTAATCTTTGATTAAGGTTAGGAATTAATGAGATGCTCGTGCTTCGGTGCGGCCTGTGGACAGGGTTTATTTAGTGCTCTGTTCTTAAATTCAGCCTTATGGGCTTAAATGACAGGTCACTGAACCGTCAGTGACCTGTCTTCTATTTTAAATACTGCACTTGCGCAGTTCATATTGTGGTCTTTAAAACAAAAATTTAACTACAGCAAAATGGCGGATGCACATGCGCAGTAGCATCTAGCCACAACCGATAGATGCAATTGCGCAAGCGCCACCGGCGGTGCTATTATGTTAGAGGAAAAAAATTGGCTCAGGCAGCACTTGCGCAGAAGCATTTATCGGCAAGCGATAGATGCTACTGCGCATGGGCATCTGCCGACGCCATTTTGCTGTACTTAATTTTTTTTTTAAAGACCACAAAATGAACTGCGCAAGCGCAGTATTTAAAATAGGAGGCAAGTCACTGAAGGTTCAGTGATCTGTCATTTAAACCCATAAGGATGAATATGAGAACAAAGCACCAAATAAAGCCCCATCCACAGGCCGCCCCGAAGCATGAGCATATCATTATCTCCAAATTGCAAACACAGATTAAACAACAATGGCAAAATGAATTTCATCAACCAAGTTATCATTTTAATCAATGTAAAAGCTCCAACCTGACACTGCCTGTAGTTTACTTAGCACAATCATGATGACAGATTCCCTTTAAGCTAAGGTAAAACTTTATATTTTCTGGAAAGTCAACCTTACAAGCTGGTAATAACCCCATTCCTGTCCCTAAAAATGTCTCGGTTCTACAGATTTTTCATTGACGTGAACAGAGCTCACCAAGGATATATGTGCATGTCCAATCAAGTAATTATTAGAGGTGACTTTCCAGCCCAAGGGGTTGCCACTAAATGTCTACATATCAGCTTAGGATCAGTGTCAGGGCAAGTTACATAGAGATACTCCTGAGATTGTAAACCAGCCTCATAATTTACATGCTTGTGAACCTAAAATGACATCTACTAAAAATCTAAACGCTATCAGTGATTGATGATACACTGCAGACTGCCCGAATAGAGAGGTCAAGATTGTCAATCAGAGGTGAACTGCGTTACCCAGCAAGTGAAGCAATGAGTAGTCTAGTTTGTCGTCTAGGGTTACAATCGTTACTTTATTAGGCCCAATATTGATAAAATACTGAAATTACAACTATTATTAAGAAAATCAGTAAAGTCGTTAAAGTACCAATTTGTTTATTAATTTTCCTTACATAGTACAACATATCCATAGCTTTACAGACATCATCATCACTGTCCCCATTGGGGCTCATCACAATCTAAATTCGCTATATCTTTGGAGTGTAGGAGGAAATCCACAAAACACAGGGAGAACATACAAACTCCCTACACATGTTGTCCACAATGGGAGTTAAACCCAGGACCCCAGCGCTGCAAGGCTACAATGATAACTACTGAGCTAATATGCAGATGATCCATAACAGAATTCCCATTAACCCAGCTGGTCATACTTGTCCTGGAGACTCCATGTTAACAGTTTAACCTTCTGCCTCTCTTGACAGCAATCACAGCAGGCCATGTTTATAGAGTCCCATCTCCCCAATACAGGGTCTGAACATTGATTTTGGGCCTATTACAGGGTACACCTTATAAGGTCCCTTATTCCTACTAGTATTATGTAAACCCACCAAAAATGGGTTCCTTGAAAGCCCTCTTCTTTCAGGAAAGGCCAATAATTTCTCCCTCCTTCCATGACTTTTTCCAAGGCAGGCAGTAATCCCTAGGTACAAAAATACAAGGAAGTGTTTCCTATGAACAAGTGCAATAAATACTCGAGCATTAACAAACTTCCTGTTTGTGTTTGAGGATTTAATACTTGTCCTCATTCCCAAGCAGCCACATGTGTTCATGGGGAAGATCACTGCTTTCCCAGAAGGGAGCATAGAGTTCAAGATATATTGCAAATTCCCAGGAGAATGAGGTCACATCAGAAACATTATTCCTGCCTTTAATTAAAGTCATTAAATATCAATTCTAATCGGCACTCAAAGTACGTGGTGCTCGTGTCTAGGGTTGGCATCCCATTTCAAATAGTGAAGAAAGACTGGCACTCACTTGTAGATTTGCAGAATTAGTAGACTTTTATTCCATATTCTTCAGAATACAAATATATGTAACACGTTTCAGCTTGAACACAAGACTTTGTTTGAAAAAGTCTTGTGTTCAAGCCGAAACGTGTTTCATATATTTATATTCTGAAGAATATGGAATAAAAGTCTACTAATTCTGCAAATCTACAAGTGAGTGCCAGTCTTTCTTCAATATTTAATTAAAATCATAATAGAGAAAAAATTATGACAAGTCCTTTTAAATGTATTTTATGTAGTGTTGACGATTGCATACCTCTTACATGTACTAAGAAAGTTATTTAAATGTTTTTTCCAAACAAATAAACAAGTTGTCCACTATCTATGTGATAGCAGATAACTTACTGGCTGCTGGGGGTCCGACTGCTGGTACTCCGAGCCATTCAACGATTGTGGCTTTGGAGTAAGGTGGAGGTGTGCATGCTCGGCCAATGCTCCATTCATTGTCAGTGGGACTGTCAAGTACAGCTCTGAGCTTTCTCTGGCAGTCCTATAGACAATGAATGGAGCAGAGGTCAAGCATGCGCTCCACTCAGGATGGGGCTGCAGAGACCCCTTCTAGGAAATGCTCTGGGTCCCAGAAGTCAGATCCCCAGCAATCAGCAGGTGGATAGCGAATAACTTGTTATTTTGGGAATAGCTCTTTAATATTGAATTCCATTTCTATTGTGAAATCTGATTAAAGACCCTCTATAAGCAGTATTGTGGGATGTGCCATAATGCAATGGGATTTTACATAGGAGCTCAGATTAGTTATTTTACTGTCTTTTCGCATCTTTTGGTCTGCACACATACAGTATCTTTCCTCAATCCTGTGGTTTTCCGGAGTCGTTCTCTTTATTCTCAAAACTATCTATAGCTGCAAGACTCCAAGTCTGGCTGCTGACAAACACAAGCACAGACACGCTTCCCTAGAAGACCGAACACACAGTGCTAGCCCTCAGGGGAGCGATATTAACAGGAATGTAGATAAACTTGATGAATGCCTTTTGTGCATAATTTAGCTGTAAATTCCAGATTGCATGATGTCAAGAACCATAACAATATTTTCTTCAGTAATCTTGTATTGAGTATAACGTGCATGCAGGTAATGCTGAAATATGAAGAAAAAAAACAACAGTCAATGTTAAACTTTATTAGAGATGCAAATATGTAGAAATCACTTTTATCTAACAAAGGGAGCAACAGCCTGCTGTAAACTAATATGGATAAGTACCATGTAAAAACCCACATTGCAATTACAGTACTTGCTACATGAATGCTTATTACATGCAGCACACTGCATTATACATAGTATTAAAGCACAACATATGTTGTAAAACAATAGTAACTCATCACCAGGTCCTCTGGCTATTGAAATAAGGTAACTGTTGTTGACCAAGAATTGTTTTACAGGCAGTACTGTTGACTGAGTATGAATTGTTAACCCCTTCTGCGAGCACGCTCGGGTGCTTGCCGAGTATTTGCGGAGTGCTCGGCATCGATGAAAGTGTCGCCGCGCCTGCATGTGTCACATCTGTCATATATATGTGACACATGCAGGGATTGCTTGTTTGTCAGGCAATCTATGCATGTGTCACAGCTGTCTAATAGCAGTGACACTTGCAGGCGCGGCGACAGTATAAGAAATGCTGAGCACGCCAAAATACTCGGCGAGCACCAGAGCGTGCTTGTTTAAAGGTTTAAACTAGCACGTTCGCTCATCACTAACAGGCAGTTATCACTTTCAATCCTCAAGCTTAGTAGGTAAGTTCAGACAATTCATAAGGCGTGGAATAAAATGCAGGAAAAGTAGCCAGTATCCAGGCAACTCAATGGTGAAAACTTTGAAGAAAAAACACAAAGGTTCTAATAAGAGATGAGCGAATCTTTTAACATTCAGATTTGCCCACGTTGCCATATCTTTCCGACAATAAAATATACTGCAAAGCCTCTAATTACTCAGAATATATACATCCTATAAGAGACATGGAGTCACAAGTCTATTAATATAAAATATCAAAATTTATTGAAATACAATACAGGCAAAATAACAATGTAATCAAAAAATGTCAAAAAAGAAAAAGGCACAGGTGTTTAGAACTGCTGGGACACAATAGTAAAACGGGCAGGGGGGGTGAGTATACCCTAATGATGTTCAGAAAGGTAATGCATACAAAAGTTGCAGCTCCCTACATATAGAAGCCATTTATATCAACAGTTAGCAAAATGATACATATAAGCAAAAATGTATAAGATGCAAAATAGGTGGTCACATCTCAAGCTATGTCAACATACCATATATCGATAAACTTCAATAAAATATAAAGAAATAAAGTGCAAGTGCATATGGTCTGTCTCCAGAAATTGTCCGGATCAAACCTATCTATGACGTGAACATCAAACATATATCAAGTGTATATCTAAGAAGGATAGCCCGTAAGAGCATGTATGCGACAGGTAATATAATATAGTAGAGAGAGGAGCGATTAGTATAGGGAAAGCGCCATACCCATCATATACCCGTGTGTACCAGCAGGACAAGGTGGTCTGGAGACAAACCATATACACTTGCACTTTATTTCTTTATTTTTTTTATTGAAGTTTATCGATATATGGTATAATGTATGATGTTGACATAGCTTGAGATGTGACCACCTATTTTGCATGTTGTACATTTTTGCTTATATGTATCATTTTGCTCACTGTTGATATACATGGCTTCTATATGTAGGGAGCTGCAACTTTTGTATGCATTACCTTTCTGAACATCATTAGGGTATACTCACCCCCCATGCCCATTATACTATAGTGTGCCAGCAGTTCTAAACACCTGTGCCTTTTTCTTTTTTTGACTTTTTTTGATTATATTGTTATTTTGCCTGTATTGTATTTCAATAATTTTTTATATTAATGGACTTGTGACTCAATGTCTCCTATAGGATGTATATACCTGGGAGTGTCCTAGTGGTTGTTCCACTTTAGCCGTTCGTGCATTCGTATATTTAAAAATGATCACGTCTCTGTATCAGATGATAGTGACTTTACTCAGAATATATGTATGACACATTGAGTTCTCCAAGGAGTGTACTGAACCCCACATGTTGAGCTCTGTAATGCAAACACATCCTTATTAATGTCCAAGTGACTTCAATCCAGGGGTGGACATACAATTGGTGTGCAGCCGCACAGGGGTCCAAGAAGTAAGAGGTCCACTATCCCCTCCAAAGCAGGTGGAATTGCATTATAATGAGCTACAGGTTTGCAAAGTGTATAAATATTGTTCTTACATAGGGACCCTTTTATGTCTGTGTATATAGCTTATAACACCTTTTTTCTACCTCTTTGAGCTTTCTACAATGACTCATACAGCCGCTGTTGGACCAGCATCATGGGAACTATGTGTGACCGTGGATCAACAGAATGAATCCGAGAATCTTGGTGTCACAATAAGAGTGTCTGGAGATCTTCATATTGGTGGAGTGATGTTCAAACTTGTTGAACAAATTGGTAAGTATGGTATTTCTATACCACATTTACTACTGAATGACGCAAAAGCTGGTGGTTGTCCAAAATTTCTATAAAAGACCATTGTTAGCCATTTAGGATTTGTCTATTTTATTTATTATCATTGTAAAAAAAATGTTGTCTGCTACTCATATGAGCAAATAAACCAATTTTATATGCACTTCAAAACTGATCCTTTTACACTGACTTCAATGGTTTAACAAAAGGATCCAACATCAACAATCAGGTTTTTTTTTCACCGGACAAAAAATGGGTGTATGCACAACTTTTGCGTCTGGCTACAAAACCTAACTGCCGCTGGATCAGTTTGTTAAATCATTGAAGTCAATGTGAAAGTATCATTTTAAATTGCAAGTTTTTAATCAGTTTGGAACAGGTCCAGTATTTTTGAGTACTGGATCCGTTTCAAATGGTTGATTACTGGACTTGTGAACACAGCCTTAGGCTATGCTCCTAAGTCCAGTTGTCATCCATTAGATCGGATCCAGTAGCAATCAGTTGACAAAGTTGTGCAGACTAAAAAAAGTCTGGCTAAAAAAAAAAGTTTCAACTGAATCCGTTTTTTTCATATTGAAGTCTATGGAAAACGGATCCGTTAATCAGCCATCTGTTTTTCTTTCATTCTAAAAGGATCCATTTTTTGCTTACTAAATCATTTTCAAATAGAAAAAAACGTACGGCTACATAACCAATCTATTTTCCATATACTTTCATGGTCAAAAAACGGATCCAGTGGAAATCAGTTTGTTTTTTTAGCAGGATGAAAAAATGTGTCTGCACAACTTTTTGTCAACGGATTGCTGCTAGATCCATTCTAACTGATGATTACTGGACATGTGAATATAGCCTTATACTGTCACTAACAATCTGAAAATTACACAGATTAGTGGTAAAACCACATATCAGTACAGATATCGTCTGCCCTACAGCTGCTACATGTAGCACTATATCCTAACTCGATCCGGCCAAACTCCTAACAGCTGTAACTTTTTCACTTGCTGTTGATCAAGCTGTATAAGGAGTCACCAATTTATAGAACATATAAATTTGTAGTATTTTGGGGGGGATAAATATGTTGATTGTATTAAATAACAAAATAATTTTATTGTGCAGAGTTGAAGCTGACCCTTGAGGCAAATACTGACCCTATGTGTTAGCTGATGGGTGTCTAATCAAAACATCATGTATGTGCAGTAATACTTATAAAGCACAGAGTTGTTTAGGTCAAATTTTTACACTTACTGGTATATGGTTCTTTCCGTGGACCAATAAGACGTGTTGTAAATATAATTTAAGAATATATTTTAATTTAATTATTATTTAACCATTTGACACATTGCATTGATCTGTGCAAAGTCTCTTATGTTTTACTTTTAAGGAAATTATATTGAGATCATATCATACAATTTTTATTTAAATGGAATCTAGATAATGTGCAGTAACCCAGTTGTAGTTTCTTTGCTGGAGGATGTAGCGAGAGGTAACGAGCTGGAAAGCGGGAATGCCTGGTGGTGTTGAATGTCAGATGTCAGGACAGCATCAACCAGCTACCGCCCGACACCATGAGTATTTAGAAACACGGCTATGGCACTTAAAAGGGTTGTCCAGTCCAAATCGATAAGTCTGCAGTCACTTTGGGACTGGAGGGTATGTATGAGTTATACATACTCCCGGCCAGTGGGCGCGGTCTCGCTTCCATACAATACAAGTGTATGGAGTGAGGCGACGCCCACAAGACATGCTCTGGCCAGGGGTATGTAAAACTCCTACATACCCTCCAGTCCCGGCTCAGATACCGGCGAATCCCCACAGTGCGTGGGCTGGGGGGGATTCATAAGACTGCAGCTACACAGAGTGACTGCAGACTTATCAGTTTTGACCGGACCACCCCTTTAATTAAATCTTTATCCCAAGTAAAGCAAGGTCTAGAGACAACACCACATTGTTATATATTTTATATTTTTGCTAATGATCCCTTAATATTACACAACATATTAGGTGGATTGAGACTCATCAATACCACGATGGACCACGTTGTGTCTTTATATGTAGTATAACAATGTACTCATTGAGAGTCGCAAGGTTTATGTATTTTTTGTATTGTTTTACCAAAAGGAATTAGTGGCCTCAAGGTAATTTTTTTCACGCAATATAGACAGCTTTTAATACCATTTTGTATTTTAGAAGTTAGTTAATCCCGCTGTGCCTTAGGCATTGAAGGAAATGACATGTAAACCCTCTAAGTGTCAGGTACTATATGTCATGTATACTTTATCCAGGTGTTTGCTCGTGTTTCTTACGTTGAACACTCAATGTTCATTTTAAGCTTTTAGTAGTTTCCACAGCTGTACGCTACATCAAAATATAATAATAATAAAAATAATAATTTTATTTCTATAGCGCCAACATGATCCACTGCCCTTTACTATTCAGAAGGAATATGAACAAATCACATAAGACATTACATAATAACACATAATTCAACAATTCAAACGAGGAGTGAGGGCCCTGCTCACAAGAGCTTACAATCTATCAGGAAGTAGGGGAGACACAAAAGGTAAAACGTTCTTGTAGTGTACGGTCCAGCCATCTTTACAATAAATAAGGGTTTATTCCATGAACTGGTTCCAGACAGTATCTGTATATGTCGAGATACAAAGTGCTTCTGAGTGCAGTTAGTGTGTGTTAACAGATGATGGAAGGACCGAATTCCTAGGAAAAATGTAGGAAAGGCGGACAGAAGTTTTATCAGCGCAGTGATGTGATCGTTCTGCCTAAAGAAGTGTTTTTAGTGCATGGTTTATACTGTGGACACTGGGCATTAACCATATTGTCTGGGGATAATACATTGTAGAGAACTGGTGCAGCACATGAAAAGTCCTGAAAATGGATGTGGGCTATTCGGATTATGGAGGATGTTAGTCTTAGAGCATTCAAATAGTAAGAAAAAAGCTGCTACATCAGCGTTGCTGGTTCCGTGTTCGCACTAAAGATCTCATATGTGATTTCAGATCATCTATGAGGTTTTATCTGAACGCATTTCATGGTTAGCATACTTCTTCATCAGGACAACCATAACTATTTTGTGCTAACTTCGAAACATGTTGAGATAAAACCGCATCGATGATCTGAAACCACACATGGAATCTTTATTGTGAATAGAAAACCAGCAGCGCAGATTTACCAACTTTTATTCTTCTACTTGATTACTATGTTGGATTTCCCAAACTGTTGGAGTTGAAGCAGCTGGCACAGCTACCTTCCAAAGCGCAAACTTTTGTTGTGATTCACACATCCTCCCAAGGTGACCGCATCGTCTAAATCCTCCACTGGTTTTTCGGATAAGGTCTTATTGCGCTTGTATTGTCCTCCTTGTTTTTGTAGTCTTAGAGCATTATCAGAACGGAGAGCACAGGTAGGGTGGTAGACTGAGATGAGAGAGGAGATGTAGGGCAGTGCAGAACTGTGCAAGAGCTTTGTGGATAATAAGTTTAAATTATATTCTGTAGTAGATGAGCAACCAGTGCAGTAACTGGCACATGGAGGAGGCATCAGTGTAGCAGATGGAAAGAAATATAAGCCATGCTGGTCCTTTCAAGATAGATTGGAGAGAGTTGAGTTTAGTGAGAGGTAGACTGATTCATTTTAAGTTTCAGTAGCAAAAATGAGACTGAATCAGAGTAACAGTGTTGCCCCGATTCATGAAGACCGGTGATTTTCTGGCCAGTTTTAAAGTGGGGGCATGGTGAAGTCAGACACTCCTCTTTCATGAAGTGCATGAATGAGGAGTGTCTGAAGAGTGGCATATACCTCCGTGCTATACGCCAGAAATTTTTCTCCAATTATGGAAAGGAGTACGATTTTTGTCTTAGGGAATGCCATAGCTCATCATAAAGTGGATGAGCTGTGGCATCACGCCCCCACGGCGTCTCTGTCCTGTCCTAGTTCTGCCCATTGTGGCAGAGATGGGAGAAACTGGCATGAAAAACTTGAAAAGTCACAAAATTGTTGCACAGCTTGCAGTTGTAACAACATTTTGCGACTTTTTAAAGTAATTTACGCCAGATATGCTGGCATCAAAGGTACAAAAAAGGGTGGATTCTGGAGAGATTTTTGAGGTGCAGGTAACATGAGCAAGTGTGTAATTGGATATAAGGAATGAAACAAAGATCTAATGCAAATATAACCCCAAGAAAGCAGGTTTGCTGCCTGGAAGTTATGGTAGTAATAGAATGGAATGGAAATATCAGCTTTAGTTGGATTACAAGAGGGAAGAAACACAAGTTCAGTTTTGGAAAGATTCAGTTTCAGATAGAGGGTGGACATGATGTTAGTGACAGCGGGCAGATAATCACTGGTATTTAGTAGTAGGGCCGATGTCAGGAGACAATGTGTATAATTGAGTATCATCAGCATAGGCATGGTCCTGAAAGTCAGATCTGCTAATATTTTGTCCAATAGAGGAGATGTAAAGAGAAAAGAGAAGGGGAACAACTTTTTATCGCATTTTATTACCTTTTTGTTTAGGGAGGGAACATGAATTCTGGTATGTTTACATTTTTATGCCATTCACTCTGTGTCATAGCTAATGCAATATTTAAATAGTTTGGACCTTTAAAGATGCAGTGATACTAATTATGCTACCTTTATTTTTTAGATTTGTTTAAAGGGAAAAAGGGGGATGATTTAAACTTTTATAAGTTTTCGTGTGTTTGGGGGGGGCTTATATTCAAAATAAGTTTTGTTTTTTTCTAGGGGTCATTGCTATGACTAAGGGGCCCCTCAGTCTAAATTCTTAAATGCTGTGATCACTATTGACAAAATATGATATAGATAAGAACCATAGAAAGTTCCTGAGTCTGTTCCATACTCCTCTCTCCTACAAATGGGACTTTTTTGACATTCTATTGAGAGATTAAGCTATTTTACTCTTAAATTTAATTATGAGTAAAAATATGCTGGTGCTTTAATGAGCTTTGTTTTCATCTGTATTCATCGCCTTTTGTAACCAAGTCAGTGATCGACTCCTATGCAGTTCATGGCCACTAGTTAAGGTACATTAACGAGTCAAAATTCACCAATAGATCTGCTCCCTAGGCTCACATCAAACCCATTAGAAATTCAGTAGGTTCACCATCTGTCTGTTGACCTAAGTGACAGAAATCCTCAAGACAACGGGTTATTGGGAGTTCATTAATGGCAAGTTTCAAAAATATTGACCTGAACCATTGAAGACATAATTAACTGTGAGAAAACTGGATAGAGATATGCTCTTGTTTTCCATTTTATAGTTTGTTTTTATTCAAACTTTATTATTTTTTGTATGTGTCTAGGTGTGGCCAGGGACTGGTCAGACTACGCACTATGGTGGGAACAAAAAAACAGCTGGCTACTAAAGACTCACTGGACTCTGGATAAATGTGGAGTACAAGCAAATGCAAAGCTTTTTTTCACCCCTCAGCACAAGGTTCTTCGTCTCCGACTACCAAATATGAAAACTGTCAGACTTAAAGTCAGCTTCTCATCTCTGGTATTCAAATCAGTTACAGAAGTCTGTAGAACACTAAGTAAGTATCAATACAAATACTGTATTTTGTTCAGATTTGTTTTATGTAAAGGATGTTCTGATTAAATGTGGATGTAGGTACTAAAGCTTAGGCTCAACATTATATTCTTACATTATACCAGAAGGAATAGGTATGGCTTTGTAAAATTCACATAGAATTCTACTGTACGCAAGCACAGAAATTACTGCCAAATGCAGCATTTAGCCAGGACACCACCAGCATCGCTGAACACACGTTCTGAGAGAACGCTGACTGTCGGGCATGATAAAACCTCCAAGGCGTGACAGGCAAGCTCAGGCCATTTATCCATTTTTGAAGACCAGAATGTAAAAGGGTCAAAATCCTCACTGATGGTATTCGTACTGAGCTCTAGATACTCCTCCACCATCCTCTCCAGTCGTTCTCCACGTGTCAGACTTGTACTCTGTTGTGCTGGTGCACGAGTTGGTCTAAAAAATGTGTGAAAGGACTCACAGAAATTGCTTCTGCCACTTTTTCTGCTGTTGCTAATGTTTTGTCATTGACGAACTGACGTGCCAGAGGTTGAAAGACTACAGCTGCGATGCACACTGTGTGTCTCACTCCTATCTTGGGGAAAAGCTCTATTAAGGTTGCTTAAAAGCTTCTTTTGATACTCCACCGTTAGTGGTCCCTTTCCAGGGTGGGAAGCATCTGGCAAAATTTACTCTTATAACGTGGATCTACCAGAGTGGCAACCCAGTAGTCATCATTATTTCGAATCCTAACTATACGGGGATCATGTTGCAGAAAGTGCAGCAAGAAGGTACTCATATGTCGGGCTCTTCCAGGTGGTCCAAAGCCAGGCTCTATTGTTGGCTGCATAACACTGATGCATGTTTCCTCCGTCCCCTCCTGCCAACTATGTTCAACAGAGAGGGGATGATTATCCTCTTCGTCTTCTGACTGTTACTCGCCCATCACTTCTTCCTCCTCCATTTGTTCCTCAGGCTCTTGCACCTTCACTAACAGTATGTCTGGTATCACCAAACCCCTTCGATCGCAGGAAGCCACTGTCACTTGGCATCCGCCTGTGTGACGACAGTCTGGAACTTTGAGACATTCTTATCCCTTCCACATCCTCCTCTTCTTCAGGGACAACCACCTCCTGCCACACGCTATTCAAAGTCTTCTCCAGCATGTAGATGACTGGAATAGTGATGCTAATGACGGCATTGTCAGCGCTAACTAGTTTAGTAGCCATTTAAAAACTGTGCAGAAGGGTGCAGAGGTCTTTAATCTGTTCCCACTCCGTAAATGTGATATGCCCCACGTCCATACTGCGTTGTCTTAGGCTATACGACATGACATACTGCGTCAGGGCTCATTGCTGCTGACACAGTCGCTGCAACATATGCAGAGTGGAATTCCACTGCATCGGCACATCGCAGATCAACCTGTTAACTGGCATGGAAAAAGATCTATGTATCGATGCAAGTCGATGACATGAGGGATGCGAACGGCGGAAGTGAGCACACAGCTTCCGTACTTTCTGAAGCAGCTCATCCAGGCTGGGATAGTGGCAGGGAAATCGCTGTACCACCAGATTGGGGATGTGAGCCATGCAAGGCACATGTGTGAGTTCGCCTCGGTGAAGGGCCACCAACAGGTTCGCACCATTATCGCACACGGCCTTCCCTGGCTCCAGGTTCAGCGGAGACAGCCATTGCTGAAACTGAGCCTGGAGAGCTGTCCACAACTCTTCAGCTGTATGACTGCAATCTCCAAGGCATATTAATTTGAAGACTGCCTGATTGCGGTGAGCCCTGGTTGCACAGTACGAAGGTGGTATGGATTAACCCTGCACTGTTGAAACTCGTGTGTCTCGTTAAGGCAGAGGTTGATTGCGCAGGTGGAGGCCCTAGAGGAGGTTCAGGACGCAGAAGCAGTGGAGAAAATGTGAAATACAGAGGTTTGTTCTGCAAGCCTTGGGGATTCCAAGACTAGAGGAGGTGCAGAACGCAGAAGCAGTGGAGGAAATGTGAAATACAGAGGATTGTTCTGCAAGCCCTGGGGATTCCAAGATTTGTGGAGAAGCCCCTTCCCCGCCTGTCCCCACAGTCACCAGAATCACCCAGAGCCCAGTCTGCGAGATGTAACGCCCTTGGCCATGCTTACTCGTCCAGGTGTCTGTGGTGAAATGCAACCTGGCACACATAGATTTAGACAACGAATGGGTGATGTTGTCTGCGACATGCTGGTGTAGCGCAGGCACAGCTTTCTTAGAGAAGTAATGGCGACTGGGCAACTGGTACTGGGGTACTGCGACGGCAATCAGCTTTTGGAAACCATCTGTATCTACCAGGCGGAAATGCTGCATTTCCGTGGCCAACAGATTTAAGATGGTGGAGTTCAACCTCTTAGCTTTGTCATGTGTAGGATGAAACAATCTTTTATGTGACCACAACTGCGGGACCGAGGGCTGGCTGCGGTGCTGAGAGATGGCGGAGTATGGTGAAACGGACAAACTGCTGGACTGTGAGTGAGGTGCAGATGTTATGGTGGATTGAGAAACGTGTGGTGTGCTCGGTGAAACAAACACAGCAGGCATGTCCGCTTCCGTTACAGCTGACGGACTCTCACTCAGCCTGACTGGAGCAGGTAGAGAACCAGAAGTTTTGCGGTGGGAATCCTGCGTGCCAATACTTGGCATGGTAACAGAGGAGGAGGAAGAAGCAGCAGATGTGGGTGATGGGGCACCTGATGGTTGTTGAGGTCCGCTGGTCTGCATTTTATTGCAGTGAGATTCCCAGCATAACGCATGTTGTGTGCGCATGTGAAGGTTCATGCATGTAGTAGTCAAATTATTGCACTTTTTCCCTTTGCTGATTTTTTTCTTGCAAAGTGTGCAGATAATGTGAGTTGGCTCATCCTTTGCGGTCTCAAAAAGGCCCAGGCTAGGCAACCCTTGCCACCCCTGCGAGCTGCAGACCCACGACTGCTGCTGGCCACATTCACAGTTGTGGATAAGGATGCAGTGCTCACCGTGTCTGCGCCGTAGGGCGGAAGGTAACCTCCTCGTCTTCCTCCTCAGATGACCTACTCGGCTGCGTCACTCTGGGTGCACACCAAGTAGGATCTTCAACCTCGTCATCATCCAATATGTTATCCCATTCCTCGCCCTCAGAGTGACCCTTCTCCTCTTGTTGCCCTGACAGTACAGTACAGTCTGCATGAGCCTCAGGTATCTGAGTCTCATCAGGATCACCTCCCTCCCCGGTAGTTAACGTCTGGTGACTAGGGTCAGGAACTTGCTCTGATCCCACTCTGTCCTGCCCCGAATCCAACATAAGAAAATCTTGGACATCGGTGCAGATGCTTTCCTCCTCTTCTTGACTCTGTGAATGTTTAGAGTACCCTTCTGATGCCTATGGTATAGAATGGGTGAACAGTTCTACAGAATCGCCCAGGTCCGGCGTCAGCACCCGGCGCACCCGGGGGGTGACAGCCAGCATGGGGCATTATAAGGGGGGGAACAGCCTGCATGGGCCATTATATGGGGGGTGACATCCTGCATGGGGCATTATAGAGAGAGGGGGTGACAGCCTGCATGGGGCATTATAGAGAGATGGGGTGACATCCTGCATAGGGCATTATAGAGAGAGGGGGTGACAGCCTGCATGGGGCATTATAGAGAGAGGGGGTGACAGCCTGCATGGGGCATTATAAGGGGGGGAACAGCCTGCATGGGGCATTATAAGGGGGGGGGACAGCCTGCATAGTGCATTATGTGGGGGCAACAGCCTGCATGAAGCATTATAAGGGGGGGGACAGCCTGTATGGGGCATTATGTGGGGGGTAACAGCCTGCATGGAGCATTATAAGGGGGGGACAGCCTGTATGGGGCATTATGTGGTGGGTAACAGCCTGCATGCAGCATTATATGGGGGCCAGTATCCTGTATGGAGCATTATAAGGGGACCAGTATCCTGTATGGAGTGTTAAATGGGGGCCAGTATCCTGTATGGAGTTTTATAAAGGGACCAGTATCCTGTATGGAGCTTTATAAGGGGACCAGTATCCTGTATGGAGCCTTATATGTGGGCCAGTATTCCGTATGGAGCCTTATATGGGGGCCAGTATTCCGTATGGAGCCTTATATGGGGGCCAGTATTCCGTATGGAGCCTTATATGGGGGCCAGTATTCCGTATGGAGCCTTATATGGGGGCCAGTATTCCGTATGGAGCCTTATATGGGGGCCAGTATTCCGTATGGAGCCTTATATGGGGGCCAGTATTCCGTATGGAGCCTTATATGGGGGCCAGTATTCCGTATGGAGCCTTATATGGGGGCCAGTATTCCATATGGGGCCTTATATGGGGGCCAGTATTCCGTATGGGGCCTTATATGGGGGCCAGTATTCCGTATGGGGCCTTATATGGGGGCCAGTATTCTGTGTGGAGCGATTCGCCGGTTTCTGAGCTATTGTGGAATTTACAATAGATATCACTCATGTAATGTAAGAAGTGAAATCTTTGCATTGTACTATATATATATATATATATATATATATATATATATATATATTTCTCTGCGGTATCTGTGCATCATGAATCGTGGTATGTATTAAAGGGGCCACTGAGACTCTTTCGCCCGGGGCCCAGAAAAACCTGGAGCAGACCCTGGACTCGCCCATCTGTGGTTCGCTACAGTCAGTTGGGCGCTTGGACAGTTGTGACACGGGGGGAAGCAAGGGTAGTTGGGGTGCCACCTCTGTGGACTGTACTGTGTGTCATTTTGAGGTGGAGAAAGAAGAGGAGAGGCCACTTGAAGCAGTGTTTTCCATCCACTGGAGCACCTGCTCTTTCTGGCCCTTATCAACAAGGCGCATCCCTGTGCGGCTGCCAAAAAAGGGAGTTGAGTAGCCCGTCCAGTAACAGAAGTTGTCAGTTGTCTTTGGATAGGACATGATGGTGTTGGTTCACTAGTGCTTTCACTAACATTACCACCTACCCCACATATACCTTGAACACCAAGCCTATTCCCCCTTCCACCACGACTTCTCTTTTTCCCACTCATGTTGCTCAGATACTGTAGTAGGAGCACGCTATTAGCAAAACAAAAATAGATTATTTCCTCTTCAACAGCTCTGCACACACTTGAATTTCAGCGGCACTAAATGACAAGGTAAGATATGGCTTGTATTGTTACTAACTGAACAAAGTATTTTTTTTAACTGTGGATGATATAACATAGGAGATTTTCTCCAAACTATTTCAAACTGAGATGTTCCTGCTGTATAGTGTTAAAAACCGAACAAAGTATTTTTTTTACTGGGGATGATGCCTGTATAACATAGGAAATATTCTCCAAACTATTTCAAACTGAGACGTCCCTGCTGTATAACATTAGGAACCAAAGTCTTTTTTTACTGTGGATGAGGCCTGTATAACATAGGAGATATTCTCCAAACTATTTCAAACTCAGATCTAGGCTGCTGTATAACATTAGCTAGAGCAAAAAATAGATTTTTCAGACTCTGCACAAGCTCTGAATACAGCTAAATTTCACCGCCACTAAAAGCACTAGGTGGCTTATAGCAGAGTGTAACACGTCTGCGACACAAAAAATCTTTGGTGGACTGTGGCTAGCAACAGAAAAAAAAAATTATTTTACTGTGCATAAAGCGGAAGTTCATCCACCAAAAAAATGACAAACTGGGCTAACACAGTTTGCACTATCATATTAGCAAATGAAAAAAAAAAGTTTTTTGTACTCTGCACTAAGAAGCTCTGCACTGACAAGCTCTGCAGATAGCTGAATTTCAACCTCACAAAATCAAAAAGTGGCCTACAAGGGCTTGCTTACTTTATCACATTAGCAAGTGCAAAAATATATTGAAGGTCTGCATGGAGCATAGTACAACCGATGCACAGCACTGTTCTGAGTCATACACCCTGCTCTTTCTGTGAGAATCGCAGTAATTGCACAAAAACAAAAAAAAGGCTGCAAGGTTGATTGAACAGGTAGGTACACAGCACAGGACTTATCTACACTATCTGACCTCCACAGAAGCGCCCATCTATCTAGATAATATCTCATTACACAGGAGCTGGGTGCAGGAGCATAAAATGGCACTGAGGGAACATGGCCGGTTTTTATATGGAGAGAACATGTGTTTTCAGCAGCCAATTGCAGAAGCCCATGTGTCTGGGACACTGTGGATGCTTCCTGCACTCTGATTGGCTACCTGCGCTTTCCTGACTTGAAGTTACTGCCTATAGGAAGGAAAAAAAAACAAAACAGCGTGTCGCTGATCTGACCTGTTCTGAGCTTTCACCAGCGCCCCCACTCATCTGCCACGTCTCCCCGCTCATCATACGCAAGCACTATGGTAGCAAAACTGTAAAAAACGCAGTAGTTGCCCGTAACCACGTAAATTCACCGAACTTTACAGATTTTCCCGAATTTAAAAAAAAATTCTCACCTTTCCGATCACGAATCCGAATGTGCCACATTCGTGTCGAACTTAACATCTGAGATCGGATTTCGAACATATTCGCTAATCACTAATTATTACCACCAAGTAAATAAAATATATCTAAATTTAATTTAAATCTAATTCAAATATAATCTTTGTTATGAGTAAACACACACAACAGAAAAAAATCCATAAAATAACCAAATTAAAACCCAGTTAAAGAAAGACCAGAAACTGAAACAGTGTGGTATGACATATAAGTGCACCACATTGATAACCTTTACAAGTAAGTATAGCACATTAGTAACAATTGTATAACAGGTATTAGGTCATAAATAGGCCTTATACATAATCCTTATATACACAGAGATGAACAGATGTTTATATCAACATATCTTGTTTTACTCCAATAGGAGCTTAAGACATTTACTAGTTAAATCATCCAATATAGAACTAGTGCTCAGCTATAAAGTGATTCAGGCAAAGCTAAATAGTAAAAAATTCACTGACTGAGGACCTTGAACTCCACAATATTAGAGTCCAATAAATAACATGAATCACTGACTGAGGTGGACTCCTAAGATAAAATATAACCTTTAATAAATTATTAAAAGCACAATAATTTCCACCATGCTTTTATACAGTCTAATCCGTTCCAGCCAAATTCTTAGCTAGAACCGGATATTAATATTAAAATATCTCACTGGGCTTAACCATACTCAATGGGGATTTTCCTATTGTTGATTAATAATACTTCGATAAATATTATTAAATCTATTTAACTCCACTGTATATAACACTATATTACACTTTGCCCTCAATAGCCTGTTACAAATTGGCTCAGTGAACATAAATCCCTTACAAATCAGTGTGCGTAATCAATCCAACACTATTCTTAATACTGGCTGGTATTATAAAATCCACAGCACACTGTATCAACAACTACTCCAGATCTACATCATTATACATGTGACATGCAGAAGTAGTGCTGTTGCTTTAAAAGCATTCAGCAACTATTAGAAATAACACAAGCACATGAGACAGGAAGTGTTGTGCTCCAGAAGCATCTACCAACTAGGGGGTTAACACAGTCACAGGAGAAGGGGAATGTTTTAGCAGAGCCCCAGGGGGATTGTGGGGAAGTTGTTTACTGTCTGGCTGGAGCTGAAGAGAAATGTGGTGTGTGTGTTCTGTATCTCACAGAAGCGCCCCTGCAAGTTAAAAGGATTCAAGTTAGGAGTGAAGCTAAGCACAGGTCAGGTAGAGTTCCTGAACTAGCAGTGCAGAGTATTGTCAGGCAGAAAGATAAGGACTGGAAGAAATGGTGTCGCAAGGATCATCTCCCTCAGCAACCCCCCCCTATCTCACTGTGCTGTAAAGAATGCTGTGTTCATTTATGTGCCTTTGCATTAGAACTGTGCTGTCCTGTACTACTGGGAAGACTGTGAACTGCTGTGCTGCTAAGGAAACTGTACTGTTTGTCACTGGAGCCTGTTGCTCCTGTGCGGCTTCTTATTAAATGCTACTGTTCTACCATTTATGAGGACTCTTGTCAAGTGTGTCTGGTTAGCAAGTGAAACAACCTACGTGTCTGTGCCTGAGGGTCAATACCCCTGTGTGCCTGAGAGAAGCTGCAGCACATGGTCTATCGTCGCCCTGAGTAACGGTTCCCCTAGGATTCCAAAGAATTCATGTAACCTGTCTCACCCTTATCTGAAACTAGCGGCATGCGTGTAACTTTGGTGGCCCATACGAGGAATCCTGAGCGGGAATTAGCGTGCAGAGGGAGAAGAGGAAAAGTGTCTGGAAAAACACAGCAGCACAGCATCTCAACTCAACTCTGCTCCACCAGTTAAAGGGAACCAGCCCTAAAGAAAAACTCACTAGCAGCAATGGATGTGGAAATACAAATGGACAGAATTAGTGAGCTGCTTCTTCAGCTAACCTGTGAAGAATTGAGAACAGTAGCAGAAGATATAAAGTTGTCAGTAGAATAAATTACCAAAGCACACAACCGCAGGCAACTGTTAGCTTCTATTAATGCAAAAATGGATGAACTGGGGGAGAAAGAAGCTGAAGACGTCATGGGGACATTCCTCTAGAAACTAACACAGTTTCTAACCCGGTTGAAGCTGGAGGATGGAGGAGCGGCACCAATTACCAAAAGCGGGAATCTCCGTCCACAGACTGAACTTGTTAGAACCCTCCTATTTGTTTTTTCCATCTTGTGTTTTGCGGTCATGTGACCATCTGCCTTTATATTCCAGCTTCGCCCTTTTGGCTGTGCTGGACTTCAGTGTTTGACTGTCTTTCTAGCCAGGTGCTTCTGTAACTTTCTCTGTCAGTTAGTTTGGTCCTTCTGGGACCTCTAGTACTTTTTTGTCTGTTTGTCTTTTTGTGTTCTGCAACAACTTCTCTGTTTAGGAGGTGTCCCATTTTTGTCCCAGTCCTTAGTACTTTTAGGGACCCCTCCCCTTATGCTATAGGTCTTCATTCAGACTAGCCAAGGACTAAGGCGGGTCTTTTCGCTAGGAACAGGCAGCCCACTACATCGTAGGGATTCAGCTTAGTTTTACTGTAGCGACAGTTTTCCCTTATCTTTCCTTAGTTCTTGTTGCAGATCATAACAGAACTACAGGAATTGAAAGAACAATTGAAAGCCCTAACAGCCCTGCAGGAATCGACCAAAACCTCTGAACGCATGATAGACTCAGACAGGACCTTTAACCTGCTCGGGTTAGATAAATCAGGGAGACTGTCCTCTCTAACACCACAAATCACCATAAAGAAAGAATTCAAGATCCTGGGACAGATTGGAGAGTGTGAACAGAAAGAGAGACTGTCTTATAGGAACTTGTTGCACCAGATCGATGCAGGCTTACAGAAAGGCTACCAGTTAGATGAGATCGTTGAGGTGGCGGTGAAAGCAATCAGCCCGGGACTGAACCTCTGTAGTATGCTAGAAATGAAAAGTCAACTGACCTCTGAACTGCTGAAGATGATTTTAAAAGGGCACTATAAAGAAGAGAGTACTTCAGAATTGTTCCACCGACTCATTAACCTCTCACAGAAAAATAATGAATCACCCCAAAAATTTTTGTTCAGAGCAATTGAACTGAAGGATAGACTGTTGTTTGCATCCAGAGATGTAGAAGCGGAAGAGAAGCTTGCTGCTGGAATAGTTCAGAAGAAGTTCTTGAGATCATTGGGAACGGGATTAATCAGAAAAATATCAAGTTGCAGCTGAAACAGTATCTGGAAGATCCTGGTATTTTGGATGAAGTCCTAATTGAAAAAATGAATGAGGCCGCTAGTTTGGAGTCAGAGAGCGAACAGAAGTTAAAGAAAGGTTCTGCTCCTAAAATCACCAAAATGAGTCAGCTGTAGTTGGAGACCCCTGGTGGCCAGTCTGAAAATCATCATAGAGACCCTCCAGTGCTACCTACAAGAGGGAACCTTAAATCACCAACAAAATAGAGGCCTGCCAGCGCTGACTGGGAGGAAGTAATAGGAGAACTGCGAGCCGAGTTGATTGAGGTGAAAAAGTTGATTTGTTCCAGGCCAAAACCGGTATCCCTCAGACCCAGGAGTGGATTCCAAAACAGAAGATACCCGGCTTGTGAAGCATGCCGTTCATCAAATCAGAGTACGGTGTGTGTCCACTGTCTAAGATGTGGTGAGGAAAGACATTATGCCAAGCAATGCCACTGGCCACCGTTGTTTGGGTTAAAAGACAGGAAGTTACCAGTGTGGGGCGACTGGTAACCGCTGCATGGAGGAGGCCCCAGAAACAAATCCAAATCTCACCAAACCCCAGAACGGCGAATGAGGTAAAACGGCTGCGTCATTACTATCCCCAAGTGTGTTCCCGTCTACAACAGCTGCAAGGGAGAAAGGGGCATCAGTTACTTAATGCCCAGTGCGGAGGTCAAACAATGTACTCCTGGGAGGAGGATTCCGCAGTCAGTAAAGATAGCCTCATCAGCCTAATCAGTGCAAGGTGCTTTATACAGTGCCAGCTAGATGGACTCCTAGTAAAAGCACTGTGGGACACAGGAGCCCAAGCGAGCCTTTTAAATGAAGAATGGAGAAGGCCCTACCTGCCACACACTTGCCTTCGGTCACTAAAAGAATTCTTGGGACCAGTGGAACTCCACAGCAAAGCCGTCAACCAGACCGAAATCCCTTTCATAGGCTGGGTGCAAGTGACTTTGCAACTCAGGGCCAGAAAGAACAGCAACACCATCGAGGTTTTGGTACCTTTTCTCGTGTCCAGTGATTAGAACGTGGCAGAGGATCCTATCCTGGGTTATAATGTAGTCAGTGAGGTCATCATGAAACACAAGACAGGGGCGTTGGTGGTGGATGCAATCGCCACATCGCTCGCCATACCCAACGCCATGGCGGAAAATGTGTGTCACAGTGTAAAGAATGCACAGAATACAATGGACCTAAAGGAAGTCAAGGTGGGCTTGCGCCCAACCATCATCCCTGCAAACCAAATGGTGGGGGTGAGATGTGGAGTCCGGGTAGAACTCCACATCTCTGGAAGAAAAGTCCAGAAAAGACTGTTTGTGCCAAAAGGCTCCTCAGAACTTCTGGAAGGCCTAGTTCAAGGTCTGACTGTGCTTACAATTCCTACTGGTGGATTTGCTCGAGTGACAGTACCGGTGATGAATACTACAAAACACGAAATTAGACTGGATCCAAAGACTGTGTTAGGTCACATCGAAACCGTTAAAACGGTATATCCAGCCAGTGTGAGACCAGCCCAGGGGTCCACATTGAATTCAGTCTCCCCACCAAGGAACAGGAGTTGCCCAGGGGAGGAAATTGCGCAACCCACCTCAGGGTCCTGAAATCCCCCAGTATCCCTGGAACACTTGGGTGCTGAAGATCTAGCGGTAGCAAAACAGATATTGAGAGAAGAGTGTCATGCGTCCTCCAAAGATGACTGATATAGGCTGTATCCTGTCGTTGCATTTGAAAATCAATTTGAAAGACACGACCCCAGTAACCAGAAGTTACATGTCTGTGCCAAAACAATTACATCGTGAAGTGAAAAAATATTTACAAGATCTCATCAACAGAGGTTGGGTCCAAAAGTCGAAGTCATCTTAGTCCTCTCCTATTGTCCATGTTAGGAAGAAGGACGGTACGTTGAGACTCTGTTGTGATTACCGGGAACTAAACCGAAAGTCAGTACCTGATCGACACCCGATACCAAAGATCCAAGATATGCTGGATAGCCTATCAGGAAGCACCTGGTTCTCTGTCCTCGATCAGGGTAAGGCATACCACCAAGGGTTTGTCAAAGAGTCCAGTAGACCCTTGACAGCATTCATCACAACGTGGGGATTATATGAGTGGATCCGCATACCGTTTGGGCTCAGCTCAGCTCCAACAGAATTCCAGAGGAGCATGGAGACATGTTTAGAAGGATTGAGGGATGATATCTGCCAGCCGTACTTGGATGACAATGAGGTACACAGCAAAACCTTCCGGAAGCATGTTGAACATGTTGATACAACGGTATCAACAACATGGAGTTAAGTTGGCCCCAAAGAAGTGTTAACTGTTCAAAAGACAAGTCCGATTTCTAGGGAAAATTGTGTTCGGAGAAGGATATACCATGGACCCAGCAGAAATCGCTCCGGTACTGACCTTAAAAGACAAGTGGCCCTTTACCATCGGGGAGTTGAGGCAGATATCAGGATTCCTCTCCTACTATCGTACTTACATTTGGAACTTCTCCAGGATTGCCGCCCCACTATACCTCCTCTTGGGGGGGGGGACAGAGACAACAACACCCACGGAGAAAAAGAAGAACGTGGGTAGGATCGGGCTTAAAAGAAACAACGCCGTTTCATCCCAACAGCCATTCTCTGGACAGCAGACCACCAGGAGGTATTGGAAGAACTAGTAGACTAACTGGTAAAACCACCCATCCTAGGATATCCTGATTTCAATTTACTATTTGTTCTTCATTGTGACACTTCTCAAGTTGGACTGGGAGCTGCCCTGTATCAGCATCAAGATGGAAAAACGTTGACAGACGCTGAGAAGAATTACCATCTACATTATGGAAAATTGGAGTTCCTGGCATTGAAATGGGCTATCTGTGAACGATTTAGAGATTATCTCTACTACAGCAAAGAGTTTGAGGTATACACTGACAACAACCCTTTGTCCTATGTCCTTACTACAGCCAAACTGAATGCAACTGGTCAGAGATGTGTCGCTGAACTAGCTGACTTCAATTTTAGCATCAAGTACAGGCCAGGAAAATGCAATGCGGATGCTGACAGATTGTCAAGAATGCCACTAGAGCCTGAGGAGTTCATGCAAGAATGCTCAGAGGAAGTCAGTCTGGAAGCAATTGAGAGTACTACCCAAGCAGTACAAGCTTATCAGAAGGAAGACACACCTTTGTGGTGTCCGTTGACGGTGGAAACCACCATAAAAGCGAGAGAACAAGATCACCCCCGGTCTATTCAACAACTACCAAAAGGGAAAATTCATAGAGCACAACCGGAAGATCAGATGATTGGTAGAATACTACTTTATGTGGACCAAAATTGGTTTCCAAGTAAACGTGAGAGAGACAATGAGTCACCAGCAGTATCTGTTTTAATTCAAGAATGGATGAAGCTCTACTTCAATGAAGACTGTATCCTGTATCGTAAAGGAGGACAAAATCGGCAGTTGGTCTTCAAAGAACTCCATGAAAACATGGGACACCTGGCAGTGGAAAGGACAACAAATTTGATCCGTGAATGTTTCTTTTGGCCGTACATGCAGAGAGATATTGAGAGGTACGTGACCAGGGAGTGTGGGTGTCTGAAAGATAAATGTCCCAACACATCAACGGGCACCTATGGGCAACATCCAAACTACGTATCCGTTTGAGATGGTCTCAATAGACTTTCTACATCTCGAGATGTGCAAGGGTGGTTACAAATACATCTTAGTGGTGATGGACCATTTCACTCGATTTGTTCAATCATATGCCACCACCAATAAATTGGGTCAAACAGCAACAGAGAAGATCTTCAATGATTTTGCTTTGAGGTTTGGGTTCCCTACGAGGTTACACCATGACCAAGGAAGAGAATTTAAGAACCAGCTCTTTGCCAAGCTAGGAAAGTACTGTAGAATTCAGAGATCCCACACAGCGCCCTATCACCCAGAGGGTAATGGACAAGTGGAACGTTTTAATCGGACATTATTGTCGATGTTGCGCACTTTAACAGCTGATGAGAACAAAGACTGGAAGAGTTCTCTGTCAAAAGTGGTACATGCCTATAACTGTACAAAGAGTGATGCAACGGGTTACTCACCCTTTTTCCTATTGTATGGACGATCGCCAAAACTGCCAATCGACATCATGTTTGATACTCAGGTGTCAGAGACTTACAGAACGTATCCGGAGTACTTTCGGAAATGGAAGGAACAGATGGCAGAGGCATACAACATAGCGTCCAAAGTGGTTACACAAGGACAGAGCAAGGGTAAGGAGTACTATGATCGAAAATGTTATGGATCAGAATTGACACTGGGAAGCTGGGTGCTAGTCAAGAACGTACGTGAGAAAGGCGGTCCAGGAAAACTTTGTTCGCACAGGGAAGACAAGGTGTATGTGGTCGTAAGGAGGAAAGCTGATGACAGCTCAGTGTATGAAATCCAATTGGAAACGGGAGACAAGAAAACCAGAATAGTCCATCGGAATTTACTGCTACCTTGTGATTATCTCCCACTACAGCAAGACTTCCCAAAAGTAGACCGACATTGTCCGAGATGGACTAAGGGACCACCACAGACTGCAGCTAAAGAGGTGGATAGTGACCTTGAAAGTACCGATGGAGAAGAACACAACATTGTATTTCTCAGACCGGCAAGGAGAGGGATGTACCATCCTCAGGAGAGTGAACTAGGTCTTGAGGTTCCAGAGTTCATACCAATGAGTACAGATGAAGTCCAATTCAGATCTGATGATCGAACACCAGCCCCTGAAGAGACCAATCGACACTCAGAAGGAGAGGAATTACCAGACCGTGCGGAAACAAGCGACTCAGGAGAAGTACAGGAACTTACAGAAGCAGCTCCAAGAGCATCTGAGGAAGCACAGGAAATGAGTGTGGTGGAAGAAACTTCTGTGACCGAAAAACCCATGGTCTCTGAGGAACAACCCACCAGGAGGATGTCGACTCAAGAACTGAGGAGGCCCGTGATGCTGACGTATGAGACACTTGGCGAACCGAGTCAAGTGCCAAGGACTGTCGACTGGAAACAGGTATGTCTGCCAGTGGACCAGGTAAGCCCACTTGAGTGGTATTCACTACCGAGAGGCAGTATGGAAGATGTTGCCTGGTGGAAAGACTTGTTTTCATGCTTTGATTTTCCTTAAAAGACTTTGTAGAAACAAAGAACTGTTAAAGCATAGAGAGAGAGAGCTGGTTGAAGATGTACGAAAAAGCTCCAGCTCAAGAGATGTTGATTGTTTTAATTGTGTTAATTGTTTATTTCTTACAGGCATCCTACAAGAAAAAGGTTATAAGATTAGGTTGTTATCAATGTGTTTGAACATTATACCAATTTCACAATGCCAATTTGTATATAAAGTTATCCAACTTTTTCCACTGTCTTAGAATTGGTCAGATTAACCAATTAAGATGAATGTTGAGGACGACATTCAAAAAGGAGGGAAGAGTGTGACATGCAGAAGTAGTGCTGTTGCAGAGTGTGACAAGCAGAAGTAGTGCTGTTGCTTTAAAAGCATTCAGCAACTATTAGAAGTAACACAAGCACACGAGACAGAAGTGTTGTGTTCCAGAAGCATCCAGCAACTAGAGGGGTTAACACTGTCACAGGAGAATGGGAGTGTTTTAGCAGAGCCCCAGGGGGATTGTGGGGAAGTTGTTTACTGTTTGGCTGGAGCCAAAGAGAAAGGTGGTGTGTGTGTTCTGTATCTCACAGAAGTGCCCCTGCATGTGAAAAGGATTCAAGTTAGCAATGAAGCTAAGCACAGGTCAGGTAGAGTTCCTGAACTAGCAGTGCAGAGTATTGTCAGGCAGAAAGATAAGGACTGGAATAAATGGTGTCGCAAGGATCATCTCCCTCAGCAAACCCCCCCATCTCACTGTGCTGTAAAGAATGCTGTGTTCATTTATGTGCCTTTGCATTAGAACTGTGCTGTCCTGTACTACTGGGAATACTGTGAACTGCTGTGCTGCTAGGGAAACTGTACTGTTTGTCACTGGAGCCTGTTGCTCCTGTGCAGCTTCTTATTAAATGCTACTTTTCTACCGTTTATGAGGACTCTTGTCAAGTGTGTCTGGTTAGCAAGTGAAACAACCAACGTGTCTGTGCCTGAGGGTCAATACCCCTGTGTGCCTGAGAGAAGCTGCAGCACATGGTCTATGGTCACCCTGAGTAACGGTTCCCCCAGGATTCCAAAGAATTCATGTAACCTGTCTCGCCCCTATCTGAACCTAGCAGCGTGCGTGTAACATACACCTTGTGTCAAACCTAGCCAATTATTCTGACACTTTTCCAAATTATGTTGGAGTATAGATATTTGGGGTGACTATTAATCTAGTCAGTCCTCAAATATTCCCTCATGTGCAGCGCTCATTTGTCACTGCCTCTTAATTGTCCATGGTTGTCAGGGTTGTAGGACTCTTATATGCTCAATCTCCTCTTAGCCCTATTCCCCTTCTATTTCCACCTTCGACACATTTCACCCAGCGTTTTTTACTGGGTACATCAGAAGGGATATGTTATTTTACACAAAGCTGTGCTGTCACATACAGGAGCTATTTCCCCGGCATCAATGTTAGCCGCCAAACATTTAAAGACTACACTTCGCCCCTCTTCCTCTGACGCGCATTCCCTCCGGCCAATGAAGGATTCTCTGTCTCTCCACCAATCACACATAGCCACATAGACAGGGAATGCCAAAGCATCACGGGGGTGGCAGAGGTATCCTAGATACCAAACATTACAGTGAAGCTACGGATCTATTTAACCGCTCATTCCCACGTCAGTATTATTCTTCATTCAATATATACTAAATACCCTCAATTTCCACAAACAAATTGTATTCTCTTACACAGATTCCATACAGGGCAAACTATTGATCTACCTATATTTAGTATTTAATTTGATTTTAAGAGAACCTCAACAATTTCCTAATTCTCATATAAAGGGAATAAATTAGATATTCTCATTCAAACCCAGTGGAGTCATAGTTTTTAGTCTGTGAATCCATTGGGTCTCTTTTCTAAGTATACAGTTATGATGATCTCCTCCCATTGGGGACGACTGCACCTTTTCAATTCCCTGAAACCTGATCATACTAACATTTCCTGCATGTTTATGCCATATACAGTACAGACCAAAAGTTTGGACACACCTTCTCATTTAAAGATTTTTCTGTATTTTGTTGACTATGAAAATTGTACATTCACACTGAAGGCATCAAAACTATGAATTAACACATGTGGAATTATATACTTAACAAAAAAGTGTGAAATAACTGAAAATATGTCTTATATTCTAGGTTCTTCAAAGTAGCCACCTTTTGCTTTGATGACTGCTTTGCATACTCTTGGCATTCTCTTGATGAGCTTCAAGAGGTAGACATCGGAAATGGTCTTCCAACAATCTTGAAGGAGTTCCCAGAGATGCTTAGCACTTGTTGGCCCTTTTACCTTCACTCTGCGGTCCAGCTCACCCCAAACCATCTCGATTGGGTTCAGGTCTGGTGACTGTGGAGGCCAGGTCATCTGGCGTAGCACCCCATCACTCTCCTTCTTGGTCAAATAACCCTTACACAGCCTGGAGGTGTGTTTGGGGTCGTTGTCCTGTTGAAAAATAAATGATGGTCCAACTAAACGCAAACCGGATGGAATAGCATGTCGCTGCAAGATGCTGTGGTAGCCATGCTGGTTCAGTATGCCTTCAATTTTGAATAAATCCCCAACAGTGTCACCAGCAAAGCACCCCCACACCATCACACCTCCTCCTCCATGCTTCACGGTGGGAACCAGGCATGTAGAGTCCATCTGTTCACCTTTTCTGCGTCGCACAAAGACATGGTGGTTGGAACCAAAGATCTCAAATTTGGACTCATCAGACCAAAGCACAGATTTCCACTGGTCTAATGTCCATTCCTTGTGTTCTTTAGCCCAAACAAGTCTCTTCTGCTTGTTGCCTGTCCTTAGCAGTGGTTTCCTAGCAGCTATTTTACCATGAAGGCCTGCTGCACAAAGTCTCCTCTTAACAGTTGTTGTAGAGATGTGTCTGCTGCTAGAACCCTATGTGGCATTGACCTGGTCGCTAATCTGAGCTGCTGTTAACCTGCGATTTCTGAGGCTGATGACTCAGATAAACTTATCCTCAGAAGCAGAGGTGACTCTTGGTCTTCCTTTCCTGGGGCGGTCCTCATGTGAGCCAGTTTCTTTGTGGCGCTTGATGGTTTTTTGCAACTGCACTTGGGGACACTTTCAAAGTTTGCCCAATTTTTCGGACTGACTGACCTTGATTTCTTAAAGTAATGATGGTCACTCGTTTTTCTTTACTTAGCTGCTTTTTTCTTGCCATAATACAAATTCTAACAGTCTATTCAGTAGGACTATCAGCTGTGTATCCACCAGACTTCTGCACAACACAACTGATGGTCCCAACCCCATTTATAAGGCAAGAAATCACACTTATTAAACCTGACAGGGCACACCTGTGAAGTGAAAACCATTTCTGGTGACTACCCCTTGAAGCTCATCAAGAGAATGCCAAGAGTGTGCAAAGCAGTCATCAAAGCAAAAGGTGGCTACTATGAAGAACCTAGAATATAAGACATATTTTCAGTTGTTTCACACTTTTTTTGTTAAGTATATAATTCCACATGTGTTAATTCATAGTTTTGATGCCTTCAGTGTGAATGTACAATTTTCATAGTCAAGAAAATACAGAAAAATCTTTAAATGAGAAGGTGTGCCCAAACTTTTGGTCTGTACTGTATGTCTTGCAATAGGGGTATCCTCCTTCCTTCTCACATCCCCCACATGTTCTAAAATCCTTCTTCTAAATTATCGAACAGTTTTGCCAACATAGTTTTAAGGGCAATCACATTTTACAAGATAGACCAGGCCTTCAGTTTGCCAGTTAATGAAATCCTTATTTGAATATTTCTTTTCAGTCACATCACTAACAAATGAATTACTTTTAACTACATACTCACAAGCCTTACATGATCCACATCTGAAAGTTCCTGTGATCACTGTACGATTAAGCCATGTTGGATTAGTTTGTCTTGGTTGTAGATGGCTGTGGACTAGACAATCTTTTAAATTCCGACCTCTTTGGTATGTAACCGAAGCTTTCGATGTTACCTTATTTCCTATTTCTAGATCCATTTTTAGGACGTCCCAATACCTCTCTAGAATATTAGTCATCTAGAGGTTGTTTGTGGAAATTGAGGGTATGTAGTATATATTGAATGAAGAATAATACTGACCGGGTAACAAGCGGTTAAATAGATCCGTAGCTTCACCGTGATGTTTGGTCTCTAGGATACCTCTGCAGCCCCCATGACACTTTGGCATTCCCTGTCTGCGTGGCTATGTGTGATTGGTAGAGAGAGAGAGTCCTTGACTGGCCGGAGGGAATGCGCGTCAGAGGAAGAGGGGCGGAGTGTAGTCTTTAAATGTTCAACGTCCGTGCCGCCGAATGCGGCTAGCATTGATGCCGGGGAAATAGCTCCTATATGTGACAGCACAGCTTTGCGTAAAATAACATATACCTCCTGATGTACCCAGGAAAAAATGCTGGGTGAAACGCGTCAAGGATGGAAATAGAAGGGGAATAGGGCTAAGAGGAGATTGAGTATATAAGAGTCCTATAACCCTGATAACAGTGGACAGTTATGAGGTAGTGACAAATGAGCGCTGCACATGAGGGAATATTTGAGGAGTGACTAGATTAATAGATAGTCACCCGGACTATCTATGTTCCAACATAATTTGTCCGCAGAATAATAATTTGTCCGCAGAATAATTGGCTAGGTTTGACACAAGATGTATAATGATCTAGATCAGGAGTAGTTGTTGGTACAGTGTGCTGTGGATTTTATTATACCATACCAGTATTGAGAATAGTGTTGAATTGATTACGCACACTGATTTGTAAGGGATTTATGTTCACTTTGCCAATTTGTAACAGGCTATTGAGGGCAAAGTGTAATATATTGTTATATACAGTGGAGTTAAAAAGATTTCATAATATTTATCGAAGTACTATTAATCAACAATAGGAAAATCCCCATTGAGTATGGTTAAGCCCAGTGAGATATTTTAATATTAATATCCGGGTCTAGCTAAAGATTTGGCTGGAACGGATAAGACTGTATAAAATCATGGTAGAAATTATTGTGTTTTTAATAATTTATTAAAGGTTATATTTTATCTCAGTCAGTGATTCAAAGCTAAATAGCAACCCCCAATGAGCCAAACAGCATCTAGCAAACAGATCAGGATAGATACAGACCATGTGCCATATTGTGCACCACCACACTGTGCAGTACCCCTAAGCGCGTTTCGGCACCGTGCCTTCGTCAGGGGGAACAGGGGCAGTGTCCCTTGGTGGTATTTGTAGTGAAGCCCTCACCTGAAAGACCGGCTGTGTTGATAGGCGCATAGTTCTGTATTGGATGATTTAACTAGTAAATGTCTTAAGCTCCTATTGGAGTAAAAAAGATATGTTGATATAAACATCTGTTCATCTCTGTGTATATAAGGATTATGTATAAGGTCGATTTATGACCTAATACCTGTTATACAATTGTTACTAATATGCTATACTTACTGTTGTGCATCTATATGTCATACCACACTGTTCCACTTTCTAGTCTTTTTTAACTGGGTTTTAATTGGGTTATTTTATGGAATTTTTTCTGTTGTTGTGTGTGTTCACTCATAATAAAGATTATATATGAATTAGATTTAAATGTGATATATTTTATTTACTCACTTACTTGATGGTAATAATAAGATATGCCGATTTTGCAAGTTTTCCAATCTACAAAGAGTGGAGAGGTCAGTAATTTTTATCGTAGGTACACGTCAACTGTGAGAGACAGAATCTAAAAATAAAAACCAGAAAATCACATTGTATGATTTTTAAATAATTAAATTGCATTTTATTGCATGAAATAAGTATTTGATCACCTACCAACCAGCAAGAATTCTGGCTCTCACAGACCTGTTAGTTTTTCTTTAAGAAGCTCTCCTACTCTGCAACCATTACCTGTATTAATTGCTCCTGTTTGAACTCATTCCCTGTATAAAAGACACCTGTCCACTCACTCAATCAATCACACTCCAACCTCTCCACCATGGCCAAGACTAATGAGCTGTCTAAGGACACCAGAAACAAATATGTAGACCTGCACAAGGTTGGGATGGGCTATAGGCCAATAGGCAAACTGCTTGGAGAGAAGGCTCGCTCAGTAAAGAATCGCTGTCTGTGATATTGATTAGGAATAAATCCCAGCACTCCTGGTTGGTGCTCAAGTAGGGTCCAAAACCAATAAAATATATGAAAAAACTTGGCACTCAAAGTGAACGTATTTCTTGATTTTAATTGCAAGTAAAAAATAGACGTTTCGGTCTCAAAGTGACCTTCCTCAGTGTACCGACAGCACAAGTAGAGAAAGGAAAGAGGAGAGAACAGTGTCCAGTGAAGCAAGTGTTCCAGATTGTTTTAGAGAAAACCCCTAATAGGTAACGTGCTGAACATGCATCCACGGCTAGTTCCGATGTACACCTTTTCCGGCATCTTAGAGAAACGACAGAGTGCTCTTAATAAGAGGAATGAGTATTTTTTTCTGGAAAAATTGATAAGGGAGAGAATAATGATTCAGTTAAAGCTACAATTGGACAGCCTGGGTTTTTTCAAAACATTTGTGAATTTGGGGTAAAATATAAAATACCGGTATGATGTGAATTTATTTTTAAAAAATACCTTGAGTCTTTAGATCAATAACTCCATTGGTCTCATATTTGTCAAGAATAATAGAGACTAATGAGCTGAAATTATCAGCAGGATCATTAGTAAGTTTGTATTATGATCTAGTTGTCTCTGAATTTCTTAGAGATAATCACTCTTAATAATCACTCTTATCACAATTGCTCCGCCTTTATGGGCAGGTTTGATAATTACGTTTTTATCATTCTTAAGGGATCTAATCAAGGGAGGATAACTTAGATTTGTAATGGAGACAGCCTCTACCCATATTTGAACAAAGATTTTTAAATGCTGGATCCACAAAGCCTATGAAAGTCTCTAGTGCATGGCTACCCAGAGGTGGACGGTACATGCTTTTGAAACGTAATCCTAAACTTGTAGCAGTTATAAGTGCCTTATAAGTGATGGTATGGGACAAAGGGGAAATCGTCTCTTGTGAAAAGTAGGCTTTTAATCTTAACGAAAGGTAAAATATTTGCAATTCCATATGAAGGGTAAACGTCTTATATTTGTACATAGGACAAAATGGGTACACATAGGAACTAGCGGTGGATGCCACGTTCAGCACATTACTTATTTGGGTTTTTCTCTAAAACAATCCGGAACACTTGCTTCACTGGACACTGTGTCCTCTCCTCTTTCTGTTCTCTACTTGTGCAGTCGGGACACTGACGAAGGTCGTTTTGAGACCGAAACGTCTATTTTTGTACTTGTTATATGGACTGCAATCAAAATCAAGAAATACGTTAATTTTGTGTGATAAGTATTACATATTCTTTGTGTAGAAAATGCCCCCTTGTGATCACCACAGGACTAGAAAAAAATGAAAACTAAGTGGTCTGTTCATATACATAATTGGCTGGTTTTGTCTATTATACTCACAGGTTCCCTTTAAAATGTAACATTCCGGCCACAGCCACCACTAGAGGGAGCACAAGAGTTTACTGCATATAGTTATACAATGAAAACAACAATGACACAGTATGCAGTAAGCTCCTGTGCTCCCTCTAGTGGTGGCTGCAAGTAGACAGAATGCTATTATTTAAATCTATGCCTAAGATTTGTACCATAAGATAAAACCCCAGCTGATCTAAATATATATTAAGAAATTAGTTAACACAATTTTTTTTACTAATATAAGGCTTAGTGTCACATGGCATTTGGATAATATTTTGCACGTAAGATTCCTTGCAGCAGCTTTTTGCTTTTGTAGTGCTGTTTTTCTAAATGAAAAAGGAAATTCTTCAAAGCTACGATTGAATGAGAAACTACTGTAGCATGCAGACAATATAAAATGGCTCATTGTTTCATATAATATTATCTATTGTTTTGCATGCCAATGTAAGCTTAGGATGAAGGCTTGTATTCATAGCATAGCAGGGTCTGGGAGATAATACAGATACCCTGGGGGATTAGGAATGCCATTGAGTACAGTAGATACAACTCCAGCGTTGCCGTGCACGTCTATTCTTGTTCTATTCCAAACAGTATACTAAATAACTTATTCTGTGTTCTGCAGAGGATAACTACACAGCTGTTATTTCTAGTTTCCTCATTGCATATTCAAACTTCAATGAGACATGAGAGGCCACTAAGGCAAGTAAAAAAGAGGTCAATGACTGAAATGGTATAGCAGCTCCAAGTGCATAGAAAAAAAAAGAACATTGGGACGTGATAAAACTAGATCTGGCAAAACAATGGACACTGGCATATGTCACATATTGGACCCTATTGTAAAAAATCGTATGTGCACAAGCTAAGAACCATGTAAGCAATGGCATTAGGGAGTACGACATTGCTGTTAACATAACCCAAAAAGGAGGACATTCTCTTGGGATTCAAAGAGGTTTCCCAGCAATATTCAGTAGTAAGTCAGATGACCCTTTCAGTGCCATTCCATTCCAATTCAGATTCAGGTTACAAATGGAGCATTTTAGGGAAAAAAAAAAGGCAAAAGCTGGCAATGTTCTTTGCAAAGTATATAGAACCCTTACCCCCGCCCTCCCTACGGATCAGTCAATGAACCCTTTTAAGGCATGAAAAGAAAAGTTAAAGGTGTTTTCATCTACTCGGATAACCCCTTCCTAAATACAATATTCCCCCTTTAAAGCACCATTCGAGCGTTTGTTTTTTCTTATTTCAGTGCTGGAGTGGTGCCACTAATCTACGTTCTTTGACCCTAGTATTATACTTACCAGCCACCGTCTTCAGCTCTTCCCGGCTCCGCTCCAGTCCTGCTCCGCCATCTTGTGCCTGTATTATCTGACTGACCGGAAGTCAGAAGTAACGGTCACAAGCTCTCAATGCAAGTCTATGAGACCCTCGTTCTGGCTTCCATAGACTTACATTGAGTAGTGACTTCTGGCACTGTAGAAGACTGACCAGAGCGGTGCTGAGAACAGAAGAAGACAGCGACTGGTAAGTATGAGACTAGGTGCAAGGCATGTAGATTAGTGACACCACTCCAGCACTGCAAAAAAAAGAAAACACTGAAGTGATGCTTTATAATAAAAATACCCTATGCCCATTTCCTGGTATTTTCAGGTATGTCAGAGCCTCACCTCCCAAAGCTGACATGACATTGCTATGCCACATGAGCCCTGCAGTCAATCAGTGGACACTATTGGGCTTTTGTACTCTCACTTCCTTTGACCAAATTTTGGACTTTTAGAACTGCAGCCCATTAGCGGTCTCTGATTGGCTGATGGGGCCGGCTCATGTGGCATGACAGAATCACACGACCCTACGAAGACCCGATGCTGAAATCACTGGAACAGCACCGAAGATGAGTATAGGGTATTTTTATGTACAAAGAGGATTATAGTATTTAAGAAGGGTTTGTCCTAGTAGAAGACAGCCCCTTTAAGAACTCTATGTGCATTAGATTAAAGGGAACCTGTCACATCCTAGCTATCCTCTACACTGCTCCCATAGCATTGTTAGTGATGCTTTTTTCATTAAAATTGGTGCAGTTATAATGATTTTATAACCTTTAATATACTTAGATCCTACCTGCTCGTTCAGTCATAGGGGTGTGATTGCCATATTCAGTCATGGGCGGGCGCAGCATTCAGTCACTGCTGGTGCCGCCCACGTATTTGAATATTGCTTCCGGCGAGTGCTATTATTGTGGGGCGCATGCGCATTTTTCCAAGTCAGGCTGCTGGTCCCGTGCCTGCGCAGTGAGGCTGCATGATTACCAGCTTAACTGCGCACACGCTATGTTCCCCGCACGTGCGCAGTGAAGCTGGTAATCACACAGCCTCACTGTGCAGGTGCGGGGAACAGAGCGTCATAGCGCATGCGCAGTGAAGCTGCGAACTACACAGCTTCACTGCGCACACAATAATAACACTCGCTGGAAGCAATATTCAAATACATGAACAGCAGTGACTGAATGTGGCGCCCGCCCATGACTAAATATGAGAATCACACTCCTATGACTTAACGAGCAGGTAAGATCTAAGTATATTAACCCCTTAATGACGTGGGGCGTATTAGTACGCCCCACGTCATCACCCCTTGTCTAGCGCGGGCTTCGGCGCTGAGCCCACACTAAACCGGGCAAATGTCAGTTGATTCATACAGCTGACATGTGCCCGCAACAGCCGCGGGTGGAATTGCAATCCACCCACGGCTGTTAACCAGCGGCATTTAACATCGCTGCGCTGGAAGTGCGTCATTGGCCCCACCCATCGGTGACCCCGTCACATGATCGCGGGTCACCGATGGGTTGGCATGACAGTGGTCGGCACTCATAGCAAGTGAGCAGATCTGCTGCATACAGGCGATCTGCTCATCGCCTGTATGCAGCAGAGCCGATCAGGCAAGTGCTGCTTCTAGTTTCCCATGGAGACTATAGAAGCAAGCAAAAAGTAAAAAAAAAAATGTTTGTAAAAATATTAAAAACATAAAAAATATATAAAAGTTTAAATCACCCCCCTTTCGCCCCATTCAAAATAAAACAATAACAAAAAATCCCACATACATATATTTGGTATCGCCGCGTTTAGAATCGCCCGATCTATCAATATAAAATAATAATTCATCCGATTGGTAAATGGCATAGCGAGAAAAAAATTCTAAACGCCAGAAATACGATTTTTTGGGGTTGCCACAACATTGCAATAAAATGCAATAACAGGCGATCAAAACATCAGATCTATCCCAAAAATGGTATCAATAAAAACATCAGCTTGACACGCAAAAAATAAGCTATCACTCGGCCCCAGATCACAAAAAATGGAGACGCTACGGATCTCGGAAAATGGCACCATTTTTTTTTTTTTCTTTTAGCAAACTTTGGATTTTTTTTTCACCACTTACAGTATTTTTCAGACCATAAGACCCACTTTTTTTCCCCCATATTTGGGAGGAAAATGGGGGTGTGTCTTATGGTCCAAACCTTGCCAGATAATTGCAGTGGTGGTGTAGCGGGATCGCAGGGCCGATGCAGCAGAGCGGCTGTGCGGCAGCTAGGCAGAGTGGATGTGCAGCGGGGCGGCGGCGAGGCAGAGCGGCTTTGGGTGCACCATAATCTACAGGAAAACGGACGCCCGGGCGGCCATTTTTCTGTGAATCACAGCTTCATAAAGATGGCCGCGGCCACCAGAAAGCCGCACCGCTGCACAGCCGCAGCCACCGGACAGCAGTGCAGGCCGCTTACAGGCCCTAGGCCCCACCACAGGCCCCAGGCCCCACCACAGGCCCTAAGCCCACCACAGGCCCTAGGTGCCACCACAGGCCCCAGGCCCCACCACAGGCTCCGGCCCCGCAGCATCTCACCTCTTCTGCTGCAGCTGCCAGGTTCCTGAGGGAGGGAACTGAGGGCCCTGCGATCCTGCTCCACCAGCACCACACCTCCCTGCTGCTGGAGCACCGGCTTCTCGCATCCAGGGTCCACAGCATTCATCCACTTCCTCCGGCTGCCTGAAGGACCCTGCCTCCTGTGACCCCTGCTTTAAAGTCCCCCCAGGTAAGATGCCTATTCAGACTATAAGACGGACCCCCATCTTTTAAAAAATATTCTTTTTCCTATTTTCCACCCCAAAATTTGGGGTGCGTCTTATGGTCCGGTGCATCTTATAGTCCGAAAAATACGGTAAATAAAAAAGAACCTATACATGTTTGGTGTCTACGAACTCATAATGACCTGGACAATAATAATGGCAGGTCAGTTTTAGCAGTCAGTGAACGTGGTTAAAAAAAAAAAAAACAACTGCGAAATTGCATTTTTTTGCAATTTCACCGCACTTGGATTTTTTTCCCGTTTTCCAGTACATGATATGTTAAAAACAGTAATGTCGTTCAAAAGTACAAAAAATAAGCCCTCACATGGCCATATTGACCAAAAAATAAAAAAGTTATGGCTCTGGGAACAAGGGGAGCAAAAAACGAAAATGCAAAAACGGAAAATGCTCCGGTAATTAAGGAGTTAAAGGTTATGAAATCATTATAGCTGCACCAATTTTAATGAAAAAGCTTGTTAGTGATGCACATTGCATCACTAACAATGCTATGAGGGCAGTGTAGAGGTTAGCTAGGACGTGACAGGTTCCCTTTAATGTCACCCAAAGCCTGATATTTTTGACAGGATCGACCAACCATCTAATGTGTTTGTGGGTTTACCGAAGTTATTAGGAATGTTAATCTCTAAACTTTTCTTCCAATGATAATTATACATGTTACACGCACGCTGCTAGGTTCAGATAGGGCGAGACAGTTTTCATGAATTTGTTGGAATCCTGGGGGAACCGTTACTCAGGGCGACCATAGGTTGCAGCTTCTCTCAGGCACACCATAGATTTAATTGCTGACCAGACACATCTGACAAGAGTCTTCATAAATCGTTGAACAGTGGAGTTTAATCAAGTACGGCCAGTACCATTTAACTCTTTGAAGTAACAGGCTTCACCACAGTACAGTCTATTAAAGCAGGCACAGTAACGTCAGTTTCTTCAGTAGCATAATTCAGCACAGATTAGATCTCTTAGCAGCACACTTCTATGCATACACAACCACAGGTTTTTCCTTCACAAGGACACAATACCGCACAGCATTCTTTATCCTGCATGGGGATGAAGGGGGGGGGGGGTTATGAGGGAGATGATCCCTGTGATAGGATTCCTTCCAGTCCTTATCTTTCTGCCTGATAATACTCTGCACTGTTAGTTCAGGGAGTCTATCTGACCTGTGTTTAGCTTCCCTCCTGACCTGAATTCTGTTCACTTGCCTTCTGTGAGATACAGATCATACACCACCTTTCTCTTTGGCTCCAGCCAGACTAATAAACAAGTTCCCCACAAACTCCCTGGGGCTCTGCTAAACACTCCCTGTCTCTTGTGACTGTGTTAACTCTTATAGTTTCTGGATTCTTTTGAAGCAACAGCACTACTTCTGCATGTCACATACAGCTGCCAGACACCTCTCCTCATTGAAAGCACATGCATGCTTGGCTGGACCGAGTATACATGTGTATGGGGGGAAGGGAGATATGTCTGGTACACAAGCATTCATCTCACTACTATCTATGGGTGTCCTCAAAATGTCACTATGTAGGAGTTGAATTCAATACAATACAATACAAATAGGCTTTATTGGCAGGACCAAAATACGATTAGTGTTGCCAAAGCAAGAATAAAAATAAGTGTAATAGGGGAGGGGGCTTGTGGGGATGGTGTGTTGGGAAGCTCAATTTGGGCTGTAATAGACCGTTCGGGAGTCTTGCGTTCCTCTCAGTTAATGACATGCGGTGACAAATTGGGCGGCAATCTCCAGTGTTGATTCCTCTTTCCCCAGTAGGATGCGGAGTTTCCTTTCCTCGTACATGGATGGGAAGTCCGGGATGTGAGTGGAGAGTCTCTGGAAATGGGAGGCTCTCACTGCTGAGTATTTGTTGCAGTGCAGCAGGAAGTGCGCCTCATCCTCCAGAGCCCCCTGCTGGTACTGCTGGCACAGTCTGTTCTCCCGTGGCTTGTATGTCTGTCGGTGTCGCCCTGTTTCCACCTCTAAGCTGTGGGCACTCTGTCTGTACAGACTCAGGGTCTGCCTGTCTTCGGGGTGGTGTAACCTCTCCAGATATACGGCCAAAGTGTATTCCTTCTGCAGTGCCCGGTAGATGGTGAGTTTCTGGGCTTTCTCTAGTTCACTTTTCCATCCCTTTACGTATTGCTTCTTGCAGCTCTCTGTTGTCCCCTTTATTTGGCTTTTTGTCAGGGTGTATTGCTGACTTTGGCTGGACTGGCTGCCGGGGTTACTTGCTTGCTCTGGGCTCCGGCTCAGCAGGGCTTTATGATGGTAGGAGCTGGGGTTGCTGCTCTGTATGTGTGGCTAGAGTGATAGCGCCCTCTTGTGTATAGTGAGCCAAATGGGGAATCGGCCCAGCTCTGCCCTACAGGCTATGTTTGAGGTGCTGCGATGGACCTGGAGGAGATAATTGCAGAACTCGAGGTGGAAGACTTCAGTTGGGCTGAGATCCCACTTTTTCTGGTCTGGGTAGGTCTCTGGGCCCCATACTTCGCTGCCATAAAGCAGTATAGGGGTGATGATGCTGTCAAATATCTTGAGCCAGACTCTCACAAGTGGTTTCTTTCTCTCCTTATCTCACTCGGTGCACAGGTATCACTAAATCTGCCCATTATTGTAATGTCTGTATGACGGTAGTCCTATTGTTGTGTCTATGGCCACCAGTACAAGTGGTTGTGAGTGTTATTGACTTTATCAAGCTGTTTTTACGATCTTAGATATTAGAAGACCTGAAGAACTTTCTTTGTTAAAACCTTTGGAAGATTCTGTGAAGAAGAAAAAGAAAAAAGATGTCAAGGACACAATGCTGGAAGAAGTTATAAACTTGGACTGTCCAACAAGTAACTCCGGATCATTAGGTAAAGATAATGAACGTTTCATGAACATTTCATCATCATAATAAGCAGTTCCTGTAAATAATTGGGTTTGCTTCTACTTCCTATAACAGAATATGTCTTGTGTCTTCTCTATTGCACTAAGGCTGCGTGCCCACTATGCGTTTTTCAAGCGTTTTTGCCGCGGAATTTCGCAGCGAAAACGCTTAAAAAATGCTTGGTAATACGTGCCCCATGGTCCCCAATGATAATCCGCATGTGCTGTGCACATGCTGCGGAAATTTCCGCTACGGATTATCATTGCGGAAAAAAATACGCATGTCCATTAATTTTGCGGACACGCAGCGTAATCGCCGCCATTGACTTGCATTGGACCGCGTGACATCCGCATCACTGCATCTGCACAAGCGGATATCACACGGTTCAATGTGCGGATGGTACCCAGGTCTGGAGGAGAGGAGACTCTCATCCAGACCTGGGTACCATAGAAACTGTAAAAAAAAAGATATACTTACCTTCCGATGTCCTCCCGGTGTTTTCTCCCCTCTGTCTGGTCTGCTGTATGGGTCGCGGTGTTGTGAAGGACCTGCCATGACGTCATTGAGTCATGTGACATGTCACATGATTCAATGACATCACCGCAGGTCCTTCACACCACCGTGAGCTGCCCAAGACACCGGACGCAGCAGAGAAAACACCGGGAGGACATCGGAAGGTGAGTATAATCTTTATTTTTTATTTTTTACCATTCTTATTCTTTTTTTTTTTTTTGGTCACACTACTATAAATCCATGCCGGTTGCAAAAATCGCTTGGAAAAGCGCTTGATAACCCGCATGCAGAAATGCATGCAAAAACGCTTGACAAACACTTCTACCTGCCAGGAAAAATGCATGTAAAATCCGCATGCGTTTTTCCTGCAAGGGAGAAGCGGAAAAATCTGCAGCATTTCTGCATCGTGTGCACTTAGCCTAAGTACTGCATACTAATACTGTTTTTTTTTCTAGACAAAATGTATGTTGTTGTTAATTATCAGCTTTATGGGTTTCTGCCTCTGAGGAGAAGACTTACCAAAAACTCCATTAGAAAAAGTAGGCAAACTAGCCCTCTGCTAGGAGATAGGAGAGTGTCTCACTTGTGCCTCTCTTTGGAAGTAGATACAATGTAATCTGTCAGCAGGTTTTTGATATGCAATATTTGAGCAGCATAATGTAAGGGCAGAGACCCTGATTCCAACAATGTGTCACTTACTGGGCTGCCATTTGTTGTATCAATAAAATCACTGTTTCGTGCCATACTGTTGTCCTGTAACCCCACCACCATCACTGATTATCAGCTTTCTGCCTACACACAGTGTACCCAAAATCTGCCAATCAGTGGTGGGGGCGGGGTTATACAGAGCTCAGCATTCAGAGAACTGCTAGCTCTGCAGCGGAGAAAACAATGATTTTATCAGACCAGTATGAGATGCATTGCTGGACTCATGGTCTCTGCCCCTACATTGCTGATCTCAGATTACATAGCAAAAGCCTAGTGACAGATTCCCTTTAAGGAGCCTTGCAACATGACTAGGGATTTCTATCAAGTAAGATACCCATCTGTAGCCAGCTGTTTCAGGATGCTTGCTCCTCATCAATAAAAAGCAGAGTTTGACTGGCTGAGTTAGAAAACTTTTTAATGCAGATTTGATGGTGTATTTGGCATTTATTAGGGTGACCATCTGTGTATGGAGTCTTATGGTCAATGCTCCATGGGTTAAGCTTTAATGTTCCACTCTTTAAAGGGAATCTATCAGCAGGTTTTTGCTATGTAATCTGAGGACATCATGGGGTATGGGTTAAAACACTAAATTATGCCAAGAGTGATATATATAGTTGTGTGCAGGGTTTACTTATGATGAAGGCTTTATCACCAAGACATTATCACTGCCAGGACTGGTGCTCATGCAACTCCTAGTCTGACCATGCGCCTCCTCTGATAAGCAGCTCACCGTCTATAAACAATATATACAGAAAGCTGTAGTATGGGGTTAGCTTTCTGAGCTCTGCTGCATTCTACATCTAAGGCCACGTTCGCACGTTCAGTATTTGGTGAGTTTTTTACCTCAATATTTGTAAGTCAAAACCAGGAGTGGATGAAAAATGCAGAAGTGGTGACCTGTTTCTATTATACTTTTCCTCTGATAGTTCCTCTCCTTGTTTTGGCTTATAAATACTGAGGTGAAATACTGACCAAATACTGATGTAAAAAACTCACAAAATACTCATCGTGTGCACGTAACCTAACAACTCTGTCACAACTGCTGCACCCAGTAAACTAAGTGACACATCATTGGAATCAGGGTCTCTTTTCCTACAGTATGCTGCTCTCAGATGAGGTAGCAAAAACCTGCTGACAGATTCCTTTTAAGGAGCACAACAACATGACCAAGCTTATTAACCAATTCAGGTATCCATCTGCCGAGCGTCACTTCAGGATGCTGCCTCTCATCAGTAAACAGCAAGGTTTGCCTGTATAAATGAGACGCCATTGATGCAGCTTTTTAGGGCCTAATTGTGTGTAAACAGGGATAGTTTTTATTTAGACAGTTTTTAAAAATCCTCCCCAAGGTTTCTACTGAATAACTGCAACAAGATATCCCGAAAACCATAAGGAATTAATAAAGAAAGTATATTGAATACTTGAGTAAATAACATGAATTAGCTGTATTGTCATCGCAGCACTGTAATCCAATGAAGGTGTAATACTCTAACCCCTCCCTGGCCAGAAAGTTATCAAAGCATCTCCTCTCTGCTATCTGTGCACATAGAGGAAGCTGAAGACACGAGACAGGAAGTAGCTTACCTACAGTATCAGCCGAAAGCTTGGAGACACCTGTTTGTGCAATGGTTTTTCTTGTTCTTATTGAAATGTGCACTTTGTAGATTCAGACTGAAGGCAACAAAACCACAAATTGCACAGTTCCATACAATTGTTCCCAGCCAGAATATTGCAAGAACTACTCAATTAATTAAAGAAAAATGTCAGTGCATCAATACTTTTAAGACATGAAAGTCAGTCAATCCAGAAAATTGCTAGCACTTTGAAGGTATCCTAAAGTGAGGTCATGAAAACCATCAATTGCTATGACTGGCTCTCATGAGGATTACCTGTTGAAGATGCTTTAGAGAATGCCAAGGGGGTGTAAAGCTGTCATCAGGCTAAAAGGGGAGCACTATGAGGAAACACAAACTCTGGATTGTTTCACACATGTTTCTTTACTCCTTGTTTCCATATGTGTTCCTTCGTGGTTTTGCTGCCTTCAGTCTAAATGTACAAATGTGCACATATCAATAAGAACAAGGAAAGTCATTGCCGGAACAGGGGAGTCCAAACTTTTAACTGATACCGTAGAAGAAGAAGAAACACATTTAAAAAATGTTATGTTTGTCATTGAGTTCATCAGGCGAAATATAGCGTGGGGACCCACAATGAGCAAAATCTAGATGAGGCTGCCAGAGATGGTAAAGGACAGCTCTCTCCAACTGTCCCATAGAGAAAGATGGGAGCAATGCGCATGCTCAACCACTGCCCCATTCCTGAAATAAGATGGGATGTCCGCTGTTCTGAACCACTACCGATCTAGTATTCTCACATATTCTGTGGATGGGTGATAAAAGAGTTTTTGGGTAGGAAGAAGTGAAGACCAAAAAAAAATAGGCTTCTTTATAAAATGACAGCCATTCAAAGATACACTGCAGATCATATGCACCTCATTCTGAGCCGGGGACGGGTGAAAACGTGTGCTTCTATGCTACTTACATTGCTCCTACAGTGTGTTTTAACCAGAAACAAAAGTGATCAAATAAAAAGCATTCCCTTAATGCATTTCTTACTTTTACAACCCATATTTGGTCTTCACATTTTTAGCCCATAAAGCAAAGTAATTGGGGAAAGTTTAAATAATTTACTAATATTTTAAACATGAAGAGTATTATTCTACTAGATGCCTTTGGTTTATAGTCTATGGTTCAAGTTTTTATTTCAAATATAAATACATATACGGAATATGTATTTATTTAAATGATTTATTGATTGTTTTCTGATGGTTGACAAACTTCTCATTCCGCAGGTAGTCCTGGATTATACAGCAAGACAATGACACCCATGTATGATCCTGTCAATGGTACCCCTGCCTCTTCCACAATCACATGGTTTACCGACAGTCCATTAGCCGATCAAAACTGCAACATCTTAGCTCTTAGTCAGCCAATCTCTTCTCCAGATATCCTGACTCAAATGCATCAGCCCAGGACACTGATTGATAAGGCACGGCTGAACACTGGGTAAGTGTCTTGTCATTATACGCTAATTTTACGTAATATGAATTTAGATGGATTACCTAATTTAGATTATTTTGGCCCGGTTTATATGACTTTTTAGGCCAGTAGCAAGTAAACAATAAAATGTTCAAGGAACATGGACAGCAAAAATAAGGGTAAAGATACCCATCAGCAAGTACTCATATGTAAAACAAATAAGTAAGTAATAAGTAATAAAAGAGTAATAAAAAAAGGCTGTTCCACTTTCTAGGCATCCAGAATGTTTTGGTCTATTAAAATCCAGACTGTCACTTATCCAGTTACTATTGCAGGCTTGCTACCAAGGAGATCTCCTTCCTTGCTCACACACCCAGCTTAGGGCTAAACTTCCTATCTTTCCCTGATAAGTCCAAAATATTGACCAACTCTAACTACGAAGTATCTCCCAAAAAACAATTCCCACCACCTGGACTGGACAGCTGTAACTCCTTCTCTCCCAGCTGTTTATTCTTCCACAGCCCCACATCCGAGGAATTGCAATAAACCATATAAAACAGTATGCAGCATTTCTTTCTATAGAGATTATACATCAGAACATGCAGTATGAACAGGTTAGTATAGCATATCACAGTATCGACAAAGCAATGCCTTCAGTGGGGGTCGGCAAACTACTCACTCCTTTATATTACAAATACTACTGCCAATGGTAAAAAAAAAATTATACAATACTCACCTTCTAAATACCGTGCCGTTTTAGTGCAACTAGCCTCCAATGTTCCCAAGTTCTTCCATGTTTTCTTGCCACTCCTTCTTGCACAAAGTGACTGCTGTAACCAATTCCTGACTGCATTGGTAATGTGTCAATCATTGTAAGGACACATAAGGGCCCAGCAATTTTCACCATGTAACTGTGGTCATCAATCATATGAACAAAAAAAAAAGCTATGCAACAAAACGGGGATCTCACAGCAAAATACTAATAACAATATTTTATTGACACATGATTAAGACAAAAAGCACAAACATCTAAAAACAATTAAAAACAACCCCACAAAGTGCATTGGAAATTGCCCAAAGTATAGGCAAAGATTCACTCCTCCACCATTTAGATGCAGTAATGAGAACAGCAATGCTAGAAAGCAAGGAACCCACACGTAATGTAATACAACATGGTATAAACCCACATCCAGCTGGACAATTAGGTGGCCAGCCCTAAGAACCTGGTAGCTCGAGTATGTGCAAAGAAGGTAAAAAAGTGCAAATGCATAAACAGCATATCAAAGGGTGTCACTACTTAAATTGCTCACAAGTACAAGCAACATAAAAAATATATGAGGTATATCAGACAGAACCCACAAAATGTAGATAACTCCCCTAAATGGTATTGGAGAGTCTAGCGTCAAGATTTAATGGGATACCAAGCTATCAATGGATCCTAAAACCAGGCTGAAAGAATCCTGGACAAAAAAATAACTCAAAAGGACTGCAAAGACAAAGGTAACAAACTCATGATAAAGTGAATACCTGTCAAATAGAGTATGAGGGAGGGAGGGGGAGAACCCCACGTGTATCGCTACTAAAAAGCTGTAGCTTCCTCAGGGTTAAGGGGTATTGTTGTGGTCACCAATCACTCGCAATACTGGTTAGGTGTCCATCATATTAGGGTTATGGAAGGGGCTATAGATATTTTGTAGTGAGAATTAACTCATGTCCATACTATAACAGAGAATAGTAAACGCCTTTAATCTTCCCATGTATTCCATCTTTTGCAGGTGGTTGGATTCATCTAGGTCTCTTATGGAGCAAGGCATCCAGGAAGATGAGCTACTTTTACTGAGATTTAAGTATTACTGCTTCTATGACCTGAATCCAAAGGTAGGAAAGTATATGGTTGTAGCCTGTAAACGTGTAACCATGCACCGGAGATTTATGTAGACAATGACAGTGTATAGTCGACTGACATTTACAATTCTCACCTGCATACTCTCTATATATTTTCTGTATACTATACTGTTCTAGTCTCTATTGCTCAGTAGGGTGATATGTACAGTTAGAGCTGCCCTGAAAAATAATGGGTAGCTCATGGTGGCTCAATGGTTCGCACTGTTGCCTTATAGTGATATATAGTTTATAAGGCCGAAAAAAAACAAGCGTCCATCCAGTTCAGCCTATTTCTTGTGCACTGCAGCTATTCCACAGCGTTGATCCAGGGGAAGGCAACAAAAAACCATGTGGTATAGGCCAATTTACATCATTGAGGAAAAATACACTTCCCGACACCAATCTGGCAGTCAGATTAAATCCCTGGATTAATTAACTAAGCATAAGATGTAATTTTATTGTTCTCAAGAAAGGCGTCCAGGCCTCTCTTGAACTCTTTAAGTGAGTTGGACATCACCACTTCCTCTCCCAGAGAGTTCCAGAGTCTCACGGCTCTGACCGTAAAGAATCCCCTTCTATGCTGGTGCAGGAACCTCCTTTCCTCCAGACGCATAGTGTGCCCCCTCGTCTTTGTCACCATCCTTGGTATAAACAGGTCATGGGAGAGATCTCTGTATTGCCCCCTGATGTATTTGTACATGTTTATGAGGTCTCCCCTAAGCCTTCTCTTTTCCAACGTAAATAGGCCTAATTTTGACAACCTCTCTGGGTATTCTAGTCCCTCCATTCCCTTTATTACCTTAGTCGCCCTCCTTTGTACCCTCTCTAGCTCCAATATGTCTTTCCTGAGCACCGGAGCCCAGAACTGTGCACAATATTCTAAGTGCGGCCTTACCAGCGCTTTATACAGAGGAAGAACAATGTTCTCATCATATGTCCCTATTCCTCTTCTGATGCATGCCATGACTCTATTTGCCTTCGCAGCTGCTGCCTGACACTGGGCATGGGTCTTGGGTTCAGATTCCACCAAGAGCAGCATCTGCAAGGAGTTCATATGTTCTCCTGGTCTTGTCTTCAGCGACCATAATTTTGACCCTCTCAGGTCTTTATCATAAATTTCATTCTCAAGAATCAACAAGGCATAAAATGTGAGTGTACTGTATGAAAGTGTCATGTATACAAATACTCATATTAAATACTTTTATACACTATGTACAGAAATTTCAAGATGTCAAAAGAATGGTAAAAAATTGCATATAAGGACTGCATTTTGTAATTATGTATGATATCATGGAGAACAAGTAGGAGATGGTAGGGTAGGTCAAGGCTTTGTTATAAGAAAAGGATCATAAGCAAAAATACCTACATAATACAGGAAACAAAGAAAAAGCAAATAAAATAAATAAACAAGTAAATGAACAATAAAGAATCCTCTGGCCAGTCCAAAGATTACAAACTAGATAGGTTCTGTAGGTTTGTTCTTAAGATAAATTTGTATGTAAATTGGAACAGATACATGGTTGGCAAAAGGCTTAAAAAAATAAATCACATTATCACTCACTTCTGTGGCTGCCTCGCCACCCAGTTCTTTCCTTTCCACCCTCACACTGCATCACTGGCTACTTCAATGTACCCCAGGACCTCCACACCTCGAAGGTCACTGCACGTCGTAAGGTCGCTTTCCACATCTTGACATCACGATGTTGCAACGTTACAACACGCAGTGAAGCCTGGACACGGCCTGAAGTCCTGGCCTATAACGAAGAGGCCGGAGATGCGGAGATGGAAAGAGGAGGACTGGACGGCGTTCAGCGAGCAATGGGGCTTCTGAAGAGGAGAGTGATGAGATGAATATTTTATTTACATCTTATATTCATACCTGTGAGTTGTGTGTAGGTTGGAGGTTTGTAATGGAAATGTCTCCATAACTTTTGGAGAGGGATGTGGGTATGGTTGTCGTTGGAAGCACTAGGTCAGAGGAGGAAGATGTGCGTGATGGCACTTGTGGCGCTCAGGTTAGAGTGGGCGATGATCAGAGCAAGGTGTATAAGAGCATGAAGGCAATGTCATATGACCGCACTAGATGTGTGTGAGTGAGAACCGCACTAAACTCGGAAGTAGAGCTGGACAGGGTTGCCAAGGGAATGTGTGCTGGAAGACGTAGTTGCCAACCGTCCAGAAATTCCAGGACCGTCCTTAAATAAAGGGCACCTTTTTGCCCTGTCCGTAAAAAAAATTTAAGGCGTCCGTGATTTTTTATAAGCTGAAAAACCTTGTACAGGTTATTTTGACTGTAATTATCATCATACTACAGTTTACAGTGAATGCAGCTTAGGTTTAATACATTAAAATATATGGCAAACAAGTGAGGCTCCATATGTACATAAAACAGATAGATGGGTAATAGGAAGACAAGATATCAGTTCAATAGATCATACTCCCAATTGAGACCCAAGAGCAACAATATTTGTAATTTATGGATCCAATAGGATTCATGTTGTTTCACTAACGTGCTATGGTGACCTCCTCTACATGGTGTCGTTACCTGCTCAATCATTTGCTTATTTGAAGTGATATGGTATGGGAAGACAAGACTGGCCTTTTCTGAAATTAAATTTGAGATAATGTATCCTGATACCATTGAATCTTTGGGACCACTGTATATTTCATTTCTGAAATTGAAAATATTCACAAAAAATAAAAGCTACTTACTTTTAAAAAGCATCTTCTCTGTTGAAGTTGAACTTTGTATAAATCTAATATAACCTTTCCGATCTTTTAGTATGATGCTGTCCGTATAAACCAGCTGTTTGAACAAGCGCGTTGGGCTATCCTCTTAGGAGAAATCGATTGCACTGAAGAGGAAATGTTAATGTTTGCAGCACTACAAGTAAGTTTCACATTTGTCATTGTTTTCTTTCCATGATTTGGGAACCCCCACCCCTATACACATACATGTTCAGCCCATGCATTTTCAATAGGAAGAGGGCATGCATGATCCTATCTCTTTTCCAACATTTGGTATTGGGGTAGTCAGGACACCTCTATACGCATTACATAATTGTTCAGCAAAATTGTTCATTTGGCTAACACTAATTTAATATAATGGGAGCTTAAAGTGGTGCTCTGGCCATAATATATTGATGATCTACCCCTAGGGTACATGATTAATATTAAATCGGGGAGGGTCCAGCACCAAACACTCTACTGATCAGATGTTACCCCACATGATATAAACACATGATGCTGCACTGGACAGCTATATTCAATGTGTAGTAGCCCATCCTGGGTACTGCAGAACAGCTCCTATCAATGTGTTATGACCAGACAACATTTTGTAACACCATTGGTGACAAACTGATTAAAACTTGCACCAAGAATTGGTGACATTTGTAGTGCAATTCTACGCCTGCATAAGTTTGGTCAAATTTATTAGGAGGTATGCTACTCTTAAAAAACGTTGTGCATCTTACTTCACCAGTCTTAGTAAATCTATCACTATATCTTTATGGAGGTCATATCAATCTATTGATGTTTTTCTGTCTATTACCTCTGATTGATTGAAGCTTCCGCAAGCTACACACATGTATATATTGTTATATATTCACTAACATGACTTAGAAAGTATGTGTAAGTATGTGTCCCTAATCTACAACTTCTTCTACATCTACAATAGTACCACATAAGCAAATTATCGCTATCAGCGGAGTCAATTGAGCTAACGACAGATGGAGAAACAGATGAAATTGAAGCAGCTCTTTCTAATTTAGAAGTAGCCCTGGAAGGAGGAAAATCCAACAAAATTTTGGTAGGTTTTGATGTTGATGCATTTTGTATTCTCTCATCGGTGGATACATACAGAAAAGGGCCCCTGTTCAGGAACAATATATGGGCCCTTTACAGCCCCAGAGCTCCTAAAATGCAAAATTCTACCTTTTTTGGAGGTATAAATGGGCCCCCTTACCTCTTGGGTCCCTGTGCGGCCGCACAGGTTGCACCAATGATATGTCCGCCCCTGTATTCTTTTATATGTGTAAGCTAGACAATCTTGTAACTATGGGATCTAGACACCATATCCACTTAAGCCTAACGCATTATATCAGCAGTATGGGATGTAGACACCATCACTACTTATGGGATTATATCTGTGATAATTACTAAGTTTATATTATATGTCGAAACCCTCATAGTAAATATAGTACACACTGTCACTGACTTATATCATCATAATAGGTCAGTTAAATATTATTTTACAAGTTTCAGGTGCCTTTACTTGGCACTTATGATCTCAAACACTTAAAAGGAATCTGTCAGCAAGCTGTTACGGCCCAAATTATTTATATGCGCATGTAGCTCTTATAAAGACAAGTTCAGTAATACCTTTATCTAGACGGTCCATTTCTCCGTTACTGAGAAATCAGCATTTGAATTAATATGCAAATGAGGCTCTAGATCTGAAGCCTGTGTCACTCCAGCTCTATACCTTTCCCAGCGCTGCCTCCTCCTACTGGAAAGACAGCCTCTATGCTCTATGACTTTAGGCAAAGTAGCCATCAGTCAAGTAGGAGGAGGCAGTGCTGGGCTGGAAATAGAGCTGGCGTGACAGAGGCTTCAGATCTTCACCCTCATTTGCATATCAATTCAAACGCTGATTTCTCGGTAATGGAGGAATAGACTGGCCATGTAAAGGTATTGCTGGAATATTATTTGAAAGAGCAGCATGCACATATAAATAGTTTGGATAGTGAAATCCTGATGACAGATTCCCTTTAAATGTGGAGCCATTTAAATGGAATATAATTATTGTCCTCTTTTTTCCATTTGCTTCTCTTGTTATATGGAAGGTAAATATCATTAAAGAGGACTTGTCACTATGTCAAAGGGGGATAGTTGTTGCTCTCATGTTGTTCTCGCTGCTCCCCTCATTATACCATTTTTTATTTGTTTGTTTTTTTAAATCCATCATATGATTCCAGAGATATGGGCTATTTTATTTAGTGCTAATTTGCATTGTCTATACTAAGGGGGCGTGGCTCACGGGGTAATAAAGACATGCCCCCCTGAGAATCCTGTGAGCCACATCCCCTTGGTAAAGACCATACAAATTAGTACTAAATAAAAAGGCCTGTGTCTCTAGAACCATATGGTAGACTGGAAAGAAAAGGGAAATAGCAGGAATAAAAGAAGAAAAAAAAATGGTCACTATTGACCTAGTGACAGATCATTTTTAAAGGGGTTTCTCCAGAAATAGTAAAAACGAAATAACTAATGGAAGTGTCAGTATAAATAAATTCCTAAATACAATTAACTAGCAAATCACAATTGTTTTGCTTAGGGAGTGTCATGCTAGATATGGAGAGAACCCAGCGGATAACGACGGGAAAAAGGGGAGGGAGCACTACCACTAGGGAAAGGGAGAGTGGAGGCCCCTAAACAGATCTAAACAATACACCCTAACTCCCCTATAGACCCTAAATAGGTTCTGCACCTATCGCCAAGCAGGAAACCTGGCCCTAGCTAACCCTACGACTAGGCCCTAGGTAGGGAGCAGGAAGGGTGAGCACTGAGCCAAGCCCACTACCAACTAGACTACACACAGGGGAAACAAACAGGGGAATACACTTAGCTCCAAGATGACACTGGAGAAAGCATGGCAGCAATCCACAAAGGAACTCCAAGGTAATTCTAGCCGACTACTAGAATCCCAGGCCTGAATAGGTATAACACACTATCACCAGCAACTCTCTGAGGATCTGACTGCATTTAAGAACACAGCAAGGAAGTACTGATTTGCTGATTAACATTTGAAAGGTGAGGATGCCTCAGGGTCCTAAAGGGAATGGTATAACCCCCAAGCAATGTGAGGATCACCGCTGGGTCCTAAAGAGAAGAATCATAAAAAGATCAGGGAGATGTTTGTAAGGCCAATCACAGCGACCTTCTACAGCCGAACTCAGTATGACTCTGTCAACCCTGCCACACCCTGCCACCATGTTTCACTGATAGAAACCTTTCCTAGAATGTTAGAACAGGAGCCTGTGAGCATGTGCAGGAGGAAGCTCTGCCCTCGTTTATATGCTCCACTAATACTACAGGAGATTCCAGAGGTGCTGAGGTAAGAAGAGGCTGCTCACACTGCTGTGTGCCCTGTCATCCTGAATAACAAGATAAGTATCTCCAGGTCACAGCATTGGGGCTTCCTACTGCACATGCTTACAGGCATCTGTCCTAACGTTTTAGGACAGGTTTCTGTCAGTGCAACAAGGTGATGGACGTTTTAATTCTATAGTGATTACCTCCCGAGACAAAACTACTGTGATTTGCTAATTAAATGTGTTTAGGAATTTATTTAAAATGACATTTCCTGCAGTTATTTATTTTTCTATTCCCGGAGAACCCCTTTAACTTCCGCTTTTCCACGGAGATTAGTGGTCCCTGTATAAATCTTGAATAATTTGTCAGATTCGTTGGGCTGGTCATTTTTATCCTAAGGAATTTGTGACTGTTCTCACTTTATTGTTATAGGATCTGATGTATTTCAAATGAATAGAACTGAGCTGCAATACCAGGCAGCGTCACGACCATATGTACAGAATCTAGTCTGTGTAAAGTGGATGCCTTGTCACATATATTTGCCACATCCTGTTGATATTAGATAAGTAACTCAGCACTCCATTTTAAATTTGAGATAAATGGTGAATTTTATTGTACAATCCAAAATAAAGATAACGTTTTGGTTGTTCAATAATGGGCCTTCGTCAGACAGGTTGCAATAGATATTAAATATACAGTGGTGTGAAAAAGTATTTGCCCCCTTCCCGATTTATTATTGTTTTGCATGTTTGTCACAGTTAAATGTTTCAGATCACAAAACAAATTTAAATATTAGACAAAGATAACACAAGTAAAAACAAAATGCCGTTTTTAAATGAAGGTCATTATTATTAAGGGAAAAATAAATCCAAACCTATGTTTGGGCCCTATGTGAAAAAGTGATTGCCACCTAAACCTAATAACTGGTTGGACCACAGCAGCAACAACTGCAATCAAGTGTTTGCGATAGCTGGCAATGAGTCTTTTACAACGCTCTGGAGGAATTTTAGCCCACTCATCTTTGCAAAATTGTTTAATTCAGCCACACTGGAGGGTTTCCGAGCATAAACCGCCTTTTTAAGGTCATGCCACGGCATCTCAATCTGATTAAGGTCAGGACTTTGACTAGGCCACTCCAAAGTCATAATTTAGTTTTTCTTAAGCCATTCATAGGTGAATTTGCTGTTGTGTTTTGGATCATTGTCCTGCTGCATAACCAAAGTGCACTTCAGCTTGAGGTCACGAACAGATGGGCGGACATTCTCCTTCAGGATTTTTTGGTAGATCGCAGAATTCGAGGTTCCATTTACCACAGCAAGTCATCCAGATCCTGAAGCAGCAAAACAGCCCCAGACCACCACCATGTTTTATTGCTGGTATGATGTTCTTTTTCTGAAATGCTGTGTTACTTCTAGGCCAGATGTATTGTGACATACACCTTCCAAAAAGTTCAACTTTTGTCTCATCAGTCCACAGAGTATTATCCCAAAAGTCTTGCCGATCATCAAGATGTTTTCTGGTAAAACTGAGACGAGCTTTTATGTTCTTTTTGTTCAGCAGTGGTTTTCGTCTTGGAACTCTGCCATCCATGCCATTTTTCCCTTAACACTATTTCTTATAGTGGAGTCAGGAAGACTGACCTTAACTGAGGCAAGTGAGGCCTGCAGTTCTTTGGATGTTGTGGTGGTGTCTTTTGAGACCTCTTGGATGAGTCGTCGCTGCGCTCTTGGGGTAATTTTGGTCAGCTGGCCACACCTGGGAAGGATCACCACTGTTCCATGTTTTTGCCATTTGTGGATAATGACTCTCACTGTGGTTCACTGGAGTCCCAAAGCTTTAGAAATGGCTTCATAACCTTTTGCAGACTGATAGATCTCAATTACTTTGTTTATCATTTGTTCCTGATTTTCTTTGGATGGCAGCATGATGTTTAGTTTTTGAGGATCTTTTGGTCCACTTCACTTTGCCAGGCAGGTCGCGTTTAAGTGATTTCTTGATTGAGAACAGGTGTGGCAGTAATCAGGCCTGTGTGTGGCTAGGGAAATTGAACTCCGCTTCCCAAAGATGTGATAAACCACAGTTAATTTATGTTTTAAAGAAATTGTCCACTACTTGGACAACCCCTGTTCATACCTCTCGCTTGGCCCCGATAAAATAATAAAGCCTATACCTACCTCCCATGCTGGCGCCGTTCCCGGGGTGTCGGCACTCGCTCTCCCCAGGGCTCCCGTGCTGTTGTTGTGAGACGTGACGCGGGAGTCCAATCAGTGCTGAACCTATGTACGCCTACGTACGGATTGAACATCAAGAGGAAGTGCGAGCGCCACTGATCTCCAACTTTCTCTTCATTTTAGAAGGGACAGTGACTCCAGCGCTGATTGGGCGCCAGTGTAACAACAACAGCACCGCACCGCCGGTACCGCGAGAGCGAGTATAGGCTTTATTATTTTATGGGGGCCATACATTTTGATCAAGAAGGAGTTGCCCTAGTAGTGGATAACCCCTTTAAAGGGGGGAGGGGGCAATAATTTTTTCACACAGGGCCCTGTAGGTTTGGATTTTCTTTTTCCCTTAATCATAAAGACCTTCATTTAAAAACTACATTTTGTGATTACTTGTGTTAGCTTTGTCTAATATTTAAATATCGCAACCCATCTGACGAATGTCCATTTATATCAAATTCAAAAAGGAGTGCCGAGTCACTTGCCTATTGTTATATGGAGTGTAATCTTACTCTGGCATCCAACCTCCCGTAGTGACGTATATAGTTCCAAAATGATATCCTGTGGATATGTTACAATTGGCTACTGAAATAATATGCGCCTTTAACAGCAATTCTTGTTAGCAAAATGTATAATTATTCTTTTACCTATTTTACAGGAGGATATCACAGACATTCCGAAACTTGCTGATAATCTTAAACTTTTCAGGTTTGTAGTCGCATCATCAAGCATTTAGTCTCTCCAACCATTTCAGACATTTTTTCCATCCTTTTTAATCTTTACAGAACAATAGTTACATCAGTCACTTCACCACATCTAGAAATTCTCTGCAAACTTCAAAGCTTTGCCACCAGTTTAATCATTAACCTGAGTAAACATTTGTGCTTCCTGACCAAGCCCAGTTTCACACTTACGTTATGCAGCCAGGCATGGTATGGTTAATTAGTATAAGTAGCATTTTCATTAGTAATTTACAATTTAGTATAATGTACAATGCGTTTTTATAAATGTATTATTTAAAACATTTCATTATTTTAATAACTTATTGAGTAGATATTCTTTAAATTCATCAACCTTAATTGCTGTATGAAGAAAAGTTCTGCCACTATCTAATATTATTTCGTTATTTGCAATGTTTTAAGTCACTTTTTCTTTTTTGTCTGGTTGTATTCAATGATATTTTTGAGCCAAAATGATGCAACTGGTTCTTTTTACTGTATTTCCTCTGACGGACGATTCCTTTGATACACTCAAACGTGACGTCACAGGAGGTTAGGGCTGTACTCACTCTCCACAGCCTCCATTGTCCCTCCCGGAACAGGACGTCACAGGGTGCGGCACTTGCATTGTTGCCCCCTCTGAAGACATCCTGGGTCCTGGGTGATAGACACTGTGGCAGATGTGAGTAGAGCACCGGATCTCTGTTTCTGTCTCCACCGTACCTTGTGGGGACGGTGCTGGTCTCTGCACGCTGGGTATTCTGACAACACACTCAGCTGCTAGCTTATTCCTGCTGATCTGATCCGCCAACAGAGTGTGCGCTGTCATTGTGCACATCACACCGTGCACAGCGTGCAGGGACTAGTCCAGCCCTAGAAACAAGAGTCACTGATGACGCTTCATTTCAGGGAGAGGCCACAGGCTGCGGCAGTGACAGCAGCCTCTGCCCCCTGATGACGCTTCATTTTAGTATCCCAGCATGCACTGGGATTCTCAAATGAAGCGTCATCAAAAAGGAAGTGAAAAAAAAAGTAGTTAGTATAGTTGGGGAAGGTTCGGGAATTTTTAAGTCAAATATATTTGAAAATAGTTTGGATTATGGCATTAAATAGATAGAGATTTAGGAGGAAAATTATTTTGGACTTTGGACCACCCCTTTAAACAACATTGGAGCCAAGGTTGCCAACTTGAATTATGATTTTTTTTCTGGATAACATCAACCCTGGATTACAGCCCTAATTGGAGTGCTTTAGAACACAAATTGCCAATATGGCGTATATCAGCCACACATTTAGCATCCATATTTTCCAGTTAAAAAATCGGCTGCAAATTACAGTAGCAGAGTGGTAAAAATATTAGATCCTTATCTTTATAAAAACAGCTTTTTATATTGATTATCCATGTAATTCACTGTGCCAATAAATAGAACTATACAGTACAGACCAAAAGTTTGGACACACCTTCTCATTTAAAGATTTTTCTGTATTTTCATGTCTATGAAAATTGTACATTCACACTGAAGGCATCAAAACTATGAATTAACACATGTGGAATTATATACTTAACAAAAAAGTGTGAAACAACTGAAAATATGTCTTATATTCTAGGTTCTTCAAAGTAGCCACCTTTTGCTTTGATGACTGCTTTGCACACTCTTGGCATTCTCTTGATGAGCTTCAAGTGGTAGTCACCGGAAATGGTCTTCCAACAATCTTGAAGGAGTTCCCAGAGATGCTTAGCACTTGTTGGCCCTTTTGCCTTCTGCAGTCCAGCTCACCCCAAACCATCTCGATTGGGTTCAGGTCTGGTGACTATAGAGGCCAGGTCATCTGGCGTAGCACCCCATCACTCTACTCCTTGGTCAAATAGCCCTTACACAGCCTGGAGGTGTGTTTGGGGTCATTGTCCTGTTGAAAAATAAATGATGGTCCAACTAAACGCAAACCGGATGGAATAGCATGCCGCTGCAAAATGCTTTGGTAGCCATGCTGGTTCAGTATTCCTTCAATTTTGAATAAATCCTCAACAGTGTCACCAGCAAAGCACCCCCACACCATCACAGCTCCTCCTCCATGCTTCACAGTGGGAACCAGGCATGTAGAGTCCATCCGTTCACCTTTTCTGCGTCACACAAAGACACGGTGGTTGGAACTAAAGATCTCAAATTTGGATTCATCAGACCAAAACACAGATTTCCACTGGTATAATGTCCATTCTTTGTGTTCTTTAGCCCAAACAAGTCTCTTCTGCTTGTTGCCTGTCCTTAGCAGTGGTTTCCTAGCAGCTATTTTACCATGATGGCCTGCTGCACAAAGTCTCCTCTTAACAGTTGTTGTAGAGATGCGTCTGCTGCTAGAACTCTGTGTGGCATTGACCTGGTCTCTAATCTGAGCTGCTGTTAACCTGCAATTTCTGAGGCTGGTGACTCGGATAAACATCCTCAGAAGTAGAGGTGACTCTTGGTCTTCCTTTCCTGGGGCGGTCCTCATGTGAGCCAGTTTCTTTGTAGCGGTTGATGGTTTCTGCAACTGCACTTGAGGACACTTTCAAAGTTTTCCCAATTTTTCGCACTGACTGACCTTCATTTCTTAAAGTAATGATGGCCACTCGTTTTTCTTTACTTAGCTGCTTTTTTCTTGCCATAATACAAATTCTAACAGTCTATTCAGTAGGACTATCAGCTGTGTATCCACCAGACTTCTGCACAACACAACTGATGGTCCCAACCCCATTTATAAGGCAAGAAATCCCACTTATTAAACCTGACAGGGCACCTGTGAAGTGAAAACCATTTCCGGTGACTACCACTCGAAGCTCATCAATAGAATGCCAAGAGTGTGCAAAGCAGTCATCAAAGCAAAAGGTGGCTACTTTGAAGAACCTAGAATATAAGACATATTTTCAGTTGTTTCACACTTTTTTATTACTTATATAATTCCTCATGTGTTAATTCATAGTTTTGATGCCTTCAGTGTGAATGTACAATTTTCATAGTCATGAAAATACAGAAAAATCTTAAATGAGAAGGTGTGTCCAAACTTTTGGTCTGTACTGTATATAAGGACCATAACAAGTGGACAATGGTAAAGTGTTAATAGGACTACATTGTCTGATGATGATGATGTTCAATCAATATAGGTGAGGTCTGGCAAAGTCTTATAGTGCTCGTACAAGGAGCTGATAACCTGTTTCTGTTTGCCTTTAGACCTAAGAAGCTAACACTCAAAGCTTACAAGCAATACTGGTTTGTTTTTAAAGATACTTCCATATCTTATTTTAAGAATAAAGAAGCTGTTCATGGAGAACCTGCTGAAAAACTGAACCTGAGAGGTAAGAAAACATACAAAAATAATTCCCGCAATAGAGGTATGGAGTCATCTGCAGGACCTGAGCTATGTATACCATGAGTCACTGGAGTCCTCTACTATAAAACCATTGTCCATAAACTCAAAAGGGCTACCACACAAGTCACTTACTTGATCCCAAAACAGCGTAGTGTTCACATTTTCACTATTGTACAGGGATCTGGCCTTCAGTGCAGAGACTCCCAGGTTGCATTTACATAGTAGCCAAGAGTTTGGGTAAGGAGTGTCAGAAAGCCAAGTAAGAGCCAGAGAGGTGCGGACAATGACAAACTTCTAAAAGCTAAGTGCATAGATGGGATAAAGTCTAGAGGGTCAGGAAGAGATGGAAGGCAAAAGAGTAAACAGCAGTGGGCTCATTCAGAAAGGCATTTAATGGTTAAGCAAAAGAGTAAATATGGAACAAAGCCGGGTCAGAATACAAAGCGTAAATCTAATATAAGAATACCAAAAGATGTATACAATATAGTAGCAAGTTATAGTGAGTATATAAATAGCAGGGGCGGACATACCACTGGTGCAACCTGTGCCTCTGCTGCCGCATATGGGCTCAAGCGCTAAGAGACCCTCTTCCACCTCCAAAGCAGCAGGACCGGTGCATTATGATGAGCTACTCGATTGCAAAGGGCCCATATATTGTTCTTGCACATGACACTTTTCTGACTATGTCTGCTGCTGGTAAATAGTATGTCACACTTTTATCATGGCCACGTTGGTTTAGAGATTGGCCATTTTTACCAGTTCTGCAGTGCTTGTGGATAAAAACTATATACCATGATATGCAAACAAAACAAAAAAAACTTTCCCAATAAAGCAAAATAAGATACAGCAATTGTCCATAAAGAATTTTTCTTTCTCGGAGTATATTTACACAATTCAGATTTGTTGCAGAAATTGTGGTGATGCAGCATGTGAATGGGTTTATTCCTTCAGCATATGCATGGATTTCTGCATCTTATGTGTGTGACCCTCACCCACAAGTGTGTCACTCAGTACCATTTAAGGTGCTTTGCTAAAAATATTTGCTCTCATCTCCAACTGGAAACACAAAGACTGAAGTGCTGTATCTACGAAAATACAGGAGAGGAGTCTCTAAAATAAACAGCATATCCCAAGATTCACACAACTCCCACAAGGACACAACATTCATCACAAATGACTGTGGACCTCTAACCTGCTGACCATGACGTGTTTGTACTAATCACTTGGTCTGCAAAAATAGCTGGTGAACAATGTGAGGATCCTAGTGCACTAAACTTAGTTCTCAGTAATGGCGGCTAGAGACACAACAAATATCAGACGTCCACTCCGATATTGGTACAATCAAAATATTTTTCTATCAAAAGAAAACTTTCTATTATGGGAAAAATCACTGGGGATCCTAAGGAGTAAAGTTTCTCTTAAAGGCATTGTCCAAAACTCAGACAACCCTTTCTCAATCTGTATGTTTCCTCCTTTTAAATCGCTTACATCCGGAAGAAGTGAGCGCTGTTGCTCTCGCTCTTCTTTTCGGATTTATGTGATATGTCTGAAGGAGTACAGGGTGAAGCGGCCGCTGATTGGCCACAGGGTTCGCGTGATGTCATACTGTTACGCAATTGCCTGGAGAGACAGTGCAAACACCGCTCAAACGGCTCCAGAGGTGAGTATAAGTGTAGTTATTTTAAAAAAGAGAAACCTATGGATTGAGAAGGGTTTGTCGGACTAGAGGGTAAAACGTGCGTCGGGGCACTGGGACCACATATCACATGAGTCTGCAACATATGTAAATTTTTCATTGTTATTTTCCTGCATTCAATTTGATAAAGTGGTATCAGTTTTAATGAACCTGATTTTTTGCATCATTGTTTATACATAAAGTAGCGATTGAGGCATTGATTTTTGAATGTTGTTGCATACTATATAAAAATAGGTACTTGGACTGTTTGTGATTAAATATCATGGAAACTAGACATAACTATATAAATGCATTATGTTGTCCTCCATACTCAGTCGAGCTTTTATTCTGATTTTTTTGGTAATTTTCAATAAAGTCTAAAAATTTTAGATATTATACACACCTATTATTTTCTTTGTTTGGTGGTTTCAATAATAAAAACTCACCAGATACTCAATGTGGGAACATCGCTTAACAGAAAAGGTGCGCAATTTTAAAAATGTATCTGTGTTGTAATATACTGCCCTTACATAGGACATATCATGTACGGGTGATAGCTTTAAATAATAATTTAATTCATCGGAGTATGTTATTCAACAACTGGCCTTGTGTGAATTAATTCCCTTTAAAATGAATACCTCAAAATGCGGAACTTGAAGCTCCTGTCATGTGCCATTTACAATACAGATATGTTCCTACAGTGGTGGCCAAAAGTATTGGCACCCCTGCAATTCTGTCAGATAATACTCAGTTTCTTCCTGAAAATGATTGCAATCACAAATTCTTTGGTATTATTATCTTCATTTAATTTGTCTTCAATGAAAAAACACAAAAAGAATTGTCCTAAAGCCAAATTGGATATAATTCCACACCAAACCTAAAAAAGGGGGTGGACAAAAGTATTGGCACTGTTTGAAAAATCATGTGATGCTTCTCTAATTCGTGTAATTAACAGCACCTGTAACTTACCTGTGGCACCTAACAGGTGTTGGCAATAACTAAATCACACTTGCAGCCAGTTAACATGGATTAAAGTTGACTCAACCTCTGTCCTGTGTCCTTGTGTGTACCACATTGAGCATGGAGAAAAGAAAGAAGACCAAAGAACTGTCTAAGGACTTGAGAAACCAAATTGTGAGGAAGCATGAGCAATCTCAAGGCTACAAGTCCATCTCCAAAGACCTGAATGTTCCTGTGTCTTCCGTGCGCAGTGTCATCAAGAAGTTTAAAGCCCATGGCACTGTGGCTAACCTCCCTAGATGTGGACGGAAAAGAAAAATTGACAAGAGATTTCAACGCAAGATTGTGCGGATGGTGGATAAAGAACCTCGACTAACATCCAAGCAAGTTCAAGCTGCCCTGCAGTCCGAGGGTACAACAGTGTCAACCCGTACTATCCGTCGGCGTCTGAATGAAAAGGGACTGTATGGTAGGATACCCAGGAAGACCCCACTTCTTACCCCGAGACATAAAAAAGCCAGGCTGGAGTTTGCCAAAACTTACCTGAGAAAGCCTAAAACGTTTTGGAAGAATGTTCTCTGGTCAGATGAGACAAAAGTAGAGCTTTTTGGGAAAAAGCATCAACATAGAGTGTACAGGAAAAAAAAAGAGGCATTCAAAGAAAAGAACACGGTCCCTACAGTCAAACATGGCGGAGGTTCCCTGATGTTTTGGGGTTGCTTTGCTGCCTCTGGCACTGGACTGCTTGACCGTGTGCATGACATTATGAAGTCTGAAGACTACCAACAAATTTTGCAGCATAATGTAGGGCCCAGTGTGAGAAAGCTGGGTCTCCCTCAGAGGTCATGGGTCTTGCAGCAAGACAATGACCCAAAACACACTTCCAAAAGCACTATAAAATGGTTTGAGAGAAAGCACTGGAGACTTCTAAGGTGGCCAGCAACGAGTCCAGATCTGAATCCCATAGAACACCTGTGGAGAGATCTCAAAATGGCAGTTTGGAGAAGGCACCCTTCAAATATCAGGGACCTGGAGCAATTTGCCAAAGAAGAATGGTCTACAATTCCAGCAGAGCATTGTAAGAAACTCATTGATGGTTACCAGAAGCGGTTGTTCGCAGATATTTTGGCTAAAGGTTGTGCAACCAAGTATTAGGCTGAGGGTGCCAATACTTTGTCTGGCCCATTTTTGGAGTTTTGTGTGAAATGATCAATGATTTGATTTTTGCTTCATTCTCTTTTGTGTTTTTTCCTTGCAAGCAAATTAAATGAAGATAATAAGACCAAAGAATTTGTGATTGCAATCATTTTCAGGAAGAAACTGAGTATTATCTGACAGAATTGCAGGGGTGCCAATACTTTTGGCCACCACTGTATGTGGTAGAGATACTCTTGGGCTGTGTACCCGTGTATCTCCTATAGCTAGACCCCTGGAATACCCGGATGTGCCACCAACTGCAATCAAAAACTTTCAAACAACTGCAGCCCATTTCTTACCACCGTTATGGAGGAATTCTGTCTTATTCTTCTCTGTAAAATTGCTTACATTAACCAATATTGGAGGCAAAGTTGCCAACTTAATTTATGATTTTTTTCTGGATAACATCCAAAAATCAGGGAAAGACAACATTTTTTACGAACATATTGGAAAGCCATAATATACATCATTAAGATTGTAGGTGATTTATGACTACAGCTTACTGATATGAATACTTTAGAGGCATTGACTGAACTGTAAAATCATGAAAATTAAAAACACAATAATCTGTAAAGATCTTTTACTGCCATTAGAAAAAAAAAAAACATTTTTACGGACTATCCAGTAATTTTTGGACATTTGGCAACCCTGATTGGAAGCGCTTTAGAGCACAAATTGTCCACATGGGGTATAGCCACTGCAGATTTTCAGTTCAGATATTTCAGTTAAAAATGGGCTGCACATTACAGTAAAAGAAATGTGAATGAGATTTTAAGAAATCTTATTTGAAATTGACCAGCGCTAAGGATTTGAAATCCAGCATATCAAATTCTGTTATATTGCCAGTGATGTACATGGAGGCAGGGTGGTGGTATACTCTTGAAGATGATAGAAGAGAATATCCATTAAACATGTTCATAGTGTATACAGTGTACCTGAGAGCGACAAAACCTTATAAGAGAATGAATACATGCATGTCACAGGCTTAGGATAGTTCGATAGTGCAAACACCGAATGTACTTAAGTCGGCTATAAAATACATTAATTCCAGGTGGGTTGAAGGATTTCATGTGCATTTATGCTCAGGTTGTGAAGTTGTACCAGATGTCAATGTATCGCAGAGAAGATTCGGGATAAAGCTATTAATACCATTTGCAGAAGGAATGAATGAAGTACATCTAAGATGTGATAATGTAAGTATAAGTATTATTAGCAGGTAACATTACTGCATTATAATTTAAAAGAAAAGTTTTACTAGATTCTTGCTGCCCATACTCGGGGCAGCATGAATGAGAAACTGGCTGCACGATTGCTACTGCATTTCAGAGTAAATATACTTTGAAAAGCTGCCCTAGGACTATACAGTGGGTACAGAAAGTATTCAGACCCCTTTAAATTTTTCATTCTTTGTTTCATTGCAGCCATTTGGTAAATTCTAAAAAGTTAATCTTTTTTTTTTCTCATTAAAGTACACTCTGCACCTCATCTTGACTGAAATAAACCAGAAATGTAGAAATTTTTGCACATTTATTAAAAAAGAAAAACTGAAATATCACATGGTCATAAGTATTCAGACCCTTTGCTCAGACACTCATATTTAAGTCACATGCTGTCCATTTCCTTGTGATCCTCCTTGAGATGGTTCTACTCCTTCATTGGAGTCCAGCTGTGTTTAATTAAACTTATAGGACTTGATTTGGAAAGGCACACACCTGTCTATATAAGACCTCACAGCTCACAGTGCATGTCAGACCAAATGAGAATCATGGGCTCAAAGGAACTGCCCAAGGAACTCAGAGACAGAATTGTGGCAAGGCACAGATCTGGCCAAGGTTACAAAAGAATTTCTGCATTACTCAAGGTTCCTAAGAGCACAGTGGCCTCCATAATCCTTAAATGGAAGAAGTTTGGGACCACCAGAAGTCTTCCTAGACCTGGCCGTCCAGCCAAACTGAGCAATCGTGGGAGAAGAACCTTGGTGAGAGAGGTAAAGAAGAACCCCAAGATCACTGTGGCTGAGCTGAGCTCCAGAGATGCAGTAGGGAGATGGGAGAAAGTTCCACAAAGTCAACTATCACTGCAGCCCTCCACTAGTCGGGCCTTTATGACAGAGTCGCCCGACGGAAGCCTCTACTCAGTGCAAGACATATGAAAGCCTGCATAGTGTTTACTTAAAAACACATGAAGGCCTTCCAGACTATGATAAATAAGATTTTCTGGTCTGATGAGATGAAGATAGAACTTTTTTGTGATAATTCTAAGCGATATGTGTGTGGCGAAAACCAGGCACTGCTCATCACCTGCCCAATAGAATCCCAACAGTGAAACATGGTGGTAGCAGCATCATGCTATGGGGATGTTTTTCAGCTGCAGGGACAGGATGACTGGTTGCAATTGAAGGAAACATGAATGCGGCCAAGTACAGAGATATCCTGGATGAAAATCTCTTCCAGAGTGCTCTGGACCTCAGACTAAGCCGAAGGTTCATCTTCCAACAAGACAATGACCCTACGCACACAGCTAAAATAACAAAGGAGTGGCTTCAGAACAACACTGTGACCATTCTTGACTGGCCCAGCCAGAGCCCTGACCTAAACCCAATTGAGCATCTCTGGAGAGACCTGAAAATGGCTGTCCACCAACATTCACCATCCAACCTGACAGAACTGGAGAGGATCTGCAAGGAAGAATGGCAGAGGATCCCCAAATCCAGGTGTGAAAAACTTGTTGCATCATTCCCAAGAAGACTCATGGCTGTACTAGCTCAAAAGGGTGCTTCTACTCAATACTGAGCAAAGGTTCTGAATAGTTATGACAATGTGATATTTCAGTTTTTCTTTTTTAATAAATTTGCAAAAATTTCTACATTTCTGTTTTTTTTCAGTCAAGATTGGGTGCAGAATGTACTTTATTGAGAAAAAAAATGAACTTTTTAGAATTTACCAAATGGTTGCAATGAAACAAAGAGTGAAAAAATTAAAGGGGTCTGAATACTTTTCGTACCCACTGTATGTCTTGGCCAACTAGTCCAATGTGGTACCTGGCTTGCTTCTCCCTGCCCCAATCCCTTTGCCCGACAGATCAGTTCTTATGTATTGAGCGAGAGAACTATCCATGTGAAAATCCCCTTCTTCCAGTCCACAGGAATATCCCCTTCTTCCAGTCCAAGGCAATATCCCCTTCTTTCAGTGTATGGGAATATCACCTTCTTCCAGTCCACGGGACTATCCCCTTCTTCCAGTCCATGGGACTATCCCCTTCTTCCAGTCCACGGGACTATCCCCTTCTTCCAGTCCATGGGAATATCTCCTTCTTCCAGTCCATGGGAATATTCCCTTCTTCTAGTCCATGGAAATATCCCCTTCTTCCAGTCCAAGGGAATATCCCTTTCTTCCAGTCCATGGGAATATTCCCTTCTTCTAGTCCATGGGAATATCCCCTTCTTCCAGTCCATGGAAATATCCCTTAACACTATAGATAATTTGTCAGATGTCAACTATGAGTAGTGAAGACATGGACATTCAGTATAGTTTAATCTACTCTTTCTACTATGGATCACTAGGAATCGCAGTACTCGAAATGGATGGCTGCGTGTATACTGGCATCAAAAGGAAAAACAATGGCCGACAGCTCCTATCGATCAGAAGTACAAAGCATCCTCTCGTTTCTGAGGTTGAAGAACACCAACACTACAACTCAAACAAATACCAACATTGAAAACGTGGACATCAAGCCTGAGTGCTTTGTATCACCGAAGTATGCAAAGAAATACAAAACTAAACAGGTATCTCATCATCAACCAAAAGGTGGAGACATATAAATATTTTGTCCAGATGCTCCTTGTGTGTTGCTACAATACTCAGGGTTCTTAGGCTGTGTTCACATGTACGTTTGGATATTCTGTTTGGTCCTGTTTAGGATCCGACATTTGGAATAAGTGATTTATTTCATTTCTTATTCAATGATTATCGGGTCTGTTTGGTATCCTTTTTTTTAGAACGGGTGCATGTAAAACAATTTTTTCTGTTCTAAAAAAGAAGAAACCAAATGGACTCTATAATAATCAATGGGCTCCCTCTGCTTCTGGTTGCATAAGCAAAGCAATATATCACTTATGGGAATACAAAAAACATAAAAAACATTAGCACTGCTGACACATTTTCAATTGTAACACTTTGTGGAAGCGTAATCAAAGCAATGGATATTCTTAATCAGCCAGTTATTGCTCTTCTTAAAAAGATATAGTGTTTAGTAAAAGATGCAGGTAGAAAAACTTGAAAAAGTGGCACTCACCGCTGGCATAAAATAATGGCAACTTTATTCGGTCATCATGTGAGGAGTAGAGACATTAACAAACAATCAACTGCCTGTTTGTACATGTCTCTGCTCCTCACATGATAGCCGAATAAAGTTGCCATTATTTTATGTCAGCGGTGAGTGCCACCCTTTCGAGTTTTTCTACCTGCCTCTCATATATCACTTATTACGCTTGTCAGTTCCTAAAACAGAACAGACAAACAGAATTAGAACAAACATCTGAACAGTGCCGCAAAGAGGTTTGGGGGGTGAAAATAAATCTTTCCAATATATTTCACGTTTCAATTTCTCAGTATTTTAAAGGCATATTGTATGTCAGTTGGCAGTGAATGAGATTATTCTTGCCTACATTTACAGTCTGCAAACCCTGCACATAATACTGTTGTATTGAGTTTAGGGCTGTGCGGAGGCCAGTTATACTGTTTGGAAGGCTAGTGGGGACCATTATACTTTTTGGAGGCCTAGTGATGGCCTTTATAATGTGTGCAGGCCATTATATAGTGTGAGTGTTTTGAGGGCCGCCATACTATATGGAGGGCTGCATGGGGACGATCATTGTATGGAGGGCTATGTCGGGTCCATAATTGTTTGGAGCGCTGTTTTGGGCCATCATACTGTGACAGTGCTGTGTTGGGGGTCACTGTGGGGGTATCATATTTTGCAGGATGGAGTGGTTTTGTAGGGTCGTCAAACTGCGTGTGGAGGGTACTGTGTAGGAATTCACTGTGGGTGTATCTTACTGTGTTTGGGGGCCACATTTATTGGCATCATATTTTATGGGGGCATCTTAGTGTATGGGAACACTAAGGGACGTCAATAGGGGCAAAATTACCTTGTATGGGCTGCAAAGTTGTGAGATATGCTCTTCGATGACCCTGCTGAATTTCTGAATATTTTGGGGGGGGGGGCTGTTGGGCAATTAGGACTTCTGCTATGGGGCCCCATGATTTCTATGTATGCCCCTAGCCAAGGCCCCAAGGTAAGATCATCTGCTACTGTGGGTTTATGTTACAGGCCTGAAGTTGCTATCTATCAGATTGGCATTGTCTTTGTTAATCATAAATCGATAGGGTATTAACACAATTCTTTTTATTTACAGTTAGCTTCCCGCATATTGGAGGCGCAGCAGAATATATCACAGATGCCTCTTATTGAAGCAAAAATGAGGTTTATTCAGGCATGGCAATCACTTCCGGAGTTTGGCTTAGCCTACTACATTGTCAGGTAAATATATCTACATGGTAAATATACTGATATTGTATATGTTGCTGCAGGCATACTCCAATTTAGACACATATGTAAAGGCTCAATAGAAAGTCTAAGTATGTATACGGAGTAGAGTATGGCCTCATAGACCTTATAATGAGCCATACACTGCTCTGTGCATGCACTCAGGAGCTCGGGGCTTCGGTCTGATGAGTTACTGCGCTACAGAACATTTTTTTGAATGATTAGTGGGGTTCTAAGGACATCTGCTGCACATTTTGGAAAGGGTCCAGATTGTAAATAAAAAAAACTATAGGTACTCTTTAAAAGTACTTTTTAGCCCTGAAAGAGGGAGGAATACCAAGGGCAATAGAGTCTTATTGGTTGGAGAAATTGGTCTAGGTGAGAGGTATAGGAAATGCTCACCATTTGAGGTTATTTAACCCACAACTACAGAATCAAAGTATGACAGCTGCTGCAGTACCCTCAAGTCGAGAGGTCCCGCAGTTTAGAACAATATGTAGGAGGATAGGAGTATTTATTGTGATTCTCCTGATGAAGAAATTGGTTCAACCTCGAAGCGTGTTGAGAGTAAACCGTATGATGTAATCCCCTACTACGTCCTCTGTATTTTTTTGAATCTAGCACAGTAGTGCAAACAACTACTGTCCTCCTACCTATTATTTTTTAGCCTTCTCATTCCCCAGTGCTGCATGTAAACACTCTGTACATGAACCTCCCTCTCCCCATTTTTCCCCATTTCACTGTATGCGCAATGTTCAGGACTCCCAGACTTTTTACAGAACAAGTGTCCTCCCTGGCGCTGTGTCACAACCTATCAGTATAAAATTCTAAAATATATAGTCCAAACAAGATGAAATAAACTAAAGAATTATTTAAGGCCACCATACCCATTGAAGATGGCCGAACCAATCAATTTTGGCGAGACTGGCAAACTATCTAAGCTGTTTAAGGATCTTTGTCTCTCCCACACAGACTATGCATTTTGGATTTAAACTCTGGTTTTTTTGCTCTCTGGAGAGAAGGCGCCATTAATGGTGTCCAATACTCTTTTTTGCACATACAGAACACATGAAAGAGCTGCTCACTCCATACTGTGTGTGAATAAAAGGAGCCCATACACATTAGATAGAAGTTGGTGGATGGTTGAACAGTAATTGATCGAATCATTAAATGATTGCATTGCTGGTGCGGTCATAACATTTTACTTCATTTTGTCCATTATAGCTGCTCAATGCAGCCATACATGTCCAATGACGCCTGGTGAGTAATGGTCAATGTATTGCCCGAAGTGAAATTTATTATAGGAGAGCGAAGAATCTTTCACAGGAAAGAAGAATGTTTTGTGGAATGATTGGTCGCATCTATTATATAAATCAGTTCTCCATGAGCTGACTTGCTGGTGGAGAGCTTGCCTTTAGACACAGCAGTCAAGCTGATCTGCAGTGCAAAAAAACATAAGAAACAGAGCATGTGGATATTAGACAGCCTCAGAAACCCCATGCAACAATGCAACAGTTACAGATCACACATGCCTCCTAATCAAGCACTGCTAAAAAACAACCAAGAGTCAAGACATAATAAACATACATTTTCATATACTTTTAACAATAACCATCATTTACAAGCTGTGAAGACCCGGGGTCTTCCGTGAGTGTAATACTACTCAGATAATACAGGGTGAGGGTAAAGCAGTGTGGCAATACTTTACTGAACCACCAAACAGACAATAAACATATAGAACAGTCCCAGCAAACACCCAAGATGGTGCAAAATTACACAGTCTCACCCTTCCGCTGGCCCCCTCGGAATAGAGCACCTGCGACTTTGGGACTTCCAGGGCCAACTACCTCAACCAGTGACACCCTGCTTTGGGTGGACACCCACAGAGAAAAAGTAGCTGCAAGCTTAGGAAGCTGACAGTCCTTTGAGGTACAAGGCAAGGAGACCCGAGGATCCCACCCTGGCTTCTCCAAACATATCCATGGGAGCAGGTGACCAGATGGTCCCAACCTGGCTTTCTCTGAGTGTATCCATGGGTTCCAGGTGAACGGATGGTCCCAACCTGGCTAACCCAGACATATTCATGGGCCCAGGTGATCGGAAGGTCACGATCCTGGCTTTCCCAAACGTCTCCATGGTACCAGGTGACCGTAGGGTCACAATCCTGGCTTTCCCAAACATCTCCATGGGACCAGGCGACAGGATGGTCCCAATCTAGCATCTCAGAACATATCCATGGAACCAGGTGACCGGAGGTTCACAATCCTGGTTTCCCCAAACATTTCCATAGGGTCAGTGATGGTCAATTCAGCAGATCTGTATCCTTCCAGCCAGGGCCATGTTCCCTTAGCCTGGTATCCTGTAGCATACAAATCTGTGTCCCTCTGGATGGAGCCATGCTTCCAAGCTGCTGTCCTGAAGAGTCTCTCTGATTCTCCTTGCAGTACGATAGAAATCCCTTTTTATATTTACATCTGCGGCTCAGGCATCATTCACAGGTCAGTGGGAAAGGTGCAGGGCTCATGTCTCATTGTTTGAGCATTTAATCAATTTGGGTAGTTTGTCCTCCTGTTTTGTGAGTCAACAAGCTAGCTGACCTGGTTAAATATGTAATTAGCATATTAGCAAACATTATTGTTCTATTACCCTGAGTCACTGTCCTTCTTGACCAGCCAAAGAAAACCACAAATTCAAAAGTCAACATAAACATAATAGTGTATTTCTCCTGGCCTAACAAATTTAGACGTCTGGATAATTAAGATTAGAAACTGTGTCTTCACACAAGCTTGATAAGTTTTTTTAATTTATTTTTCAGATTTAGAGATGGCAAGAAAGAAGAACTGCTTGGAGTCTCTTACAACAGACTCATCAGAATAGACATTGCGACTGGAGATCCTGTTACAACTTGGAGATTTTCAAATATGAAACAATGGAATGTCAACTGGGAAATACAGCAGGTACAAAAACTTCCCTTTCTTACTAAATCAACCATTATTTTAAAGAATGGGAGCAATATGCTGCATTCCAGTTAATCCGGCTACTGTTTGCAAGATAGACAGAAAACTCCTCCAAAAAGTAAAGATATACCGTCCTGCTCATCGTTATTGGCACCCATGAAGTTTAAGTACATAATGTGGAATAGCTCCTGAAAAAAATTAATCAAGTGAAACAGTTTTTTTGTATAGAGCACTCGTGTTAAATTCAAAAGAGCAAATGATAAACATTAATTTAAAACCAAAAACAATGGGAGGGAAAAAGAAGAAAAACCTAAAGCTTGCTGTGACACTGATATTTTTACCATTTATATTAATTTAGTGTCACGGGTGTGTCAGAGGTGACAGACAGTCACCCTGCAGTTGGTTGCAGGAGATCTCTACGTTTGGCATTACAGACATTTTCTTAGAGGCTGGCTTTCTCTAGGACCCCGCGGCTACCTCCCTCTGGCTAATTAGCTCCCTTGCCTGGGTGTATAAATACCTGAGGTGTCTGAGAGGGAAGTGCCGGCGATATTCATTACTACTATTATTACTTCATTAATTAGTTTATTGCTGCACATACTGTTTATTCTGTTTCCTTTTTGAAATTGCAACATGGAAGTTCAAAAACAATGCTCTATTGTTGTATTACTTTGGACCACTAATTAAAAAATCCTGAGGATATAACTTTGGTAAATTTCCATTTATTTCTGAAGATATTGTACAGTCTATGAAAAAAATTAAGAGGTGCCAATCATGGTGACCAGCACTGTAATTTTAAATTTAATCTGTCAGTAGGATCAAACCTCCAAAGCTATCTATATGGGCGTGTAGGTCATAGAAAGTTGAATAAAATTATACCTTGATCTCTGCCATCCAATGTCTTATTAAGAAAAACCTGGATTTCTTTGGAATTTGTAAATGAGCTGTTTAGATCTATGGGTAGGTCATAGATCTTCTCGAGAATCTGCCTCCAGGGCTTATTTTACATAAAGGGGGCATTACCAAAGTGATACATGTAGATTAGGAGAGCAGACTGTGAGTCATTACATGTCTAACATTGGTAACTCACCCTTTCATTTACAATAAGCTCTGGATTCGAACTCGGAGAGCTATGTCCAGCCCATAGATCTTAACAGCTCATTTACTTATTTAAAAATGTGGATTGTTCTGGAATAAGACATTGGATCGCAGTTATCAAGGTATCATTTTATTCAGCTTCCTATGACCTACATGCCCATATAGATGGATTAGGAGGATTGATCTTACTGACAAATTCCCTTTAAAGCACGATTATAATTTCTGTTCCAGGTCACTGGGGCTTCATTTAAAGCTAAGCTTTTTTTCTTTTTTCTGCTTTTACAAGCATTAACCCTGTCCCAACATTAGACACACCAGTACTTCCTATTTTGCAATGCGTTCCTGCAAATGGACCTACCAGTAGGTCGTGGCGATCGTGTGAGCATAGAAGCGATGCCCACACAATCACTGCCGGGAGCTCGGCTAATATGATAGGTGAGTCCCTGCTGTCACAGCCAGGAGTGGTGCCTGCACCGCCCCCGGGTATTTAACCCTCTTAATAACATCAGTGTCCATCTTTTTAAGCATGCATAAAAGTGCCATTGGCCACAGTTTTGTGCACCTCTTAAAAGGACACCGCTGAACAGAGTAACTTTTCTGCCTTATTACAGTGAATGGATCCCTTGGGGCTTTCATTTAAATCACGTTATTCAGAGATTTAGATGGATACCCTGATGTATGTACTCAGCGTAGAATACATGATAAATTTGGTCCAAAATGTTATGTAAAATGTTCCCAATAAAACTTCAACTCAATCCACAAAAAAAGCAAGTCCCCACTCAGGTCCGTCATCTGTCATTGGAAATAAAGGGAATCCCACGTTACTGGTAGCACAAAAGCTTTGAAAAAGCGATATGGCTCTTCACCCCCCAAAAGAAATACAGCAAATTCTGCACTCCCAAATCCAAATATCCCCTTCCCCAATGAGTACCACAGTGTACCTAAATCATATTTAGCGACCACATGTCTAGCATTTCTGTAGCGATGGGAGCCCGCTTCATTTACAGGGTCCATGTCTCCAGAAGCATGAGCTGGGCATAATGTTCAGGCACTACAATTTACTGGGCACTACAATGTACTGGGCTCTACAATGGCAGATTTGCAATTTTCACTCAGCAACATCCACTGCTGATTGTTTCTGGAAAACACACAAAGTTGTCCATACACTTGTAGATAAATTCCCAGAGGGGTGTAATTTCCAAATTATGAGGTCACTTGAGGACTCTGTATATGGAGTCTGCAAACTATTCTATGAAAATGTGTTCTCCAAAAGTCAAATAGCACTCCTTCCTTCCCCAGTCTTGCCGTGTGGCTAAGCAGTACTGCCACATATGGGGTATTGTCACATTCAGCAGAAATTGTGTACCATTTTTACCCATTTCCCTGTGTGAAAATGTAATATCTGGGGATAAAAAAAAATTTTGTGGTTAAAAATGTAATTATGTAAAATTGAGAGGTATAGTTTGATAAATGGGGTCACATATGAGGAGTACTGCTGTTCTGTTACCTCAGGGGCTCTACCAGTGGGTCATGGCACCTGCAAATCACAACAGCAAAATCGGCACTATAATATTGTGTTCCTTCCCGATTACATGTAGGGTACTGACACACTCAAACTGTGAGATCCATTTTTTCCTATTAGCCATTATAAAAATTAAAAACTATGGGCTAAAACAACATTTTAATGGTAAAAATGTAATTATTCTTTCTTCACCGCCCAATGAAATAAAATTCTGTGAGACACATGTGGTGTCAACATAATCAAAGCACCCATAGGTGAATTAATTGAGGGGTGTAGTTTGTAAAGTGGGGTCACTTATGGGGGTTCTGTTGTTCTGGCACTTCAGGGGCTACGCCAATGTGACATGGCACTCTCAAACCATTCCAGCAAAATCTAAACTCCAATATGGCGCTCCTTACCTTTTTAGCTTTGCACTGTGCCTAAAAAGTAGTTTTCAACCACATATGGAGAATTTGCGTACTTAGGAGATATTGTGCAACATATTCTACCATTCATTTTCTCCTATTAACTCTTTTGAAAATTAAAAACTTGTGGCCAAAGCAACTTCTTTAGTGGAAAAAAATGGTAATTTTCCATTTACTCAGCCCAATGTTTGATAATTCTGTGAATCGCCTGAGGGTTAAAAATGCTCACTATACTCCTAGATGAATTTGTTAAGAGCTATAGTTTCAAAAATTGGTTCACTTGTGGGAGATTCTGCTGTTTTGGCATGTCAAGGGCTCTTCAAACGTGACATCGCATTCGCAATCTATTCCAGCCAAAATTGCGCTCCAGAATTCAACTGACGCTCCTTCCCTTCCGAGCCCTGCACCCAAAAAGCAGTTTTCCATCACATATGGGGTATTGGTGTACTTGGGAGAAATTGCATCACAAATTGCATGGTCCATTCTCCTGTTACCATTGAGAACATGAAATATTTGGGGCTAAATCAACATTTTTGAGGGAAAAATTTATTTTTTCATTTTCATGGCTCAACATTATAAAATTCTGTGTAGCACCTGTGGGTTCAAGGTGCTCACCACACCTCCAGATAAATTTCATGAGGGATGTAGTTTCCAAAATGGGGCCACTCGTGGGGGTTTCCACTGTTTTTGCATATTGGGGCTCTTCAAACGTGACATGGCGTCAGCTATCTTTTCAAGTTATTTTTGTGCTCCAAAAGTCACATAACGCTCCTTCTGTTCCGAGCCCTGCTGTCTTCACAAACAGTAGTATTCCCTCCACATATGGGGTATCGTTTGTACTCAGGAGAAATTATACAACAAATTGTATGGTCCATTTTTTATCATTTAAGCCTTCCACAAATGTTATTTATTATCTATTTTGTGTGGTATAACTATTTGGTTTAAGGAATACAAATTCAAAGTTTGAAAATTGAGAAATCTTCTCATTTGTTGTCGAATTTTTGATATTTTCATAAATTAATGCAAAAAATAACCTAAATTCACAACTAACATAAAACACATGTCACAAAAAAAAGTCCCAGAAAAGCACAGGGATATGTTGAAGCATTCCAGAATTATTACCTCATAGAGTGACGCTGGTCTGAATTGAAAAATTTGGCCTGGTTAGGAAGGTTAAAACAGGCTGGTGGCTGAAGGGGATAAGGGAACTCTAAGTCTATAAATCAATAAATAAATTAACTTAGTTGTCCTCTCTGTTTGTTAGTCACCAGTCTGTCTTGAATAAATCCTGCACAGATCAAAGGGAATATTCTCTGGCTGATCAGTCTCATCTTAGGCTTGTGTTTAGCCAAAGCCATGCCTCCTTTGCAAAAGAGGTGGGACTTACTAATGTTGTTTTGTACTGCAGACAGAGGAAAGTGGCTTCTGCTGCAGACAGTTGTCTTACAGCCAGACAGTGCAGTAATGTGGAAGAGGGGGACATGGCTGAACTCCTGAAATACTCAGAAGATTTATAAAAAAAAAAGAAAAGATCTGACCTCTAAAAGGATTTCTTAGGATATTTATCAGCACATAATGTTGAACCTAAATAGATACTTAAGCCAAATCTTAAACAAAATTAAACTTTAAATTATTGGCAATAGATTAGTCACAGTCATACTGGTGTTAGTATGACTAATATCCCTACAAATGTCCAGAAGATTTGTCACTGAAATTACAGACTTAATAGGTATTTTCTCTTTAACAATACAAAATTATCAGATTGGCTCAACAGAAATCATCATATGGGATTTATAAAATTTGATTTGTCTTTCAGGTTGCTATTGAGTTTGACCCCAACATTGCGATTGCATTTACATGCAATAGTGCAAGCTGCAAAGTCGTACATGAATACATAGGAGGCTACATCTTTCTTTCTACTCGTTCAAAGGACCAGAATGAAACTTTGGATGAAGAACTTTTCCACAAACTCACTGGAGGCCAAGAATAATTACTACACATTTTTACAAGGGTTTGTGTCTGTGCAGGTGTGAATGTGTGTGGTTGTATGTGTGTAATTATATGATTTTTGAGAAAACCAACAAATCTATTCTTTCAGACCTGCTATCTAAAAGACTTTTAAAAAGCTGAACATGGATTTCCCAGGTTGATAACATAATATTGCATCATGGCTTCTGCTTCTCCAGTTGTGACTCTAAAAAACATAATACCGCATTAATATTAGCGTGTTGTACATAACAGCATCGAATCTCTATTTGTGTTTCATTACATCTTAATCATTTGTCCTGACGTTACTTTTCCTTCATCATCTGATATTCAATAAACAGTTTTTTTCTATTTTCGGGTTTTATTTTACTTTTAAAGCTACAAGAAAAAAAACTCACTAAAAATTATTATTATTTTTATTGTTATTATTATTAATAAAAAAAAATCCACTAATGGAATGTAAGGAATTATGGCTGAAGGATGGTCCTTCTCTTAGACTCAATCCAAGATATCAAGAATAGAATAGAATGGGGAAAATGGATAATGAAGATACCACAAAATTAATAATAGATTCTGCTATCAACAAGCATCCATATAAATATACAGCAAAAGTGGGCAACTGTCCCTGTTTTGCAATATCAAACCATGGATTACCATACAAATTATCTCATGCAGCCATGCATAAATCAGACCAGTTAGCTGTGCCCCCCCTGCAATATCCAAGCAAAGGAGTTTATGCTGCACTGTGTCCAAGTCATGTCTTCATTCAGTATTAGGGGTTAGGTTCTTAACCTGTGTGTACTTCAGGGGGTACTTGCCATGTCTCTGGTTGGTAATCGTTCTGTGCAGTACAGTAGACAGTATGGTTTGCAATCATAGCGTTGGCAACAGTACCCTATTAAACTCTGTGGAGGCCCCTAGCCAGTCGAAATCTTGGGACTCCTTCATCAAATGATTTCCTAATTCGGTTTTAAATTTGCTAACAAAAATTTTAATACACCAATTAAATTTTATTAAACAGAACAAAAATTAAGCTAATCAAACGTCATTACAACCCAACAAATATTAAATAATGTGGACCATGGGTGTCGGTCTAAGTATACTCATCTGTGTTCCCGAGGCTTCTACTCATAAATGTTCTATTAGATCAGGAGTCGCCGAGAGCTCATGGCCAATTACCTCTCCTTCTCTGCCCAATCACATAGATGCTTCTCCACTAGTAATCGTGAGTTTTCTAATATACCCAACAACAGCTGAAACATTATTTCATTGCCGCTCGCTGTAATGTTCACATCGGAGCTCCCTTGCCCCAGCTGGTCTCCATTGTCAGATGGCCCATCCGGCACACTGTTTGCATATTTCTTTCAAAATCAGATCAATGTCAGTATTTTTCATCTGTTGCCCAGAGCCCACAAAAGATGCAGAGCCCATAGGCCAGTGCCTACTATGCCTAATTGGTAATCCTTTTGATATCATTTGTTAATTAGAGGTACTTACCTCAGTAATGTTGAGAAAGCTAGCTCCCTTTTACCTCTGTTATGCATTTTCCCCAGTTCGGCAGGGCTTCCTTACCTTCTCCTATGGCCGCTGCTCTCTGCTGTGCTCCATACTGGATTTTGCAAGTGACCCGGCATGCTCTTGACACGCCCAGGGGAATGGGGACGACTCGGTACCCGGGCCTTTGCCTGGCTTTTGGGGATGTCGTGGTGGTCGGCTCCCGGGCCCATACCCTGGGGTCAGCTTTTAAAAGGGGATTGTTTGTTAATTTTATGAAAGTTCGTGACGCCACCTGTGGTTTCTGGTGAGAATCACCAGCGCTGCAGCAGTCCACTGAGGCCGGTGATAAGGCAGCTCGATGGTATAGCTCCCCACAGGTGGAGCTAGGCCTCAGGGCAGCGTACGGAGAGGGGGATGCAGGACAGGCGAGACCCAGCCGGTTCAGAGCAAGAACGGGGATGGACACGGTAGTCACTTCAGTACCTTTTACTGGTGGTAGTTCAGGCACATCCCGGAGCACTGTAGGGTGAAGGGTGCATATCAGGATCCTCCCCAATGAGCGGGTGTAGGGCCTCCTGTTTCTTGCCTCTGCATAGTAAGTTTCTGACCTGCCTGAAGCTAGGACTAACTTTATCTCTGTCCTGCACCAGCTGACGTTGTGGTAGGGCCTTCTATTGGAGTGCACGCTCCCAGCTTACGAGGCCTATGTGTCTCCTGGCTCTGTTACGTATCAGCTCTCTGGTGAACCTGGGACCTGTAGTTCTCCAGGGATTCTGGTTGTGACTTACTGGGTCGTAGAGATCCCGGTAAGCTCGGACCCGGTGTCCGGTATATGTTTGGGGGTGAGCTGGGTAAGCTCCTCTGCCCCCACTGCTACTCACTTTCCACTCGCCTTCGGCCACGCTCGGGCCCTCACTAGGCTACTCACACTAACGGCAGCTTGCCGCTCTTCACCGCTCTGACAGGCGTCGGCACACCTTAGCTCTCTATCCTGAACTCTGTGAGTTCTAGTCTGGACTCACTCTACTGACTGTACTAAACTTTTTCAGCAGGAACTGCTAGGCTCTGGCTCGACTGCACTGACTCCTTCTGTGTCTGAGCAGGAACTGCTGAATCACTCTCTGTGCACTCCAGACTAAAACTAACTGCCTAGCTCCACCTTCCCTTTTTATATCCCTAACGGGCTCCCTCTGGTGGTCTGAGGTGGAAGGTGGAGGTGTGTATATGCTTATGGGGGCCTCTTGTGGAGGATTCCATCAATGCACTCTTCTAGGATCTGTGGTACCAAGGGCAGCTGGGCGCCACACTCTCATGTGATTATCATCCTAGGCCTATATAAGGCCCACCAAGGCACACACCTGTGTGGATATAAACACTCTCAGTTTTCCTTTGTCCTGTCTGCTTGTGGCCTCCAATGCTTCTAGCACCTGCTTCATACCTGCTTTCTGGTGTCCTGTCTGCCTGCGGCCTCCAATGCTTCTAGTATGTGCTCTGTACTTGCTTTCCGGTGTCGTGTCTGCCTGCAGCTTCCAGTGCTTCTAGAACCTGCTCCATATCTGCTTTTTGGTGTCATGTTTGCCTGCGGCCTCCAGTGCTTCTAGTCCTTGTTTCCTGTGTGCTGTACCTACCTGCTGCCTAAATGTCACCCGGACCTGGGCTTAGAGGATCCACCTCACAAGGTGAGATCATAACAACCTCCATATAAAGTCCATATACACATTAGATTGAAGTCGACTGAACCCACTAATTTTCAGCGGGATCGTCCGACCATCTAACATGTATGGGGCCTCCCAACTGTTCCCTACAGATGATTGCAATAATTTTAAACATCTTGTGAAAGTAAAGATGTAATTTTAAACTTACATTAACATAATTATATTTCCGGTTCCAGTTCACTGGAGCTTCATTAACATCTTTTCTATATTAAGTGATCAGTTAGAGAAAGTTTTCTCAGGAGCCAGTCAAATTCTTTAGAACATAAAGTGTTTTATGCCCAAAAACTGTAGTAAAACTATTGCAAATGTAGCAATATATTTGCGCAAGATTAAGTTTAAACGCTAGCGTATGTTCACTAGTTCTTCCTACTTTTTGAAGTGGACAGAGCTTACTGGGAGCTGTGGGTAAAATCCTTATCATTGATTCCACAGAGGTGGGGTAAATTATACTGGGAATGTACTCCAGCCTTTGAAGAGGCGTACACGTCTTACTGAATTTGGCGCATCTAATTCTAGCAGATTCTGAATCAAGACTGGTGTACAAAATGCCGTCTTGATGAATTGGTAACATCTGATGTGGCAAATATACAGTGCACCGTTTATGCCAGTTGCATACATGGCTGCAATATTTGCAAACACTTTTTTTTTTTTTTTTTATTATATTTTGTCCTTATTAAAAAATATTATTCATTTTTTCCCTTATTAAAAATGACCAATGTCACAAAATGAAAATGAAAAACATGTACAAGTGCACATTATTTCTGAAAATGTACTTGGCTCTGCTTACTCATGGGGGATTCCAGACTGGAGATGCCAAAACCTGGTACCATTCACACAAATGTTTCATATCAGGCTCTGCTTATCCTTTCTGTCAGTCGGGAATGCTCGGCTCATCCTTAACATTCCACAGATTCAGCTTTCCTTAAATGTACGTGTCACAGTGTATCGACCACAAACAACAGTAAGATAAATCACAGAACACTAAACCACCTTTGGTTCAAGCAGGACATAATCAGGTTCAAAGAGTGAGAAATAGGCATGTAAATGGTTAATGTGCTTCTTACATCATATACAGTAAATGTAATTTCCACCATATTCTATAGACCTACAGTTGAAATCAGAAGTTTACTTACACTATATAAGAAGACACACATGCATGTTTTTCTCAATATCTGACATGAAATCAGAATAAACCTTTCATGTTTTAGGTCAATTAGGATTACCATAATTTTTAATATTTGTCAAATGCCAGAATAATGAGAGAGAGAGAGAATGTTTTAAGTCATTTATATTACTTACTGCAAAGTCAAAAGTTTACATACATTTCATTAGTATTTGGTACCATTGCCTTTAAACTGAATGACTTGGGTCAAACGTTTGAGATATCCTTCCACAAGCTTCTCACAATAGTTGGTCGGAATTTGATCCAGGTTTGTAGGTCGCCTTGCTCACACCTGCATTTTCAGCTTTGCCCATACATTGTCATTAGGATTGAGATCAGGGCTTTGTGATGTCCACTCCAAAACATTGACTTTGTTATCCTTAAGCCACATTGTTACCATTTTGGCAGTATGCTTTGGGCCATTGTCCATTTCCCCCCGAGCTTTAACTTCCTGGTTGATGTCTTGAGATGTTGCTTCAGTATTGCCACATAATCTTCTTTTCCCATGATGCCATCTATTTTGTGAAGTGCACCATTCCCTCTTGCAGCAAAACAACCCCACAACATGATGCTGCCACCCCTGTGTTTCACAGTTGGGATGGTGTTCTTAGGCTTCCAAGCTTCTCCCTTTTTCCTCCAAACATAACGATGGTCATTATGCCCAAAATTTTCAAGTTTAGTTTCATCAGACCACAGTACATGTTTCCAAAAATTAAGGTCTTTGTTCCTGTGTGCATTTGCAAACATTAATCTGGCTTTTTATGTTTCTTTTGGAGTAATGGCTTATTCCTGGCAGAATGGCTTTTCAGCCCATGCTGATACAGTACTCATTTCACTGTGGTTATTGACACAATCTTACCAGCTTCCGCCATCATCTTCACAAGGTCTTTTGCTTTTGTACTTGGGTTGACATGCAAATGTCGGACCAAAGCACGTTCATCTCTGGGACACAGAACCCATCTCCTTCCTGAGCAGTATGATGGCTGGACATTCTTGTTTGTACTTGCGTATAATTGTTTGTACAGATGAACGAGGCACCTTCATGTATCTTGAAATTGTACCCAAGGATGATCCAGACTTGTGCAAGTCCACAATTCTCCTCCTGATATCTTGGCTGATTTCTTTAGACTTTCCCATGATGATACACAAAAAAAGCAGTGTGTTTCAGGTGTGCATTAAAATTCATTCACAGTTGTGTTTCTAATTAACTCAGATGTTGCCAAAAAAAAACTATCAGAAGCTTCCAAACACATGACATCATCATATGGGCAGTCCAGAATTGATTAAAGGCATAGTGATCTTAGTGTATGTAAACTTTTGACTCTGCAGCAGGTAATAAAAATGCCTTAAAACATTCTCTCTCATTATTCTGGCATTTGGAAAATATTAAAAATTATGGTAATCCTAATAGACCTAAAACAGGAAAGGTTTATTCTGATTTCATGTCAGATATAGAGAAAAACATCCATATGTGTCTTTTTATATAGTGTATGTAAACATCTGGTTTCAACTGTATATTCATATAACTGTAAGGCTATGTTCTCACGTTGCATTTTTGCTGTGTTTTTTAATGCAAATTAAAAGCTGCTTTTACCATAAAAATCTCAGATTTCAGAAATCTCATGCAGACGCTTTTTTTCTGACTGAATTTAAAAACTGCTACGTTTTTGAAAACTGCAGAATGTCAATTTTTTCAGTGTTTTTTCAACGTTTTTCACCCATAGAAAGCAATGAGTAAGTGCAAAAAGCGCCAAAAATGAAGTAAAACTCTGCCATCAGTTTTTACAATATATTTGGTGAAAAAAACGCTGGTACACCAGGATGTGAAACTGCAGAATGTCTTGGTGTTCTCACATGAGCATGGCTGTTAGTATCAGTATAGTTTAATTAATTTAGTGACATTTGTTAAAGCAAAAAATACCTGACCAATGTGTTACAGCAATAGTGTACTGGGGGACCAAGGAGGCGGTTGCACCAGGCCCCACGCTTAGAGGGGCCCACCCAGAGCTACTGCTACTCTTAACTATATCAGCTAGCACAGTGGCAGTGGGAGACACGGTCTCCCTGCACTACCCCTCTCCGTTCTGTTAGACCGCAGATCATTTTAAGCCCGTGTTCTACAGAACTGGCTGAGGCAAGAACAGGATGTCAGAGTCCCGGCACTGGGACTCACGTCCTGTGCATATAAAGGCACTGTGATATCAGAGCGTTGGTTCACCCAGGTTATGCCGGAGGACACGTCAGGATCGTGAATTAGGTGAGTATATGTTTTTCTATTTTCATCAAAACTTGTGGTGTAACTGTGGGGGCATCATAAAGTATAGGGACCCACTCACACATTGCAGGGACTACTGTGGGGGCCCTTCATACATTGTGGGGGCCATCATACAGCGTGGGACCTAATGTGGGGCCATTATACAGCATTGGAGTTAATTGCTGGGGCCATTATACAGCATAGGAGTTAATGTTGGGGCCATTATGCAGCGTGGAAGCTAATGTGTGGCAGTTATAAAGCGTGCGAGCTAATGTGGGAGAATTATACAGGGAGGGAGCTAATGTGAGGCAATTATGCAGCGTGGAAGTCAATATGGGGGCCATTAAACAGCTTAGGAGCTAATGTTCAGTCCATTATGCAGCATGGGAGCTAATGTTGGGGCCATTATACAGCGTGGGAGCTAATATGCTGGCCATTTTACAGCATGAGAGCTAATGTTGGGGCCATTATACAGCGTGGAAGCTAATATGGGGTCAATTATGCAGCATGGGAGCTAATGTGGGGCCATCATACACCCTGGGAGCTGATGTGAGGCCATTATACAGCCTTGGAGCTAATGTGGGAAAATTATACAGTGTGGGAGCTGATGTGGCACCATTATACAGCATGGGAGCTAATGAGGGGCCATTACACAGCGTGGGAGCTAATGAGGGGCCATTACACAGCGTGGGAGTAAAACAGTTTGGGGGCTACTTAGGGGGTCCTCATGCAGTGTGGGGGACCTCAAAGTGTGGGGACTACTGTGGCGTCCATTATACCATGAGGGGCTACTGTGTGAGCCATTATACAGTGTGGGGGCTATTGTGGAGACCATTATACTGTGTTTTGATGGAGCAGTGGAGACATCATACTGTGTATGAGGGGCTTAGGGGACATGGGCACTTAAGGATTATTGTTATAGGAGCACACAGGGTATTGTGACTGTCACAGGTGTGCATGGAGCATTATTCATTTCTAAGGGCAAAATGTGGACACTGTTTTCTAGGGCACTAATGTGACACCCCAGGGGTCTGGTTGCCACAGTAACGTAATGTTATGTCTGAGAGCAGGTGGGAGGTCCTTTAGTCAGGGATCCTGTGCATGCCACACCTCCTGCCCAGTCTTGGGAGGGGAAGAACTTCCCCTATATAAACCTGGGGCTGAGGCAGGGTGAGTGAGTAGAAGAAGAGAAGAAGTAGAGACAGCATAGGAAGAAACAGCAGTTACAAGGAGTCAGGGGCTGGCAGCTGCAGAGTTCGCCCTGACTAAGAAGACTTTTTACCGGACCCGGAGTCCGAGGCTGTGGGGACTAATTCCTGCCCAGCAGCAGAATCCGTCAGGCAGGGGATTTCAGGTCCTCTGGCCCAGAAGCCCGAAGGCACGGTCACACGCGTGGGACCAGCACCGCCATCGTGGAGCGGAAGCCATTAGAAGGCCCCGAGTCACCGGCCATACGGGTGAGCACCACACGGTACACTCAGGGACGTGGGCTACTTACATCAGCTCCTAGCAAGGTAGCCAGAAGAGTACAGTCAGTTTGGGAGGCCTACAACTACGCCTGGCCAGGGGAGATCCCATCTGCTCAAGGACTGACCAGGCCCCATCCGCTAGCAAGTACTCCGGGAGGGTCTTTTGTTGTTACCAGTAAAGACCCTGAACTACACCGTACCGTCTCTGAGTGGTTCCTGCTACCCCCATCATCCACGTCGGCTGCCCTGAGGCCATACCCCTCCCGTTGGGGGTTATACTATCACGCTGCACAATCCCACCATCGGCCTCAGCGGTCTGCCCTGCAGCAGCAGTCCCCTGGCTGCACTCAACGGGTGGCGTAGTCATCAACCATTTACTACTAATGGACTGCCGTCTAGTTTGACTCCCTGGGCACGGACCGGGTCACCGCCACGAGACTACAACCCTCCACAGATCCGGCTCCGGGTAAGCTCCCGCATGCGCAGCGCAGCGCGACACAGGCCCAGGGGCGCGTTAACTTTGGCGTAGTCGGCAGGATTTCGTGCCCGCAACCACCGGGTACTGCGTGCCTGAAAAGCAAAGACTGTTCAAACTTACCAGTGGTGAAGATTCCCGCTATCCGTGGAGGTTTCCCGCCATCCGGCGCCATCTTCTACCTTCTTCCCGCCATCCGCGAAGTTTTCCCGCCATCCGGCGCCATCTTCGACCTTCTTCCCGCCATCCGTGGAGTTTTCCCCCCATTGGACGCCATCTTGAGGACGCCGCGCGGGAAGAAGAGGGGCGTGGACTCCGAAAGCGCGCGAGAACTGAAGCCCCGCCTCACGTCCGGACGTTGCGTAAGGTCCTGGAAGGAGCCCAGCAGACGCCGACGTCACAGGAGCGCGACGGAAGGTCCTCAACCCTGACGATCCACTGCGGAGCCGCGGCCTACGGAAGAGGATCATCGCAAGGTAGGCCACGGTCCACTAGGGGGGAGGAAGATGTCGGATACGGAGGAGAGCTTCACTGCCTCAACCCCCGCCAGCGCTACCACTGCTGCAGTTATGCCCTTCACCATGCCCTATATCCCGGGAGCAGCTTGGCTACCCCAGTACTCAGGGGAGTCACATACCCTGCATGACTTTAGAGAAAAGCTGGATAGCCTCTTCCAGGTGTACCCCCTCACAGAAGAGCAAAAAGTGAGCATCCTGGTGGCCCAACTAACCGGGGCAGCCAAAAGAGAAGTAAAATCTTGGCCACCTGGGAGGAGGACTGTCGCAGAGATACTAACCCGGCTGAGGGACACCTTCAATACCCGCACCTCAGCCGAGATCAAGCTTAGATTCTACGGGTGCAAGCAGCGAGCGCATGAGAGTATAAGGGACTATGCACTAAACCTACAAGAGGCCCTGAGGGCCATAAAGCAGACCGACCCTGATGGGGTGGGAAACGAGGACAGGCTGTTGACTGAACAATTTATAGAGGGTTTATATTGCAATGCCCACCGAACCCAGTTGCGGGCAATGGCCTTACAGGATCCCCATCTGGACTTTGCACAGTTCAAGGATAGAGCTATCCGGGTGCTCCGAGAACCAGCACCGGGTGGCGTTGTGACCCACAGGCGCCCAGCTATCACTTACCACCAGGAGGCGGCGCCCTTGTCGACAGGGCCTGTGGGAGCTCATGCGCAGGCTTTGGACAATGACCCGGCTCCAGACCTACACCATCAGGTCCAAGAGCTAGTTAAGAGCGTTGCTGCGCTAACCCGAACTGTGCAGTCTTTATAGGTTTCCACCCCAGGGAAGATCCAGCTGGCATCCGGACCGGAGGACATCCCGTGGCGTCGACCAAGGAGGACCCCACCGGCCAGAGGAAGACCCAGTGACCGATACAGCGAGGACGGACGACCCATCTGCCGCCGCTGCAATCAACCCGGACATATGGAAAGGTACTGTTCTTTAAACGGGCACAACCTGGGGTAGAGGGCCAACCCCCAGGAAAAAGATCACCAGGCCCATCGAACTGGCGCGACAGATATGTGGGAGGACGTCCAGTCTTGCCTGTGGTACTGGATGGCATTCCCATGAGTGCCCTACTGGATACCGGGTCACAGGTCACCACCATCCCGTACGTGCTCTTCAAGCAGTACTGGAATGACTCGGATATTACCCGCTACCCTGACGACGACTTGAGTATCATCGCCAGCAATGGCCAGCCCGTGCCACAGATCGGATTTAAAGAGGTGACCCTCAAAATCGGTAGAGTCGAACTGGCCGCACAGGGACTGATCATTGTAGATATTGATAAACATGAGAGTCACCCAAAAATAACTCTAGGAACTAACGTAATTGAAAATTGTCTTGCAGAGGTGATTTTCCTTTTACAGCAGGTTGCCAAGAACGCCAGCTCCGGCGAGCAGCGGGTGCTCCAGAAAGAGATCCGGGCACTGATGCAACGGCAACAAGTGGAACTCTCCGGCGGTGAGATTGGTAGCGTAAGAATGTGTGACCCTTTTCCTATTGCCATGCCCCCAAAAAGTGAAATGATGATTTGGTGCCGGGCAGCTATTGGTCTGAGAGGTAGAGATTACCAGGCAATGGTAGAACCAGTTTACTCAGACAGTAGGCCCACCATTTTGACAGCACGGGGGGTGGTCAATGTACGCCATGGGAGGGTGCCCGTTCGCATAATAAATATCGGGGAGAGGGAAGTGTACCTGCCCCGGTATGCCACGCTAGCCAAATTATATACCACTAATCAAAATTCTATACAATCTGTGGAACCCTTGCCTCCATCTCACCCGGAGGAAGGTAACGGCTCTAAGAAAGACATGGAGGACTGGTGTCAGCAACTACATCTGGGTACTGACTCCACTCCCTCACATCAGAAACAAGGAGTCTATCGGGTGGTTCAAGAGTATGAGAGAGTGTTTAGTAAACACCCGTTAGACTTCGGGCGAGTCAAGGGGGTAGAACACCGCATCCCCACGGGAGATCATCCTCCCATAAAAGAGAGGTATCGACCCGTACCCCCTGCACATTACCAACACGCCAAGGGGATGCTTAGAGACATGAAGGAGGCTGGGGTAATCCGGGATAGCTGTAGCCCCTGGGCAGCCCCACTAGTTTTAGTCAAAAAGAAAGACAACACCATGAGGATGTGTGTAGATTACCGGAAAATCAACCGTATCACACACAAGGATGCGTACCCCTTACCAAGGATAGAGGAGTCATTGGCTGCTTTAAGATCTGCTAACTTCTTCTCTACCTTGGATCTCACTAGCGGGTACTGGCAGGTTCCTGTAGCAGAGGCGGACCGGGAGAAGACCGCATTCACCACCCCGATGGGACTTAGCGAGTTCACCTGCATGCCGTTCGGACTCTGCAACGCCCCAGGAACCTTCCAACGATTAATGGAGTGCTGTCTGGGCCACAGAAACTTCGAGACGGTCCTGTTGTACCTGGACGATGTCATCGTATACTCCAAAACTTATGAGGACCACCTGAAACACCTGGCGGAGGTGTTCGAAGCTCTGGCGAGTTACGGCCTAAAGGTGAAACCCTCCAAGTGTCACCTCCTGAAACCAAAGGTGCAATACCTGGGACACGTGGTGAGCGCTGACGGAGTGGCTCCCGACCCCGATAAGATCACCGCAATTAAGGGATGGCCAAGCCCCTCCAGCGTAAAAGAAGTGCGGCAGTTCCTAGGGTTGGTAGGCTACTACCGAAGGTTTATTCCCGGTTTCACCAAAAAGGCAGCACCTATCCAGGACCTCCTGATAGGCCAGTCCTGGAAGGCCAAGAACCAGAAGCCGCCCTTCAAATGGGAAAAGCTAGAAGAAGAGTCCTTCCGCCAGCTGAAGATGGCCCTCACGGGGGATGAAATCTTGGCGTACCCGGACTATAGCCAGCCCTTCATCCTCTACACCGACGCCAGTAACATCGGGCTAGGAGCCGTACTGTCCCAGATTCAGCAGGGGAGAGAACGAGTAATCTCCTATGCCAGCCGAAAACTGCGACCCACCGAAAGGAACCCCGAAAATTACAACTCATTTAAGCTAGAGTTCCTGGCCGTGGTATGGGCAGTCACCGAGCGCTTTAGGCATTACCTCGCTTCTTCCCGGTTCACCGTATACACGGATAACAACCCGTTGACACACCTGGACACGGCAAGACTCGGTGCCCTGGAGCAGAGGTGGATGGCCCGTCTGTCCAACTACGAGTTCACAATCAAATACCGGGCAGGACGCTCCAATACTAACGCGGACGCCCTGTCCAGGATGCCCAACCTGCCGGACGAAGGAGAAGATCCGGAGGGACTGGAAGAAGTTGAACTCCCTGCGTTCCACCGTCATGGGACTATCCAGTATTCCCACCGGGTAAGGGGTAAGCAGGCTGCTACGTTGAACCCCTTACCCCACTACAACTGGGCGGAAACGCAAGACAGCGACCCTGCCGTCCGACTGGTGAAGGAGATGCTGACTCGGCCGGAGGCTCGCCTTGAACCAGACGCTCCGGAGGAAGCCAAACAACTATGGGCGGAGAAGAGTCGACTATTCCTTTACAAGGGGAAGTTGTGCCGCAGAATGGTCAACTCCCGGACGCATGAACTACTCTGGCAAGTAGTGGTGCCCCGAAGAGACGCAGCCATGGTGATGGAGGCATACCACGACGGAGCTGGACACTTCGGGTGGAAAAAGCTGGAGTTCCTGCTGCGCGAGCGGTTCCACTGGGTAGGCATGAGGGGAACCATCGAGAAGTGGTGCAGAGACTGTGGCCCGTGCAATCTGAGAAGGAAGGACCGGGCCAGCCAGAAGACTCCCCTGCAGTCCATCGTCACCCGGCAACCGTTGGAACTGGTAGCCTTGGATCATGTAAAACTGACCCCAAGCAGAAGTGGCTACGTCTACGCGTTAACCATCGTGGATCATTACTCCCGGTTCTTGGTTGTCGTCCCCGTCAAGGACTTAACGGCTCAAACAGCAGCTAGGGCCTTCCAGCAGCACTTCTGCCGTCCACACGGGTACCCGGACCAAGTGCTGACGGACCAGGGACCTGCCTTTGAAGCGGAGGTCTTCCAGGAATTCTGCAATCTGTATGGCTGCCGGAAGATAAGGACGACACCCTACCATCCGCAAACTAATGGACTTTGTGAAAAAATGAACCAGGTGGTAATGGATCTTCTAAAAACATTGCCCCTGGAAGAACGCAGTCTGTGGCCTGAGAAGTTGCCCGATCTGGTGGACCTATACAACCACATCCCGGTAGGTTCCACCAACTGTACCCCGGCTTACCTAATGAGGGCGAGACCTGGTAAGTTACCTGTTGACCTGGAAATGGGAGTCCTGACACCTGAGGACACTTCACCAGAAACAGACTGGGACACAGAGAGGCAGCAGCAGTACCGGAGAGTACAGGAGAGCGTGGAGCGAAGTCTCTGTCAGGCTAGGGAAAGACAAGAGAAGACTTACAACCAGTATGCTCCCGCTGTTCCCCTGGTACCCGGAGAGCAGGTCTTGAAGAGGAAAAGACGGCTCCACAAGTTGGATGACCAGTGGGAGAAGGACCCGTACACCGTACTGCCCTCAAGCCACGAGAACCCGAAGGTCTGTACCATCAGTAAAGACGGAGGGGAAACCACAGCCATTGTATCCCGGGACCACCTGAAGAAGTGTCCCGAACAACTGAGGAACCCTGAAGAGGAACAAGAAGACCATCGACCCGTGGGAGAAAGGGAAGATATGGTTAGTACCGTGCTCGGGGACTTCCCTCGGTCTTGGACTCAAGTCAATGGTGCAGTTGTGGTACCCGTACTCACCTTCCTCCAACCATCATCCCAAGAACCTACGGAGCAACGGGTAGAGCTGGAAGAACAGCCGGTCCAGGAGGCAGAAGACTCCACACAAGTAGAACAGGAGAATCAACCCTCTGCTTATAGTGAGCCTGCCGTACCCCTAGTGAGACAAAGAGCCGGTAGACAGCTGCCCAGTTTACCCTTGACAGCTCCTACACCCTGTAGTTCAGGGCCAGACAGTCAGCTCCGTAGGTCCACTAGGGCCACTAGAGGCCAGTTACCCGCACGTTGGAGGATCTAAATGTTTAAGCTATTTTATAATGTTTACCTGTCTATAGTTGCTTGTGTGTAATTTTGTATTTCTAGTTGTTTTTAGGAATCCTTGGTGGATTTACCGGGAATCCTTGTATATAGTTGGAGCGTAACCCAGGATGGACTAAAGACTGTCAAGGACTCGGGGTAGAACAGACCCCTACCTGGTTACGTCTCCCTGTGTTGGTGAAATGGACACCTTGCTTTCTTCAGAGACTGCACCCGGTTGCGGACACGCCGTAACCATCTTTATGTGTTTTCTTATTGTATTATTAATGTTTTGCCTTGTTATGTTTTCTAAATGTGTTTAGTCCCGGAGTACTAAATTTTACTAGGGGGGAATGTGACACCCCAGGGGTCTGGTTGCCACAGTAACGTAATGTTATGTCTGAGAGCAGGTGGGAGGTCCTTTAGTCAGGGATCCTGTGCATGCCACACCTCCTGCCCAGTCTTGGGAGGGGAAGAACTTCCCCTATATAAACCTGGGGCTGAGGCAGGGTGAGTGAGTAGAAGAAGAGAAGAAGTAGAGACAGCATAGGAAGAAACAGCAGTTACAAGGAGTCAGGGGCTGGCAGCTGCAGAGTTCGCCCTGACTAAGAAGACTTTTTACCGGACCCGGAGTCCGAGGCTGTGGGGACTAATTCCTGCCCAGCAGCAGAATCCGTCAGGCAGGGGATTTCAGGTCCTCTGGCCCAGAAGCCCGAAGGCACGGTCACACGCGTGGGACCAGCACGGCCATCGTGGAGCGGAAGCCATTAGAAGGCCCCGAGTCACCGGCCATACGGGTGAGCACCACACGGTACACTCAGGGACGTGGGCTACTTACATCAGCTCCTAGCAAGGTAGCCAGAAGAGTACAGTCAGTTTGGGAGGCCTACAACTACGCCTGGCCAGGGGAGATCCCATCTGCTCAAGGACTGACCAGGCCCCATCCGCTAGCAAGTACTCCGGGAGGGTCTTTTGTTGTTACCAGTAAAGACCCTGAACTACACCGTACCGTCTCTGAGTGGTTCCTGCTACCCCCATCATCCACGTCGGCTGCCCTGAGGCCATACCCCTCCCGTTGGGGGTTATACTATCACGCTGCACAATCCCACCATCGGCCTCAGCGGTCTGCCCTGCAGCAGCAGCCCCCTGGCTGCACTCAACGGGTGGCGTAGTCATCAACCATTTACTACTAATGGACTGCCGTCTAGTTTGACTCCCTGGGCACGGACCGGGTCACCGCCGCGAGACTACAACCCTCCACAGATCCGGCTCCGGGTAAGCTACCGCATGCGCAGCGCAGCGCGACACAGGCCCAGGGGCGCGTTACTTACACAGGGCATTAATATTTTCTAGTTGAAAAAAATATTTCCAGCAAAATATAAGTCTGACTCCTGTTGTATTGTTAAAACTTCATATTTATTCCTAAGTTAAAAAGGTGCATACATAAGACAGGCCACGGATGTGAACAGGACCAACATGTTTCGGCAGTCACACCTTAATCATGGTCTATCTAATATTTTTTAGGGTGCAATTTTACCATCTAGAGGGCATAAAGGAGGCATTTTACTTTCTTAGGGGCACAGTGGTGGGCATTATTATGCTGGGGCGCAGTGGTGGGCATTATTATGTGGTGCATGAGGAGTACTGTTGTTGTGCCAAACATCAAGGCAGTAATAGGGACACATACAGCAGCTGCGGCTCAGCATTGAGTTGAGTAGTTTGTGCAGGTTGGAAATAGATGGGGAGGCTGCTGGAAATGTAATCTTTGCAGACGAATCGTGACTCGAAGAAGTTGTCATGTCAGTCTGGGCCAAATGGAAAAGAAGGGAAAAGTGAACAACTCCATCAGAGAGAACGTCAGCTGTAAGTCACCATCTGTACTGTGATCACTTGTATGTTTTACCAATATATGGTCACCATATGACAGTAATATCAGTGTTGGTCTTTGTATAGTGAATTATTTTTAGTAACAGTGCTGTCATCTGCTGAGGTTCCTCTCTACCTACAGTTGGGGTGCGCCACCATAGCTATAATCAGGGTTACCTGGTAAGGGACCCACTCAGATGTTTCGTCACCCCCTGAGCTGAACCCCTAGGTATGCCTCTGTGTAAAAGTAAACAATGCTTACAAACTCAGTGCCCTACCAATGTGTAAAAGTAAACAATGTCCTACCAACTCAATGCCATACCAATTTGTTACACAAACAATGGCGACCAATTAAACTTCTTCCTGCTGTTTTCGCATTTGTGTCTTTTTTCCATGTTCTCATGTAACCTTAGTTCACGGCTGTGCTTCGTACATGAATTCAGCTTTTTTATTCAGAGTAGTCACTATTTTTTAGACATAAAAACTTTTTCCACTAAATAATTTGATCAACTTGCCCTTTTTTCCAGAAATGTTTTATGGTTTCACATATGTCTTACATTGGTGGCCTAACAACTTGCCTTGTTAATTCTTGCAAAGTGGAAGCAAAGCTGAACTTTGGGATCCTGAAAAACGCAGCAAGAAAAGAAGCAAAAAGGCAATGTGTGAACATAGCCTAATAAAACCACAAAGAAACAGGATTTGAGCTTTGGTAGCTTACTAATTGTTAACTATTTCCTATTGTGGACAATTTTCATTTTTGCTCTTAATTTCTTTCTTCCCCTTTTTCCATGTCATAACTTTTGGATTTTCCCATCGGCATAGCCATATGAGGGACTGATTTTGGGGGGATAAGTTGTAGTGTTGAACTATATTTATTTTACCATACGTGTAATGTTCTGAAAACAAGAAAAAAAATCTACGTGGTTTGGAATGGTCAAAAAACTGCAATTCCGTCATTTTTTAGGTTTTATTTTGACAGTGTTCAGTGTACGGTAGAAATGGCCAGGCAATATGATTCTTCAGGTAAATACAATTACAATGATAGCAAACGTGTAGAAAAAAAACGTGTAAAGAAAAAAAATTAGAACTTTGTAAGCAAAACAATTGCTTTGTGTTGAGGTACCATAGCTGTAGAGAAAGACATGGAGTGCACATCCAAAAAAAAATGTATACATTGATTTATTGGGGAGCTGTGTGAGGGCGTTTTTTTATGCAAATAGCCTCTAAAGAGAGGTAGAGGACAGGAACTTTAGTGCCACTTATTGTAATTATAAAAAAAAAGTGGAAAGTTTGTGGTCTGCAGTCGCGCTGCCAGCTGATGAAGAAACGTCAATTGCCACAGATAATATAAAATAAAGTTTTTTTTATTTTCTACGCGTTTCAAAGTGAAAACCAGATATGTTTTTGTTTCCTGAAGAAGAAGTGGGCTACACTTCGAAATGCGTAGAAAAATTTAAAAAAAAATTATTGTACATTATCTCTGGCAATTGACGTTTCTTCGTAAGCTGGCAGCGTGGATACAAACCACAAACTTTCCACTTTTTTTATATTTTTCTGGTGAAATCACCCGTGGATCTGCAGCAGCCATCCAACCAGGGATCAGGTCAGCATATATTGATACCATCCTTGTTAATTATCACCAGATAAGACACTATTTTTGCGCTATCTTTTCTCCTCAGCTGTTTATATCTCTTATTGTAGGTAGCAATATTGAAAGCCATTATTAACACTTTGAAGAAATTTGCACATGATTTGGGATAAGAAGCCAAACCTGAAACTCCATTTGCTGACACGTGTTTTGGAGTATTTGCCCCTTATCATAGCAAAGCAGGAAAACTGATTTTGTCTGGGCTAGAGGCCTCTGACAGGTGGTCCTTGTAGAGAATGCCATGTCAGCGTAAGGAGACTTATAAGCCATTCCCAGAGGAGCATTTTATGGCTTATAAGACTCCTTAGGCCGACTAGGCATGCTCCCCAAGGAGGAACTTTACCCCTTATGATTTGTTTTTTGCATGGTGAGCTACATTTTTACTTTGTATCATTTTGGAGTATATACGACATTTTGTTTGCCCTTTATTGTATTTTTGGACACCACTTGATTCGCGCCATTTAAATACCAGTCAGATTTTAAGAGTCGCGTATAAGTAGTTAAACACTATAGATTGGCTAACTCTGGTAGCTGCTGTTAGAGGCAGCATTTATGAGACAAAGTTCACTCTAAAGTTTGGGAATGGGTCAATGTAATTGCTGCACACTGTGTCCAACATTATGTTCTCAATTTGTCTGATGCTGAATATTGTAAAATTGAACTTGTTGTGTTTCCTTCCTCTACTAACCTACCTAAACTTGTTTTTTCCATTTCTGTGTGTATTGTAGTACAACCATAACGCCCAGGCAGCACATCCACTATTGGGGGTGATAGATGATTCATACTATTCTTTCACGTCCTATTTCCAATCGCGCACGTCACCTGCACCTTACCAGAATCCACCCTTTTTTTTTACCATTGGCACCAAAGAAAGTCTCACTGTTGATATGACTCGTTCCTGCCTAGATCACTGCAACTCACTCTCAGCTCTTCAATCTATTCTGAACGGAGTAGCCAGGTTCATATTTCTGTACAGTCACTATCCCAATGCCTTCACTCTGTGCCATACATTTCTCTAACTGTCCGTCCGATACAGAATCCAACATAAAGTTATCACACTCACAAAACTCTCCCCACTGCTGCATCACCCTAGATCTCCCCCCTTATCTCTGTCTACCACTCAACCCAGGTGCTCTGTTCAGCTAATGATCTAAGACTAATATCCTACATTGTCTGAACCTCCCACTCCCTTCTCCAAGTCCTTTCATGTGCTGCACCAGTCCTTTGGAATGCACTACCCCAGTCAAATCAGGTTAATACTCAGTGTTTGCAGTTTTAGCACCCCATAACAACACATATTTTTAGACAGGCCTATCACATTACCTAACATAACTTCTCAATTCTCCCTTCCTGCATTTTCTACATGTTTCCCACACTCCATTCACTCAGTAACACACTATATCTGTATAATGAAAGTGTTGTGCTAGAGCAGAAACTCACTTGGGATAATAGGTAAAACTAAAAAAAACTGCAACTGACCCTGCTGGTTCCTGTACAGACTAGAGATCCTGACACCACAGTCCATAGTGGCTCCTGCATGAGCTGAGATAGCCATAACCACAAACTAGAAGATGGCAACTTGGACCTATACAGCCTGAAAGGTCGTCGAGTGCTTCACGTTCCTCCTAAACAACCGGAGGGCAGAGCAGAGTGTGAATTACCTACAAAAGGGAAAGTGTGCCGAAAAAGGAAGGATCCTAGAGTGAGTAAAATAAACCACAAAATACAGAATAAAGTATAAAACACGTACTGTATTCCAGAAGGAGGGACAGAATATAAAGCTGCACCAGAAAGGTGATAGGGCAGACAAATGAAAACGTGTGCTATACTAAACAGATTGCAGCCGGAAGAGCAGAACCTAAACACCCGGAAAAAGTGTTTGCTGTGGCTTGGCGGACAGAGAAGCCACACAGGAGCATGACAGAAAGGTACTGGCTGGTAATGAATACTTTTATTCTAAAATATAGCTAAACCATACAATAAAACCCTCACACCTCTTGTGTGATTTGTTGAATTATGTTTTACTCTTTAAATGGTTTTCCAGCTTAACATAAATTTCTGCTGTCACTTCGTGACTGGATTGCATTGCTAGTTTAAGGAGTCGTCACATGACCGCAGGTATTCAATTTTGTTACCTGCAGTCTGTGGAGACACGGGGGTCTCCCATGGGCATAATACTACTCAGACAACACAGGGTGAGGGTAAAACAGTGTGGCAATACTTTATTGAACCACAAACCAGACAATTACATATAGAACAGTCCCAGCAAAACACCCAATATGATGCTAAATGACAGAGTCTCACCCTTTCGCTGACTCGCCGGGATTAGAGCAGCTGCGACTCCATGGCATTTTGTTACGTATGAAGGAAGGTGATGAGTGGAAAACTGCTTTTAACACTCCAGTGGGTCATTTTGAGAATCTGGTTATGCCCTTTGGTCTTACCAACGCACCAGCGTTTTTTCAGAACCTTATTAATGACATCCTAAGACCGTTGATCGTTAAGAATGTGGTGGTGTATTTGGATGACATTTTGATTTTTGCGCCGGATCTGGAGTCTCATTGGCAGAGCGTACGTGAGGTATTGCAGTTGTTAAGCGACAATTCACTTTTTCCTAAGCTGGAGAAATGTGAGTTTGCTGTGCAGAGAATTAGTTTTTTGGGCTACAATATCTCCAGCGAGGGCTTTGAGATGGACCCGGTGAAGGTTCAGGCGGTTCAGGAATGGCCTAGGCCTATTGGTTTGAAACCAATACAGAGATTTTTGGGTTTCGCCAATTATTACAGAAAATTCATTAAGAATTTTTCTATAATTGTTAAGCCGCTGACCGATCTCACCAGGAAAGGTGCGAATACGGTCCAGTGGACTACTGAGGCCATTGAAGCTTTTGTGTATCTCAAGGAGAGGTTCAGTTCTACCCCCATCCTTATGCAGCCTGATGAGACCAAGCCTTTTTTGGTCGAGATTGATGCTTCTTCGGTGGGGGTCGGTGCTGTTTTGTCTCAGGAAAACAAGGATAGAGTACATCCCTGTGCTTTTTTTTCAAAAAAATTTTCTGAGACCGAACTTAATTACGATGTCGGTAATCGGGAATTGCTGGCAATTAAACTCGCATTTGAACATTGGCGTCATCTCTTGGAAGGTGCTAAATTTCCCATTCAGGTTTTTACTGATCATAAGAATCTGATCTATCTTGATGCTGCCAAGCGCTTGAATGCCCGTCAAGCTAGGTGGGCACTTTTTTTTTCGCGGTTTAATTTTTCTGTTACTTACATTCCGGGTACCAAGAATGTAAAAGCTGATGCTTTATCGCGCAGTTTTTCTCCCATGGTTGGTACCGAGGAGGAGGAGGAGAGCATTTTACAGGAAGGTGTTGTGATAGCAGCATTGGACTCCGTTTTGGAAGATGGGATTCTGAAAGCCCAGGAGGATGCCCCATCTAACACTCCCCATGGGAGGTTGTTTGTGCCTAGGAACTTTAGGAGAGATTTGTTTGTGGAGTGTCATGAGTCTCGGTTGGCAGGTCATCCAGGAATTTCGGAGACTAAGAGACTTGTAGGTCGCAGTTTTTGGTGGCCTGGGTGGCAGAAGGAAGTCATTAAGTGGGTGCGTCAATGTACTGTGTGTGCTAGATCTAAGTCTTCACATGCTCCTGCTGCGGGGTTGCTTTGCCCTCTGGAGGTTCCTAGTGCTCCTTGGACGCATCTTGCTATGGATTTTATTACTGACCTTCCTGCCTCTGAGAGTTTCACTGTTATCTGGGTGGTCGTGGACCGTTTTAGCAAGATGTGTCACTTGGTTCCCTTCATCAAACTGCCCTTCGCCAAGACACTCGCTAAGGCTTTTGTTAAAGAAATTGTCAGGCTCCATGGCGTTCCTACCGACATTGTTTCCGATAGGGGACCTCAGTTCGTGGCTCGTTTTTGGCGTGCCTTTTGTGACAGGTTGGGAGTCCATTTGTCATTTTCATCTGGTTATCATCCTGAGTCTAATGGACAGACAGAAAGAAAGAACCAGGATGTTGAACAGTTTTTGCATTGTTTTGTGGCTGACAATCAAGAGGGGTGGTCTGAGTTTCTGCCACTGGCTGAATTTGCTCTTAACAACCATACATCCTCTTCTGCTGGGTGTTCTCCTTTTTTTTGTTGTACTGGGAGACATCCGTCGCTTGGGTCATTCTCCAAATTGGTATCGGCTGTGCCGGAGGAGGAGAATTTTTCCGGTGATTTGGAGAGAGTTTGGCCTGATGTACGTCGTAACCTTCAGGAGGCTAACAAAAAATCCAAGAGGTACTTTGACAGGAAACGTCAAGAGGTTTTGTTTACTGTTGGTGACATGGTTTGGTTGTCCTCTAGGAATCTGCGGTTGAGGATTCCTTCTAAGAAATTGGGCCCGAAGTTTGTGGGTCCGTTTAAGGTGCTTCAGGTAGTTAACCAATCTGCTGTTAGGTTGGAGGTTCCTACCTCTTGGAAGATTAATCTGGTGTTTCATGTTTCCTTATTGAAAAAAGCTGATGTTTCTGATAGGGACGCCACTGTCTCTGTTCCTCCGGTGGAGGAAGACTGTGAATATGAAATTTCTCGCATTCTTAATTCTAGATGGCATAGAGGGAGATTGCAGTATCTCGTCGCTTGGAAAGGTTTCGGTCCCAAGGATAACTCCTGGGTAAGGGCGGATGATGTCTCTGCTCCTAGGCTTGTCGGAGCGTTTCACAGGAGGTTTCCTGATAGACCTGGGCCTCGAGGATCTGGAGGATCCTCATAGAAGAGGGGGTACTGTTAGAACCCTCCTGTTAGTTTTTTCTATTTTGCTGGTCACATGACTTTTTGCCTATTTAATCCAACTCCGCCCTCCTGGCCTTGCTGGACTTCAGTGTTACATTTACTCTTAAGCTAGCCAGGTGCCTTGTACCTTACTCTGTAGTTTGCTTGGTCTTTTGACCACTAGTACTTCTGTTTGTTTGTTTGTCTTTGCTCTGCTACATTTCTGCTAGGAGGTGTCCAACTATATCCCAGTCCTTAGTTCTTGTAGGGACCCCTCCCTTATATCTATAGGTCTGCATTTGGACTAGCCGAGGACTTAGGCGGGTCTGTTCACAAGGAACAGGTCCCCCGCTGCATCGTAGGGAATCAGCTTAGTCCTAGTGTAGGGACAGTTTTCCTATCTTTCCTTAGTGTTTGTAGCAGTTCATAACAGTATCCTTGGGTTCTGTGATATTCAATGGAGTATATCTGTGTTCTTCCAGCTATAACCATGGTCCCCTAAGCTGACCTCCTGTAGAAAGACAAATTTGTGTCCCTCTTGATGAAGTCATGTTGTCCTAGCTGTTGCTCTGGCAAGTCACTCTGATTCTTCTTGCAGAACGATAGAAATCCCTTTTTACATCCACATCTGTGGCTCAGGTCATCATCCACAGGTCAGAGTGGAGGTAGGAGGAGTTTAACTCTCAATGTTTAAGCATTTAATAAATCTGCATAGTTCCTCCTTCTCTGTTTTGCAGATCAACAAGCTACAGGGCCCACACAATGGTCAATTAACATATTTAGCAAACATCCATTGTTCAATGACCCTGCATCCCTGTCTTGCAAAGTTAGCAGTAAGTTGCAATAAGTTGCAGTAAATATCAACTCAATTGTCAACATTCCGGCTTATACAAATAATAGTCTGTGTTTCTTGACCAACCAAAGAAAAACACACAAATTCAAAAGTCAACATAAAGATAATAGCATATGTCTCCTGGCCTACTGAATTTATGATAATTAAGATTAAATGTAGTGTCGTCACACAGTCACGTGCCGAATAGTTTCTTATCAGCTTCTCTCAATAGAACATTGAAAGAAGCAAGAAAAGCTGCTAGTTGGCACATGATAGGAAGTATGGAAATCTCATCATTATGGTCATGTGACAACCGCTGGACCGGGCGATAGAGAGTAATCCTCACAGTGGTGATAATGCGCACTGTCAGGATTCATATAGCGTGAATGCAAAAATTTATGTCCAGCCTGAAAACATCCCTAATGTCTAATTATGTTTGTAAAGTGTTTCAGAATATGTTGTTACTATGTAAATTTATGATTGGATATTATTGCCTCCAAAACATTATATTACATAAAAAGCAGACATGAAAGGCAAGATGAAATCTACTTTATTCTTAATTTTGAAGTAAACTATCACAATATAATTTGGCACTAAGCTCAGTATGGTATGATCTTGTAATACATACTACCTATGTATGCCCCATAGAAAGATAGATAATTAGGGTTAATAATGTTGGCCAAGAGAAGAAAATCACATGTGGAGCTCACTGTAAAGTCCATCACTTGGTACTATGATCTTCCTATTTTAGCATATACAGGTGGATCTCACTAAATTAGAATATCATCAAAAAAGTTAATTTATTTCAGTTCTTCAATACAAAAAGTGAAACTCATATATTATATAGAGTCATTACAAACAGAGTGATCTATTTCAAGTGTTTATTTCTATTAATGTTGATGATTATGGCTTACAGCCAATGAAAACACAAAAGTCATTATCTCAGTAAATTAGAATAATTAACTAAAAACACCTGCAAAGGCTTCCTAAGAGTTTAAAAAGGTCTATTAGTCTGTTTCAGTATCCAAGCTGCTTGAGGTCTAGTGTGAAGTTTCCACAATCAGTGATGGTTTGGGGAGCCATGTCATCTGCTGGTGTAGGTCCACTGTGTTTTATCAAGACCAAAGTCAGCGCAGCCGTCTACCAGGAAATTTTAGAGCACTTCATGCTTCCCTCTGCCGACAAGCTTTTTGGAGATGGAACTTTCATCCTCCAGCAGGACTTGGCACCTGTCCACACTGCCAAAAGTACCAATACCTGGTTTACAAACAACAGTATCGCTGTGCTTGATTGGCCAGCAAACTCACCTGACCTTAACCCTATAGAGAATCTATGTGGTATTGTCAAGAGGAAGATGAGAGACACCAGACCCAACAATGCAGACGAGCTGAAGGCTGCTATCAAAGCAACCTGGGCTTCCATAACACCTCAGCAGTGCCACAGGCTGATCGCCTCCATGCCACTCCACATTGATGCAGTAATTGATGCGAAAGGAGCCCGACCAAGTATTGAGTGCATTTACTGAACATAAATTTCAGTAGGCCAACATTACGAATTTTAAAAACATTTTTCAAGCTGTTGTTATAAAGTATTCTAATTTACTGAGATAAAGACTTTTGTGTTTTCATTGGCTGTAAGCCATAATCATCAACATTGACAGAAATAAACACTTGAAATAGATCACTCTGTAATGACTCTATATAATATAGGAGTTTCACTTTTTGTATTGAACAACTAAAATAAATTAACTTTTTGATGATATTCTAATTTAGTGAGATGCACCTGTAATTTAGTGCAGTCACATGGAATCCTTCCCTGCTAAAAAATGTTGTGGTTCTACCACGCAGAAAAAAATGTAACCTGTGAATGAAACCTATCAGTCCGAGCAACAGACACCTTCACAACTTGGGCCTTAGCAGACAATATGTGGCCTCATTATTAGTAGTAGAACATACATTGTTTTCTGTATAATTCTCTATCATTTGGCAAAATAAGCACAACAGGAAACAAATTGACTTCTGCTTATGTTATTATGTTTAGTCTTCACTTGTACTACTTTTACTTCTCACAAATGTGTTCGAAGAGTGGTTTTACACAGTGGCCCCGAAGTCTGGTTTTATACACTAGTCTTAAAGGGACTCTATCATAAGGATTTTGCTACCCCATCTTAGAGCAGCATAATAAGTGGGCTGAGACCCTAATTTCAGTGATATGTCACTTATAGGGCTACTTGTTGCAGTTTTGATAACAGTTAACTAAATCATGAGATCTGTTTAACCCCACTCACACCACTGATTAGCAGCTTTCTGCCCATGTACACAGAAAACTGCCAATCTGGGGTGGGGTTGGGGTTGTACAGCAGGTGTACTAGTCCTCTAGTGATAATCTCCTGCAACTTCGAGCAGCACAAAAATTTTGAGACAATTAAAGGAACTTTCTTATGGTGTTCTTCCTGGACATTTGCACTTTGTTTGGCAAAAAATACTTTAACTAGAGGTTCACTTAAAGTCAATAGGGTATTGTGTTTTTTATGCATTTTAACATAGGTTTTGGAAACACACATAAAAGCATGGTAAAATTGTATGTATAAAAATTACACCACACAAGCCAAAGAAAAGACCCTTGAAATGTTGTAATATTTGTTAAGGAAGCCTAAAGGATTAAACATTCCATAGGATATGTGTGACATGTAGAAGTAGTGCTGTTGCTTTAAAAGCATTCAGCAACTATTAGAAGTAGCACAAGCACAGGAGACAGGAAGTGTTGTGCTCCAGAAGCATCCAGCAACTAGAGGGTTTAACACAGTCACAGGAGAAGGGGAGTGTTTTAGTAGAGTCACAGGGCGATTGTGGGGAATTTGTTTACTGTCTGGCTGGAGCCAAAGAGAAAGGTAGTGTGTGTGTTCTGTATCTCACAGAAACGCCCCTGCAAGTGAAAAGGATTCAAGTCAGGAGTGAAGCTAAGCAGAGGTCAGGTAGAGTTCCTGAACTAACAGTGCAGAGTATTGTCAGGCAGAAATATAAGGACTGGAAGAAATGGTGTCACAGGGATCATATCCCTCAGCAACCCCCCCCCCCTCCATCTCACTGTGCTGTAAAGAATACTGTGTTCATTAATGTGCCTTTGCATTAGAACTGTGCTGTCCTGTACTACTGGGAAGGCTCTGACCTGCTGTGCTGCTAAGGAAACTGTACTGCTTGTCACTGGAGTCTGTTGCTCATAAGACTTAACTTGCACTGGCTGTGGGGCTTCTTATTAAATGCTACTGTTCTACCGTTTATGTCCGTGGAGACTGTTGCTCATAAGACTAAACTTGCACTGGCTGTGGGGCTTCTTATTAAATGCTACTGTTCTATCGTTTATGATGACTCTTGTCTAGTGTGTCTGGTCAGCAAGTGAAACAACCTACGTATCTGTGCCTGAGGGTCAATACCCCTGTGTGCCTGAGAGAAGCTGCAGCACATGGTCTATGGTCGCCCTGAGTAACGGTTCCCCCGGGATTCCAAAACCTGTATTGGCCTATGTAAATCATAACATTTGTCTTGTTAATTGTGAAGGTGTCTGTGTGCTGGAGGATGGAGCAGTGCTGTCTATCTTGAAGGTGTCAGTGAACTGGATTCAGGAGTTGGCCTGTCCATCTTGAAGTATTGGTAGGCTTCAGCTAAAGGTGTAACTGAGAAAATGCTCTGTAGAAAGTCTTCTGAAGTTCTGAGAGACTCCCCTGAGTGTAAAGGTGCCAAAGAGGTACTGCTTAGCAAGGTGTCATCACTGGCAGAGACAAACATCATTGGTGCAGCCTGTGCAGCCGCACGCGAGCTCAAGAAGTAATGGAGCCATTTCTACCTCCAAAGCAGGTGGAGTAGTGCATTATGATAAGTTATTGGACTGCAAAGGGCCCATATGTTGTTCTTGCACAGGGACCCTCTTTTGTCTATGACCCCTCTTGGTCATTGGTGGATAAATGGTAAACTGAAAATGGGAATAAGTGACACCGGGGCATCGTGGGCTGAGAGTACCTTCAACCTGACTGTATTTGGCTCTGAATCAAGGGTTTCTGTGGGTGTGACTTGCTAAGTGGTTTAGGAGCTGCTGAGGTTTTGGGTTGAGAGGGGTAGCCTATGTGGGCTGTGAGAGATCCCAGTCCTGTGAGCCAAGGTGGCTTTAGTGGGATGCAGCTTTAACTTTGGACAAGGCAATAGCTGGGTCAATAGAGGCCGAGTGAGACTTCAACCTCTAAAAGGTTTGTGAACAGCATGTAGCATGAGTTTGGCTGCCCTGTGGTCTGGAATGTTTTCTGTAAAGTTTAGTCTAATACTGCCAGTGAGCATAAGGGGAAGTTGTACGACTGAACTGCAGTGGTTGGGCGAGGTGAGTGTAATTTGTGAGCCCATTCCTAAATGCAACTACAATTAAAGAATTATAAGTCATACTTCATTTAGCACAAATCATAGAGGTGGCCGTGAATAAGGCAAAGTTGATTTTTGAGAAAGACTCTTATGTGATAGTTTTTACAGGTGTTTCATGCTGTTGCATTCAATCAGCAACCATTACAAGTAGCCAAACTTTCACAAAACCTTTGACATTTCATCGACATATAAACATTTTTAATCAGTTGGGGAGTGATTGATGAGACTAAATGATCATTAAAAGCGAATGGCAGAGGCATTCCGAGACGGAAGACAGGCTCAATAGAAAGTCCATAAGCCTGTCTTCAGCTAACAAAGAGAGAGAGCACCCATTTGATCATTTTTTCACCTTCATTTTAGTGAATTTTTGGCATCTGGGCCCTCACCTGTCAAAATTTCTGACGCATTACTAGTTTTGTGAAAGTAGCACAATGTAACAGCTAAGCTTAATGTACTTCTAATTGTGAATGGTAATCAATGAGCATGTTGTGCATTTGTTATTTGTTTAACAATATATTCTGTGATTGTTTTCTTGAAAGGGGAACTCTTGACCACCTCTTACATGCCCAATGCCTTACGAAGAGCCCCAGGGATAAAGTCACCAAAAACACTCTGACCATTATTCAAAAATATGCATAAATACAATCTAAATTGCATTTATATGTCTGACTCAATAATTGTGCCAGAGCTTGAGCTCATCAGAGAATTTTCTGGTATGTACATGATACTATGAATTCTCATCACAGCTGTTCTATATCTCATTTGTAAAATACCAAGAAAAACAAAATATTAAACATCTATAAATATTATATACTGTTCAGATCCGGGGAGTAATGTGATAAAGAAGTCATAAAACGTCTTTAAATTTCAAATCATAGAATTCCATAAAGGTTTCACATATTTACTCTTTTAGGGCTCGCACTCATCTGTGTAAATGTTGATCCTGAAAAGTAGGACGAGTGTCATGCGAGTACAATGCGATTTTTCTCAAGTAGCATCCGTTTGCAATGTGTTTTTAACATCATCTTTTACATACAGTAATTCTCTGTCATTTCAAGCTAGTTTTCTAACTAATAAAATAATGTTATATACAGAGATAGATAGATAGATAGATAGATCGATAGATAGATAGATAGATAAATAGATAGATAGATAGATAGATAGACAGATGTCAGTGATCATTACTTTGCATGTGTAGTTTTCTGTACTTGTTTTTAGCTAATAAATAAAGGAAAAAAATGGCGTGGGATCCCCCTTAGGCTATGTGCCCACAATGCCAAAATGCTCTGGATTTTTTCCTGAGCGTTTCTGCATCTCCCTGGCAAAAAAACGAATGCGGATTGTACATACGGATTGTACATGCGTTTTCCTACCAGGGACAAGCGGATGTGAAGCGTTCTTCACATGCATTTCCGCATGCGGGTTGTCAAGCGCTTTCCAAGCGATTTTAGCATCACTTGGAAAGTGCTTGACAACTTGGTCACACTATATAAATCCATGCAAACGGCATGGATTTATATACTGTGACCTTAAAGAATGTTAAAAATAAAAAAATAAATCTATACTTACCTTCTGATGGCCCTCGGAGTCTTGCTTCGCTCCGTCCTGGCTTGCCGGCAGCTCGCGGTGCACTACACTGAAGGACCTGCCATCACATGACTAAATGAGGTCAGCGCAGGTCCTTCAGTCCACCGCGAGCTGCCGGCAAGCGAAGACAAGCACACCAGGGGCCATCAGAAGGTAAATATATTTATTTTTTATTTTATTCTTTTTTTTTACATGTTCTATGGCAGTGGTCCCCAACCTTTTTTGCACCAGGGACCGGCTTGAAGCAAGATCATTTTTCCATGGCCCAGCAAGGAGGGGGTGGGGTGGGCGGGGCTTTGGTCATATGGGGCGGGGTAATGGAGGGATTTGGAGTTTAGTGCATACTTATCATATAGTGTAGACCAGGTCCCCGCCAGGAGCTATGCCAGGAGCCCCACATAATGTGCTGTGCCAGGAGCCGCATCACTGAGGCCCCATCACGCCCTGCAGCAGGACAGGGCAACTGTCCTGACAGCTGCTGTTCAGCTGCATTTACTTCATCCCAGGGGCGGACACAGACTGTAGTGGGCCCCTGTGCAAGAAATTTTTGGGGGCCCCCCCCGCCCTTCATAAGGCAACAAAGTTATGTAAACATAACCCCCCCATGTGCATCTCTCACCCCCCCATGTGCAGCTCACCCCCGTGCATCTCTCATCCCCCTCCGTGCATCTCTCATCCCCCTCCGTGCATCTCTCATCCCCCTCCGTGCATCTCTCATCCCCCTCCGTGCATCTCTCATCCACCCCCCGTGCATCTCTCATCCCCCCCGTGCATCTCTCACCCCCCGTGCATCTCTCATCCACCCCCCGTGCATCTCTCATCCCCCCCGTGCATCTCTCACCCCCCGTGCATCTCTCATCTCTCCCCTCCCTCCCATGTGCATCTCTCATCTCTCCCCTCCCCCCATGTGGATCTCTCATCTCTCCCCTCCCCCATGTGCATCTCTCATCTCTCCCCTCCCCCCATGTGCATCTCCCATTCCCCCCACTCCTAGTTAATTGTATTTAAAAAAAATAAAACTTGTTATACTTACCCCCATGCGATCCCTGCAGAATCCTGGCGCTCGTCCAAATCGCTGACACCAGGTTCTCCTGACTTCCGGCCATGTGACGGCGCCGTCACATGACCGGAAGTCAGGGGAATCATGAAGGTGCTGCCGCAGCAGCGCAGCGCTAAGATGTCCCGGACCCGGCGCTTAGCATGCGGCCGGGGGCCCCATGAGGAGAGAGACGCACAAGAGGGGGGCTCCGAGGGGGCTCCTACCGGCCGGGCCCCATACTGGAGTCAGGGCAGTCATGCCCTGATGGCGGCCCTGCTGGAGGCTGGAGGGGCCCCCTCTCCCCGCGGACCGGCTGAAAAACCCCAACGGCCCGGTCCTGGTCCGCGGACCGGCGGTTGGGGACCTCTGTTCTATGGTACCCGGGTCCGGAGGAGAGTCTCCTGTCCTCCACACCCGGGTACCATCCGCACATTGAAACACTTGTAATCTGCATGTACAGATCCAGTGATGCGGATTCCATGCGTTCCAATGAAAGTCAATGGCGGCAAAAACGCAGCGCTTCCGCAAAATAATTGGTAGTGCTAGTTTTTTTCCGCAATGATGACCCGCAGCAGAAATTTCCGCAGCACGTGCACAGCACATGCAGATTATCATTAGGGAACATGGCAGGCCTTCTACCATGTGTTTTTTAAGCATTTCTGCATCGTTTTTGCCGCTGTGGAAACGCTTAAAAAACGCATCGTGGGCACACAGCCTTATTTTTAATAAACAGCTAAGGGAAAGCAGACAGCTGTAAGCTGGTCTTAATAGTATGTGAAGATACTAATATCCATGCATCTTCCCAGCCTATTAATATCAGCTCACAGCTGTCTGCTTAGCCTTTGCTGGTTATTAAAAAGGGGGGACCCTAAAAACCTTTCTCACTCTGCCAGCAGTGACATCAATAAGGTTAGAGCAGATTTATCTGCATCCGATTTATACGCAAATGAGAATGAGCCCTTACTATTTTGAATTATTACAGTCTATCTATCCAAGTATCTGTCATAACAATATAAACATTTTTTTAATAATTAACATTTGCAAAGATGAGTCAGATTTCTTCTTTCACTCTGTCCCTCCACCATACATCTAAATATGATATTTATGATATGATATTTATGATATAAAAAGATATTTAAAAATTGATATTTTTAAAAAATAATGTAACATCCCCAAACAGTCTTAGGATCCATATTTGTAAATGGGGAATCTAACAATAGAAAAAGTGATAAAAGATGACATTTTAAAACCTTATTAACCTTTAAAATAAAGGGAAATTTGGTGAGATGGTCTTTTCTGTGATGTACCAGCTGTGTGTGGAGGGAAATAAGCGATTTTATACAACATCTGATTGGTAAATGGTCTATAGAATATAACAGGAGACTCAATTCATTTTTTTCTCATAATTTCACCAAAGGTGACGTTTAAGTCTGATAAAATAGCTTGCCAATGCATCTTAAAGGGCAGCAAATCCTCAAAACACAAATCAGGTGAGAAGGTGAACATTTTGCTCACCTTCACTTCCAGGAGCCTGAACTTTACTTTACAGGGACAATTTTTATCAGATATTTAATATGATTTTTTTTTGTGTATTATGAACGATTGCGAGACTACCATCATTTTATAGACAATCATCTTGGCTATCTCATACATAAATTTGACTTGCAACTATATAGCATATGATTAGTCATGTAGAATCTTGTGATGTCACTGCATTGTTACTGTTTTGCTCCTAAAAATCTAAATTTTAATTATTTTGTTAGTGTTTTGTAAATCCACCCTTGACTTTCAACACTGACATTCTTCCCTAACTCGCAGACGGGACGGTCCCGATAAGTCTATGTTAGCTGCCTTGGTCCTCTGCAATCCCAGCCTGGTTTCTGGCCATTAGGTGCTATCATTGTTCTATCACAGGTCCCTGTCAGCCTGACTCCATCTCATGTCATTCCGCTACTGTCATTTGGTACAGTACCAGTTTCTCTGGATCAGCCCTGAACACATAAGTATCATTGATAATAAGGTGGTAAAATTACTTCCGTATCCATGACACCAGGTTCTCAAGTCATTCTTTTCCTTCTACTTGGTCTTCTTTTGAGACATATGAAAGCTTTTGCATCTATGGTATATTATAAGATTTAGAAATGTATTCTACCTTCTACTGCTTCTGGGTGTCTGTCTCCAGTAGGCTTACACGCCCGCAAATGAGGCACATCAGAGCACACGTTTGCTCTGTCGACACCATTATAGTCTATGGCACAAACGCCCGAATCCCGTTTTGCGGGGGATTTCAGACATAAGCCCCGACGGGGCCAACGAACGGCTGCCTGAATGTAGTGTGAAAGCCCCCTTAGAGGGATTGTCCAGGAATAAAATGTTGATGACCTATCTATTAGACCTAGGTAGGATAGGTCATTGATATGAGATCAGTGGGGGTCCCACACCCGACATCCCCACCAATCAGTGGATATTTGCTATGGCAGCGGCAGAATGTAAACACTGTACAGAACAGAATACAGCAGCTTCATACATTGTCTAGTGGCCACTCACGAGCACTGACATTTATCTGCCATTCAAATGAATGGAAGATAATCTGCCTACAGATAGGTCATCTATATGTTAGACATGGACAACCTCTTTCGATATAACACATGCTGCACCACATAAGCAAAAAAAAATTGCTGGAGTGCTGTTTTAAAACTGCAGACCAATGACAGGGTGGGTTCAGTGGTGCCCTAGTTACATCCCAGAAGTTTACTTTGTAACTTGCCACTTTACTATTGCTTTGACCCTTTGTGCTCTGCATGGCTCCTGTACCTTTCTACTGATTAACCCCTCAGATACCTTTTTGACCATGGACTGTAAGTTTAGTCCTCTGCCTCAGATCAGTGCCTGGCCCTCATGACTTGATAAAGTCATTGTCCCTGTCTATCTGGTCCTGGCACAGCTTGCTAACACCTCTTACCTTATCAAGCTCCACTGGGCACCAGCTAAACTGGGATGCAACACAGAACCTTGTGCAGCAAAGGCCAGATCTATATATAAGGGTGAAAGGTTGAAAACCAGAACTCCCTTGGGGGTGGAGCAAGGGCCAGAATGTTACTGCATGTTTTAAATTCATTCTATGCAATTCAGTCTATGCAAAAGTTTTAGAACTCTGAATCTGACAAAATAGTTTTGTGGCCACTGATTGGACACATACTGAACCAGAGAAGAAGAGGAAACCATCAGGAGACACAAGAAGAGGAGACCATCAGGGATCACGAGCAGTAGGGGGGATCGGAAGATGAGAATGTGTTCTGTTTTATTTTTACACCATTCTGGGAAAATTTGTAATGGAAAAAAAGGAGAGGTCAAGCACTTTAAGAAATTAATCAGTAAGGGAATTGGGTTTAAAAATGACAAAATAATAACAGGTGGACACTGACTCTAAACATTGAGTAATGCGTCGTTCATTTACGGAAAATAAAACAAAATCTATTTTAACACTTTTTTGTTTGTTTTGAAAGCGGTGGAGGTGCAAGGTCTCTCATAGTCAACATTGCTATGGTCTCTGGTGTGGAGGTCCCAGGATCCTAAATAACTGACCTGTTTGTCATTCCACACAAGTCCTTATCATCAGACTCCTAAAGATAACAGTAAATGGCACAATGAATTGTTAGCACCTGCTTTCAGAAGACACTAATCTCTCTAAAATCCTTGATTGGTCGGTTTCTTCACAATTTCCAGGAATGGTTGAGGCATCCAAAATATTTTACTTGTTCAGTTTACCATTCTTCCGTTAACATACTAAAACATAGTGAAAGATCTGCATGCAATTGTGTGTGTATATATATATATATATATATATATATATATATATATATATATATATATATATATATATATATATATATATATATATATATATATATATATATATATATATACACAGTTGAAACCAGAGGTTTACATACACTATATAAAAAGACACATATGCATGTTTTTCTCAATATCTGACATGAAATCAGAATAAACCTTTCCCTTTTGAGGTCAATTAAGATTACCATAATTTTTAATATTTGCCAAATACCAGAATAATGAGAGAGAGAGAATGTTTTAAGGCATTTTTATTACTTACTGCATGCATATGTGTCTTTTTATATGGTGTATGTAAACTTCTGGTTCCAACTGTATGTGTATATATATACACCGTATTTTTCGGACAATAAGACGCACTTTTTTTCCCCCAAATTTGGGAGGAAAATGGGGGTGCGTCTTATGGTCCGAAAGTAACTTACCAGTGGTAGTGGAGCGGGATCGGCGGCGGTAGCGGCGACAGCGGCAGCAGATGGCGGCGGCAGCAGAAGAGGTATCTGCCTGGGAGCCGGGGCCTTACCTGGTACCGGGGCCGGTTTCTTGATGTGAGCAGTGTGAGCTGCTTCCGATGCTCGCGCCCATCTTTCTGAAGCTGATCTACAGGAAAATGGCCACCGGAGTCGGCGCATGCGCTCTGCTACGCCGGCGGCCATTTTCCTGTAGATCTCAGCTTCAGAAAGAAGGGCGTGAGCACCGGAAGCCGCTCACGCCGTTCTGCCATGCTACTCACAGCAAGACACCGGCCCCTGTACCAGGCCCCCCAGCCACCTCTCACCCAGGCCCCAAGCCCCCAGCCACCACTCACCCAGGCCCCAAACCCCAGCGCCAGCCATCACTCCTCCAGGCCCCAAGCCCCCAGCCACCACTCACCCAGGCCCCAAGCCCCAGCACCAGCCATCACTCCCCCAGGCCCCAAGCCCCCAGAGCGAGCCACCACTCACCCAGGCCCCAAGCCCCCAGAGCCAGCCACCACTCACATAAGCACCAAGCCCCCAGAGCCAGCCACCACTCACCCAGGCACCCAAGCCCCCAGCGTCAGCAGGCAGACGCCCAGCGCAAGCCACCAGGCCCCCAGTCCACCAGCACCAGTCTCCCCAGCCTCATCTTATCAAAAAAAATTTTTTCCTATTTTCCACCCCAAAATTTGGGGTGCGTCTTATTGTCCGGTGCATCTTATAGTCCAAAAAATGCGGTGTATATATATATACAGTGGTGTGAAAAAGTTTTTTTGCATGATTGTCACACTTAAATGTTTCAGACTTATAGATCTCAATTACTTTGTTTCTCATTTGTTCCTGAATTTCTTTGGATCACAGCATGATGTCTAGTTTTTGAGGATCTTTGAGGATCTTTTGGTCTACTTCACTCTGTCAGGCAGGTCCTATTTAAGTGATTTCTTGAGAACAGGTGTGGCAGTAATCAGCCCTGTGTGTGGATAGGGAAATTGAACTCAGCTTCTCAAAGACATGATAAACCACAGTTCATTTATGTTATGGGGGGTGGGGCAATCTCTTTTTCACATAGGGCCCTGTAGGTTTGGATTTCTTTTTCCCTTAACAATAAAGACCTTCATTTAAAAACTTAATTTTGTTTTTACTTGTGTTATCTTTGTCTAATATTTAAATTTGTTTTGTGATCTGAATCATTTAAGTGTGACAAACATGCAGGAGAATAAGAAATCTGGAGGGAGGCAAACACTTTTTCACACCACTGTATATATGTACAGTATATAATATATATATTTACTTAAATCACATGGAAGACAAACACACAATTTTGCTTCGATTACATTGGAAGCCAATTTTCCTGGTGGTGTTTTTGGAGAGGGAACGGGATTCTCAAGGGGTATCCAATACATGCATGGTAACAACAGACAGACTTCAATAAAGAATTAGCAGATGCATGCTGTATCATAAAATGTTTTATAATCATTGCAGAGAAAAAAATTTGATCTTAATAGTTTAAAAATGTCAGCAACAGACTGCGTAATACATAGCAAAAATACTCCGCTCTAGTCTCTAGTTTCTGTTAATGTCCAGTGAGTGATTGGTAGTACCTATATCTGGATGTCAGTGCTAAATGTCACCACAACTGCTGGAGCAGTCACCTGTAGTGCCATCACAATGTACATCATGTCAACTTGCACCAGCACCTCTTTTGGTAGCAGTTGGGCAGGTGACCTGACATGTCATGATAATAAATGGTACATCAGGGAAGTAGGGAACAACAGAAGCAGTGGCGAATACATATGCTAACGAGTGGTGGACCAGAACCAAGTGGGCAAGGTATGAGCAGCACGTTGGCCCAGTGGTTAGCACTGTTGCTTTGCTGGGATCCAGGGTTCAAATCCCACCACTCAGTAGCTTACTGTCAATGACACAGGCCACACGACTGCTATGGGGCCCGTGAGCCGGGGGGCCCCGCCGCCCCTCCTGCATCGAGCCTCGTTGAGCCACCCCTCCTCATTTCTCTTCCTCTCTATTTTTCTCTCTCTCTTTTTCCTCTCTCTCTCTTTTTCTCTCTCTTTCTCTCTCTCTCTCTCTGACACAAGAATGGGCATTATTGAAAGGGTTAAGTGACTTTGGGCCACTGATTTCACACTGCAGACACATAGATCAGGGTGCCCCACATCACATTCAGGTCACTCCATTCTGGCCCAAACAGTTTATGGGCATCAGAACTGGCATCAAAGCGAGCAGACAATTGATTTTGATGGTTTGAATATGTAACTGGTATTTTTCAGGACTTGACTTTGGGCCACTGATCTCACACCAACATTACATACATAGCAGTGGTGTACCGCCAATGGCTGTAGGCCACACGACTGAGCCGGGGGGGCCCGTGAGCTGTGGGGGCCCGGTGTCAGTGACTGCATCGAGCCCCCCCCCCTTTCTGGCTAGTCAGCGCTGCACCACCCGCTCCGCATTCAAATGTATCATGTACAATGGGGAGTGCATTATACTGTGTGCAGGACCATGGGGAGTGCATTATACTGTGTGCAGGATCATGGAGAGTGCATTATACTGTGTGCAGGACCATGGGGAGTGCATTATATTGTGTGCAGGACCATGGGGAGTGCATTATACTGTGTGCAGGATCATGGAGAGTGCATTATACTGTGTGCAGAATCATGGAGAGTGCATTATACTGTGCAGTACCATGGGAGAGCACTATACTGTGTGCAGAACCATGGGGAGTGCACTATACTGTGTGCAGGACCATGGGGAGTGCATTATACTGTGTGCAGGACCATGGGAGTACACTATACTGTGTGCAGGACCATGGGGAGTGCATTATACTGTGTGCAGGATCATGGGGGATGCATTATACTGTGTGCAGGACCATGGGGTAGGCATTATATTGTGTGGAGTGTGAAGGTTTGCGTGGGGGCCATTATACTGTTGGAGGGCTAGTGCGGGCCATTATATTGTATGTAGGTCCATTATAGTGCATGGAGGGCTGTGTGGGGGTCACAGTTGGGGGATTATACTATGTTGGGGTCACCATACTTTGCCTTGGGAGTTGAGGTGGGGTACAGTAGGGTCATTATACTGTGCATGTGGAGGAATTCATCATGGGGGTATTATACTGTGTTTGGGGGGGCACTTTTGTTGGCATGATATTTTATGGGACAATGAAAGAGGTATCTGGGACTTCAGCAGGAGGAAAATTACTATGTAAAGGATGGAAAGTTGTGAGATCTGCTCTTCTGTGACCCCGACAATTATTACATTTTTGGGGGGACGGCCCAATTACAACTTCTGCTATGGGGCCCCATGATCCCTATGGACGTCCCTGCCACCACTGACAACATCTGCAAGGAGTTTGTATTTTCTCCCAGCATTTGCCAAACGTTATTTATAGGAAATTTATGAGCCCCAATAAAGACAGTGATAATAATGTCTGCAAAGCATTGTGGAATATGAAGGTCCTATATATATATATATATATATATATATATATATATATATATATATATATATATATATATATATATGTATATATATATGTAAATAAAATAAAAACAATAATATATTGCACATGTTTTTACTTTCACGTTTAGATACAATATTCAGAGATTTAATAAATCTTTTCCTTTGTGGAAGCTTTCCAGGATTGACAGTCCATTAGGGTTGGACCTTGGTACATGATTGCTCCCAACCCACTTCATGAAATATTTGGATTCTGGTTTCTCAAAGGGCAAGAAAAAAATCACGTGCCACATATTTTAATTCTTTATTCAAACTATTACATTACAAAAAAACTTTACATGTATTATATTATCTCTTGCACAAATGAATGCTAAAATCCCCAAAACAACTGTAAAGAAACAAGAATACATGATGAAAGGACAATTTACGTGATCACCCCCTTCCCATTTCCACCCATTCTAATATGTGGAGTAAACCCCTTATTTTTAGGAACTGGGAGTGATGACTTGTAACTACCTTCAGTTTAAGTAGACAATGTGTACTTTTATTATCAAAATCCTTGTCTTGTAACCATCGGTGCACTATACCATTAACATCATGTGCTACAGTTTTTTTCTATGAAATAACATGTAATTTATTATTTCTACACAATAACTAAGCCAATGTACAGGGTTCATAGTGATTAAAGGGAACAAAGACCTCCCACCGCATACCACAGGCACCAGTGTCTCAGCATAGGTGGGAGAGGGAACGAAACCAAGACATCTTTCACAAAGCTCTTTTCTTAGATCTTCTTGTCTACAGATTTTACAAAAGTAAAGAAGAAGAAAGAGACGTCTTCATCGGGCTTTATTTGCAAATTTTGAGGTATGATCATCAATATCATTAGTATTGTTGTAATTATTCTTGTTATATTACGGTATTGTTTATTTTTCATTGCCTACAAATATAATATTTATATATTTGTTAAGGATAATCATTAAAAATCTCTTGCTACATCTTTGCTTTAAATATTTGCAGGTGTAAATCTGTGTCCTCAGAATCGTTTGATAATGATGCTGAAATGTGTTACAATAGACATCGTTGGATATTTTCTGTATATAATATCTGTATGAACATATTTTGATGTCATAACCTGACGATTGTACAGAGATAAGCGCAGCTACGTGGGCGCTGTGAATCTCTCTTCAGGACTACTCTGGCGCAGAGTGCTTCTGTAGGACGGTTCATCTCTTTTATATGTAAGGCTCCCTTTTTCTTTAAAAAAAAGAGGTTCTTCAGCAGTTGCAGTGTGTATTATACGGATCCACCAAAAAATCAGCAGAGTCATTAAACTATCATAAATAAAAAATACCATTTATTTCATATATAGTTACATCAAATATACACATATAAATAAAATGAGGACTCAAATAAAAGACACCAGTAGTGAGAATGTAGCAGGACACAAAATAACAGTATTTGAATACAGGCAAGAAAATATAAATCCAAAGTCTATAAAAGCCGCAGAATATGGGGTCATCAGTATATCAAAATCAATACTGTCAATCAACCACAGTGGTCCTGAGTGACAGCTCACTGGTCCTGAGGGTCCTAATTGACAGCTCACTGGTCAACCACTATTGTGCCCTGCTCATAGCAACATTCATTAATCACAGATCATATATACAGGGTTCCTATCCATATTGTATTAACAGTACAGTGACCCACTCCTGGACCAAGCTGACGCGCGTTTCGCATGTCCGCTTTCTCAAGGGGGAGAGAGTGTATTATACAGTTGTGTGTCTGCTGCACCAAACTATCATAATAAAAGTCTCATACAATGCAAACCTTTTTAGAAAATAAGAGTATTTCATATCAATCAATAACAGAAAGAAGCTTCCGCCTACACTTGAAAAACAGGTTATGCAGCAGGTGAGGTGTGTCACATAAGGAATATTGTACCTATTGCTATAAATTATAAAGAATATAAAAAGTCCCTCATGTGATCAGTATGAATGTCTCAGCCTCATACTTTTATCTGGTAACAGAATTGCTTAGTGGCTGTTAATATTCCTATAATTTACAGTAGGATGGCCATTAATATATTAATCTAATATTTTGCTGCCATTAGTTCACAATTACCATTGTGAAGGCAGCAGTTATTAACCTCTTTATGACAGGGCAATTTTTCATATCTTCCCTTTCATTTTTGTCCTCTTTTTCAAAGAGCCATAATCTTTTTTTTTTTCTGTCCATACAGCCACATAAGGGTTTATTTTATGCGGGACGTGTTTTCATTTTCAATGATACAATTTATTTTTATTAATAAACAATGCTAAAATATTCCAAGTGAAACAGTGAAAAAAAGCCTGCAATTCCACTTTTGTTTTTTGGAGTTTTATTTTCACAACGTTCATTGAATGGTAAAAATGACCTGGTAACAGGTCTCCAGATCAGTGTGATTATGACATTACCAATCTGTAGAATTTTTTTATATTTTAGTGGCTAAAAAATGTAGAACTTTGTGAAAAAAAATTGAGGGGTTTGTCTTGCTATTTTCTGAGATCTGAAGCTTCTTTTTATTTTTCGGTTGAAGGACCTGTCAGATGTTTCTATCGATATCGGTTTGGGGAACATTTTTATTGGATCATCTGCAGTGGGAATGTACCTTAAATGCCACTGTAAAAGATTCATTGAGTTGCATTTAAGGGGTTAAACAGCAGCGATCTAAACAAAGAGACCAAGCTGCACTGGAGACTAGTCAGAAAGGCGGGTCCCCGGCGGCTTCTCCCACCCGCTACCCTGGAGTGACCAGTCTCTCCCTACACGCTCATGATTCGAGAGACTTGGGGCATAACAATCGCGGTCGGAAGGGGGACCCGCTGCCACCAGAAGCTATTTCAGCTGGATGTGCATCCGAGTACGCACAATCAGCTGACATGTATTGCATCGCAGAGACCCGCCGGGTCCCTGCATTGCAATACACGCAGCCAGCCAATCAGAGACCGGCAGCTGATGTTGGCGTGCAAATCATGGCAGCACATGGCAGTAACGTCACCCACTGCCTGTCACTTGCACACTGATGTCAGCTGCAAGCTTCTGCACAGGCTATGGAAGAGGAAGCCGCACAGTGTGGGAACATCGGAAGGTGAGTAGAATCATTGATTTTTTTTATATTTGGTGAAGAAGAGCCATAGAACAAGGACATTATTACTGGAAGAAGCCCAGGATAAAGCACATTATACCAGGATGGTGGACATATATTACAGGAAGGGGCCCAGGAGGGGGGGCATTATACCAGAAAAGGGAGACATTATACCAGGAAGGGGCTCAGGATGGAGACATTATAAAAGGATGGTGGACATTATTTCTGGAAGGGGCCAAGGATGGGGAACATTACATCAGGAACAGGCCCAGGATGGAGCATATAATACCAGAAAGAGTCCCAGGATGGGGGACATTATTACAGGAAGGAGTCAGGATGGGTATATTAAAACAGGAAGGGGCTAACACATATGTCTTCACCTGATCTGGAACGCTGCAAGGGCCCTTAAATATGACAAACATGCAGGTGAGGGCCCAGGTCCAAATGTTGCACTGGAACCCATAAAACTCTAGTTACGTCTCTGGATAGACCTATCAGTCACTGGCAGCGGGTAGAGAGAAGTCGCAGGGGACCCGACTGTCTGACTAGTCTTTTGTGCGGCTCAGTCCCCGGTGTTTTTTAAACTATGTTTTCCTCAGAAACCCTGCAGCGTTTCAGAAATAAACTTATGTGGCTAAAATCATGCAGCCAGTGTCTGTTACATACTGTCCGTGGATCAGGCAGCATGTGTCAGCTAGCAGGTTCCCTTTAATAACAGCACAAAGGGTTCTACCAGGCATTGGGGAAAATGCAGAATAAAACAAAATAAAAAGTAAGGGAATGTAATATTGTTATATAGCTGCATGATTTACTAAGGGTGCATCCAAACTGGACAACGGAGGGAGCAAGAAATCCTATTGTCTCATAGGAGAATTTTAAGAATAACAGTCATTTGAATTTTTATTTCTTAAATCAATAGTACACACGAAAATAAGAAACTTTGTGATATATCTTATCAGAGAAATCTGCTTCTTTCTCCTGCAGGATTGATTTTTCACCCTCATTTTATGGGTAAAATCTGTATTCAATGAAAACAGATTATTCCATTACTGAGATAAGAGATGACAGTTTGTGCTTATAAGATTCTATGAAGATGGGAGGGGGAGCTACAGGCAGACACAGACATTGTGCTATAAGTAGAATGAATGTCCATAGAGCCAACTGCCATCTCCTATCCCAGTAATGGGAGAATCAGTAGTTATCGAAGATAGATTTTACACATGATTTCAGAATTTTGAGAATAAAAGAAAAAAACGAGCCAAAACCAGGAGTGGGTGATAAATACAGAAGTCGTGACGTGTTTCTATTATAATTTTCATCTGATTGTTCCACTCCTGATTTTGGCTTACGGATACCGATGTAAAAAACTGACCAAATACTGAATGTGTGAATGTGACCTCAGCACCAAAATTCACTGCTGGTTGATTTTGTTAGGCCACATGCACAATGCAAGTTGATGGGTTTGTGAAAAAAATCGAGACAGCACGGGCATGCCATCAATTTTTCACTGACTAATAAATAGGAGAAGATGGAGAAACTTTTCTTTTTTTGTTTCTCATCCGAGAAAAACTGCTGAAACTTTCACCAAACTCTGATGGTAAAAACAGATTCCTAGATGAAACACTGATGAAACGCTGATAAGAAAAAACACTGATGGAACTCAGAATGATTTTCTCACACGAGAAAATCACTGACATGTGAATGAGCTCTTAGTCTATTATTATTATTCGGCCCTATTGAGGGGAATCAGATAAACTTAAATACCGATCACAGCCTATGGATAGGAGAGGTGCTGTTTCTGGGAGAAATAAAAAGTTATTTTTTCTATTTTTGGAAAACCACTTTAAACTGTTATACAATAAGTGTTTCATGCGCCTCTTAAGTATTGTCTACCGTAATTAAATGCACTAATTTTATGATTGAACCCACAAATATCTGATGCCAGTTGTATGACTATGCACAGTCGGCTTACAAGTGGCTCATGTATTGCACATTACAGTGCATTATTCTCAGCTGCAGGGTCAAGTTCATACTCATCCAGAAAGCGATTAAACCTTCCAGAATTTTACTGATGCAGAACAAATACATCAAGCACTTTCACGTAGCACTGTGCTCTGCTCCAGTGAATAATATGGTTCAGGCATTTCAAAAGACTGTTTTATATATTACTTATTATTATACAGTACAGACCAAAAGTTTGGACACACCTTCTCATTTAAAGATTTTTCTGTATTTTCATGACTATGAAAATTGTACATTCACACTGAAGGCATCAAAACTATGAATTAACACATGTGGAATTATATACTTAACAAAAAAGTGTGAAACAACTGAAAATATGTCTTATATTCTAGGTTCTTCAAAGTAGCCACCTTTTGCTTTGATGACTGCTTTGCACACTCTTGGCATTCTCTTGATGAGCTTCAAGAGGTAGTCACCGGAAATGGTCTTCCAACAATCTTGAAGGAGTTCCCAGAGATGCTTAGCACTTGTTGGCTCTTTCGCCTTCACTCTGCGGTCCAGCTCACCCCAAACCATCTCGATTGGGTTCAGGTCTGGTGACTGTGGAGGCCAGGTCATCTGGCGTAGCACCCCATCACTCTCCTTCTTGGTCAAATAGCCCTTACACAGCCTGGAGGTGTGTTTGGGGTCAATGTCCTGTTGAAAAATAAATGATGGTCCAACTAAACGCAAACCGGATGGAATAGCATGCCGCTGCAAGATGCTGTGGTAGCCATGCTGGTTCAGTATGCCTTAAATTTTGAATAAATCCCCAACAGTGTCACCAGCAAAGCACCCCCACACCATCACACCTCCTCCTCCATGCTTCACGGTGAGAACCAGGCATGTAGAGTCCATCTGTTCACCTTTTCAGCGTCGCACAAAGAGATGGTGGTTGGAACCAAAGATCTCAAATTTGGACTCATCAGACCAAAGCACAGATTTGCACTGGTCTAATGTCCATTCCTTGTGTTCTTTAGCCCAAACAAGTCTCTTCTGCTTGTTATCTGTCCTTAGCAGTGGTTTCCTAGAAGCTATTTTACCATGAAGGCCTGCTGCACAAAGTCTCCTCTTAACAGTTGTTGTAGAGATGTGTCTGCTGCTAGAACTCTGTGTGGCATTGACCTGGTCTCTAATCTGAGCTGCTGTTAACCTGCGATTTCTGAGGCTGGTGACTCGGATAAACTTATCCTCAGAAGCAGAGGTGACTCTTGGTCTTCCTTTCCTGGGGCGGTCCTCATGTGAGCCAGTTTCTTTGTAGCTCTTGATGGGTTTTGCAACTGCACTTGGGGACACTTTCAAAGTTTGCCCAATTTTTCGGACTGACTGACCTTCATTTCTTAAAGTAATGATGGCCACTCGTTTTTCTTTACTTAGCTGCTTTTTTCTTGCCATAATACAAATTCTAACAGTCTATTCAGTAGGACTATCAGCTCTGTATCAAACAGACTTCTGCACAGCACAACTGATGGTCCCAATCCCATTTATAAGGCAAGAAATCCCATTTATTAAACCTGACAGGGCACACCTGTGAAGTGAAAACCATTTCCGGTGACTACCTCTTGAAGCTCATCAAGAGAATGCCAAGAGTGTGCAAAGCAGTCATCAAAGCAAAAGGTGGCTACTTTGAAGAACCTAGAATATAAGACATATTTTCAGTTGTTTCACACTTTTTTGTTAAGTATATAATTCCACATGTGTTAATTCATAGTTTTGATGCCTTCAGTGTGAATGTACAATTTTCATAGTCATGAAAATACAAAAAAATCTTTAAATGAGAAGGTGTGTCCAAACTTTTGGTCTGTACTGTATATTAGGACTTTATATGGTGCTATAATGAAGGGACCTACTGAATTGATTATGATCATTAAAGGGGTTTTCTGGTTTCAGATAACTACTGTTCCCTTGCTGTGGTTTGTTTTAAAAAACAACAAACTCTGCCTTATTCACCCTTCTTGGGTCCAGTGCTGAGCCTCTAGCGCTGCTCCCAGTATCTGTTATTGTCTGCAGCTCTGAAGTCATGTCTACAGCGCTGCAGCCAATGAGTGAGCTCAGTGGCTTCTGCTGTCAACATGACATCAGCGCTGCAGACAATAACAGTCATCAGGAGCAGAGGTGGAGACTCAGCGTTGGACCAGGAGAGGGTGATTAAAGCTCAGATCGTTTTTTTAAAAACAAACTCTGCTAGGGAGAGGGGTTCTCTGAAACCTGAAAACCCCTTTAATGACTTTACCTACTAAATGAGGTGGCCTATTTCCAATAGCCATCTTTTTCTTTTATTATTTTAAATTTTTCAAACCAATATGAGGGCTTGATTTTTTTTTGTTAGACATGTTGTATTTTTTAATAACATCATTGGGATACAAAACAAAAATTAAATTTTATGGGAAGGAATTGGAAAAAAATACAGTAATTCCGCAAATGCTGTAGTTTTGCTTCTGCAATTTGTTTAGCTGCCGTTCACTGTGCAGTATAAGTTAAAGGGAACTGTCAGCAGGGATCATCCATGCTAAGCTAAAGGTATGGGCAGAATGGCGCTTCATATTGATTTAATGCATACCATTAGTGTAAAAATCTGCAGCCTGGTTTTCGTTATATCATCATGATACATTTTTGTTTCCTCTGGCTTCGTGGTGGGACTGTTGGTAGGGTCTTCGGCACAGAGGGCTCAGCCACGGACCCTCCGCTTCCTCTGTTGAAGTCATCATCATGCATTCATTTAAATTTTGGGCTGGCGCCGTCTTAGCTGTGGACTGTGCTCTCGCTGGTGGCGGTCTTCATGAAAATGGCACCGAGACTGAGCCAAAATCTCATTCTGCGCGTGCGCCACCTCTGGCGCCATTTTCCTGAAGACCACCGGAGGTTGTTCTGTGTATGTGCCAGCATCATTTTCATAGAGACCACTATCAGCGATTGCACCGCCCACAGCTAAGACGGCACCAGTCCAAAACTTAAATGAATGCACAATGATGAATGCAGCAAAGGCAGCGGAGGGGCCATGGCTGAGCCTTCTGAGCCGAAGACCCTACCAACAGTCCCGCCCACAAGTCCTGTCCCGAAGCATAAAGCACTGAGGAAACTGAAATTGATCATGATGATTTAACGAAAACTAGGATTCAGATTTTTACACTAAAGGTATGTGACTCGCCCCCTGGGGCGTGGGGCACTCGGATCCGGGCAACAGGGCAATAATGGGGGTAGTAGTGGCAACCCGGTCCGTGGCTCAGGGTGGTCAGACCAGTGGCAGTCTTCTATATGTTTTGCAATGTCCGACTAAGCCACCCGTGGATTGCGGTCAGGGCTAACCGCCGCTGCAGTGCAGACCGCTGGGGCAGATGTAAATGTGCAGCACTGAATAGTACAACTCCCCACGGGAGGAGTATGGCCCCAGGGCAGTATATAATGGATGATGGAGGAGATGATTCCGACAGCAATAGTCAGGAGACGGAGGCCTCTTAAACAGTTCAGGGTCTTTATTAGAACAGGTGAAACGACCCAAAAACAGGCTCGGCTAGGAGGGGGCCTGGATGTCTGAGGACAAGTGGGAAGCTGGCCCTGATCAGGGTGAGGGTGTAGGCCTACCGTGCTCTCTGCGCTCTCTCTGGCTATTTCCCTCCTCATGGTGTAATAGCCCACGTTCCTGAGCTCACCGTGTCTTCTCGCCCGTATGGCTGGCGACTTGGGTCCCTTTTTACTCTTGGCCTGGTGCGGCTTCACAGGTCCCTTCTGCTGTGGTGGAACCTCCGGGCTTCTTAGGCCAGGGAACATACAATCCCCTGCGGACTGGTTATTTGCTGTAGGACTTGGAATCCTAACAGCCTCGGACACCAAAGTCCGGTAGATTAGTTTCTCTATCTGCCAGGACAGGCTCGCTTCGCCTCTTGTCCCTGGCTTGTGGCTCTGCTACTGCCACATGGCCTCTTAGGCTGCAACACAACTGTCTGTCCCTGCTCTGGGACACCTCTCAATCCAGAGACAGGTTGTCCAGTTCTCTCTAACCCTGCCCCCAGTTCCAGCTTTTATAGGGGCAGCCTTCTCCCCCTACTGGCCTGGGACAGGAGGTATTGCATGCTAATGGTCCTTGACCAGAGAACCTCCCCCTTGCTCTCAGACACAGCTTTATTATACATTTGTGGCATCCAGGCCAAGGTGACACATTCCCCCCTAGTAAAATTTAGTACTCCGGGACTAAATAAGAAACAAGTAATATGCATGACCATAAAACATTAGTAGACAAACGACGCACAGGTTGAGTTCTTAAGGTCACAGTGTGGCCTGTGACCGGGTGTCCATATCACCAACACAACGGGGAGCCTTAACCAGGTGGGGGTCTGTCCTAGCCCCAAGTCCTTTACAGTCTTAGTTCATTCCTTGGTTAGGCTCCGAACGCAGTCCATACAAAGTCCCGGTTATTAAAAGTTCATAACCTTTGAGTCCGTACGGCAACTGTAAGAAACTGAAATACACAATTACTAATCATGCATGTAACTTTGCAAACATTTCAACACTTGGCAACAGGGTTATTTCCAGTTTTAGTGCACCCTATATTCTCCAGCGAGCGGGTATCTGCCCCTTTGTGCTCCTGGTTGACCTGCGTAACCCACTGTCTGGTGGTGGTCTAACCTGGTTTTCTTCACTACCATTTAGGGTACAGTCACTGGCTAGACTTACAGGCAGGGCAGGCAGCTGTCTGCGGGTCATCTGGCTTACCGCAGGCATGGCAGGCTTACTGTCAGCAGAGGGTTGATTCTCCTGGGCTGCTGGTACAGACTCTTCTGCCTCTGGAACTGCTTGTTCTTCTTCACTTTCCCGCCCTGGTGTAGTTTGTTGCTGAGTTGGTTGCAGGAAATGCAGGACGGGTACCACTATGGCATCGTTTATTTGAGTCCAGGACTGAGGGAACTCTCCGAGAATGGTGCTGATCATTTCTTCCTTGTCCTCTGCGGGTTCAAGGTCTCTTTGATCCTCTTCTGAATTCCGTAGTTGCTCGGGGCACCTTTTTAGGTGGTCTCTGCAGACGGTACTAGTGGTTTCTCCTCCATCCTTAGTGACCACGCATACCTTCGGGTTGTCGTGATCAGACAGCAGTACTGTGTAGGATTCCCTTTCCCTCTGGTCGTCCAGCTTGTGTAGCCTTCTCTTTCACTTCAGGACCTGTTCACCAGGTTCTAGAGGACCAGCAGGGGCGTGTTGGTTGAAGAGTCTCTCTTGCCTTTCCCTCACCTGGGCCAGGCTCTTCTCCACACTCTCCTGTACCTTCTTGTACTGCAGTCGCCTTTCCGTATCCCAGTCCACGTCTGGAGAGGTGTCCTCGGGTGTTAGGACCCCCATCTCCAGGTCTATGGGCAGCTTACCTGGTCTGGCTCGCATCAGGTAAGCCGGAGTGCAGTTTGTAGCATTCACCAGGATATGGTTGTATAAGTCTATCAGGTCCGGTAGTTTTTCTGACCACAGGCTGCATTCCTCCAGGGGCAACGTCTTCAGGAGATCAATGACTATATTGTTCATTTTCTCACACATCCCGTTGGTTTGTGGGTGGTAAGGCATTGTCCGAATCTTTTTACAGCCATAGAGGTTGCAGAACTCTTGGAAGATTTCAGCCTCGAACGCTGAACCCTGGTCTGTCAGGACTTGTTCCAGATACCCGTGTGGGCGGCAGAAGTATTGCTGGAAGGCTCTGGCCGCCGTTTGAGCTGTCAAGTCTTTTACAGGGACCACCACTAGAAATCGGGAATAGTGGTCCACGATTGTCAAGGCATAAACATATCCTGCCTGGCTTGGAGCCAATTTGACGTGGTCCAGAGCTACCAGTTCAAGAGGCTGCTGGGTGACGATGGGCCTCAAGGGTGTCTTCTGGCTGGTGCGGTCCTTCCTCCTTAGATTACAAGGGCCACAGTCTCTGCACCACTTCTCTACAGCCCCTCTCATGCCGATCCAGAAGAACCGGCCTCTTATCAGGAACTCCAGTTTCTTCCAGCCGAAGTGCCCCGCTCTGTCATGGTAAGCTTCCAGGACCATAGCAGCATCTCGCCTTGGGACCACGACTTGCCAGGTCAGCTCGTGCGTCCGGTGGTTGACGAGCCTTCTGCACAGCTTACCTTCATAGAGGAACAGCCTGCTCTTCTCTTTCCATAGCTGCTTGGCTTCCTCTGGAGCATCCGGATCTAGACGGGCGTCTTCTCGGGTCAACAGGTCTTTCACCATGCAGATTGCAGGGTCACTATCTTGGGTCTCGGCCCAGCTGTGGTGAGGTAGGGGATTGATCACCCCGTTGTTAAGTCTTCCTCCTTCACGCGGTGGGAGTATTGAGTGGCTCCATACCGGTGAAACGCAGGGAGTTCTACCTCCTCCAGCTCTTCTGGGTCTTCGCCTCCGTCAGGTAAGTGAGGCATTCTCGATAGGGCGTCAGCGTTGGCATTGGTTCTGCCTGCCCGGTACTTGATCGTGAAGTCATAATTCGAGAGTCGCGCCATCCACCGCTGCTCTAGGGCACCTAGTCTTGCATTGTCCAGGTGTGTCAACGGGTTGTTGTCCATGTACACGGTGAACTTTGCGGAGGCCAGGTAATGCTTAAACCGTTCTGTGATGGCCCACACCACTGGCAAGAATTCTAGCTTGAAGGAGCTGTAATTCTCCGGGTTCCTTTCAGTGGGCCTCAGCTTCCAGCTGGCATACGCGATCACCCTTTCTCTGCCCTGTTGGTTTTGCGACAGTACGGCTCCCAGCCCCACATTACTGGCGTCTGTGTGTAGAATAAAAGGCTGGCCATAATCGGGGTCGGCCAGGATCTCATCCCCTGTGAGGGCCATCTTCAACTGGCGGAAGGACTCCTCTTCCGGCTTGTCCTGCATAGGGGCTGCCATCTTAGTGAACCCGGGGATGAACCTTCGGTAGTAGCCTACCAACCCCAGAAATTGCCTCACTTCTTTGATGCTTGAGGGGCTTGGCCAGCTCTTGATTACTGTGACCTTGTCAGGGTCGGGGGCTACTCCTTCTGCACTTAGCGCGTGCCCTAGGTACTGGACCTTCGGTTTCAACAGGTGACACTTTGATGGTTTCACCTTCAGGCCATAGCCTGCCAGGGCTTCGAACACCTCTGCCAGGTGTTTTAGATGGTCCTCATAGGTCTTCGAATAGACGATCACGTCGTCCAGGTAAAGTAGGACCGTCTCAAAGTTTCGGTGCCCTAGACAGCATTCCATCAGCCTCTGGAAGGTCCCTGGTGCGCTGCAGAGCCCGAAGGGCATACAGTTGAACTCGCTCAGTCCCATCGGGGTGGTGAAGGCGGTCTTCTCCTTGTCAGCCTCTGCCACAGGAACCTGCCAGTACCCGCTAGTAAGGTCCAAAGTAGAAAAGAAGTTAGCTGATTTTAGTGCGGTTAAAGACTCCTCTATTCTAGGCAGCGGATATGCGTCTTTGTGGGTGATACGGTTGATTTGTCATAGAATCAACCGTATCACCTACTTTGTGGGTGATACGGTTGATTTGTCTATAGTCCACTCACATTCTCATGGTGCCGTCTTTCTTTTTTACCAGAACCAAGGGGGCTGCCCAGGGGCTACAGCTATCTCTAATGACCCCAGCTTCTTTCATTTCTCTTAGCATGCCCTTTGCGTTCTGATAATGTGCAGGGGGTACAGGTCTGCGCCTCTCCTTTATTGGTGGGTGGCTCCCCGTGGGGATGTGGAGATCCACTCCCTTTACTCGGCTGAAGTCTAGCGGGTGCTTACTAAAAATTCTCTCGTACTCCTTGTTTTTGGTGCAGGGGAGTGGAGTCAGCACCCACATGGAGTTTCTGGCACCAGTCCTCCTTGTGTTTCTGGAAGCCATTACCCTCTGCCTGTGGAGATGGAGGCAAAGGCTCCACGGCCCTGATAGCTTTGTGTTCGACAGCAAACAGTTTGGCAAGTGTAGCGTACCTGGGTAAGTGTACCTCCCTCTCCCCAATGTTGAAAATGCGAACGGGCACCCTCCCATGACGGACATCAACCACCCCCCGGCCTGTCAAAATGGTGGGCCTGCTGTCTGAGTACACGGGTTCTACCATGGCTTGGTAGTCTCTACCTCTCAACCCGATTGCAGTCCGACACCAGACCATCATTTCACTTTTGGGGGGCATGGAAATGGGGAATGGGTCACTCATTCTTACGCTACCGATCTCACCATCAGACAGTTCTACCTGCTGCCGTCTCATCAGGGCTTTTATATCTTTGTTGAGGACTCTCTGTTGGCTGGAACTAGCATTCACCGCCACCTGTTGTAGAATTGCAATTACCTCTGAAAGACAATTTTCAATCACGTTAGTACCCACAGTTATTTTAGGGTGACTTTCACGACGGTCAATGTCCACAATAATCACTCCCTGTGCCAGCAGTTCAACTTTACCAATCTTAATGGTCATCTCCTTGAACCCCATCTGCGGCACGGGCAAGCCATTACTGGCAATGATGCTCAAGTTACTGTCTGGATACCGTGTTATATCAGAATCAGTCCAATACTGCTTAAAAAGTACATAAGGGATAGTAGTTACTTGCGACCCGGTATCCAGCAAGGCGCTCATGGGGATACCGTCCAGCACCACGGCTAAAACCGGGCGCCCCCCAACATACTTATTACACCAATTGTAAGGGCCTGGTGATCTTATGCCTGGGGATTGGCCCTCTGCCCCAGGTTGGACCCGTTTAAATTACAGTACCTGGAAATGTGTCCGGGCTGGTTGCATCGACGGCAAATGGGCTGTCCATCCTCTGCGTAGCGGTCTGTGGGCCTCCCTCGGAACGACGGGGTCCTCCTCTGTCGATGCCACGGGACATCCTCCGGACTTGAAGCCAACTCGATGGGCCTTGACGGGTCCACTTGTAACGCCTGGACGGTCCTGGTCAACGCCGCGACGCTCCTGGTCAGCTCCTGGACTTGGTGGTGCAGATCTTTCGACGGAGCTTGATTCAGGGCCTGTGCATCGGCCCCCACAGAGTTCATAAAGGAGGGCGCTGCCTCCTGGTGTTAGGTGAGAGCAGGGCGCCGGGGGTTTATAGCGCCACTTGTTGCGGGTTCACGGAGCACCCTTATGGCCCTGTCCTTGAATTGGGCAAAGGTCAGATCAGGGTTCTGAAAGAACATGAGGTGCAGCTGGGTCCTGTGGGCGCTAGACAGCAGACCTTCTATGAACTGTTCTGTTAGTAGCTTATCCGTATCCTGCACGTTGCCAGGGTCAGCTTGTTTGATGGCTCTCAAGGCCTCCTGCAAATTTAGGGCATAGTCTCTGATGCTATCCTGTGCCCGCTGCTTACATCCGTAGAACCGCATTTTAATTTCAGCGGAGGTACGTGTATCAAAGGTACCCCGCAGCCGGGCCAGAATGTCCTTTACGGTCTTTTCTCCTCAGCGGGCCATGACTTTACCTCCCGCTGGGCTGCGCCACTTAACTGCCCTGTCAGTATGCTAATCTTCTGTTCCTCTGTCAGGGGGTAAACTTGGAATAAACTGTACAGCCTTTCCTTAAAGTCAGTTAGTGCATGGGGCTCCCCTGAATAATTGGGCAGCCAGGCCGCTCCAGGGATGTAAGGCAGGGAGAATGGCATCACCGCTGCTGCAGCTGCGCTGGTGGTAGTGGGCGCCTCCGTGTCCGACATCTTCCTCCCCCCTAGTTAAGCGTGGCCTACCTTCCGACGATCCTCTTCTGCAGGCCGCGGCTCCGCTGGTGCTGCTCCGGACGAGGACCTTGCGTCGCGTCCTGGTGACGTCAGCGTCGCGCGCTCTCCCTTCCAGGACCTTGCGCAGCGTTGGTACGTAGGGCGGAGCTTCGGGTCTCGCGCGGTTTGGATGTCCACGCCCCTCTTCTTCCCGCGCGGCGTCCTGCAGATGGCGTCCGATGGCGGGAAAATGGCTGAAGATGGCGGGAGACAGCTGAAAATGGCGGGAAGCTGCTGAAGATGGCAGGAGACGGCTGAAAATGGCGGGAAACGGCTCCGGATTGCGGGAAACCTCTTTTTAAGGTACGTGTACAGTCTTTTTCAGGCGCGCAATACCCGATTGTGGCGGGTTGGTCACAATCCTGCCGACTACGCCAAAGCTGACTTGCCCCCTGGGCCATGGGGCACTCGGATCCGGGCAACAGGGCAATAATGGGGGTAGTAGTGGCAACCTGGTCCGTGGCTCAGGGTGGTCAGACCAGTGGCAGTCTTCTATATGTTTTGCAATGTCCGACTACGCCACCCGTGAATTGCGGTCAGGGCTAACCGCCGCAGCAGTGCAGACCGCTGGGGCAGATGTAAATGTGCAGCACTGAATAGTACAACTCCCCACGGGAGGAGTATGGCCCCAGGGCAGTATATAATGGATGATGGAGGGGATGATTCCGACAGCAATAGCCAGGAGACGGAGGCCTCTTAAACAGTTCAGGGTCTTTATTAGAACAGGTGAAACGACCCAAAAACAGGCCCGGCTAGGAGGGGGCCTGAATGTCTGAGGACAAGTGGGAAGCTGGCCCTGATCAGGGTGAGGGTGTAGGCCTACCGTGCTCTCTGCGCTCTCTCTGGCTATTTCCCTCCTCATGGTGTAATAGCCCACGTTCCTGAGCTCACCGTGTCTTCTCGCCCGTATGGCTGGCGACTTGGGTCCCTTTTTACTCTTGGCCTGGTGCGGCTTCACCGGTCCCTTCTGCTGTGGCGGAACCTCCGGGCTTCTTAGGCCAGGGAACATACAATCCCCAGCGGACTGGTTATTTGCTGTAGGACTTGGAATCCTAACAGCCTCGGACACCAAAGTCCGGTAGATTAGTTTCTCTATCTGCAAGGACAGGCTCGCTTCGCCTCTTGTCCCTGGCTCGTGGCTCTCCTACTGCCACACGGCCTCTTAGGCTGCAACACAACTGTCTGTCCCTGCTCTGGGACACCTCTCAATCCAGAGACAGGTTGTCCAGTTCTCTCTAACCCTGCCCCCAGTTCCAGCTTTTATAGGGGCAGCCTGCTCCCCCTACTGGCCTGGGACAGGAGGTATTGCATGCTAATGGTCCTTGACCAGAGAACCTCCCCCTTGCTCTCAGACACAGCTTTATTATACATTTGTGGCATCCAGGCCAGGGTGACACATATGCATTAAATCAGTATGACAGCACCATTCTGCCCATACCTTTACTTTAACATGGATGACCCAGATCACAGGTTCTCTTTAAATGCTAAGTTTCTTGGAGGGGTAAATACAGTTATAGCCATACTATATTTATATATATTTTTATATAGTGACTTTTGATGTTCCTGTTTTGTTTCTATTGATGAGTTTGTTTTTTGTGTTGGTGTATTCAGAGATCCAGATGAAGAGTTTTCTTTTTCACTTTATATTTTACTCTTTTATTTCACTTTTCCCACCTTTATTGCCTACCATAATCTGTACAAATCCATTGAGAACTAAAATAATTTTCAGGAGAGGAAATAAAAATAACTAAACTAAAATAATGCCCAGGAGATGTGGTATGATCAGACCATGTTCCTGTACAGTCAGACACAGACATTACACAGTACACAGCAGGGGAACATTTATAAGATTATCTCAGCACAGGAACATTTTATTTAAACACATCCAATTGAGGAACTTATTATTATTCCAAGATCTATTGATTAAAAAGAACTTTTATTTGCGGGAAAACCCCTTTAAGTAAAATAGATTACTTGCATTTTATTGTAAATGCGCAGCGTAAAATACTCACCAAAAACTCATCGTGGGAACATAGCCTTAGACAATCACATTTAGGGCTCGCTCACCTGTGCATATAACTAGGACAAGTGCTATCTGATGTTTCATCTCATAGCACTCGGCCCAATGTTATACTATGGGGCAGTGCAGATTCAGCATGAGAAAACAATCGCAGCATGCTGCAAGTGCATCCAATATCAGATCACACGCACCTATACAAGTCTATGTGTGCATGTAAAACATCAGACTGCACTCAAGACGTCATCCGAGTGTACTCCGTAGTACAACCACAGAGACAATGGAAAAGACTGAGAAATTAAGTTCTCCATCTTCTCCACATCTGTGATTGCGATTCTCTCATGCGAGAGAATCAGATCACACTAAGGTTAGAATTTGAGCCAAGTGTCAATAGCGTAATTGGCCCTATTCTATTACATGAGAGAATATACCCTAGTGTGAGTGTACCCTTAAACTCATGTTAAGGCTACATTCCCACGATGAGCTTTTGGGTGAGTTTTTGACATTGTAGATTTTCTGCACCATTTTTGTACTTATTAAGTAAATTAGGTTACTTGCGTTTTTTCTTAGCATTTTTGAGTTGTTTTTTTACATACATTTTTACCTCGTTTTTTGTCTCTTGTTGGTATGTCATGTTTTAAACAAAGCGGCCTTGTTTCTTATACTTCCTAATATTTGGCTTTAATAAAACTTTATTTATATAGTCATGCACGGATTACATGCGTTTTTAATGCATTTCTGCCACGGAACACACTAAAAATGCATGTGCGTTTTTACCTGCAAATTTTCCAAGTCTAATGCAAGTCTATGGGGAAATCTGCACCTAAAATTTGAAACATGCACCGCAGGTCAGTTTACACTAAGTAAAAAGAATAACAGTGGGCATGAGATTTCTATAAATCCCATCTACTTTGTTGGAACTGTGCGCTTTTAACGCAGTGAAAATGCACAACGTAAAGAAAAATTATTGTGGGAACACAGCCTAAGTATTAGCTAGTACACAGCTGCCTTGATTTAAAGTGATTCTGATTAACTCCATATAAAGTTTAGCTGTGCTAGTAGGCTATTCCTGACATTTTCTTAGATGCATTTTAAGCAAAAGCCATGGTCCATAAACAGCATACAACACAGCAAAGGGATCACATAATAAAGTTATCAGTCAGGAGAAGGGTTGAAAAAAAATGGCAAGGCATTAGATATAATACGGAACACTGTGAAGACGGTCAAGAAGTGGCATAAATTTGGTACAACAGTGAAACTAGCTTGAACTGGACGTCCCTCAAAATTTAATAAAAAGGTGTAAGGGGTGTAGAAGAAGACATCGAGTGAAGAAAAGTTAATGTGAATAATAGGGAATATGAATGTTTTTATGGTTATATGTTTTTATAAAGTTTTTACATTTTATCCTTATGGCCGGTTTGTGTCTCGGTTTTCCTGGAGGTTTTACCTCAAGGCCGTCCCCAGGGAATGGTGAGGGCTGTAGGGGAATCATTACAAGGTATAAGGATATAGTTTGCATCACACAGGGTAGTATATAGTTAAAAGCCCACATATGGGGAGTGGTTAGATCAGATAATAAGGGGAAGTACTTCCTGCTTCGGGAGTTCAGTGAGAGTTCTAGTGAGAGTGTCCGGTGTGACAGGTTCAAGTTCAGCGAGTGCAGCAGCGGCAAAATGTCCTGTCAGTGTCAAGTCTCTTATACAGCATGAGGATACATCTGAAGTTTTGCACAGACTCCGGGGCAGTCCAGAGAATAGGACTCAGAAGAGGCATCAATTCCCATCACTCTTTCTTCACTTGGTGGAAGAGGTCGGTCAGGTCATGGCAAGAGGGAAAGATAGGAAGTCCCTGGTACCAACAGAAGCTGTTGAGGCGGGGGCAGGTCCAGCAGAAAGGAGGCATGAACTGATAGTGGACTGGGCAAAGGGAACATCACCAAAAAGGGACTCAATCTGTCTGCCGCAGCAGTATGTATCCAAAATGCACAGTAAAGCTGAACCTGTTAAATCGGACCAAAAGACTCCTGCTATGTGTCCAGCTGTATCTGGTCCCAAGGACGGGGAGGTAAAAATGACTCCTGTATGACAAGTGAGTACAGACCAAATCCCACAACACATCACACATATGTCAGATTCCTGTTTAGGGGCTTCAGGGCAAAGAACTCAGTTCCGGTCCGCAGCACTAAGTCCTGATACCACCCCCTCCCTCTCCCCCTTTCAAAGGCAAGAAGATAATCGATCCAGGAGGCCAAAGAAGCAACCTTAAAAGTCAAAGTCAACCTTCCAATGAGCCTTGCCCATATGTCTCTTGATAATAAGCCAAACCTTCCACCCAGCCAAAACAAACATGTGCCTGCAAATGGAATGTTGGACTTGGCTTCTTGTCCTACGTGATGTGGCAAGGATCATTAAAAGGATTGATATTGACTCCTAGTATTGCTACATTCAAAAGGTGGCACTAGAGTTCAAGTCCTCTTTCTCTCTGAAGAGTATATTTGCATATTTAAATTTTCAGAGAAGCACTGTATGGCCTGTTAGATGCCTTACACCAACATGGCACTCTCCACAAGGAGAAATGTTACACTTTAGATTTCTCTCATTGATGTATTTAAAATGTTTATCCAAGACTATGATAGGTAATCAATATTCGATTGTTGGGGGTCTGATGGGCTGTTCCTGTTCAGTACACGTTTTATATCCAACTGCCACCGTAACTGATTGTAGCAGCAGGGGCTGCTAGGGTCAAAAAGTTCAGGAACCCAAGCACTGAGGCATATGTTTTGCGATGTCTTCTCTCTGGCATCTTCATAGCTCCTCCTCTAAAGGGGTGGGCCGGAATATCTACTCTGCACACACTTACATTAATTAAATAAACAAATCTCTTCTTTTTTGTGATCTTGTCTCCCTGGGAATCGACCTCACAACCTCTATCAGTGAAGGCAGCAGCTAACGCTATGAGCCCACAGGCACATTATACTGGTATATAGAGATTGATTGTGTATAGCAGTATATTTGTATGTACCTGTAGTCTAAAGGGAAACTAAGAGTCAGAATTGTTTCTTCCCATGCAAGATTACTAAAAAATAATGAAAAACAATTACAGAAATGTTGTCTTCTCTTCTTTAGTGAGATCTGGTCTCTCCAGGAATCAAACCCACAACCTGTGTCATTGCAGGCAGAAGCTAAAGCTATCAGGTACAGCTTACACTAAGCAACTGTAGCAGGATTTTCTATACTTGAAGTTGCATCACAGCCTCTGAACCCACAGGCAAATCATACTGATACACAGAGATACATCTGTACACAGCATTGCATTTCTATGTACCTGTATTCTAGAGGGAAAATAAAAGTCATTTTTTTTATTCATATAAAACTACTTAAAAATAATTAAAAACAATTACAAAAATGTCATTTTGAATGCGCTTTTTAAAAAATAATAAACATCACAAATCATCAAATAACGTGGACACATATCTGTTGTCCCTGTAATGATAACAACCAGCACAATGCAGTGCTCAGATTATTTACAGTGAAATGGCGTGAAAAAAAAAGTTGTGATTTTTTTCTCCAAAAAACCTATTAAAAATGTAATAAAATTTTAACGCTGAGGCCATGTTCACATGTAATGCTGTGTTTTTACTACTGCTTTTTTTTCTGCAGGTGTCCGCACCACACAATGCAATAACAATCTTCTTAACAATACTCAACGTGTGCACGTGGCCTTAGGCTACGCTCCCACAATGAGTTTTTGAAAAAATGCAAGAAATCTATTTTAATTAATGGGTGCAGAAGTGGTGCAGAAAATCTGCAACATAAAAAACTCACCAAAAGCTCATCGTGGGAACATGGGCTCACTCTTCTGTAAGGCTACGTTCCCATGATGAACTTTTGGTGTGTTTTTGATGTTGCGGAATTTCTGCAGCATTTCTGCACTCATTATTTAAATTAAAATAGTTGCATTTTTTCATTGCGCTTTTGAGTGTGTTTTTTAACATGCATTTTTATTGCATTTTTGATGCTGCATTTTTTTGTCTCTGGTATATCATGCTTTACATAAAGCAGACTTATTTTGATACTTCCTGTTTTTTTGCTTTGACAAACCTTATTGCTATACTTAGGCGGGGAATACGTGCATTTTTTTATGCATTTCCGCCTCAAAAATGCACTAAAAATGTATGTGCTTTTTTTGCTGTGGATTTTCTGCATCTAATGTAAGTTTATGGGGAAATCCACACAGAAAACTCAGTGTACCGGCAAGAGAATTTGACATGCTGCAGATTTCAAAGACGCATCGCAGGTCAGTTTACACAGCGTTAAAAAGAAGCACAGTGGGCCTGAGATTTCTATAAATACCATCCACTTTGCTGGGACTGCAAGACGCTGTGTTTTTGATGTGGCCTAAAAGTTGGGAGGTAGGACCAATCCAAAGTGCAAATATACTGTACATGCAACATGTCGGAAAAAAAAGTGCATTGCTTGGAAACTAATATCCACATAATTGTGCAGCGCACTGGCAAAAGCTTTGAATGTGAGAGATGTACTACGTTCCACTTACATGTGTACATTCTATTTGTTCTGATTTTAGAAACACATGGAGGTTTCCCACAATATATATACAGACATACACCGCGTGCAGAATTATTAGGCAAATGCGTATTTTGATCACTTTGATACTTTTTATACATGTTGTCCTACTCCAAGCTGCATAGGCTTGAGAGCCAACTACCAATTAAGTAAATCTGGTGATGTGCATCTCTGTAATGAGGAGGGGTGTTGACTAATGACATCAACACCCTATATAAGGTGTGCTTAATTATTAGGCAACTTCCTTTCCTTTGGCAAAATGGGTCAGAAGAGAGATTTGACGGGCTCTGAAAAGTCCAAAATTGTGAGATGTCTTGCAGAGGGATGCAGCAGTCTTGAAATTTCCAAACTTTTGAAGCGTGATCACCGAACAATCAAGCATTTCATGGCAAATAGCCAACAGGGTCGCAAGAAGTGTGTTGACCAAAAAAGGCGCAAAATAACTGCCCATGACTTGAGGAAAATCAAGCGTGAAGCGGCCAAGATACCATTCGCCACCAGTTTTGCCATATTTCAGAGCTGCAACGTTACTGGAGTATCAAAAAGCACAAGGTGTGCGATACTCAGGGACATGGCCAAGGTAAGGAAGGCTGAAAAACAACCACCTTTGAACAAGAAACATAAGATAAAACGTCAAGAATGGGCCAAGAAATATCTTAAGACTGATTTTTCAAAGGTTTTATGGACTGATGAAATGAGAGTGACTCTTGATTGGCCAGATGGATGGGTCAGAGGCTGGATCAGTAAAGGGCAGAGAGCTCCACTCCGACTCAGACGCCAGCAATGTGGAGGTGGGGTACTGGTATGGGCTGGTATCATCAAAGATGAACTTGTGGGACCTTTTCGGGTTGAGGATGGAGTGAAGCTCAACTCCCAGACCTACTGCCAGTTTCTGGAAGACAACTTCTTCAAGCAGTGGTACAGAAAGAAGTCGGTATCGTTCAAGAAAAACATGATTTTCATGCAGGACAATGCTCCATCACATGCATCCAACTACTCCACAGCGTGGCGGGCCAGTGAAGGTCTAAAAGAAGAAAAAATAATGACATGGCACCCTTGTTCACCTGATCTGAAACCCATAGAGAACCTGTGTTCCATCATAAAATGTGAGATCTACAGGGAGGGAAAACAGTACACCTCTCGGAACAGTGTCTGGGAGGCTGTGATGACTGCTGCACGCAATGTTGATCGAAAACAGATCAAGCAACTGACAGAATCTATGGATGGAAGGCTGTTGAGTGTCATCATAAACAAAGGTGGCTATATTCATCACTAATTTTTTTGTTTTTGCATGTCAGAAATGTTTATTTCTAAATTTTGTGCACTGATATTGGTTTACCTGGTGAAAATAAACAAGTGAGATGGGATTATATTTGGTTTTTATTAAGTTGCCTAATAATTCTGCACAGTAATAGTTACCTGCACAAACAGATATCCTCTTAAGATAGCCAAACCTAAAAAAAAAAACACTCCAACTTCCAAAAATATTAAGCTTGGATATTGATGAGCCTTTTGGGTTGATTGAGAACATAGTTGTTGATCAATAATAAAAATAATCCTCTAAAATACAACTTGCCTAATAATTCTGCACACAGTGTATAAAAATTGATTTGTGCTGCCATTTTCTGAGCCCAGTAACTTTTTTATTTTTCTGTTTATGGAGCTTTGTGAGGACTTGTTTTTTGCACCCTGAGCCAATGTTTTTATTGCAACCCTTTTTGATCACTTTTTTATTGTTTTTTTTTTGGGGAAGTGCTGTGACAGAAGAATGGCTATTCTGCTGTTTCAATTTTTTTTTTTGCTTTTCTCCGTTTAACGTATGGTTTAAATAATTTAATGTTTGATACAACCGACTTTTTCAGTCATGATGATACCAAAAGTATTTTTGTAATTTCTTTACTTTTGAATGGGGAACAGGGTTTTTTGAGCTTTCACACATTTTTTAAAACATTTTTTTTTTATTCATTTCTTATACCACGCCAGCCTTTGTTTTTTTTTTTATTTTAATACTGGAGTAGTGCCACTAATGTAAGTTCCCTGATCCTGGTATTAGGCTATGTTCACACACCGTGTTTTTTTAGCGCTTATTTTTCGGCACCAAAACCTGATCTCTTGACAGGTAGTTTGTTCAGGATTTCACTTGCTTTTTTGCTTGTTTTTGGGTGCATTCTTTTCACTGTCATTTTATCTCTTTATGTATGTACATAAAGTTCAGTGAAAAAAAATCTTATTCTGGTTTTGGCACAAAAAACACTGAAAAAAAAATGCTGAAAACCCTGACACCTGCGTTTTTGGTGCGTTTTTTTCAGCGTTTTTTTCACTATCAATTACTTCCAATGGGTGAAAAAACACTGAAAGAAGTGACATGCTCTATTCTACAAAAACAAAATTGCACAAAATACTGATCAAATAAAAACCATGATGTGTGCATGAGATTTCTAGAATCTCAGTACTGTGCTGGTACTGTAAAATGCAGCTGAAAATTTACATAAAAAACGCATCAAAAAAACGTCTGAAAACAAGCAATGTGTGAACATAGCCTTATACTTACCAGCCGCTGTCTTCAGCTGTTCACGGTGTGGCTCCAGTAGCGATCTGCCATCTTGTGACCGTAACTTCTGACTGATCTGAAGTCATAAGTAACAGTCAGAAGCTCTCAAAGTAAGTCTATGGGAGCCTCGTTCTGGCCTCGTTCTGTCCTTCCAGATTGCCCAGCAAACAGTGGAGCAGTTCGGTAGGTCACAACCTGCAAAAGACAACCAGAGCGGCTCCGATAACAGATGAAGACAAAGGGTGGTGAATATATTACTAGGGGCAGGGAACTTATATTAGTGACACCACTCCAGCAGTAAAATAAAAAATGCAAATGAAGATTTAAGACCACTGGGAGGTTTTAATTTTTTGATAATCAATGTTCTTACATCGAATGACTTTATCCTCTGTATGTTCTTACTTTCTTTTTGCAGGCTTGATTTTTGTTCATTGACTACCTCCGGAAGATGATGTTCACCTTGCTGCTCCTTGTGTGTAAGACGGGAATGTTAGTGGCTCTTCTAAGCAGCACAGACCCGACAGTTACTGTCTCCAAAAATCTAACGGAAGAAGGGAATATTACCGACACTCAGTGTGGGGGTCAATGCAATGTCAAATGTCATCTCCAGAACCAAAATTTTGAAGTGTTACCATCTTGTCTTGCTTCAAATACTGAGGACTTGAATTTGAGTTTTAACAATATAACTGTAATTAGGGACCAAGATGTGGTTTTTCTTCCTAAACTTCGCATCTTGTCTTTATCCCACAACCGAATCAAAGAGATTCACTGGAAAATTCACGTATTGGCTGGACTGGAGTCACTGGATCTAAGCAATAACCAGTTATCAGTTGTACCAAAGTGCCTTACGTTGAAGAATCTCACAAGGCTATCGCTTGCTGGAAATCCTATATTGCTCATCCATCCATTTGCCTTCTCCAGTTTTCCAAACTTGGTGTGGCTTAATTTATCTATGACAATGATCGGAAGAGATTCATCTGAAGAAATTGGTGGGTCAGCATTTGCGCTTAATGAAACAGAAGCCCAAGAGGATTTATTAAAGTCACTCAATTATCTTGATCTAAGTGGTACATACATTAGAAGAGGTGAGTCAAAATTATAATAAAAAATAAAGAATAATTCAGATAAGTAAAGCTTTATACAACCCCTGGCAAAAATTATGGAATCACCGGGCTCGGAGGATGTTCATTCAGTTGTTTAATGTTGTTGAAAAAAAGCAGATCACAGACATGGCACAAAACTTGTCATTTCAAATGGCAACTTTAGGGCTTTAAGAAACACTAAAAGAAATCAAGATAAAAAATGTGGTACTCAGTAAAGGTAATTTTTTTCAGACCAAGCAGAGGGAAAAAATTATGGAATCACTCAATTCTGAGGAAAAAATTATGGAATCACCCTGTAAATTTTCATTTCCAAAACTAACACCTGCATCAAATTAGATCTGCTCGTTAGTCTACATCTAAAAAGGAGTGATCACACCTTGGAGTGCTGTTGCACCAAGTGGACTGACATGAATCATGGCTCCAACACGAGAGATGTCAATTGAAACAAAGGAGAGGATTATCAAACTCTTAAAAGAAGGTAAATCATCACGCAAAAGATGTTGGTTGTTCACAGTCAGCTGTGTCTAAAATCTGGACCAAATACAAACAACATGGGAAGGTTGTTAAAGGCAAACATACTGGTAGACCAAGGAAGACATCAAAGCGTCAAGACCAGAAACTTAAAGCAATATGTCTCCAAAACAAGAAATGTACAACAAAACAAATGAACGAATGGGAGGAAACTGGAGTCAATGTCTGTGACCGAACTGCAAGAAACCGCCTAAAGGAAATGGGATTTACATATAGAAAAGCTAAACATAAGCCATCATTAACACTTTAACAGAAAAAAAACAAGGTTATAATGGGCTAAGGAAAAGCAATCGTGGACTGTGGATGACTGGATGAAAGTCATATTCAGTGATAAATCGCGAATCTGAATTGGGCAAGGTGATGATGCTGGAACTTTTGTTTGGTGCCGTTCCAATGGGATTTATAAAGATGACTGCATGAAGAGAACATGCAAATTTCCACAGTCATTGATGATATGGGGCTGCATGTCAGGTAAAGGCACTGGGGAGATGGCTGTCATTACATCTTCAATAAATGCCCAAGTTTACATTGATATTTTGGACAGTTTTCTTATCCCATCAATTGAAAGGATGTTTGGGGATGATGACATCATTTTTCAAGATGATAATGCATCCTGCCATAGAGCAAAAACCGTGAAAACGTTCCTTGAAAGAAGACACATAAGGTCAATGTCATGGCCTGCAAATAGTCCGGATCTCAATCCAATTGAAAATCTTTGGTGGAAGTTGAAGAAAATGGTCCATGACAAGGCTCCAACCTGCAAAGCTGATCTGGCAACAGCAATCAGAGAAAGTTGGAGCCATATTGATGAAGAGTACTGTTTGTCACTCATTAAGTCCATGCCTCAGAGACTGCAAGCTGTTATTAAAGCCAGAGGTGGTGCAACAAAATACTAGTGATGTATTGGAGTGTTCTTTTGTGTGTTTGTTTTTCATGATTCCATATTTTTTTCCTCAGAATTGAGTGATTCCATAATTTTTTCCCTCTGCTTGGTCTGAAAATAAATACCCTTACTGAGTATCACATTTTTAATCTTGATTTCTTTTAGTGTTTCTTAAAGCCATAAAGTTGCCATTTGAAATTACTTAAGTTTTGTGCCATGTCTGTGATCTGCTTTTTTTCAACAACATTAAACAACTGAATGAACATCCTCCGAGCCCGGTGATTCCATAATTTTTGCCAGGGGTTGTATTAGTAAAAGTACTTAAATGATTACCTATGCTAATAATTAGTGATGAGCGAACCTGTGGATGTTCGGGTTCACCGGTTTCAACGAGCATACAGTAAAAAGTTTGGTTTGGGTCCAAACTTGACCTCGATCTTGACCCCAGACCCGAACCCAATACAAGTCAATGGGGACCCGAACTTCAGGGCACATTAAAATGGCTGTAAAATTGTCATAGTCAGGGCTAGGGGGCTGCAAAAGGAAGCTAAATCGGGGTAAGAGCAGAACAATTGCCCTGCAAACAAATATGAATAGGGAAATGACTTAAAGGGGTTTTGTCACCATACCATTCATGGTAAAATAGGAAGTAAATGAATAACATAAAAAAATTAACAGTGCCCTCACAGAGACTGAGGCTAGCTATGTCCAGTTCAGTCCAGTACATTAAAATACACACTCAAGGTAACCTTAGTTCACAGCCTTCAGGTGTTCCAGTAGCTGGAAACTCCAGCAACCTTAAAATGTCCCTCAAAGTTTCCCATGAGGTTTCCGGTCCTCACAGCTGCTGGGAGACCCGGTGGCTTTGAAAGGTTACCTGAGTTCGAGCCACTGGGTAGCACCAATGCCGGACTATTGAATGCCGGAGCACAGAATGTCGTACTCGCGGTCATTCATCAGTCCGGCACTGGCACTTGCAAAGCAAGAGAAACAGCTGCTATGAACTCAGGTGGCCTTATTGTACTTGTTAATGAATAAAAAATAAATGAAAAAAATGGGGTGCAGTCCCCCGTACATTTCATAATCAACAGAGGGAAAGCTGATGGCTCGGGGCTGATGTTAATATTCTGGGAAGGAGACAATATCCATAAAGGTTCCCAGGCTATCAATATCAGCTCACATCTGTTTGATTAGCCTTTACTGGTTATTATAGGGGAGACCCAAAAAAAATGACTTGGGGTCCCCCCTATATTCAATAACCAGCAAAGGCTAAACAGACAACTGTGGGCTGATATTAATAGCCTAGGAAGGGGCCATGGTTATTGGCCCCCTTTCAGACTAAAACCATCAGCCCTCAACTGCCCCAGAAATGGAGCATCCATTAGATGCGCCAATTCTGGAGCTTAGCCTTGCTCTTCCCACTAGCCCTGGTGTGGCAAGTGTGGTAATAGTATTGGGGTTGATGTCAGCTTGTATTGTCAGCTGACATTAAGCCCAGGGGTTAGTAATGGAGAGGTGTCTATAAGACGCCCCCCATTACTAACCCCATAGTCAAAATGAAAAAAAAAACACTTAGAATAAAGTCCTTTAATTGAAATAAAGACACAGACTCCTTTATTTGAAATAAAAATAAAAAAGCAAAGTTATACTCACCTTTATGCCTAATCCATTGATGCCCATATCCCCTGTAAAAGAAAAAAAAATAATAATAAAACACCTTTTTTCTCACCTGGCCAATGAGAAGATAATCCATTTGTCCCTCGACGAGTTCAACTCTGCTACATCTAGATGGCAGGCTGAACGGTGGCATGAATCCACCGTTCAGCTTGGCATCCAGAAGAGACAGTGAGCTGCATGAGACAGCATCAGTGCCTCGCAGTGACGGGAGAAAGATCACCGGAGTTCATAGCTGATGAACCCCCAGTCACCTCACTTACAGTACCGCAGGCTGTGTGAGACCTTTCTCACACAACAAGTGGTGCCATAAGTGAGGTGACCGGGATTCAGCTATGAACTCCGGTGACCTTTCTCCCATCACCGCTACACACTGCAAGAATGTGATTGCGCTCTTGTCTCAGTGTGTGCCAGCTGGCGTGGATAGCGGTCGCATTACTGATATGACCGCTATCCAAATCATTTGGATCGTCGTTGGACAGATATGGATTATCGTCGGACAGGTGAGGAATATGGTGGTTTATTATTTTTTGTCTTCTCGTTGGACAAGTGAGGAATATGGTGGTTTATTATTTTTTGTCTTTTACAGGGAACATGGGCATCAATAAATTAGGTGTAAAGGTGAGTATAACTTAGCTTTTTTATTTTTATTTCAAATAAAGGAGTCTGTGTCATTATTTCAATAAAAGGACATTATTTTAGCTGGGTTTTCTTTTTGCAATCTAACTATGGGGCTAGTAATGGGGGCGTCTTATAGACGTCTCTTATTACTAACCCCTGGCTCGATGTCAATGGCCATAAAACAGCTGACATCAACCCCAAAACTATTACCCCGCTAGTCACCGCACATGGGCAAGTGGGAAGAGCCGGGCAAAGCGTCATAATTGGCACATCTAATAGATGCGCTTTTTCTGGGGTGGCTGTGGACTGCTATTTTTAGGCTGGGAAGGGCCAATATACATGGCCCCTTCCCAGTCTGAGAATACCAGCTCCGAGCTGTCCGCTTTAGCTTGGTTGGTTGTTGAAAATGGGGGGATCCTATGCCATTTTTTAAAATTATTTATTTTAATAATTTAAAAAAACGGCATGGGACCCCTCTATTCTTGATAACACAGCCATAATAAATCTGATAGCTGGGGGCTGCCGCCTGTAGCTGGTGTTGCCCACACAGTCCTACCCAGGATATTATGGCACCCCACAGTCCCACACAGAGTTTGAGCATTCCCCACAGTCCCACACAGAGTATGATTGACCCCACAGCCCACCTCCACACAGTAAGATTGAACTCAAAATCCAACCACACATGATAGACCCCGCAGCCTCCCATAAAGCATGATACTCCTCACAGCCTCACATGCAGTATGCTCCCACAGCCCCCATACAGGATTATTGCTCTACAGCACCCCGCAAAGCATTATTAACCCCACAGCCTCCCATACAGTATTATGCTCGCATGGGCTCTAACACAGTGGCCCCCACACTTACATTATGTTGGCCCCCATACACTGTGATGCCCCACAGCACCTCCATAAAGTATGGTGAACCCCATAGCCCCCCCATACTGTATGAAGTCTCTCACATTATCCATACAGTATCATGCGCGCATGGGCCCCAACACAGTGTGATTACCGCTACACACACATTATAATGACCTCCACAGCCCCCCATACACTATGATGCTCCACAGGATCTCCATGAAGGATGATGAACCCCACAGCCCACATACAGTATGATATCTCTCACACCCTTCATGCAGTATTATACCATATCATGAGTATTATTCTCGATAGGGCTGCCGGAAAAAAGCCAAGCACTGTACTTGGCTATCTACTGCAGTCTTATAGAGAATGAATACAGTGGCTAAATGCATGTACAGCCACTACTCTATTCAGATGGGGCTCTGCAGCACAGAATGGATGGAGGACACATAAGGCAAGATGAGAATTTCACCTCAGGCAGAGGTCTGAGATATTTCTCAGGGAGCAGCAGCATGGCAAAACCTCTCTGATTTCACACAATGTGTGTCTTAGTGTGGAGGCTGCTGAGATTCCTTTGACTTAGTAGAGGGCCCCAGCAGGTTACACAGACTGGTACATGGAGATATTTATAGACCAAAATGGGTGCCAAAAAGTTTAGGGTACCACCCACTGAGGGGTGGGGTTCAAATTCAAAAGGTGGCCTGAAACAGGAAAAGTCAAAGGGAGGCATGGAAAACAAAGAAAGAGGAAGAAGAAAAAAAAATTTGTGCAAAGTAGAAGAAATACTACCATAAAGTGTTGATAGGACGAATATGGAAACAGAGACAGTGTGTAATTATAGAAAATTAAGCATTAGAAATACCAGTAATGGAAAATTACTCAAATATGAATAAAGAATATGTGTAGGACATGGGACTAGAACCCGACAAAAGGATAACATATGAAAGAGAAAGGGAGAACTAATACATAGAGAAATGTCAGCAATTAAATGAAGAGTGAGGAAAAATAAGACAAGGATTGGTGAAGAGGTGGAGGAAGCAACAACGTGGAAATAAAAAGGATATGGATAGGACAAAAATAGAGTCAGTTGTTGAGGAGAAAGCACAGAGCTACAGGTGGCTAACCTGGAAGGAGACTGAACTGACAAAAGTGTAAAGGGGAATGTGAGTACAAGCTACCAAATGGGAAATTACAGCTTGGATGCAAAATTGCATTTGAAGTCCCCGGTGAAAAGAAGTTTTGCTGAAATAGTAGGTTGTACGAGAAAAAAAAAGTAAAACAAATAAGAAAAATTGTGGTATGGAATGCTAGGCAGAAGCCGTGAATTCACATGAAGGTTTAAAACTAAATAAAAATAGAAATTGATATCAAAGAAATATACATCGATAGTAGTATAAAAACATGAGTGTATCTTTGACGTATATGAAAATAAGACATTTAAAATAATTCAAAATAATTAAAACTTAGATGGGATTCAAATGGCGAATAGCAAACAGTAAATATTAAAACAATTACAAAGTATATACAATTCTAAGGAATAAACAGTGAATATTAATTAATATCAAATAGATACAGTACAGGGATAAAAGAAAAAAAAAAAGCTAAACTATATGAGCGTGAGACCTAGGTTATAGGTATTAAAAATGTTAATGTAAAAGGATATATTAGGGGTAGAAACATGCTATTATGTTCCTCAAATATGTTCAGCGGAAGGGTGATAGAAATAAAATAATAAAAACAATTAAAAAAAATATTTTTATAAAAAAGCATTTTTACTGTGTGATAGAAATCTGGTATGAATAATAAAAGTTGTCTTACCACTAATAGAGCAGGGTGAACAGCGCAAAAATAAAAATAAGAACTGTTCTTGTACTGCTGTCTATTTGTTCATTCTATCTCCCAAAAATCAGAATAAAGTTGCAGTAAGCAGTCACATGTTTGGCATTATTGTAGTGGAGAGAGCCCAATTAACAATTTATGGGGTGCTTGTCTCCAGAAGCGCAAGCTGGGCACAATGTATGGGCACTAAACTGGTATATTTGCAATTCTAAAACATAAAGCACGGAGTGGATATTACAATATAGTCACTGTAGCCGTAGAAGAATTTATTGAGGTTCAATTTCTACAATGGGGTCACTTTTGTTTTTTTTCTACTCTTCTGGCACCTTAGGGACTCTGCAAATGTCGCCTGCAAACTATTCTAGCAAAATCTGTGCTCCAAAAGCCAAATAGCGCTGCTGCCTTCTCAGCCCAAACAGTAGTTTCTGGCACATAGGGCATCACCGCGTTCAGAAAAAATTGCGCAATAAACTGTGGGGTCCAGTTTCATTCACCTATTAACCTTTGTGTAACTGACAAATTTGCAGCTAATAAAAAAATTTTATTTTTACCATTAAAATGTTATATTTCCATGTCCCAATGTTATACAACTCTATAAGGCACCTGTTGGTTAAAAATACTCAATATACCCCAAATTGAATTCCTTATGCAGTGATGTTCCCAGGGGCGTATATAGGAATCATGGGGCCCCATAGCAGAAGCTCTAATTGGGCCCCCCCCCAAAAGAAAATGTAAATAATAGTCAAGGTCACCAAAGATCAAATCTCACAACTTTCCATCCTTTACATAGTAATTTTCCTCCTGCTGACGTCCTAGATCTCTCTTTCATTGCTCCATAAAGTGTGATGCCAATAAATGGGCCCCCCAAACACAGTATGATGCCCCCATGGTGAATTCCTCCACATACGCAGTATAATGACCCTACTATACCCCACCTCAACTCCCAGGGAAAAGTATGCTGACCCCAACACAGTATGATCCCCCAACTGTGAGCCCCTAGAGCTAGAGAGGATGGTACATAATAAGGGAGGGTGTTATACATAATAAAAGAGGAAACTATATAACTAAGGATGGCTCTATACATAATAAGAGAGTACACTATATACTAAGGGACTGTGCTATACATAATAAGGCTACATTCCTGCATCTGTGTGCAGTGTCGGTGTGCTGCCCTGTTTTACCGACGCATTGAGCATGTCCTATTCTAATCCTCAAAATCGGATCAGAACAGGACATTCTCTGACCCTCACAGATCTCATTCTCAGATCCATGATTTTCATGGATGTGTGAATGGATCTATAAAACACTACGAGTCCGTAGAACATCCTATAAAAAAATCTGGCAGCACACGGACATTTCACACAAATGTGAGAATGTAGCCTAAGGGATTTTACGACAACATTATCACTCCAAGTCATACAGTGCAGATATAGAATAATATTTACATCCAGGCACTTACCGCTGACGTCTCGTCTGATCAGAGTCGGTTTCTGCTGCTTCTTCTCCATCTGGTCAGACCTTCATGTCGACATCTCCCAGCCACGTCTCGTCTTGTCACGATGATCTCCAGCCTAGAAAATAGCATATTGTATGCACACATGTGTCTCCCCCGCTCTGCGTTCTCAAATACAGATATGTACCCCCCCCATTAATATACTATTAGCCACTTAGTAATCAAAATATAAAGTGATAAGCAGCACTCTGCCCCCCTTTAACTATACTCTCCACCAGCCAATAATATAAATTATTCAGTCTCTGTGACTCTCCCCAATTAACTGTAAGGCTATGTGCACACGGAAAACATACAAGGCTTCACAGTACAAGCAAAGTGAAACCCCCATAATTGCTCTCTCCCAGCACCCCCATCATTGCTCTCTCCCACCACCTCCATCATTGCTCTCTCTCTCAGCACCCCCATCATTGCTCTCTCTCAGCACCCCATCATTGCTCTGTCCCAGCACCTCCATCATTGCTCACTCCCAGCCCCCCATCATTGCTCTGACCCTGCAACCCCATCATTGCTCTGTCCCAGCACCGCCATCATTGCTCTCTCCCAGCCTCCCCATCATTGCCCTGTCCCAGCACCTCCATCATTGCTCTCTCCCAGCACCCCCATCATTGCTCTCTCCCAGCAACCCCATCATTGCTCAGTCCCAGCATCTCCATCATTGCTCTCTCCCACCACCCCCTCATTGCTCTCTCCCAGCACCCCCATCATTGCTCTCTCCCAGCAACACGTCATTGCTCTCCCCATCCCCACCATCCCCATCATTGCTCTCCCCAGCCCTATCAGCCCCATTATTGCTCTTCCCACCCCCATCATTCCTCTCCCCAGCCCCATCATTGCTCTCCCCAGCCCCATCATTGCTTTCCCCAGCCCCATCATCCCATCATTCCTCTCCCCAGCCCCATCAACTCCATTATTCCTCTCCCCAGCTCCATTATTGCTCACCCCAGCCCCACCATCCCCATCATTGCTCTCCCCAACCCCTGTCATTCCTCTCCCCAGCCCCATCATTGCTCTCCCCAGCCCCACCATTCCATTATTCCTCTCTCCAGCCCCATCAACCACATTATTCCTCTCCCCAGCCCCATCATTCCTCTCCCTAGCCCCAGCAGCCCCAATATTGCTCTCCCCAGCCCAACAACCCCATTATTTCTCTCCCCAGCCCCATCATTCCTCTCCCCAGCCCCATCAGCCCCATTATTGCTCTTCCCAGCCCCATCACTCCTCTCCCCAGCCCCATCAACCCCATTATTGCTCTTCCCAGCCCCATCATTCCTCTCCCCAGCCCCATCAGCCCCATTATTGCTCTCCCCAGCCCCACCAACCTACCATTGCTCTCCCCCCACCTCCCCTCCCCAGCGTTTCAGTAAAAAAAAAAAACTTACCTCAGCTCGCTCCCCTGCAGCATCCTCCTAGTTGCCGGCAGCTTTCTTCCTGACCCAGGCACGCGCTGTATGATGACGTCATCAAGCTGCGCACACCTGGGTCAGAGATGAAGCAGAGGACGAACCCTCCAGCTCCGCTGCTATTCTCCTCCTGACAGCGGCCGAGCTCCAGGGATCGCTCACTGACCGCCAGGTGCAGGGAACAGTTGCACCTTGAGGGCCCCTTGGTGCAGCTGCATGGTGGGGACCCGGCGCCGCTGCACCGGTGGCGGTATGTCCACCCCTCGACTGCTATGGGGCCCCCCTAGCTCACGGGCCCCATAGCAGTCGCTTGGTCTACCGCCATTGGCGGTACACCACTGGATGTTCCCAATATGGGGTCACTTGTGGGGGTTTCTGCTGATCTGGCACCTTAGGGGCTCGGCAAATGGAGTCCACAAACTATTCAAACAGAATCTGCTTTCTAAAAGCCAAGTGATGCTCCATCCCATTTGATCCCTGCCATGTGCTTAAATAGTAGTGTACAACCACATATGGGGTACTGCCTCATTCACTAAAAATTACATAACAAATTTTCCTATCTGTTTTCTCCTATTACCCCTTGCATGAAGTAAAACTTTGAGGCTAAAGAAAAAGTTTTTCATTTTCACGGCCCAAACTTATAAAATTCTATGATGTAGTTTGTGGGTTAAAAATGCTAGCCACACCAATAGATAAATTGCTTATGGGGTTTAGTTTGCCAAATGGGGTCACTTGTGTTCCGGCTTTTTTGGCACCTCATGGCCTCTCTGCAAATGCAACATGGTATCCAAATTTGCATTCCAAAAATTAAATAGCGCTCTTTGTTTTCCAAATTTTGCCATTTGCCCAAACTTTAACTCCTTTAAAGGGGGGTGATTTGAACTTTCACATTTTTTATTTATTCTTTATATTTTTAAAAACATTTTTTTTACCTTTTACCTGCTTCAATAGTCTCCATAGGAGACTAGAAGCTGCGATCGTCTGATCGCCTGTGCTACACGCAGCAGAGCTTTAGCCCTGCTGTGTGTAGCTAAAATGCTCACTTGCTATGAGCGCTGGGCAGCACTCATTGCATCCCGGCTATGACAACCACAGGGATCTCCTGCAGAACCGGGCTGTCATGGCAACCCATCAGCGACCCACGGTCATGTGATACGGGCGCCGATAGGCGGGACTAGTGACGCGCTTACGGTGCGGCGATGTTAAATGCTGCTGTCAGAGATCAGCTGTCAGCTGTTAGGGGCACATGACAGCTGATCATGGCCGGAGCCCGCATGGAGTGCAGGGATACGACCTTGGACGTACTCATATTGTCTATGCTTTTCATTACACAGTTCCGAGGTGAAATTTACTGATGATAACATATACCACACTAGGTTGAAGGGGGCTTTCTGGTATTTCCCAAAGATACTTTCAAAGTTTTTAAGGTAGAGGTAGTGTAACGTGATGCTGAGCAGCAGCCGGGGGTAAGGTACTCGTCTTCCACATTCCGCCCCGCTACATGAAAATGGGGGTCCTGGCTAGGTGTGTGTGCTGTCATTACCACGACGATACGCCACTGCAGACAGCATGCTGTCGTTGAGCTGAACCAAATGGTATGAAGATGAAAGATGGGAGACCAAAGTCCAAAAATACCATGAACTTGATAAGAACTATGTACATCAGATAGTAAGCACAACACTTTATGAAACCTTTGTTACAGTTGGTGAAGCTTCACTTGCCTCACAGCTCTCAACAGTCCAGCAAACTAAAATTGAACACTCCATCTTCCCTTGTGAGGGCCGCACAGGTCGAGGTCCCTCACATCTACTCCCAGTTGCCAACCAACTAATGAGGACCCCATTTACTGTCGGTATGACTCCTCAATAGTGCCTTGAAAGTTCACTGCTCTCCGTAAGAGAATTCATGTGCCAATATGGCGATCATAGCTTCCTTCCAATATAGACAACTGTCAACCAATGTCCCATAAATTCAATTTCTTCCATTCTCAATCCCCTTTAAGTGGGCCTTCTGCTCCCTGTAGGCAAAGTTCCGTACCATTTAAATGGCCTTCCTGACCTGGACCAAGGACCTCATCCTGCCGTTCACCTGGACTCTGTTCTTCCACTTTAACAAGGCCACCCTGGCCTGGGCTCTAAACTGCCAAATATCTCTTTTAGTTTTCTTAGGTCTTTAGAACATACTATCTGATGTGTAGTGATCTACCCTCTTTGCACACAACAAACGTTGGCATGAAAGTCTGCAAGTTATTAGACCTTAGATCTTTCACTACTGAATGCTGAGTTCTATCTGAGTCATAATAGGAAATCTGCCTTAGCTAGTGCCCATATAACTCCTCCCCAGAAAATGAACACATCAGTATTTCAACACATAGGAATGCAAATTACCAGCTAGAGAAAACCGTACCATGCATTATATAACCACTAGAACGGTAAAGTTCGGGGTCCGTACCGAGCACCTATTGTCTGTGCACGGACCCCGAACATGGACTTTTCCAGGAAATTCGGCAGCCCGAACATAGAGAGTTTCCCACGCAGTCATTTGTGTGACAGCGCGAGAAACATAGGCTCTGATCGGCCCCAGCCCCCAGCTGTCAGCTTTATGATGGCTGGTTATCAAGAATAGAGGGGTGTCATGCCATTTTTTTAAGTATTTAAATAAATAATTTAAAAAATGGCATGGTGCCCCCCCCATTTTTGACAACCAGCCAAGTTAAATCAGACAGCTGCTATTCTCAGACTGGGAAGGAGACATGAATATTGGGCCTCCCCAGCCTAAAAATAGCAGCCTTCAGCTGCCCCAGATAAAGCACATCTATTAGATGCACCAATTCTGTTGCTTTGCCTGGCTCCTCCCACTTGCCCTGGTGGTGACATCAAGCCCATAGGTTAGTAATGGAGAGGAATCTATAAGACGCCCCCATTACTAACCCCAAACTCATATTGTAAAAAATAGACAGCCAGAATAAAGTCCGTTATTTGAAAGAAAGACACAGACTCCTTTATTTTAAATGAAAACTCCCCACCCTCTTTTTTTTCCTTTTATTTCCAAAAATAAAAAATCTGATTTATACTTAACTTTCCACCGATAATCCATTAATGGCCATGTCCCACTGTAAAAGACAAAAAATAATAAAATACCATATTCCTCACCTGTCTAACGATAATCCATTAATGGCCATGTCCCACGACAATCTGGATGATTTGAAGAGCGATTACATCAGTGATGCGACTGCTCTCCACAAGAGCCGCTCACACTGAGATAGAAGTGTGATTACTCTCTTCCAGTGTGTAGCGCTGATGTGAGAAAGGTCACCGTAATTCATAGCTGATGAACCCCGGTCACCTCACGGCACCGCTCGCATCGTGGAAAAGTTCTCATGCAGCAAACGGTGCCATAGGTTTGGGGTCACCTCACTTATTACCCCACTTGCCACCGCACCATGGCAAGTGGGAAGAGCAAGGCTAAGCGCCAGAATTGGAGCATTTAATGGATGCTGCATTTATCGGGCGGCTGAGGGCTGATGTTTTTACTCTGAAAGGGGACCAATATCCATGGCCCCTTCCTCGGCTATTGATATCAGCCTGCAGCTGTTTGTTTAGCCTTTGCTGGTTACTGTATATAGGGGTGACCCCATGTTGTTTTGTGGGGTCTCCCTGTAATAACCGGAAAAGGCTAATCAAACAGTCTTGAGCTGCTATTAATAGCCTGGGAACCTTTATGGCTATTGGCCCGTGCCTAGAATATTAACATCAGCCCCCAGCCGTCAGCTTTCCCTCTGCTGGTTACTCGAGCTACCATGAGACTCAATGGCTATGAACTCAGGTAACCTTTACAGATTACCAGAGTTCACAGCCACTTGGTCTCCCAGCAGCTGCAAGGCTCAGAAACCTCATGGGATATTTTGAGGGACATTTTAAGATTACTGGAGTTTCCAGCTGCTGGATCACCTGGAGGCTGTGAACTTAGGTGTGTATTTTACTATACTTGTTAATAAAAACAAAAAAATATTTTTAAAAAATCAGCGTGGGACCCCTCTATTCTTGATAATCCGCCATGATAAAGCTGACAGCTAGGGACTGCAGCCCGCAGCTGTCAGTTTTGCCTCCGCAGGTTGTCAAAAAGGGGTACTCTGCCCCATGCTCTGTAGTTGAAATTTATAAGTTGCTTTTGAGGGCGTACTCCTATTTTACCATGATTTAGTACCCTTTAAGTAATTTCCTTATTAGTATTTGTTTGCAGGGCAATTGTCCTGCTCTTACTCCCATTTAGCTTCCCTTTAAAGCCCCCTAGCCCTGACTATGGTACTTTAAAATGGCTGTAAAATGCTCAAAGTTCGGGTCCCTCTTGACTTCTATTGGGCTCAGGCCCGGGGTCAAGTTCAAACCCAAACCAAACTTTTCACTGTATGTTTGTCGAACCCGAACATCCACGGATTCACTCATCTCTAATAACCACAAATTCTTCAAGGGAGATGTGACAGCACCTCCACTTCCTTACAGTAGACCTAAGTCCATCAAGATCAACCTATAACCCAAAATGTTGATCCAGAGAAAGGCAAAAAACCCATGATGCAAATGCTATTTGCCCCATATAAGAGAAAAAATTCATTCAATGATAGAGCTTCTAAGGCTGGGTTCACAAATATTTGAGACTTATGCAACTCAAGTGTATCATGATTGATGGCAAAACTGATGATGCAAAAGTTACCATGAGGCTTTTTCATCATTTTACTCCCTTGTGCTGCTCCGGTGTCAGATGCCATTGCCAACATTACATGAAATGGTGTGCTCAGCTCACCAGATTGCCACTCACACCTTTCTGGCGCAACAATTGATATGCAGGACAGGTGGAAACAATACCATTGCAAACAATGGAATCAACTTCTCCATCAGTTTCCATCCAAAGTTTTAGTTAAAGGGTTTGTCTGTTACTTTTATATTGATTGATTGACTAGTATACAGTGGGTGCGGAAAGTATTCAGACCCCTTTAAATTTTTCACTCTTTGTTTCATTGCAGCCATTTGGTAAATTCTAAAAAGGTCATTTTTTTCTCATTAAAGTACACTCTGCACCTCATCTTGACTGAAAAAATACAGAAATGTAGAAATTTTTGCAAATTTATTAAAAATGAAAAACTGAAATATCACATGATTATAAGTATTCAGATCCTTTTCTCAGACACTCATATTTAGGTCACATGCTGTCCATTTCCTTCTGATCCTCCTTGAGATGGTTCTACTCCTTCACTGGAGTCCAGCTGTGTTTAATTAAACTGATAGGACTTGATTTGGAAAGGCACACACCTGTCTATATAAGACCTCACAGCTCTCAGTGCATGTCAGACCAAATGAGAATGATGAGCTCAAAGGAACTGCCCAAGGAGCTCAGAGACAAAATTGTGGCAAGGCACAGATGTGGCCAAAGTTACAAAATAATTCCGGCATTACTCAAGGTTCCTAAGAGCACAGTAGCCTCCATAATCCTTAAATGGAAGAAGTTTGGGACCACCAGAAGTCTTCCTAGAACTGGCCGTCCAGCCAAACTGAGCAATCGTGGGAGAAGAGCCTTGGCAAGAGAGGTAAAGAAGAACCCCAAGATCACTGTGGCTGAGCTCCAGAGATGCAGTAGGGAGATGGGAGAAAGTTCCACAAAGTCAACTATCACTGCAGCCCTCCACCAGTCGGACCTTTATGGCAGAGTGGCCCGATGGAAGCCTCTCCTCAGTGCAAGACATATGAAAACCCGCATAGAGTTTGCTCAAAAACACATGAAGGACTCCCAGACTATGAGAAATAAGATTCTCTGGTCTGATGAGACGAAGATAGAACTTTTTGGTGATAATTCTAAGCGGTATGTGTGGAGAAAACCAGGCACTGTTCATCACCTGCCTAATACAATCTCTACAGTGAAACATGGTGGTGGCAGCATCATACTATGGGGGTGTTTTTCAGCTGCAGGGACAGGACGACTGGTTGCAATTGAAGGAAACATGAACGCGGCCAAGTACAGAGATATCCTGGACGAAAACCTTTTCCAGAGTGCTCTGGATCTCAGACTTGGCCGAATGTTCACCTTCCAACAAGACAATGACCCTAAGCACCCAGCTAAAATAACAAAGGAGTGGCTTCAGAACAACTCTGTGACCATTCTTGACTGGCCCAGCCAGAGCCCTGACCTAAACCCAATTGAGCATCTCTGGAGAGACCTGAAAATGGCTGTCCACCAACGTTCACCATCCAACCTGACAGAACTGGAGAGGATCTGCAAGGAAGAATAGCAGAGGTTCCCCAAATCCAGGTGTGAAAAACTTGTTGCATCATTCCCAAGAAGACTCATGGCTGTACTAGCTCAAAAGGGTGCTTCTACTCAATACTGAGCAAAGGGTCTGAATACTTATGACCATGTGATATTTCAGTATTTCTTTTTTAATACATTTGCAAAAAATTCTACATTTCTGCTTTTTTTCAGTCAAGATGGGGTGCAGAGTAAAGTTTAATGAGAAAAAAATGAACTTTTTAGAATTTATCAAATGGCAGCAATGAAACAAAGAGTGAAAAATTTAAAGGGGTCTGAATACTTTCCGTACCCACTGTAGGTCAACAATACCAGATCGGTGGGGGTGCAAGAGCAGGCACCCCTGCCAATCAGCTGTTATTGGTGGCAGCTGGATATGCTTGGTTGCAAAGCGGAACATCACAGCTCTGTCAACTGCATAGGGGTACTGCAGATCCACTTTTTTCATGGGTGTGATGTTGTTACTACATCTGTGATTGGTTGGCTGTTATCCTTGTTTCAGTTTCTGCCTAGTAACGATGATGTAATGGGGAGGAGGGGACAAGGCAGGGGAAGGGAACGGAAGGAGGAGAATAAAAGTATGGCTGTTTAAACCTACCATCCAGCATCTCTGTGTGGCCTTCTGGAGTTCCTTTCGTCTGCATAACAACACCACAATGGGCAGTGCCTGGCCGTGGCTACTATGCAGTTGATAGAGCTGCTGAACTCCACAACTGATCCACCAGCATCGAAAACAGCTGATTGGTGGGGTGTCGAACCCACACCGATATGATATTGATGACCTTTCCTAAGAATAGGCCATGAATATTAAAGTACCAGACAACCCCTTTAAGAACTGGACGGAAGTGATGACAGAGCTGTGGATATATGTTTGTGCTGCCTTACATGTGCCAATCACATAGGTAAGTATTGTGCACCAAGCTGGATATAAGTATATTGCTCACACTCCTACTATTAGATATACTTGCCAACTTTCCTGGGATATCTGCAAGGCTACCAGAAAAAGTGAAGACCTCCAAAACTCTGGGAAGAGCTAGAAATTCAGTCTCCTGTGAGCCAACAAACACTACTGATAATTAGGGAAAGGTCTTTTGTGGGCCATGGAAGTGGCATGGAGGGTTCTGGCCATTGTTATATATTTTCATCCCTTGCTTTGCATGCCATGATTGCCTTCCGAATTGCGCCCTTCAAAAGCTGGCAAGTATGATACTAGAAAAAAGCGACCTGCCCAACATTCTGTGCACTCCTGACATAATATTGGTATCTCAAATTGAATAGATCGTGTCTGCTCCTTTATCCCAGTATTACTAATATCTTTTCATTTTAGTGAATTATTCATGGATCAAAGATTTATCCAAACTGAGGGAGCTTCACATCAGGAAGATGATTAATATGGAAGTTCTAGAAGATGACCTCTTCGAATGGTTCCCACACTTAGAGGTTCTCGACTGTGCAGATTCCAAGAGACTTTACTACGTCAAAACGGAGATATTTAAAAATGCAACAAATCTTTTTTATCTTAATTTCCAAAAGTAAGTGATAGAGATTACACAGCAGGGTGTGTGGGCTTTGTGGCAGTTCACAGACCGAATGTAATCTCATAGATTGTTATTAGCACTGTCGCTTTGTAGCACTGGGAATACGAGGACAACATCTACAAGGAGTCTGTATGTTCTCCCCGTGTTTGCGTGGGTGTCCTCCGGGTTTTCCAGTTAGTTTCATCCCACACTGCACAGACATACTGATAGGGAACTTAGAATTTGAGCCTCAATGGGGAAAGTGATAATAATGTCTGTGAAGAGATGGGGCATATGATAAGTATAATAAAATAGATTTTCACAGTCTCCAGAAAGTAATGACATACAGAGCTGTATCTGTGTATACAAACACAACCCATAGGTAAATTGATTCCCTGATATTCAGACATTGCCTTTTATTTCACAATATGCACTCAATGCAAATGCTAAATATGCATATTAAAACTTAGTTGTCTCATCAGGTGCTTTCTTCAAAGCTATAACCCCTTCATAAACAGGCGATTTGTTTTGTTTTTGCACTTTGGTTTTTGCGGGACAAGTTGTAGACTTTAAAAATATTATTCACTTTACCAAGTCATGCACTGAAAAATGAGATAAAAATTTCAAGAGCATTGAAATGGTGAGAAAAAATCCAATTTTAGGGGTATCACATTTATGGCATTCATTGTGCAATTATGATGATCTGGGAACATGATTCTTTATGTCAATATAATTACAATGATACCAAATTTGTATAGTTATTTTTCATATTCTATTGATTTAAAAAAATCAGAACTTTGTAAAAATTAAAGAAAAATTTGGCTTGTGTCAGCATTTTCTGAGACCTATAACTTTCCATTGATGGAGTTGTTTTACCGCTTGTTTTTGTGTGGCGGCAACAATTATATTGATTTTAATTTTGGATAATATAACATTTTGATTGCTTTTTATGGCACTTTTTACAGAGGTGCAGTGACCGAAAACAGCAATTTTTTCTCTCTTCATGATTTTAACTTATGGGTTAAAGAGGACCTTTCATCACTTTTTACATGTTAAACTGGCTATGTCATGATAAAGGGGCAGGAGATCTGAACAAAATGCAGTTTTTATTTTTTTTATTTCTAGCCTTTGTTACGGAGATATTGCCTTCTAAAATGTAAGGAGTCTAAGCTGCTAATTTCCACGTCAACCAAGGGGACAGCAGCAAAGATTCTTCTCTAGAGGTGTTTACTTTTTTCACTGTATGATGTTGCCCAATCATATGAAAGCAAAGTCTTCGGTTACATTCCCAAGATGATCTTTTGATGTTGCAGATTTTCTGCAGCATTTCTGCATCTTTAAGTAAAATAGGTTGCTTGCGTTTTTTTTTAAAAATCAACAATATCAAAAACTCACCAAATACTCATCATGGGAACGTTGCTTTACTGGGGGGAAAAAAGTAAACACCCCCAGAGAAGGTCAGAACTGACTTTTTCATGGTGATCTGTTCAGACTGATGTGTCTCACCTGATCACACACAGATTTCATCAATCCCAGACTTACTGTTCTTATAAGCTCCAGGAATGATGAGATCTCAGTGTAATAAAATTAGACACATCATCTTTTTTTCCCCTCTATGATGCTGCCTTATGATTGGGCAAGGTCATACAGGGGAAAAAGTAAACGCCCCTAGAGAAGAATCTGTTACCGCCCCCTTTGTTGAAAGGAAAAATTAACATATTAGACGCCCTAAAGTTTAGAAGGCAATATCTCTGTAATTGAGAGGAGAAATAAAAAAAAATCATAACTATTTTATTCAGTTCTTCAACCCCTTTATCATGTAGTCAGTTAAACATGTAAAAAGTGGTGAAAGGTTCTCTTCACTAAATGTTTACTAAATTTTCATTGAACAGACTTTTAAGGATGCAGTGATATAGTACATATATTTTTTTATTTGGTGCAATTGCGGTAAAACTGCATTTTTGCAGAGATTATGAAAAAAATTTGTTGCAATTGTTGCATTTTTTACTGCAAACACAAGCCGAAACATGTGAACATAGCCTAAGACAGCTGGCGCCTGCCCCATATCTCCAGTACCTGTCCAATCACCCACTGCTCATGTGTGACTTACATGCACGTCACATGTCAATAATAGGTTAATCTGGTCGTGCATGGTGTAAATTTGAAGCATGCAGGTGCCCTTTTTTTTTTTAAGCAGTACGGCAGGGAACTCTATCTTCCATGAACAGGGTGTTGTTTTGTTCAGCAGCCCACCTAACACAATTGGAAGAAGACCTAATATTATTTGGTGGGCTGCGAAACAAAACAAAAAACCCCCGTTCATGGAGGAGCAGAGATTATTTGAATAAGCAACATAAGAGTAAATGAATGCTTTATATATTTCTACCATCTTTGCAGTTGCAGCCTCAATTACCTCTCACCTTGGAATATCAACTCAAAGTATGTACAAATTGACCTTCGAGGCAATCAATTACACTGCGTTTGTGAAGACCATGAGTGGCTGCTTTCAAACCACGAGAACCTCATGATAAGGTAATGTAAAATTCATGCCTAAAAAAGTATAATATTTAGATTCTGAGTATCGAAGTACAGAACTAACAAAATGTTGTTTACCTCCCCCACCCCCATCCTGCAAAGAGGGTAAAGTGAACTACAGGTACCATCATTCTCATTATGTCTTGCATAAGGGAGGGCAACTGGCCAAAGATCCCTACCTCAATCCCTAGTGCCTCTATTGAAAGAGACCGCATAAAGATACACGCACAGTATATTAAAAAAAACTGGGTCTGCACGTAGACCCATGTTTTTTGATTCTCCTATTTCGAAGTGGTATGCAACTAATAATACTTTTGGGACGTATGTGAATTACGCACATTATATTGCAGAACTTTCCATTTATGATGACGATTAAAGGGGTTTTTCCACAAACAAAAGTTCATTTTAAAAATTGTCAGTGTCTGACCGTGTACGGATCATACCACATCTCCTGGGCAGGGGAGGAAGCAAAAGAGTATACAGACATTAAAGCAGGGGATCGCAGAGGATTCATTTTGTGAGGTAAAACATTTCACTGCCTGTTTTTAAACAATATTTTACCTCACAAAATGAATCCTCTACAATCCTCTGCTGTAATGTCTGTATACTCTTTTGCTTCCTCCCCTTCCCAGGAGATGTGGTATGTTCCGTACACGGTTAGACACAGACAATTTATGAACTTTTGTTTGTGGGAAAACCCATTATTTACGTAAAACAAACTCTTCAAACTTCTAACCCCTTCCCGACATTTGAAGTATATACACGTCATGGAAGAGATTTACCTGGAAACCCCAGTGTAAGCGCTCAGTGCAGAGCGCAGGATAAACGTGCGCCGAGCCTTACTGCGATCTTTGGGAGACAAAATGAACAAAGAAAACAGCAGGTGAAGAATTGGTTTTATTTACTTTTTACGCCGCTCCTCGTGCGGTATAAGTGATTAGACGACTTTATTCTTTGGGTCGGTGCGACTACAGCGATACCAGAATCATATCGGGTTTTTATGTTTGTCAGCTGTCACACACTAAAAGACTCTTTTTTTTTTTGCAAAAACTAGTTTTTGCAACGCCATATTTTGAGAGCTCTAATTTTTCAATATTTCGGCCGAGTCATATGAGGGTTTATTTTTTGCTGGATGAGTTGACGCTTTTATTGGCACCATTTTCGGGCAGATAACATTTTTTGATCGCTTTCTATTCCGACTTTTGGGAGGCAGAATGAACAAAAAACAGCAATTCAGGAATTGTATTGTTTTTGTCGTTCCGCTTGTGGTAAAATTGATCAGGCAGCTTTATTCTTCGGGTCAGCACGTTTACAGCAATACCACATTTATATAATTTTTTTATGTTTTGGCGCTTTTACACAATAAAAACTATTTTATAGAAAAAATAATTATTTTTGCATCTCTTTATTCTGAGAGCTATAACTTTTTTTTTATTTTTCCACTATTGGAGCTGTATGGCGGCTTGTTTTTTGCGGGACAAGATGACGTTTTCAGAGATACCATATTTATTTCCATTCGACTTTTTGATCGCGTTTTTTTCCACTTTTTGATTTGCGGTATTATTAGAAATCATAATTTTTTGCATCGTTTTTATTTATTTATTTTTTTATAGTGCTCACTAAAGGGATTAACTAGTGGGACAGCTTAATAGGTCGGGTCGTTCCGGACGTGGCAATACCAAATATGTGTACTTTTTTTTTTTACAAAAATATTTATTTATGGGTACAATATATATAGATATACAGTGGTGGCCAAAAGTATTGGCACCCCTGCAATTCTGTCAGATAATACTCAGTTTCTTCCTGAAAATGATTGCAATCACAAATTCTTTGGTATTATTCTCTTCATTTAATTTGCTTGCAAGGAAAAAACACAAAAGTGAATGAAGCAAAAATCAAATCATTGATCATTTCACACAAAACTCCAAAAATGGGCCGGACAAAAGTATTGGCACCCTCAGCCTAATACTTGGTTGCACAACCTTTAGCCAAAATAACTGCGAACAACCGCTTCCGGTAACCATCAATGAGTTTCTTACAATGCTCTGCTGGAATTGTAGACCATTCTTCTTTGGCAAACTGCTCCAGGTCCCTGATATTTGAAGGGTGCCTTCTCCAAACTGCCATTTTGAGATCTCTCCACAGGTGTTCTATGGGATTCAGGTCTGGACTCATTGCTGGCCACCTTAGAAGTCTCCAGTGCTTTCTCTCAAACCATTTTATAGTGCATTTGGAAGTGTGTTTTGGGTCATTGTCCTGCTGGAAGACCCATGACCTCTGAGGGAGACCCAGCTTTCTCACACTGGGCCCTACATTATGCTGCAAAATTTGTTGGTAGTCTTCAGACTTCATAATGCCATGCACACGGTCAAGCAGTCCTGTGCCAGAGGCAGCAAAGCAACCCCAAAACATCAGGGAACCTCCGCCATGTTTGACTGTAGGGACCGTGTTCTTTTCTTTGAATGCCTCTTTTTTTTTCCTGTACACTCTATGTTGATGCTTTTTCCCAAAAAGCTCTACTTTTATCTCATCTGACCAGAGAACATTCTTCCAAAACGTTTTAGGCTTTCTCAGGTAAGTTTTGGCAAACTCCAGCCTGGCTTTTTTATGCCTCGGGGTAAGAAGTGGGGTCTTCCTGGGTATCCTACCATACAGTCCCTTTTCATTCAGACGCCGACGGATAGTACGGGTTGACACTGTTGTACCCTCGGACTGCAGGGCAGCTTGAACTTGTTTGGATGTTAGTCGAGGTTCTTTATCCACCATCCGCACAATCTTGCGTTGAAATCTCTCGTCAATTTTTCTTTTCCGTCCACATCTAGGGAGGTTAGCCACAGTGCCATGGGCTTTAAACTTCTTGATGACACTGCGCACGGAAGACACAGGAACATTCAGGTCTTTGGAGATGGACTTGTAGCCTTGAGATTGCTCATGCTTCGTCACAATTTGGTTTCTCAAGTCCTCAGACAGTTCTTTGGTCTTCTTTCTTTTCTCCATGCTCAATGTGGTACACACAAGGACACAGGACAGAGGTTGAGTCAACTTTAATCCATGTTAACTGGCTGCAAGTGTGATTTAGTTATTGCCAACACCTGTTAGGTGCCACAGGTAAGTTACAGGTGCTGTTAATTACACGAATTAGAGAAGCATCACATGATTTTTCAAACAGTGCCAATACTTTTGTCCACCCCCTTTTTTAGGTTTGGTGTGGAATTATATCCAATTTGGCTTTAGGACAATTCTTTTTGTGTTTTTTCATTGAAGACAAATTAAATGAAGATAATAATACCAAAGAATTTGTGATTGCAATCATTTTCAGGAAGAAACTGAGTATTATCTGACAGAATTGCAGGGGTGCCAATACTTTTGGCCACCACTGTATATAGATAGATAGATAGATAGATATATATATATATAATTATTTTGTGATTTTTTTAAAATAGTTTCACAATTTTTTTTTCACTTTTTTTTCTTACTATGGGACTTTCACTTTTTGCAGTCTGATCGCTTATAAAGCATAGCAATGCAGGAGCATTGCAATGCTTTATAAACTGTCAGTGCTGCACTCAGGCAAACTTGCTACACCATGCTCTGAGAATGGTGTAGTATGTTTTCTAGCTCTGGTGACCCAGATGTCATCATGACGACATTTGGTCACCATGGCAACGATCGGCCCCTCGCGATGACGTCGCGGGGATGCTGATCGGAGAGCAGAGAGGACTCCCACCCTCTGCTTGCCTGCTAAATGCTGCAATCGATATCAATTGCAGCATTTAGCAGGTTAAAGTGCCGAGTGGCACCCGGCGTCGATCACTCATGCATAGCCTCCTGTGTGGGGGAGATCGCCATGACGTATATATACTTCATCAGTGAAAATAAATGTAGTAAATTCTGCACTCCCAAATCCAAATGCCCCCCTCCCTTCTGAGCCCCAGTGTGCCTAAAGCACAGTTAGCGTCCACATGTTTGTCATTTTTGTAGCGATTTGAGCCCGCCTAATTTATGGGTGCATGGGCTGGGCACAATGTACGGGCACTACAACATACTGGTCACTACAACGGAAGTTTGCAATTTTAACTCAGCAACATCCACTGCTGGTTTCTGGAAAAACACCCATGGAGTCAAAATCGTCACTACACCTGTAGATAAATTTCCAAAGGGGTATAATTTCCAAAATGTGGTCACTTGAGGGGTCTTTCTGCTCTTCTAGCACTTAGGGGCTCTGTATATGGAGTCTGCATACTATTCTAGGAAAATATGCGCTCCAGGAGACATATAGCGCTCTGTCCCTCCCGAGTCTCGCCGTGTGGTTAAGCAGTACTGTACCAGCAACATATGGGGTATTTCTATATTCAGTAGAAATTGTGGGACACAATTGTGGGAACTTGTGGGACAGTTCCTGCGGCACTGCTCATTATAGAGGTGTTGTACGTGCTTTTTTTGATTATCTAGCCTACACATAGATACTGGGACAGCAGATTGTTCTGCATGTCACTTTATTATATTAGAAACTAGGTTTCCTTCTGTGATTCATGTTCCTGGCTACACAAAAAACTTAAGCATTTTTTCTACTATCCTCTAATATGGGTTTGTGCTGCCATCTTGTGGTTTCCCACTGTAACTTTTACTGTGTATTGTTTATTTTATGGACTTTTTGTATTTAATAAAGCATTATAATGAGTACGGCCAGACTACTTTTCTAAAGGAAAGTCTCCTCACCTTGACATGCTTAACATGTTGCTCTCCACAAGGAGAAAAGTTACCCCTTAGATCCTGGTCTGACGCCTCTCACCCAGCCAAACCAGAACTCACACTTTGCACTGACGAGGGGCAGTACCCCGAAACACAGTGTCTGCAAATTGAGTTTCTTGTTCTGGCTTTTATCCTAAGTCTCGTGACGAGGTTCGGTAAAGGGTCAATATTGACTTTTAGGATTGCTACTCCTATAGGTGGCGCTAGAGTTCAAGTTCTCTTCCTCTCTGAAGAGACAATTTTGTAAAGTTGTTACCAGATTTGAAAATGTCTGACTTATCCGTAGAACGGGTTATCAATATAATCTCAGTGGTGTCACGACTCTAGGCTGCCCTGCCGAACTATTGCACTTTTTTCCATAGTGGCTATGCTCGATCTTGCAGCTTTATCCCATTCTTGTGTATAGTCGTCACTACATTCTATTCTGCGTTTTAATATTTTTGACATTTGTTCTCCTTTTTTATTATTTAGTCCACATGAAACTTTCTGCAGTTACTTGAAGGGAGATTTACCAGATATATCAATGCTTGAGCTACATAAGCGGTGCAGAAGGAGCAACCCAAATACTGAAATCGAAGAGTCTGTGACCCCCAATACAATAATGTATCCTGATTATATACCGGGAACGACAGAAGGTTTATTAACACCACGTACAATAGGACAGAAATATATTAAAGATTTTACGAGTTCGGGTTTTGAAATCGACTCAACCACACAATCTGGTGTGGTCACTCCATACATAAGCCCGAAGAGCGACAGCGAGTCCTTACCTAAAGAACTTACATGGTCCATCAGCACCAGCCATGAACCAATAACTCCACACAAGTTTCCGGACAGTGGAAGTTCTAATGGAGACCAATCAGAAACCCAACGAGACAACACAGAAGAGTATGACAAAGAAGAGACTCAACCTAGTGTAACAATAGTAGGCAGCAAAATGGTGGCATGTGACTATGACCATTGTAGACATCTTCAGGCTCCTTGCTCTGAGCTTCAATTACTAAAACCATGCTTGTGTCCTGGACTTTCAGGAGACCATGTAATTCCAGAACCCCCTCTAGTACATGGAGTATTCGAGATAACAGACACGTCGGCACAGATACTTTGGTGTGCCCCGAATTCCATAGTGGAAAAGTACCAGTTAGTTTATCAACCCGAGAGTGGCGCGAATGAAACGGTAGATAACATTTACGTGACAATGAGACAGTACACTCTGTATAACCTAGCGCCATTTACTACATATAACGTTTGTGTATTGGCTTTTAATAAGAGAGGACATAGTGCTCCGACAAATGGCTCATCAAGAAGTCCCTGCGCTGAATTCAGGACCAAGCCCAGCTACATCCTCCTCCTGTCCATATTAAGTGCTCTCGGTGGCTTGTTTCTGGTCACCATTGTGGTGCTCTCTGCGTGCCTATACAAAGCTTGTAGAAATAGCATGGTTAGTAAGTACGATACGCGTCTTGTGTCCTATAAGAATCCCGCATTTGAGTATCAGTGTACCATCCCATCTTATCATTAAAGTCTTGTTACAAACCTCATTCTGTGGAGCAACTTCTTTCTTAATGGGAATCTGTCTCCAGGTTTTTGCCACCCCATATTAGAGCAGCATGACGTGGGGGCTTACAAACTGGGCTGCTTGCTGTAGTTTTGATAATCACCTGCTGATAAAACAGTAATGTTATCACTAGAGGACTAGTAAACCAGCCACCATATAGTCACTGATCTGCAGCATATCTAGCACTGCTCTGAATGCTGAGCTCTGTATAACCCCACCCACACAACTCATGTGCATAGGCAGAAAGCTGCCAATCAGTGGTGTGGACGGGGTTATACAGAGTTCAGCATTTAGAGAACTGCTAGATCTGCAGCAGGTAAATAGTGATTTTATCAAACCTACAGCACGCAGCCAAGTAAGTGACACATCGCTGGAATAGGGGTCTCTGCCCCTACATCATATTGCTCTCTGATAGGGTAGTAAACACCTGGTGACAGATTCCCTTTAATCGCTATGCGATTTTGTTTAATACGAGGCCAAGGAGATTCCATACAAGAAGAAACGAAATTATTATCCCTTTAAAAACAAAGAATTTGGGTCAGTTAACAAAAGATGCTTTACTGTAATACATCATCCTGCTCTAGATGGAAATCTGCAGTGTATCTGCCACTTGTGAACATACCCTAGTAGAGCAACAGACTACTCCATGCTGCCCATCAGGGACAATGATATCTAATGAGACATCAATTATACACCATTAAAAGGAAACCGGCCTAAGATTATATTCACTGGGAGGGAATAATGGCAGAGAGCTGCACCATTGCTGCATGGGAAGAGATCATTAAGTCAATACATGCCTTTTGCCACCGTTCTACTTTGTGGACTTGTATGTTCCAACGTGTATCTGCATCTCCCTGTTGCATCAAACTGAGCCTTTAAAAATGAAAAGTATTACCACAATTATATAAGGCTTAAAAGGGACTGAACTGGATAACTCCTATACATAGGTGATCAATATGAGATTGTTGGGGGTCTAATACAAGCAGCTGATATCAGTGCCGAATACTGAACTATATTTTTACTTTAGCCCCCTGAGGAAGCCTGTCTAGGCGAAACTAGTTGAAAAGGCTATAAGGGTATGTGCACAAGGTGCAGATTTGCTGCGGTTTTGACGGTGCAGAATTTCGGCACCATTTCCGCACCTAATATGCAAATTAGGTTACTTGCGGTCATGTTGAAATTAGAGGTTTTTTTTAAACAAACTTTATTGATCGGAAACGCACAAAACACACGTGCAGTTTTTAAGCATGCGGATTTTCCTCATCTAATGCAAGTCTATGAGGAAAATCCGCATGCGTTTCCACAAGAGAAATAGACATGCTGTGGATCTGAAAAAAGCGCCTCATGTCAGTTTCCGCAGGTGCACAAAAACGCATAGTGGGCATGGGATTTCTTGAAATCCCATGTCCACTATGCTGTAACATCTGGCCGCTGCGGTTTTGACGCTGCATAAAAATGCAGCGTCAAAACCGCAGCAAATCCGCACCGTGTGCACATACCCCAAGTGTGTTTTTTAGTTTCTTGTGTGATACCTGTATGAAAGAAAATAAAATAGATGTATCCAAAAAGTGCTACATAGATTCATGTAGAAGCAAAGATCCCGGCACTCGCGTGTTGATTAATGCGCTTTTTAATGAAAGTCCCCACACAAGATGTTTCAGCCCATCCCAAACGATTGTCATTTCCTGGGATGTACTTTATAAATCCTTGCTATAGAGGTTATCCCACAATTGACAAGAGCCTGGGATGGGATGAAATGTCTTGTATGGGGACTTTCATTAAAAAAGAGCATTAATCAACACGTGAGTGGCGGGATCTTTGCTTCTACTTGCTGTTACTTCTCCATGTGCACCGCATTCTTAACGGAGTGCCGACTATTCGGATTTATATCTACATAGATTAATGGCTGCAGCCATGACCTAGATAGGAAGACATAGGCTTAGGTAGGGGGAAGATTTCTAGCTGAACAGAGAAGGGTTCTAACATTAGGAACCCCATTAGACATTGAAATAATACAGGTTCACTCTAGTCATTTTAAATATAGACCACTTTTTAACTAAAATTAATAAAAGTCATGTTTTATTGCATCCCTTAAATAGGATCTATTTACCTTTTGGGTAATTTGTTGATGAGAATCTTTCATCCCTAGATGGTTATTACACTTTGGTATATTAGGAGTACTGAACTTTAACTCCCATTAATTTATATTGCTTTGTTCCAGCCGCTGCCAGAGCAGATTTCAGATGATTGGTGATGGTGCCCGTTGTCGGACCCCCAACAATCTCATATTGATGACCTATCCCCATCTGAAGTTCAGTCCTTGACAAGCAATTTAATGGAACTGTCGAATAAAAAAATGGCCTATTGTTTAAATCTGTTATAGGCAAATGTATTTGTTCATTTTTATAGTAATCTAAAAAAATAATATATAAAAAAAAAAAAAAATTAAAACAAAATAATTTTGCAATTGTCACACTGAACACTAGGCCCAATACTACACCCCTTTATCCGGCTGGGCACAGACAGCAGAAATAGCCTTAGACCGTACTGACGTCTATTAGGGCACAGGTCATTGTGCAGGGAGGGGGTAGAGGTGAGCTGTGACCATCACCGATTCTGAATGGTGGATCCTGTTTTCTTCCTACAGTATATACAGAGGTATATACATCTGTAATTGTAATCATGTCTGCAAATAGACAGTGACCGCTGAAGTCACTTGGAAAGAACAGGAAGTGGTAGTCTAATATTAGGCTTCGTGGCAAGTTTAAAAAAAATGCAAGATTTTTTTTACAATCTAATGATATGGAAAATTGAAAAACCCCACAGCAAAATTTTAAAATACAATTAACACAAAAACCTGAATTAGGTCATTTTCTGATAACACATTCTTTATAAATGGGTTCTCTGACACCTGTAAACTGTGGCGAGAGGCACTGGAGACATTGCATGCACAGGTATGGTGCATCCATGCTATTGATGAATGTACAAGGTGAGCAAAATCTGCCGTGCACCCCACCCATGAATGCAGCACCACCAAAGCCTCTCACCTCCCGATATACAGGAGTCTCAACACCCTTTTTAATGATGGTGCCTTTTCATTATTCCAACATAATATCATGGAAATGAGTGAGATGTTGCAAAACGCCAACACTTTTTGGGGGAGAAAAAAAGGGGAGGACGGACGGAACTCCCTGGATTTTAGGGTGTTTTTTAAATCCCAAATCCACTTCCTCTAATGCAGAGATCTTCCGACTTTTACACTTTGCAAACTCGCAGGAAAATCAGTATGTGGAATTTTCCATGAATTTGCTGCTGGGCTAAAGGGGATGTCCAAGCTGAAATGAAAAGTTTGGTCGTTTGCGACGCGCTACCCATCACTTTTCCCCATGCAGGTGGGTGGTCACTAAACCACATGTATCCTATTTATATACTTGCAGACACGTGCCAACTAGACTCTTCCAACGTCTCTCAATTGTTTCCTATTGAAAGAAGTGCAGGAGTCTAGTCGGAATGTGACAGCAAGTATGAAAAGCACATACATGTGGTTACATGAACGCTCACCCACACGATACGGTGTCAGAGTGACTGCAGAATTTTTATTTCAGCCTAGACAAGCTCTTTAAAGAGAACCTGTCACTAGGTTTTTGCTATGTAAGCAGCATGATGTAGGGGCAGAGACCCTAATTGCAGTGATGTGTCACTTACTAGGCAGTGTTTTGCTGTTTCAATAAAATAAGTGTTTTATCAGCAGATCACCACAACAGGACTAGTAGTCTCGTGCCTCCTGGTCCAACAGCACCCCCAGCACTGATTAGCAGCTGTCAATATACATTGTCAACAGAATGCTGCCAATGTATTGACAGAAAGCGACCAATCAGTGGTGTGGGCGGGGTTATACAGAGCTCAGCATTCAGAGTCATTGATTTTCCCGTGTACCATACATGAAATATAGAGAACACTTCCGTTTACCAAAATCACAACGCGCTTTCCCTAATAAAAGTCCTTTACTTCTAAGTGCAAATCAGAAATCATACGTTACATTGCCAGATCACAGCCAAAAACGTTATTTCTCAAAATTCATCAGATATTGACAAAATCATTTCCACACTGGGAGCTATTGTCAATCGTTCCACAAAACCCCCGTGTCCATTATACCACATTCAAATATTGAATATTAAGTGCATAAGTAGGATCCTCAGACGATTGGGCCGCCCCAGCTCAGGAGACCATCATACATCAATGTCCAGTAATTACAACGAAGAGACGACGCATCGTACATCGCTCCTTTGTGTCCGCAGCATCTTATAGAAATCCATGTCTTCACTTATTGTTCAAAACTTTGACTGTCTTCTGTCCATAATGGTAGTAGCTGTACCCAGAGGCCACAGTGGAGAACGCAGTGATACACCTGGAACAAAGCACTAACATTAGCATGAAACACCAGAGCATCCTCCTCATGGCTCCAACAATCATCAGGTGTTAGTGCTGGGAACCAAAGGCATGTGACTGCAACTATGCGACATGCATACTCCCGGCCACAATCCGACTAGACTGTTTCCGGCCTTGCGCAATACACTTGCATTGAGCGAAGCCGGAAAAAGTCTAGTTGGATTGTGTTCAGGAGTATGCATGTCGCATAGTTGCAGTCACATGATTGCATTTCCCGATGCTGACAGACGAGAATCATCTTAGTACACAAGATAATCCCAATCCTATGAGGGCACATTCATTATAGACGAACCTCTCTATGAGCCAAACACTAACAGATGTACGTTTATTTCTCTGGCAGACTGGCATTACAAATGAACGGCATGTTGTGCTCTATTCCCCCCACATTGTACATACATGATCCCAAAGGCCACAACCCCCCATCCACCCACCCCCAACAGCTCAAACATTGATATCCTAAGTCTATGTCTCCAATATCTCAGGAAACCCCTCTAAGCAGTGTGATTATGTGTAACTTACCATAACGCTTGAAGATAGACACTATCCACATAATTAAATACCGGGGCCGCGAGTGACGCTGCCACCAGTATTAACTGGACCGCTGTGTTCATCTGAAGAGACATAATACAGTAAATCTGATTTTTTTTCAAAGACAACTGATTAATAAGAGGTTTGTAACCCAAAACTGAATGTTGAATGTGTGAAAAGTAAGAAACAAATCAACGCTCCCCGCGGCTCCACAGCTAACGCTCGCATGATCCTCTGGAGCCCTGGTCACATCACCACAGTGATGCACCAACACCTGACTGCTGCAGGCAAATCAGTGACCTCAGGAGTGATGGCCTGCAGCCCATGGTCACTACGGCACCGACTGCTGCAGGTAAATCAGTGACCTCAGGAGTGATGGCCTGCAGCCCACTCAGAAGCGATGGCCTGCAGCCCATGGTCACTACGGCACCGACTGCTGCAGGCAAATCAGTGACCTCAGGAGCAATGGCCTGGAGCCCATGGTCACTGTGGCACCGACTGCTGCAGGTAAATCAGTGACCTCAGGAGTGATGGCCTGCAGCCCATGGTCACTGTGGCACCGACTGCTGCAGGCAAATCAGTGACCTCAGGAGCGATGGCCTGCAGCCCATGGTCACTGTGGCACTGTCAGCAGAAACCAGAGGAGGATTTAACCCCTTATGGATGAGTGAAGGACATGTAAGCCACAAGTGCACTGGTAGAATATGAGGCTGATGTGGGATGATGACACCTAACTGCTGGGATTAGAGATGGCCCTTACATGCCATGACCGATAGCGGCCACAGCATCTAAGCAGTGAGACCCACACCTATTTAATAGCATATCCTGTCAACTCTCCATTCATTCTCTGCCTATATAAGTTGGCTTTTGCAGGGCCCCCACCACATCTATCAAGACATTTGTGGAATATGCTGTGCATTTGCTACAAATATGTTGGGTGGGAAGAAGCTTCTCAATGAAGACCTTTATTTTAAGACCAGCACAAACCCATGGCAAGCAGATTATAAAATATAAATCACAGATATGGAAAAATGGGCCCTGTGTCCGTAAGATAAGAGATAAAGTAGTCATTGCGGGGGGCAGCACATGAACCGGCCGTAGGCAAGTGAACGTACCACTCTCCTGCCCGCTTGTGTCACTATATATAGAGATTGAATATGCAAGATACCTCTTCAGAGAGGGAGCGGACTAGAACTCTAGCGCAACCTATTGGAAATAGCAATCCTAAAAGTCAATATCAATTCTTTAACGAGCCTTATCACATGGCTTAGGTTAAAAGCCAAATCAGAATCTCAATTTGCAGTGTTTCGGGGTGTTGCCTCTCATTAGTGCAAAGCATGAGAACTGGTTTGGCTGTATGAGAGGCTTCTGACTAGGATCTGGAGGTTAACATTTCTCCTTGAGGAGAGTGACATGCCTGTTCTGGCACACCAACGTGAGGAGGCTTAAAAGTCATGACTCTTAGGATTGCTACTTCCAATTTGTGTAACTAGAATTCTAGTCCTCTTCCTCTATGAGGAGGCAATTTGCAAATTTAATTTCCCAAAGGAGCATTATTACATGGCTTGTAAGCCTCCTCATACTGGCATGTCACTTTCCACAAGGAGAAATGTTACCCCTTAGATTCCTATATAGAGGTTGCAAATTTTTGGTGAGTGCTGCAACCATCATCTGACTATTCACTGTGAACTCTGCTTGTATTCTGGGCGGCTGCGCACAGTCGCAGCTAGGAGAAACCTCAGAGGTAATCGTTACGATCGCCTGCCATATAAAAGCCATGTCTGTGGACTTTCTAATTCTTCTTGCTTTGGATAATTCACATAATGTACATGAAAAGACAACAAGTGAGTAGATATATACTCACCTTACTGATAAACGTCGGCTCTAACTGAGCAGTTGCATAGCAAGGGTTAAAATATCTCCCAAGAGTTCTCTAAAGGGAAAAGAAAAATCACTATCAATGTGTACGGCATACATGTCAAACTCTGGTCCATGGGCCAAATGTGGCCTGCAGGGTGGTTTTATTTGGCCTGCGACACCAGAACAACCACATCTGTGTGGGGCCCATTATCCTGTCTGGAGGACTGTGCGGGGCCCATTATCCTGTCTGGAGGACTGTGCGGGGCCCATTATCCTGTCTGGAGGACTGTGTGGTATTTATAATACTGTATGGAGGACTATGTGGGGCCATTATTCTGCATGGAGGCCTGTGTGGGGCCCTTTATTGTGCATGGTGGCCTGTGTGGGGCCCATTATACTGTATACTAGTTGGTCCATGACTTTGTCCAAGTTTTTAATTTTCCTCTGTGGGTTTGAGTTTGACATCCCTGGTATAAGGCAATTTATTAAAATAACTTTCAAACCTAAAACAGACTAAACTCATCCCCAACTAACACGCTCGTAACCCATCAGTCCATCATCAACTCTGCTGCCCGATTAATCCTCCTCTTCCTTCGCTTCTCCTCTCCGTAACTCCAATTTAAACTACCAACAATGAATTACAAAGCCGTCCATAATCTGTCTCCTCCAAACTCATCTCCCAATACCGTCCTACACGTAATCTCCGCTCCTCACAAGACCTTCTTCTCGCGTACGTTCATCACCCAATGGCCTCCAAGATTTTTCCTGAGCATATCCCCATCCTCTGGAGTTTAGTGGAGACAATAGTGTCAAACCACAATTGAAACATTCGGATGAAACCTGAAAACTCATTTCTACAGTAAAGCTTACAGACTACAATGACCCTGCTGCCACCGCACTATCACCGGAGCTGCTCCAATCCCCCGACCTACTGTTTTCCTCCCCATTACTCATGGATTGGGCAGCATGTATCAGCTAACACGTTCTCTTTAAGGCTATGTGCCCACGATGCAGACATGCTCAGGATTTTTTCCTGAGTGTTTCTGCATCTCCCTGGCAGAAAAAAACGCATGCGGATTGTACATGCGTTTTCCTGCCAGGGACATGCGGAAATGGAGCGTTATTCACTGACATTTCCGCATGCAGATTGACAAGCGCTTTCTAAGCGATTTTAGCATCACTTGGAAAGTGCTTGTGACAACTAGGTCACACTATATAAATCCATGCAACCGGCATGGATTTATATAGTGTGACCCGAGAGAGTGGTAAAAATAAAAAAAATAAATATACACTTACCCTCCGATGGCCCGCGCTGGCTTGCTTCGCTCGGTGCTGACAGCGGTGGATTGAAAGACCTGCCGACGTCAGCGTCGCGTGACCCGTCACATGACTCTGACGTCAGCGCAGGTCCTTCAATCCACTGCAAAGTGCCGGGAAGCAAGGAGGAGCGCAGCGCGGGCCGCCGGAAGGTAAATATACATTTATTTTTTATTTTATTCTTTTTTTTTTTACAGATTTTTTAATGGTACCTGGGTGTGGATGAGACTCTCCTCTCTTCTACACCCGGGTACCATCCGCACATTAGAAAGCGTCAATTACGCAAGTACAGATGCAGTCTTGCGGAATGGGCGCGATCTAATGCAAGTCAATGGCGGCGAAAACGCAGCGCTTCCGCAAAATAATTGGTAGTGCTGCGTTTTTTTCTGCAATGATAATCCGCAACGGAAATTTCCACAGCATGTGCACAGCACATGCGGATTATCATTGGGGAACATGGCAGGCCTTCTACCATGCGTTTTTAGTGCGTTTCCGCAGCTGCAAAAACGCTGCAGAAACGCATTAAAAGCGCATCGTGGGCACACAGCCCAAGTGTGCCATTATTAATGCCACGAACCGTGAATAGGCTTTTATTCACACAAAGTGCATAACAGAGGACAAGGTCAGCAGTACAGCTAGAAGAAATGTGACTTCAACAAGTTTCGGGCGACAGCTCACCCTTAGTCATGACCCCTTTAAGCTGTAAACACACAGGGAAACATGCACCCATCACATGTACTTACGGGAGGTGGAAGGGTTTTATAACGGACGTAAAAAACAGCACCAATCAATGCAATGTCCCTCAAGATGATCATGACTGTCAGAGGAACTGAAAAACAAAAAAAAAAAAATAAACAGAGGTTAAATCATTGATTCAAATGAACAACTTATAGGAGCTCCGTGCAGATATACTGCTATGACCAAGTTATATGAATGTGCCATCAACTTACTATTGGCCCTATCTGCAAGTAGCCCACGTGGCCATAGCATGTGTCCTCATACATACAGACAGACAGGTGCCTGTAACGTGCCGTATTTATATGAATCTAGAGATGGAAATACCAGCACTACGTGCCAATCCATGAGCTGGTATTAGGCGTTACATTGGTGATTATATATGCCCTCTCTGATTGACCCATCTTACCCGGTTAGCAGCGCTAACCCACGATTGCATTGATGAATTTCCTTTATTCTAGCCCCTCATCTGCACATTTGGTGAATACACAAGTTTTATACAATGAAATCCCATTAATCTCAAATCCATTAGTCAAGAACTCCTGAGTTGCTTCATAAACTGGAATTTCACAAGAAACCCAAAAGACTCAGCACCAAGGACAAATTACAACACCACTGATTGAAGAGCAACTAATCCAGGAAACACTGGGCTCCCCCAACGATGACCAGAAGGACAGTCCCGCATCCTCATTGTGAATGGCGCACTGACTCTTGCAGCCCACCTGTTTGAAGTTAACGGGACTGACAGGGTTCCGGTTTTCATAAGTCCCATAGACTTTAAAATGAGCAGCAGTGCACACGCACAACCGATGCTCCATTCACAATGGGGACACAGGACCCCAGTTCTCATGGTTGGAAGAATTAGACACTGACTAATGACTGATCATGTGGACAGGTGACAAGTTGTGATTATGGGACAACCCACTGAAGCATAAATGAGGTGGATGGAGCGATTGTGAACATGAAACATATAAACCCTGACATAGGACATTATGGCTCGGCACCTACTTACCCGGGATTAGATTTGCATATGTTAAGCAGACATATAGGACGCTGATGAGGATTTTGTCTGCAAGTGGATCCAGAGCACTTCCTAACGCAGACTTCTGATTGGCCCAGTTCCTTGCGATATACCCATCCAGCTACAACCAGAAAACATACATTAGAAGGTCAAAAACCAAAGTGATCTCCAAGTCATATACCTATGTCAGGTTCCTCCTGGAAATTGTCATCCAAACCTGCCTTTTAGAAAGGTCATACGAGATCACTGCGGGCCAAACAATTATTGGTGGCCAGGTACCTTGTATGTACGGCCAGGTGTATGGAGAAGACATGTCTATACTCAGAACCAAAGATCACCAAATTCACACACTTTGTCAGGGTGTTCCCATCACAGACACGGATGACATATCAACAGGAAATGTCCTAAATGTGGGTGGGTGGAAGGCCTCAGCTCCCAATATAGGTGCGATGCCTCGAGATGGATCCCACATCCTATAGACATTCTCAAAATATCCAATGGAATAACCTCTAAAAACGGGAAAACCTGAACAGCCATTTGTACGACCACCATTTCATGGTATGAGAGGACTAAGTTGCTGCTCCCACACGGACACCCCCCCACCCATCTTCAATATAACATAAATCAGGGGTCGACAAAGTTGTTCAGAATCTAGGAGCCAGCCAAAAAATTTAGGAGCCAGAATTTTTTTGTTGACAAACTGTACATATAGACCCCCTCACACACGGCGTCTCCCCGGGGAGCACGGCCTTTGTATGTACTTACACAGGTAGCGGGAGATGAGAACGGGCCCCCGGCCACAGCAATCCTTCCCCCCAGGGCCGGCTCCAGGTTTTTCTGGGCCCCGGGCGAAAGAGTCTCAGTGGGCCCTTTTAACACATACATGATTCATGATGCACAGATACGGCGGAGAAATAAAATATATATATATATATATATATATATATATATATATATATATATATATATATATATATATATATATATATATATATATATATATATATATATATATATATATATATATATATATATATATATATATATATATATATATTACACATGGCCCAGCCTGCCCCCTCATCCTTCACATACGCAGACATATGCGCGCGCACACACGGTACGCAGACATATGCGCGCGCACACACGGTACGCAGACATATGCGCGCGCACACACGGTACGCAGACATATGTACACATACAGACATACACATAGATAAAACAGACAAATATATATACACAGTCATATACACTGACATTCACATACATGCACTCACACAGACCCATTACTAATATTTTTAATATGGGGATTGGGGAAGCCTCACTCACCTGTCCCCGGTCCAGTGTCTTGTCCAGCAGCTCCTCGGGTATGGGGCAGTGCAGGGCCCCCGGCGTGTCACAGACTTCATGGCCCTGGAACATCAGAGGGGCCCACTTGCGGTCGGGTCCGGGCCCCTCCCGCCCATCTGTGCAGGACCTCCGCTCCGACGGTGTTTGATTGCCGGCACTCCCCCAGACATGGCCGCGCGCTGTGCGGCTGTGTCTGCTAGTAATGACGCGGCAGGAGCGACACAAGCACAATTAAAGGTGCAGTGCCGTCGACCCTGCCGTGTCATTACTAGCAGACACAGCCGGACAGCGCGCGGCCATGTCTGGGGGAAGTGCTGGCAATCAAGCAGCGCCTGCGTCCCTGAACAGGTGCCGAGGAAGCGGCCAGGGCCCCGACAGTGAGTGGGCGGGTGGGTGAGTGGGCGGCTGGGCCCCGACAGTGAGTGGGCGGGTGGGTGAGTGGGCGGCTGGGCCCCGACAGTGAGTGGGCGGCTGGGCCCCGACAGTGAGTGGGCGGCTGGGCCCCTCTGATTTTCCAGGGCCCCGGCACTTGCCCGGGTACGCCGGGTGCTGACGCCGGCCCTGCTTCCCCCGTAACCCAACTCTCCCTGTCCAGTCCCGGAGCATAAGGGGGGCGGAGCAAAGTGGAGAAGGCGGCCTGAGCGATACTGTCCCTGCTTCCTCCGATTGGATGACTCCGTGCAGGAGGTGGGATTGGATTGAGAGTATTTTTTTTTCTTCTCAACTCCTCAAGCACCAGGCAACATTTTCTAGGCGCCACTGGCGACCAGGCGCCTGGGTTTGTCGAGCCCTGACATAAATGACACTCCTCTAAACATCTTGTCAGGGGTAAACCACGTCTGATTTATACCCCGTTGACCGGGGCGGCTGAACACTCACCAGATCAGTGATCCCGGCGAGAACGAAAATACCAAGAGCAAAGTTAAAGTTTTCTGCGACAATCAGGTAACCGAGAACAGGAGACAGACCGATCCTGGTCATAGACAACAGATTTGGGATCGTCCATGGATTTTCATACTGTAAAACAGAATGCAGAACATTCCCAGGTTTAATACCCAGTATAGAAATACACAACCTCCCAGTGCCCCCCTACTATTATAGCCCAGGAATACACGTGCGACGGCCGTACCGTTAGACCTACGTGCGACGGCCGTACCGTTAGACCTACGTGCGACGGCCGTACCGTTAGACCTACGTGCGACGGCCGTACCGTTAGACCTACGTGCGACGGCCGTACCGTTAGACCTACGTGCGACGGCCGTACCGTTAGACCTACGTGCGACGGCCGTACCGTTAGACCTACGTGCGACAGCGACGGTCGTACCGTTAGACCTACGTGCAACAGCGACGGCCGTACCGTTAGACCTACGTGCAACAGCGACGGCCGTACCGTTAGACCTACGTGCAACAGCGACGGCCGTACCGTTAGACCTACGTGCAACAGCGACGGCCGTACCGTTAGACCTACGTGCGACAGCGACGGCCGTACCGTTAGACCTACGTGCGACAGCGACGGCCGTACCGTTAGACCTACGTGTACAGGCAACGGTTGTACTATTAGTCCTAGTGGCAGAGGTCACACACTGCAGAAACTGCATATTTGCAGTGTGGTAGCAGCAGTGACACTAAAAAGAGGGATGTGAGGAGTTGTATAGTAATGACAGTCTCACTATTAAAAGTAATCTGTCACCAAGTTTTTGATATGTAATCCGAGAGCAGAATAATGAAGGGACAGAGACCCTGATTACAGTGCTGTGTAACTTACTAGGCTGCTTGCTGTAATTTTGATAAAAAGGTGATTTTATCAGCAGGAGATTATCCCCAGAGGACTACTAAAGCTGCTGACTACGCACAGTGTACACAGAAAGGTGCCATTTAGTGGTGTGGGTTGGGTTATACAGAGCTGTGCTAGATCTGCAGCAGATAAAAGTGATTTTATCAAAACTGCAGCAAGCAGCCCAGTAAGTGACATTGCTGGAATCAGGGTCTCTGCCCCTACATCATGCTGCTCACAGATGGGATAGCAAAAACCTGGTGACAGATTCCCTTTAATACTAGTTGTAGGAACAAAAGTGATAGAAGTTGTAAAGAAGCAGCGCTAGGCCAAGTTTACATGTGCAGTAATCATTGGTTAGAACAGATCCAGCAGAGTTGCGCAGACAACTTTTTCGTCCAGCTAAAAAAAATATATATATATTTCAGCTGGTTCTGTTTCTTTGTTTTTTTTTTTTTTTAAATCTAAGTCCATGGAAAAGGAATCTGTTAATTAAACATCAGTTTTTCTTTCATTTGAGAAGGATCCGTCGTTCGCTCACTGGATCAGTTTCAAATGGGACAAAAACAGATGGCTAATGAACAGATCCGTTGTCCGTAGACTTCAGTGTTAAAAAAACAGATCCAGAAGAAATCAGTTTCTTTAGCTGGACAAAAAAAAAGTTATGTCTGCAGAACTCGTCAACAGATTCCTGCTGGATCCGATCTAATCGACTGCACATGTGAACACAGCCTTAGTAGTAGATTATGTACAATAGCAGTAGTAAAGTACTAGCAGTAATAATGGGAGGACGTGATGTGTAACAGCAGCAATAACAACAGTATAAGGGGAATAGTAATGTGAAAATTATTTGATGTACAGTGGTGGCCAAAAGTATTGGCACCCCTGCAATTCTGTCAGATAATACTCAGTTTCTTCCTGAAAATGATTGCAATCACAAATTCTTTGGTATTATTATCTTCATTTAATTTGCTTGCAAGGAAAAAACACAAAAGAGAATGAAGCAAAAATCAAATCATTGATCATTTCACACAAAACTCCAAAAATGGGCCAGACAAAAGTATTGGCACCCTCAGCCTAATACTTGGTAGCACAACCTTTAGTCAAAATAACTGCGAACAACCGCTTCCGGTAACCATCAATGAGTTTCTTACAATGCTCTGCTGGAATTGTAGACCATTCTTCTTTGGCAAACTGCTCCAGGTCCCTGATATTTGAAGGGTGCCTTCTCCAAACTGCCATTTTGAGATCTCTCCACAGGTGTTCTATGGGATTCAGGTCTGGACTCATTGCTGGCCACCTTAGAAGTCTCCAGTGCTTTCTCTCAAACCATTTTATAGTGCTTTTGGAAGTGTGTTTTGGGTCATTGTCCTGCTGGAAGACCCATGACCTCTGAGGGAGACCCAGCTTTCTCACACTGGGTCCTACATTATGCTGCAAAATTTGTTGGTAGTCTTCAGACTTCATAATGCCATGCACACGGTCAAGCAGTCCAGTGCCAGAGGCAGCAAAGCAACCCCAAAACATCAGGGAACCTCCGTCATGTTTGACTGTAGGGACCGTGTTCTTTTCTTTGAATGCCTCTTTTTTTTCCTGTACACTCTATGTTGATGCTCTACTTTTGTCTCATCTGACCAGAGAACATTCTTCCAAAACGTTTTAGGCTTTCTCAGGTAAGTTTTGGCAAACTCCAGCCTGGCTTTTTTATGTCCCGGGGTAAGAAGTGGGGTCTTCCTGGGTATCCTACCATACAGTCCCTTTTCATTCAGACGCCGACGGATAGTACGTGTTGACACTGTTGTACCCTCGGACTGCAGGGCAGCTTGAACTTGTTTGGATGTTAGTCGAGGTTCTTTATCCACCATCTGCACAATCTTGCGTTGAAATCTCTCGTCAATTTTTCTTTTCCGTCCACATCTTGGGAGGTTGGCCACAGTGCCATGGGCTTTAAACTTCTTGATGATACTGCGCACGGAAGACACAGGAACATTCAGGTCTTTGGAGATGGACTTGTAGCCTTGAGATTGCTCATGCTTCCTCACAATTTGGTTTCTCAAGTCCTCAGACAGTTCTTTGGTCTTCTTTCTTTTCTCCATGCTCAATGTGGTACACACAAGGACACAGGACAGAGGTTGAGTCAACTTTAATCCATGTTAACTGGCTGCAAGTGTGATTTAGTTATTGCCAACACCTGTTAGGTGCCACAGGTAAGTTACAGGTGCTGTTAATTACACGAATTAGAGAAGCATCACATGATTTTTCAAACAGTGCCAATACTTTTGTCCACCCCCTTTTTTTAGGTTTGGTGTGGAATTATTTCCAATTTGGCTTTAGGACAATTCTTTTTGTGTTTTTTTCATTGAAGACAAATTAAATGAAGAGAATAATACCAAAGAATTTGTGATTGCAATCATTTTCAGGAAGAAACTGAGTATTATCTGACAGAATTGCAGGGGTGCCAATACTTTTGGCCAGCACTGTATAATAGTAGTGGTATCAGCAATGACATCAAGAATAGGAGACGAGACGAGCGGCAGAGTGAAGAGAGGAGAGGAGCGGAGTTATAGCGTGGACAGCTGAACGGTGACCACTAGTGACAGCATTGTATATAGCAGAGGAGAGGCAGTAGTAATACAAGCAGTGGTGGGCGCAGTATAGCAGTAGTAATAAGAGCTGTAGTAGTAGTGATGTGACTATGTGATTAGCAGCAGCGGTGCTTGTCTGGCAGCCGCCCCGATGACCTTCCCTCCCTCCAGTACACTCTGTGCCCGGCTATATACTCACCAGGTCGGGCTCCGGTGTCCGGGCGGCGCCGCTCTCCTCGTCCTCGGAGCTCCCGGACTTGTGCCGCCCCCTCCCGCACACGGCTCCCCCGCAGGGCCGCAGCAGGTGTAGGGCGGCGCGGCCGTGCAGGGACCGGAGCAGATGAGCGGGGAGCAGCGGCCTACCAACCGGGCGGCCTCCCTCCGGGATGTCCCGTACACCCAGCACATGGCGAGCCCGGGTGTCCTGTAACAGCTCGCGGCCTATCAGCCGCCGTGCCGGGCAGCCTAGCGCAGACGGCGAGCACCGGCCCAGCAGTAAGGCTAGCACCGACATAGCGATAGTGACAGCTGAGGCTCAGCGCTCCCCATGCGGCCGCCCTGCCCTCACACCCGGCCCTGTCTGTGCGACAAGCGGCATGCTTTACGGCGTTAACCCTTTGTTAAGGCTGGAGGCGGCGTTACCTTGACGGAATGCAGACTCCCCAGCCCTGTGTAATATTGTACAAGAGGGGACGCCGGGCTGGGGGGCTTGCTCGTCACTGTGAATCATGGATTGTATGTTTTCCTGGTTTGTAGTGATCTTCCCTAAGGAGAACATATGTAAAGCCAGAAACAACTGGCAGCAATGTGGGCACTGGAGAGAGAGTGCTGCGGAGGAGCCTGCCCCGCACTGGAGGAGCCTGCCCCGCACTGGAGGAGCCTGCCCCGCACTGGAGGAGCCTGCCCCGCACTGGAGGAGCCTGCCCCGCACTGGAGGAGCCTGCACTGGAAGAGCCTGCCCAGCGCTGGAAGATCCTGCACTGGAGGGAGGCTGGGCCCCGCACTGGAAGAGCCTGCCCCGCGCTGGAAGATCCTGCACTGGAGGGAGCCTGCCCCGCACTGGAAGAGCCTGCCCCGCGCTGGAAGATCCTGCACTGGAGGGAGGCTGCCCCGCACTGGAGGGAGGCTGCCCCGCACTGGAAGAGCCTGCCCCGCGCTGGAAGATCCTGCACTGGAGGGAGGCTGCCCCGCACTGGAGGGAGGCTGCCCCGCACTGGAAGAGCCTGCCCCGCGCTGGAAGATCCTGCACTGGAGGGAGGCTGCCCCGCACTGGAGGGAGGCTGCCCCGCACTGGAGGGAGGCTGCCCCGCACTGGAAGAGCCTGCCCCGCACTGGAAGATCCTGCACTGGAGGGAGGCTGCCCCGCACTGGAGGGAGGCTGCCCCGCACTGGAAGAGCCTGCCCCGCACTGGCAGATCCTGCACTGGAGGGAGGCTGCCCCGCACTGGAGGGAGGCTGCCCCGCACTGGAAGAGCCTGCACTGGAGGGAGGCTGCCCCGCACTGGAGGGAGGCTGCCCCGCACTGGAGGGAGCCTGCCCCGCACTGGAGGAGCCTGCCCCGCACTGGAGGAGCCTGCACTGGAAGAGCCTGCCCAGCGCTGGAAGATCCTGCACTGGAGGGAGGCTGCCCCGCACTGGAAGAGCCTGCCCCACGCTGGAAGATCCTGCACTGGAGGGAGGCTGGGCCCCGCACTGGAAGAGCCTGCCCCGCGCTGGAAGATCCTGCACTGGAGGGAGCCTGCCCCGCACTGGAAGAGCCTGCCCCGCGCTGGAAGATCCTGCACTGGAGGGAGGCTGCCCCGCACTGGAGGGAGGCTGCCCCGCACTGGAAGAGCCTGCCCCGCGCTGGAAGATCCTGCACTGGAGGGAGGCTGCCCCGCACTGGAGGGAGGCTGCCCCGCACTGGAAGAGCCTGCCCCGCGCTGGAAGATCCTGCACTGGAGGGAGGCTGCCCCGCACTGGAGGGAGGCTGCCCCGCACTGGAAGAGCCTGCCCCGCACTGGAAGATCCTGCACTGGAGGGAGGCTGCCCCGCACTGGAGGGAGGCTGCCCCGCACTGGAAGAGCCTGCCCCGCACTGGCAGATCCTGCACTGGAGGGAGGCTGCCCCGCACTGGAGGGAGGCTGCCCCGCACTGGAAGAGCCTGCACTGGAGGGAGGCTGCCCCGCACTGGAGGGAGCCTGCCCCGCACTGGAGGGAGCCTGCCCCGCACTGGAGGAGCCTGCCCCGCACTGGAGGAGCCTGCACTGGAAGAGCCTGCCCAGCGCTGGAAGATCCTGCACTGGAGGGAGGCTGCCCCGCACTGGAAGAGCCTGCCCCGCGCTGGAAGATCCTGCACTGGAGGGAGGCTGGGCCCCGCACTGGAGGGAGGCTGCCCCGCACTGGAAGAGCCTGCCCCGCGCTGGAAGATCCTGCACTGGAGGGAGGCTGCCCCGCACTGGAAGAGGCTGCCCCGCACTGGAGGGAGGCTGCCCCGCACTGGAAGAGCCTGCCCCGCACTGGCAGATCCTGCACTGGAGGGAGGCTGCCCCGCACTGGAGGGAGGCTGCCCCGCACTGGAGGGAGGCTGCCCCGCACTGAAAGAGCCTGCCCCGCGCTGGAAGATCCTGCACTGGAGGGAGGCTGCCCCGCACTGGAGGGAGGCTGCCCCGCACTGGAAGAGCCTGCCCCGCACTGGCAGAGCCTGCACTGGAGGGAGGCTGCCCCGCACTGGAGGGAGGCTGCCCCGCACTGGAGGGAGGCTGCCCCGCACTGGAAGAGCCTGCACTGGAGGGAGGCTGCCCCGCACTGGAGGGAGGCTGCCCCGCACTGGAGGAGCCTGCCCCGCACTGGAGGAGCCTGCACTGGAAGAGCCTGCCCAGCGCTGGAAGATCCTGCACTGGAGGGAGGCTGCCCCGCACTGGAAGAGCCTGCCCCGCGCTGGAAGATCCTGCACTGGAGGGAGGCTGCCCCGCACTGGAAGAGCCTGCCCCGCGCTGGAAGATCCTGCACTGGAGGGAGGCTGCCCCGCACTGGAAGAGCCTGCCCCGCACTGGAAGAGCCTGCCCCGCGCTGGAAGAGCCTGCCCCGCGCTGGAGGGAGGCTGCCCCGCACTGGAGGGAGGCTGCCCCGCACTGGAAGAGCCTGCACTGGAGGGAGGCTGCCCCGCACTGGAGGGAGGCTGCCCCGCACTGGAAGAGCCTGCCCCGCGCTGGAAGATCCTGCACTGGAGGGAGGCTGCCCCGCACTGGAGGGAGGCTGCCCCGTACTGGAGGGAGGCTGCCCCGCACTGGCAGATCCTGCACTGGAGGGAGGCTGCCCCGCACTGGAGGGAGGCTGCCCCGCACTGGAAGAGCCTGCCCCGCGCTGGAAGATCCTGCACTGGAGGGAGGCTGCCCCGCACTGGAGGGAGGCTGCCCCGCACTGGAAGAGCCTGCCCCGCACTGGCAGATCCTGCACTGGAGGGAGGCTGCCCCGCACTGGAGGGAGGCTGCCCCGCACTGGAGGGAGGCTGCCCCGCACTGGAAGAGCCTGCGCTGGAGGGAGGCTGCCCCGCACTGGAGGGAGGCTGCCCCGCGCTAGAAGATCCTGCACTGGAGGGAGGCTGCCCCGCACTGGTGCTACTCACAGTACATAATGATGTAGAGCTAGGGTCTCAAACTCAAACAGGGCCAAAATGAAAAACTTAGACAAAGTCGTGGGCCAACCTGTATACAGAATAATGGGCCCCACATAGTCCTCCATACAGTATAATGACCTCACATAGTGCTCCATACAGTATAATGGCCCCACATAGTGCTCCATACAGTATAATGACCTCACATAGTGCTCCATACAGTATAATGGCCCCACATAGTGCTCCATACAGTATAATGGCCCCACATAGTCCTTCATACAGTGTAATGGCCCCACATAGTCCTCCATACAGTATAATGACCTCACATAGTGCTCCTTACAGTATAATCGCCCCACATACTCCTCCATACAGAATAATGGCCCCACATAGTCCTCCATACAGTATAATGGCCCCACATAGTCCTCCATACAGTATAATGGCCCCACATAGTCCTCCATACAGTATAATGACCTCACATAGTGCTCCTTACAGTATAATGGCCCCACATAGTCCTCCATACAGAATAATGACCTCACATAGTTCTCCTTACAGTATAATGGCCCTACATAGTCCCCCATACAGAAAAATGGGCCCCACATAGTCCTCCATACAGAATAATGGGCCCCACATAGTCCTCTATACAGTATAATGACCTCACATAGTGCTCCATACAGAATAATGGGCCCCACATAGTCCTCCATACAGTATAATGACCTCACATAGTGCTCCATACAGTATAATGGCCCCACATAGTCCCCCATACAGAATAATGGCCCCACATAGTCCTCCATACAGTATAATGACCTCACATAGTGCTCCTTACAGTATAATGGCCCCACATAGTCCTCCATACAGAATAATGACCTCACATAGTTCTCCTTACAGTATAATGGCCCCACATAGTCCCCCATACAGAATAATGGGCCCCACATAGTCCTCCATACAGAATAATGGGCCCCACATACTCCTCCATACAGTATAATGGCCCCACATAGTCCCCCATACAGAATAATGGCCTCACATAGTCCTCCATACAGTATAATGGGCCCCACATAGTCCCCCATACAGAATAATGGGCCCCAAATAGTCCTCCATACAGAATAGTGGCCCCACATAGTCCTCCATACAGAATAATGGCCCCACATAATCCTCCATACAGTATAATGACCTCACATAGTGCTCCTTACAGTATAATGGCCCCACATAGTCCTCCATACAGAATAATAGGCCCCACATAGTCCCCCATACTGAATAATGGGCCCGACAGAGTGCTCCATACAGAATAATGGGCCTCACATAGTTCTCCTTACAGAATAATGGGCCCCACGTAGTTCTCTATACAGAATAATGGGCCCCACATAGTGCTCCATACAGAATAATGGCCCCACATAGTCCTCCATACAGTATAATGGGCCCCTCATAGTCCTCCATACAGAATAATGGGCCCCACATAGTGCTCTATGCAGTATCATGGCCCCACATAGTCCTCCATGCAGGATAATGGGCCCCACATTGTCTTCCATACAGGATAATGGGCCCCACATAGTCCTCCGTACAGGATAATGGGCCCCACATAGTCCTCCATACAGAATAATGGGCCCCACATAGTCCTCTACACAAACTAATGGGCCCCACATAGTCCTCTATACAAACTAATGGGCCCCACAGTCCTCCATACAAAATAATGGGCCCCACATAGTTCTCCATACAGAATAATGGCCCCACATAGTCCCCCATGCAGAATAATGGCCCCACATAGTCCCCCATACAGAATAATGGCCCAACATAGTCCTCCATACAGAATAATGGACTGCACATAGTCCTCCGTACAGAATAATGGGCCCCACATAGTTCCCCATACAGAATAATGGGCCCGACATAGTCCTGCATACAGAATAATAGGCCTCACATAGTTCTCCTTACAGAATAATCGGCCCCACATAGTTCTCTATACAGAATAATGGGCCCCACATAGTGCTCCATACAGAATAATGGCCCCACATAGTCCTCCATACAGTATAATGGGCCCCTCATAGTCCTCCATACAGTATAATGGGCCCCACATAGTCTTCCATACAGGATAATGGGCCCCACATAGTCCTCCATACAGGATAATGGGCAGCACATAGTCCTCCATACCGAATAATGGGCCCCACATAGTCCTCCATACAGAATAATGGGCCCCACATAGTCCTCCATACAAACTGATGGGCCCCACATAGTCCTCTATACAAAATAATGGGCCCCACATAGTCCTCTATACAAAATAATGGGCCCCACATAGTCCTCCATACAGTATAATGGGCCCCACATAGTCCTCCATACAGAATAATGGGCCCCGCATAGTCCTCTATACAAACTAATGGGCCCCACATACTCCTCCATACAGAATAATGGCCCCACATAGCCCCCCATACAGAATAATGGCCCCACATAGTCCCCCATACAGAATAATGGCCCCACATAGTCCCCCATACAGAATAATGGCCCCACATAGTCCTCCATACAGAATAATGGACCGCACATAGTCCTCCATACAGAATAATGGACCGCACATAGTCCTCCATACAGAATAATGGGCTCCACATAGTCCTCCATACAGAATAATGGGCTCCACATAGTCCTCCATACAGAATAATGGGCCCCACATAGTCCTCCATACAGAATAATGGGCCCCACATAGTCCTCCATACAGAATAATGGGCCCCACATAGTCTTCCATACAGTATCATGGGCCCCACATAGTCCTCCATACAGAATAATGGGCCCCACATAGTCCTCCATACAGAATAATGGGCCCCACATAGTCCTCCATACAGAATAATGGGCCCCACATAGTCCTCCATACAGAATAATGGGCCCCACATAGTCCTCCATACAGAATAATGGGCCCCACATAGTCCTCCATACAGAATAATGGGCCCCACATAGTCCTCCATACAGAATAATGGGCCCCACATAGTCCTCCATACAGAATAATGGGCCCCACATAGTCCTCCATACAGAATAATGGGCCCCACATAGTCCTCCATACAGAATAATGGGCCCACATAGTCCTCCATACAGAATAATGGGCCCCACATAGTCCTCTATACAAACTGATGGGCCCCACATAGTCCTCTATACAAAATAATGGGCCCCACATAGTCCTCCATACAGTATAATGGGCCCCACATAGTCCTCCATACAGAAGAATGGCTCTGCATAGTGCTTCACACAGTATAATGGCCCCACATAGTCCTCTATACAGTATAAAGGGCCCCACATAGTCCTCTATACAAACTAATGGGCCCCACATAGTCCTGCATACTGAATAATGGGCCCAACATAGTCCCCCATACAGAATAATGGGCCCCACATAGTCCCCCATACAGAATAATGGGCCCCACATAGTCCCCCATACAGAATAATGGGCCCCACATAGTCCTCCATACAGTATAATGGCCCCACATAGTCCTCCATACAGTATAATGGGCCGCACATAGTCCTCCATACAGAATAATGGACTCACATAGTCCTCCATAGAGAATAATGGCCCCACATAGTGCTCCTTACAGAATAATAGGCCCCACATAGTCCTCCATACAGAATAATGGGCCCCACATAGTCCTCCATACAGAATAATGGGCCCCACATAGTCCTCCATACAGAAGAATGGTCCCAGATAGTCCTCCATACAGACTAATGGGCCCCACATAGTCCTCCATACAGACTAATGGGCCCCACATAGTCCTCCATACAGAATAATGGGCCCCACATCGTCCTCCATACAGAAGGATGGCTCTGCATAGTACTTCACACAGTATAATGGCCCCACATAGTCCTCCATACAGAATAATGGGCCGCACATAGTCCTCCATACAGAAAAATGGGCCCCACACAGTCCTCCATACAAAATAATGGGCCCCACACAGTCCTTCATACAGAACAGTGGTCACACATAGTCCTCCATACAGACTAATGGGCCCCACATAGTCTTCCATACAGAATAATGATCCCACATAGTCCTCCATACAGAATAATGGTCCCACATAGTCCTCCATACAGAATAATGGTCCCACATAGTCCTCCATACAGAATAATGGTCCCACATAGTGCTCCATACAGAATAATAGCCCCCACATAGTCCTCCATACAGTATAATGGCCCCACATAGTCCTCCATACAGTATAATGGGCCGCACATAGTCCTCCATACAGAATAATAGCCCCACATAGTCCTCCATACAGAATAATGGGCCCCACATAGTCCTCCATACAGAATAATGGGCCCCACATAGTCCTCCATACAGAATAATGGGCCCCACATAGTCCTCCATACAGAATAATGGGCCCACATAGTCCTCCATACAGAATAATGGGCCCCACATAGTCTTCCATACAGAATAATGGGCCCCACATAGTCCTCCATACAGAATAATGGGCCCACATAGTCCTCCATACAGAATAATGGGCCCCACATAGTCCTCTATACAAACTGATGGGCCCCACATAGTCCTCTATACAAAATAATGGGCCCCACATAGTCCTCCATACAGTATAATGGGCCCCACATAGTCCCCCATACAGGATAATGGGCCCCACATAGTCCCCCATACAGGATAATGGGCCCCACATAGTCCCCCATACAGGATAATGGGCCCCACATAGTCCCCCATACAGAATAATGGGCCCCACATAGTCCTCCATACAGTATAAAGGGCCCCACATAGTCCTCTATACAAACTAATGGGCCCCACATAGTCCTGCATACTGAATAATGGGCCTAACATAGTCCCCCATACAGAATAATGGGCCCCACATAGTCCCCCATACAGGATAATGGGCCCCACATAGTCCCCCATACAGAATAATGGGCCCCACATAGTCCTCCATACAGTATAATGGCCCCACATAGTCCTCCATACAGTATAATGGGCCGCACATAGTCCTCCATACAGAATAATGGACTCACATAGTCCTCCATAGAGAATAATGGCCCCACATAGTCCTCCATGCAGGATAATGGGCCCCACATTGTCTTCCGTACAGGATAATGGGCCCCACATAGTCCTCCGTACAGGATAATGGGCCCCACATAGTCCTCCATACAGAATAATGGGCCCCACATAGTCCTCTACACAAACTAATGGGCCCCACATAGTCCTCTATACAAACTAATGGGCCCCACAGTCCTCCATACAAAATAATGGGCCCCACATAGTTCTCCATACAGAATAATGGCCCCACATAGTCCCCCATGCAGAATAATGGCCCCACATAGTCCCCCATACAGAATAATGGCCCCACATAGTCCTCCATACAGAATAATGGACCGCACATAGTCCTCCGTACAGAATAATGGGCCCCACATAGTTCCCCATACAGAATAATGGGCCCGACGTAGTCCTGCATACAGAATAATAGGCCTCACATAGTTCTCCTTACAGAATAATCGGCCCCACATAGTTCTCTATACAGAATAATAGGCCCCACATAGTGCTCCATACAGAATAATGGCCCCACATAGTCCTCCATACAGTATAATGGGCCCCTCATAGTCCTCCATACAGAATAATGGGCCCCACATAGTGATCTATACAGTATCATGGCCCCACATAGTCCTCCATGCAGGATAATGGGCCCCACATAGTCTTCCATACAGGATAATGGGCCCCACATAGTCCTCCATACAGGATAATGGGCCGCACATAGTCCTCCATACAGAATAATGGGCCCCACATAGTCCTCCATACAGAATAATGGGTCCCACATAGTCCTCCATACAAACTGATGGGCCCCACATAGTCCTCTATACAAAATAATGGGCCCCACATAGTCCTCTATACAAAATAATGGGCCCCACATAGTCCTCCATACAGTATAATGGGCCCCACATAGTCCTCCATACAGAATAATGGGCCCCGCATAGTCCTCTATACAAACTAATGGGCCCCACATACTCCTCCATACAGAATAATGGCCCCACATAGCCCCCCATACAGAATAATGGCCCCACATAGTCCCCCATACAGAATAATGGCCCCACATAGTCCCCCATACAGAATAATGGCCCCACATAGTCCTCCATACAGAATAATGGACCGCACATAGTCCTCCATACAGAATAATGGACCGCACATAGTCCTCCATACAGAATAATGGGCCCCACATAGTCCTCCATACAGAATAATGGCCCCACATAGTCCCCCATACAGAATAATGGCCCCACATAGTCCCCCATACAGAATAATGGCCCCACATAGTCCTCCATACAGAATAATGGGCTCCACATAGTCCTCCATACAGAATAATGGGCTCCACATAGTCCTCCATACAGAATAATGGGCCCCACATAGTCCTCCATACAGAATAATGGGCCCCACATAGTCCTCCATACAGAATAATGGGCCCCACATAGTCTTCCATACAGTATAATGGGCCCCACATAGTCCTCCATACAGAATAATGGGCCCCACATAGTCCTCCATACAGAATAATGGGCCCCACATACTCCTCCATACAGAATAATGGGCCCCACATAGTCCTCCATACAGAATAATGGGCCCCACATAGTCCTCCATACAGAATAATGGGCCCCACATAGTCCTCCATACAGAATAATGGGCCCCACATAGTCCTCCATACAGAATAATGGGCCCCACATAGTCCTCCATACAGAATAATGGGCCCACATAGTCCTCCATACAGAATAATGGGCCCCACATAGTCCTCTATACAAACTGATGGGCCCCACATAGTCCTCTATACAAAATAATGGGCCCCACATAGTCCTCCATACAGTATAATGGGCCCCACATAGTCCTCCATACAGAAGAATGGCTCTGCATAGTGCTTCACACAGTATAATGGCCCCACATAGTCCTCTATACAGTATAAAGGGCCCCACATAGTCCTCTATACAAACTAATGGGCCCCACATAGTCCTGCATACTGAATAATGGGCCCAACATAGTCCCCCATACAGAATAATGGGCCCCACATAGTCCCCCATACAGGATAATGGGCCCCACATAGTCCCCCATACAGAATAATGGGCCCCACATAGTCCTGCATACTGAATAATGGGCCCCACATAGTCCCCCATACAGGATAATGGGCCCCACATAGTCCCCCATACAGGATAATGGGCCCCACATAGTCCCCCATACAGAATAATGGGCCCCACATAGTCCTGCATACTGAATAATGGGCCCAACATAGTCCCCCATACAGAATAATGGGCCCCACATAGTCCCCCATACAGGATAATGGGCCCCACATAGTCCCCCATACAGGATAATGGGCCCCACATAGTCCCCCATACAGAATAATGGGCCCCACATAGTCCTCCATACAGTATAATGGCCCCACATAGTCCTCCATACAGTATAATGGGCCGCACATAGTCCTCCATACAGAATAATGGACTCACATAGTCCTCTATAGAGAATAATGGCCCCACATAGTGCTCCTTACAGAATAATAGGCCCCACATAGTCCTCCATACAGAATAATGGGCCCCACATAGTCCTCCATACAGAATAATGGGCCCCACATAGTCCTCCATACAGAATAATGGGCCCCACATAGTCCTCCATACAGAATAATGGGCCCCACATAGTCCTCCATACAGAAGAATGGTCCCAGATAGTCCTCCATACAGACTAATGGGCCCCACATAGTCCTCCATACAGACTAATGGGCCCCACATAGTCCTCCATACAGAATAATGGGCCCCACATCGTCCTCCATACAGAAGGATGGCTCTGCATAGTACTTCACACAGTATAATGGCCCCACATAGTCCTCCATACAGAATAATGGGCCGCACATAGTCCTCCATACAGAAAAATGGGCCCCACACAGTCCTCCATACAAAATAATGGGCCCCACACAGTCCTTCATACAGAAGTGGTCACACATAGTCCTCCATACAGACTAATGGGCCCCACATAGTCTTCCATACAGAATAATGATCCCACATAGTCCTCCATACAGAATAATGGTCCCACATAGTCCTCCATACAGAATAATGGTCCCACATCGTCCTCCATACAGAATAATGGTCCCACATAGTGCTCCATACAGAATAATAGCCCCCACATAGTCCTCCATACAGTATAATGGCCCCACATAGTCCTCCATACAGTATAATGGGCCGCACATAGTCCTCCATACAGAATAATAGCCCCACATAGTCCTCCATACAGAATAATGGGCCCCACATAGTCCTCCATACAGAATAATGGGCCCCACATAGTCCTCCATACAGAATAATGGGCCCCACATAGTCCTCCATACAGAATAATGGGCCCACATAGTCCTCCATACAGAATAATGGGCCCCACATAGTCCTCCATACAGAATAATGGGCCCCACATAGTCCTCCATACAGAATAATGGGCCCACATAGTCCTCCATACAGAATAATGGGCCCCACATAGTCCTCTATACAAACTGATGGGCCCCACATAGTCCTCTATACAAAATAATGGGCCCCACATAGTCCTCCATACAGTATAATGGGCCCCACATAGTCCTCCATACAGAAGAATGGCTCTGCATAGTGCTTCACACAGTATAATGGCCCCACATAGTCCTCTATACAGTATAAAGGGCCCCACATAGTCCTCTATACAAACTAATGGGCCCCACATAGTCCTGCATACTGAATAATGGGCCCAACATAGTCCCCCATACAGAATAATGGGCCCCACATAGTCCCCCATACAGGATAATGGGCCCCACATAGTCCCCCATACAGAATAATGGGCCCCACATAGTCCTGCATACTGAATAATGGGCCCCACATAGTCCCCCATACAGGATAATGGGCCCCACATAGTCCCCCATACAGGATAATGGGCCCCACATAGTCCCCCATACAGGATAATGGGCCCCACATAGTCCCCCATACAGAATAATGGGCCCCACATAGTCCTGCATACTGAATAATGGGCCCAACATAGTCCCCCATACAGAATAATGGGCCCCACATAGTCCCCCATACAGGATAATGGGCCCCACATAGTCCCCCATACATAATAATGGGCCCCACATAGTCCTCCATACAGTATAATGGCCCCACATAGTCCTCCATACAGTATAATGGGCCGCACATAGTCCTCCATACAGAATAACGGACTCACATAGTCCTCTATAGAGAATAATGGCCCCACATAGTGCTCCTTACAGAATAATAGGCCCCACATAGTCCTCCATACAGAATAATGGGCCCCACATAGTCCTCCATACAGAATAATGGGCCCCACATAGTCCTCCATACAGAATAATGGGCCCCACATAGTCCTCCATACAGAAGAATGGTCCCAGATAGTCCTCCATACAGACTAATGGGCCCCACATAGTCCTCCATACAGACTAATGGGCCCCACATAGTCCTCCATACAGAATAATGGGCCCCACATCGTCCTCCATACAGAAGGATGGCTCTGCATAGTACTTCACACAGTATAATGGCCCCACATAGTCCTCCATACAGAATAATGGGCCGCACATAGTCCTCCATACAGAAAAATGGGCCCCACACAGTCCTCCATACAAAATAATGGGCCCCACACAGTCCTTCATACAGAACAGTGGTCACACATAGTCCTCCATACAGACTAATGGGCCCCACATAGTCTTCCATACAGAATAATGATCCCACATAGTCCTCCATACAGAATAATGGTCCCACATAGTCCTCCATACAGAATAATGGTCCCACATAGTCCTCCATACAGAATAATGGTCCCACATAGTGCTCCATACAGAATAATAGCCCCCACATAGTCCTCCATACAGTATAATGGCCCCACATAGTCCTCCATACAGTATAATGGGCCGCACATAGTCCTCCATACAGAATAATAGCCCCACATAGTCCTCCATACAGAATAATGGGCCCCACATAGTCCTCCATACAGAATAATGGGCCCCACATAGTCCTCCATACAGAATAATGGGCCCCACATAGTCCTCCATACAGAATAATGGGCCCACATAGTCCTCCATACAGAATAATGGGCCCCACATAGTCCTCCATACAGAATAATGGGCCCCACATAGTCCTCCATACAGAATAATGGGCCCACATAGTCCTCCATACAGAATAATGGGCCCCACATAGTCCTCTATACAAACTGATGGGCCCCACATAGTCCTCTATACAAAATAATGGGCCCCACATAGTCCTCCATACAGTATAATGGGCCCCACATAGTCCTCCATACAGAAGAATGGCTCTGCATAGTGCTTCACACAGTATAATGGCCCCACATAGTCCTCTATACAGTATAAAGGGCCCCACATAGTCCTCTATACAAACTAATGGGCCCCACATAGTCCTCTATACAAACTAATGGGCCCCACATAGTCCTGCATACTGAATAATGGGCCCAACATAGTCCCCCATACAGAATAATGGGCCCCACATAGTCCCCCATACAGGATAATGGGCCCCACATAGTCCCCCATACAGAATAATGGGCCCCACATAGTCCTCCATACAGTATAATGGCCCCACATAGTCCTCCATACAGTATAATGGGCCGCACATAGTCCTCCATACAGAATAATGGACTCACATAGTCCTCCATAGAGAATAATGGCCCCACATAGTGCTCCTTACAGAATAATAGGCCCCACATAGTCCTCCATACAGAATAATGGGCCCCACATAGTCCTCCATACAGAATAATGGGCCCCACATAGTCCTCCATACAGAATAATGGGCCCCACATAGTCCTCCATACAGAAGAATGGTCCCAGATAGTCCTCCATACAGACTAATGGGCCCCACATAGTCCTCCATACAGACTAATGGGCCCCACATAGTCCTCCATACAGAATAATGGGCCCCACATCGTCCTCCATACAGAAGGATGGCTCTGCATAGTACTTCACACAGTATAATGGCCCCACATAGTCCTCCATACAGAATAATGGGCCGCACATAGTCCTCCATACAGAAAAATGGGCCCCACACAGTCCTCCATACAAAATAATGGGCCCCACACAGTCCTTCATACAGAACAGTGGTCACACATAGTCCTCCATACAGACTAATGGGCCCCACATAGTCTTCCATACAGAATAATGATCCCACATAGTCCTCCATACAGAATAATGGTCCCACATAGTCCTCCATACAGAATAATGGTCCCACATAGTCCTCCATACAGAATAATGGTCCCACATAGTGCTCCATACAGAATAATAGCCCCCACATAGTCCTCCATACAGTATAATGGCCCCACATAGTCCTCCATACAGTATAATGGGCCGCACATAGTCCTCCATACAGAATAATAGCCCCACATAGTCCTCCATACAGAATAATGGGCCCCACATAGTCCTCCATACAGAATAATGGGCCCCACATAGTCCTCCATACAGAATAATGGGCCCCACATAGTCCTCCATACAGAATAATGGGCCCACATAGTCCTCCATACAGAATAATGGGCCCCACATAGTCCTCCATACAGAATAATGGGCCCCACATAGTCCTCCATACAGAATAATGGGCCCACATAGTCCTCCATACAGAATAATGGGCCCCACATAGTCCTCTATACAAACTGATGGGCCCCACATAGTCCTCTATACAAAATAATGGGCCCCACATAGTCCTCCATACAGTATAATGGGCCCCACATAGTCCTCCATACAGAAGAATGGCTCTGCATAGTGCTTCACACAGTATAATGGCCCCACATAGTCCTCTATACAGTATAAAGGGCCCCACATAGTCCTCTATACAAACTAATGGGCCCCACATAGTCCTCTATACAAACTAATGGGCCCCACATAGTCCTGCATACTGAATAATGGGCCCAACATAGTCCCCCATACAGAATAATGGGCCCCACATAGTCCCCCATACAGGATAATGGGCCCCACATAGTCCCCCATACAGAATAATGGGCCCCACATAGTCCTCCATACAGTATAATGGCCCCACATAGTCCTCCATACAGTATAATGGGCCGCACATAGTCCTCCATACAGAATAATGGACTCACATAGTCCTCCATAGAGAATAATGGCCCCACATAGTGCTCCTTACAGAATAATAGGCCCCACATAGTCCTCCATACAGAATAATGGGCCCCACATAGTCCTCCATACAGAATAATGGGCCCCACATAGTCCTCCATACAGAATAATGGGCCCCACATAGTCCTCCATACAGAAGAATGGTCCCAGATAGTCCTCCATACAGACTAATGGGCCCCACATAGTCCTCCATACAGACTAATGGGCCCCACATAGTCCTCCATACAGAATAATGGGCCCCACATCGTCCTCCATACAGAAGGATGGCTCTGCATAGTACTTCACACACTATAATGGCCCCACATAGTCCTCCATACAGAATAATGGGCCGCACATAGTCCTCCATATAGAAAAATGGGCCCCACACAGTCCTCCATACAAAATAATGGGCCCCGCACAGTCCTTCATACAGAACAGTGGTCACACATAGTCCTCCATACAGACTAATGGGCCCCACATAGTCTTCCATACAGAATAATGATCCCACATAGTCCTCCATACAAAATAATGGTCCCACATAGTCCTCCATACAGAATAATGGTCCCACATAGTCCTCCATACAGAATAATGGTCCCACATTGTGCTCCATACAGAATAATAGCCCCCACATAGTCCTCCATACAGTATAATGGCCCCACATAGTCCTCCATACAGTATAATGGGCCGCACATAGTCCTCCATACAGAATAATGGACTCACATAGTCCTCCATAGAGAATAATGGCCCCACATAGTCCTCCATACAGAATAATGGGCCCCACATAGTCCTCCATACAGAATAATGGGCCCCACATAGTCCTCCATACAGAAGAATGGCTCTGAATAGTGCTTCACACAGTATAATGGCCCCACATAGTCCTCCATACAGTATAAAAGGCCCCACATAGTCCTCTGTACAAACTAATGGGCCCCACATAGTCCTCCATACTGAATAATGGGCCACACATAGTCCCCCATACAGAATAATGGGCCCCATGTAGTCCCCCATACAGAATAATGGGCCCCATGTAGTCCCCCATACAGAATAATGGGCCGCACATAGTCCTCCATACAGAATAATGGGCCGCACATAGTCCTCCATACAGAATAATGGACTCACATAGTCCTCCATAGAGAATAATGGCCCCAGATAGTGCTCCATACCGAATAATGGGCCCCACATAGTCCTCCATACAGAATAATGGGTCCCACATAGTCCTCCATACAGAATAATGGGCCCCACATAGTCCTCCATACAGAATAATGGTCCCACATAGTCCTCCATACAGAATAATGGTCCCACATAGTCCTCCATACAGAAGAATGGTCCCTGATAGTCCTCCATACAGAATAATGGTCACACATAGTCCTCCATACAGACTAATGGGCCCACATAGTCCTCCATACAGAATGGGCCCCACATAGTCCTCCATACAGAAGAATGGCTCTGCATAGTATTTCACACAGTATAATGGCCCCACATAGTCCTCCATACAGTATAATGGGCCTCACATAGTCCTACATACAGAATAATGGGCCGCACATAGTCCTCCATACAGAATAATGGGCCCCACACAGTCCTCCATACAGACTAATGGGCCCCACATAGTCCTCCGTACAGAATAATGATCCCACATAGTCCTCCATACAGAATAATGGTCCCATAGTCCTCCATACAGAATAATGGTCCCACATAGTCCTCCATACAGAATAATGGTCCCACATAGTGCTCCATACAGAATAATAGCCCCCACATAGTCCTCCATACAGTATAATGGGCCCCACATAGTCCTCCATACAGAATAATGGGCCTCACATAGTCCTCCATACAGAATAATGGACTCACATAGTCCTCCATAGAGAATAATGGCCCCACATAGTGCTCCATACAGAATAATGGGCCCCACATAGTCCTCCATACAGAATAATGGGCCCCACATAGTCCTCCATACGGAATAATGGTCCCACATAGTCCTCCATACAGAAGAATGGTCCCAGATAGTCCTCCATACAGACTAATGGGCCCCACATAGTCCTCCATACAGAATAATGGGCCCCACATAGTCCTCCATACAGAAGAATGGCTCTGCATAGTGCTTCACACAGTATAATGGCCCCACATAGTCCTCCATACAGTTTAATGGGCCTCACATAGTCCTCCATACAGAATAATGGGCCGCACATAGTTCTCCATACAGAATAATGGGCCCCACACATTCCTCCATACAGAATAATGGGCCCCACACAGTCCTTCATAGAGAACAGTGGTCACACATAGTCCTCCATACAGACTAATAGGCCCCACATAGTCCTCCATACAGAATAATGATCCCACATAGTCCTCCATACAGAATAATGGTCCCACATAGTCCTCCATACAGGATAATGGTCCCACATAGTGCTCCATACAGAATAATGGCCCCCACATAGTCCTCCATACAGTATAATGGGCCCCACATAGTCCTCCATACAGAATGGGCCTCACATAGTCCTCCATACAGAATAATGGTCCCACATAGTCCTCCATACAGAATAATGGTCCCCATAGTCCTCCATACAGAATAATGGTCCCACATAGTCCTCCATAAAGAATAATGAGCCCCGCAAGGGTCTCCTGCAGACCCTGGGTTGTCATTCCAACCCATCGGCGACCCGCGGTCATGTGACACGGGCGTCAATGGGCAGGACTTATGACGTCCTTCCACCGTGGCCATACAGAAATTGACAGTGGCATTTAACATGTTAACAGCCGCGGTTGGATCGTGATTCCACCCTGCTTCTCCTGCCAGTCATATCCCTCCTGCCGCCACTGAGCTAAACCAGTCTATATTCAAGGCAGAAAAGAAGCAATAACACATTAAAGGACTTTGTCAGCACTGAATGACTGTTCAATACTAGCACAGGCACTTGGTGCAACCTTGGTGTGGCCAAAAAGTTTAGTACACCTTTCCCTCTGCTTGTTTTCCATCGACCTCCGCCTCCCCTTTTATTTTGATTGACAGCTTTGGCTTTACAGAGTCAGGGAAGGGTGAAAATCTAAATAGAAAACAAATAGGTGGGAAGGTGCACTGAGCACCTGTACTTGGTTTGAACAGTCATTCAGTTCTGTCAGACTCCCTTTAAATGGAGATTGCCACCCCAAAAATACAAGTATAAGAAAACACACTCATACAAACAAAATCATACTTTTATTGTATAAATCTGTCCCTATGCTGCCCACAAAATCTCCAATCTGTCCTAAAAGAGGCAGCCAGGGTCGTATTTCTGTCCAACCACTACACTGATGCCTTCACACTGTGCCAGTCGTTGCACTGGTTTCCCATTCAATTCATTGTACAATATACAGTTATATGAAAAAGTTTGGGCACCCCTATTAATCTTAAGCTTAATGTTTTATAAAAATTGGTGTTTTTGCAACAGCTATTTCAGTTTGATATATATATATATAACTTGCAAGTGGCCACTTTAAGTAGCTTTTCTCATGATTGCATACACCTGGCTATGAAGTTCAAAGCTCAATGAGGTTACAAAACCAAAAAAAGTGCTTTAGTAAGTCAGTAAAAAGTAGGTAGGAGTATTTAAAACAAGAAAATGATAAGGGTGCCCATACTTATGCACCTGTCAAATTTTGTTTGAATGCAGATTGCACATTTTCTGTTAGTACAATAAACCTCATTTCAAGGCAGAAACATTACTGTGTCCAACAGTTATTACATATATCAAACTGAAATAGCTGTTGCAAAAACACCAATTTTTATAAGACATTAAGCTTAAGATTAATAGGGGTGCCCAAACTTTTTCATATAACTGTAAACTTCTCTCTCTCACTCACAAAGCTTGCCACAGTTCTGCACCACCATATACAGTTGTGCTCATAAGTTTACATACCCCGGCAGAATTTTTCCTTTCTTGCCCTTGTTCCAGAGAATATGAATGATAACAAAAATATTTTCTCCACTCCTGGTTATTGGTTGGGTGAAGCCATTTATTGTCAAACTACTGTGCTTTCTCTTTTTAAATCTTGATGACAACCAAAAACATCCAAATGACCCTAATGAAAAGTTCACATACCCTGGTGATTTTGGCCCGATAACATGCACAGAATTTGACACAAATGGGTTTGAATGGCTACTAAAGGTAATATCCTCACCTGTCACCTGTTTGCTTGTAATCAGTCTGGGATCTAGACAGACTTTTGCATCTTTCATCCAGGCACTGACGTTTCTGGATTGCAAGTCATGGGGAAAGCAAAAGAATTGTCAACGGATCTACAGGAAAAGGTAGTTGAACTGTATAACACATGAAAGGGATACAAAAAGATATCCAAGGAATTGATAATGCCAGTCAGCAGCGTTCAAACTGTGATTAACAAATGGAAAATCAGGGGCTCTGTAAAAACCAAACTACGGTCAGGTAGACCAACAAAAATTTCGGCCACAACTGCCAGGAAAAGTGTTCAGGATGCAAATAAAAACCCACAAATAACATCAGCTGAAATTCAGGACACTCTGAAAACTAGCGGTGTGGCTGTTTCTAGGTGCACAATAAGGAGGCACTTGAAGAAAAATGGGCTGCATGGTCGAGTTACCAGAAGAAAGCCATTACTGTGCAAAGGCCACAAAGTATCTAGTCTACAATACGCCAAACAGCACAGAGACAAGCCTCAAAACTTCTGGAACAAGGTAATTTGGAGTGATGAGACCAAAATGTAACTTTTTGGCCACAACTATAAACGTTACATTTGGAGAGAGGTCAAAAAGGCCTATGATGAAAGGAACACCATTCCTACAGTAAAGCACGGAAGTGGATTACTGATATTTTGTGGATGTGTGAACTACAAAGGCATAGGAAACTTGATAAAAGTTGAAGGAAAGATGAATGCAGCATGTTATCAGCAAATACTGGAGGCAAATTTGCACTCATCAGCCCGGAAGCTGCACATGGGACGTACTTGGACAATCCAACATGACAACGATCAAAAACACTAGGTCAAGTCGACCTGTCATTGGCTACAGCAGAACAAAGTGAAGGTTCTGGAGTGGCCATCTCAGTCTCCTGACCTCAATATCATTGAGCCACTCTGGGGAGATCTCAAGAGCGCAGTTCATGCTAGACAGCCCAGGAATTTACAGCAACTGGAGGCTTTTTGCCAAAAAGAATGGGCAGCTTTACCATCTGAGAAAATAAAGAACCTCATCCACAACTACCAAAAAAAACTTCAAGCTATCATTGATGTTAGAGGGGGCAAAACACAGTATTAAGAACTGGGGTATGTGAACTTTTGTTCAGGGTCATTTGGATGTTTTTGGTTGTCATTAAGATTCAAAAAGAGAAAACACAGTAGTTTGACAATAAATGGCTTCACCCAACCAATAACCATATCTTTCATATTCTCTGCAACAAGGCTAAGAAAAGAAAAATTCCGCCGGTGTATGTAAACTTTTGAACACAACTGTATATCCTCCCTTATCTGAAGTCAACCACCCTACCACTGATCTCTGTTTCGCAACTGATCTAAAGCCCCCGTCTCACATAGCAAGATCGCTGCTGTGTCACGGTTTTAGTGACGCAACAGCGACCTCACCAGCGATGTCGCTATGTGTGACACTTTGCAACGATCAGGCCCCAGCTGTGAGGTCGCTGCAAAGTGTCCTGGACCATTTTTTGGTCGTTGCACTCCCGCTGGTCAGCACACATCGCTGTGTGTGACCAGCGGGAGCAGCGATCAGGCTGGTAACTATGGTAAACATCGGGTTTCTAGGGGCACACACGCTCCTAGTAACCCATTGTTTATCATGGTTACGAGCCTGCTAAAGTGAGCGGTAACCTCCCGCTCACTGTAGCAGAGTGGTAACCATGATAAACAACGGGTTACTAGGAGCGCGTGTGCCCCTAGTAACCCGATGTTTACCATAGTTACCAGCCTGCTCCTGCTTCAGCAGGCTGGTAACCAGGAGCAGGACATCGTGGAAAGATTCTTTCCACGATGTCGCTGCTCCCCTGATCGTTGGTGAGCCTGCCTGTTTGACAGCTCACCAGCGACCACATAGCGACGCAGCAACGATCCCTGACAGGTCGTATCATTGTCGGGATCGTTGCAGCGTAGCTAAGTGTGACGGAGCCTTCAGATTAACATCCTCGATAAGCCGAACCTCCCACTTCCATGTCCAAGACTACTCTCACACTACGTCATTTTTCTGGAATCCACTACCCCGGATGATCCGATTAACCCCTTTACCCCCGAAGGTGGTTTGCACATTAATGACCAGGCCAATTTTTACAATTCTGATCAGTGTCATTTTATGAAGTAATAACTCTGGAACGCTTCAACGGATCCCACTGATTCTGAGAATGTTTTTTCGTGACATATTGTAATTTATGATAGTGGTAAAATTTATTTGATATCGCTGGCGTTTATTTCTGAAAAAAAATCGGAAATTTGGTGAAAATTTTGCAATTTTTAAACTTTGAATTTTCATGTCCTTAAATCAAAGAGATATGTCACACAAAATAGTTAATAAATGACATTTCCCACATGTCTACTTTACACCAGCACAATTTTGGAACAAAATTTTTTTTTCTTAGGAAGTTATAAGGGTTAAAAGTTGACCAGCGATTTCTCATTTTTACAACAAAATTTACAAAACCATTTTTTAGGGACCACATCATATTTGAAGTGACTTTGACGAGCCTTTATGACAGAAAATACCCAAAAGCGACACCATTCTAAAAACTGCACCCCTCAAGGTGCTCAAAACCACATTCTAGAAGTTTATTAACCCTTCAGGTGCTTCACAGGAATTAATGGAACGTGGAAGAAAACAATGAACATTTAACTTTTTTTCACAAAAATTTTACTTTAGACCCATTTTTTTTTTTTTTCGCAAGGGTAACAGGAAAAAATGAACCCCAAAATTTGTTGTGCAATTTCTTCTGAGCACGCCGATAACCCATATGGGGGGGGGGGGGACACTGTTTGGGCGCACGGCATAGTTCGGAAGGGAAGGAGCGCCATTTGACTTTTTCAATGTAAAATTTGCTGGAATAATTAGCTGACGCCATGTTGCGTTTGGAAAGCCCCTGATGTGCCTAAACAGTGGAAACCCCCCACAAGTGACACCATTTTGGAAACTAGACCCCTCAGGGAACTTATCTAGATGTGTGGTGAGCACCTTGAACACCCAAGTGTTTCACTAAAGTTTATAGCCACGAAAACAAAAAATCACTTTTTTTTCCACAAAAATGGTCTTTTAGTCCCAATTATTTTTATTTTCACAAGGGTAACAGGAAAAATTGGACCCCAAAAGTTGTTGTGCAATTTCTCCTGAGTACCGTGATACTCTATATGTGGGAGAAAACTACTGTTTGGGCACACAGCAGGGTTCGGAAGGGGAGGAGTGACGTTTTCGAATGCAGACTTTGATGGAATGGTGTGCGGGCGTCATGTCGCGTTTGCAGAGTACATGATGTGCCTAAACAGTGGAAATGCCCAACAATGCCCCCTCTTTGGAAACTAGACCCCCCCCAATGAATTTATCTAGGTGTGTGGAGAGCACCTTGAACACCCAGGTGCTTCACAGATGTTTATAACATTGAGCCGTAAAAATAAAATTTTCACATTTTTCCCACAAAAATGTTTTTTAGCCACAAATTTTGCATTTTAATAAGGGTAACTGACGAAATTGCACCATACTATTTGTTGTACAATTTCTCCTGAGTAAGCCGATACCCTATTTGTGGGGGAAAAACACTGTTTTGGCGCACAGCAGGGCTTGAAAGGGAAGGAGCGCCATTTGACTTTTTGAATGTAAAATTAGCTTGAATAATTAGCGGACGCCATTTCGCGTTTGGAGAGCCCCTGATGTGCCTAAACAGTGGAAACTCCCCACAAGTGACCCTATTTTGGAAACTAGAACCCTCAGGGAATTTATCTAGATGTGTGGTGAGCACTTTGAACCCCCAAGTGTTTCACTAAAGTTTATAACGTAGAGACGTGAAAATAAAAAAATCACTTTTTCCACAAAAAATAATCTTTTAGTCCAATTTTTTTTATTTTCACAAGGGTAACAGGAAAAATTGGACCTCAAAAGTTGTTGTGCAATTTCTCCTGAGTACGCTGATACTCTATTTGTGGGAGAAAACTACTGTTTGGGCACACGGCAGGGTTCAGAAGGGAAGGAGTGACATTTTGGAATGCAGACTTTGATGGAAAGGTCTACGGGCGTCATGTCGCGTTTGCAGAGTACCTGATGTGCCTAAACAGTGGAAATGCCCAACAATGCCCCCTTTTTGGAAACTAGACCCCCCAATGAATTTATCTAGGTGTGTGGGGAGCACCTTGAACCCCCAGGTGCTTCACAGAAAATTATAAGGTTGACTTGTGAAAATAAAAAATAAAACATTTTTTTTTTACATAAATATGTTATTTTAGCTCCCAAAAAATATTTTCCCAAGGTTAACAGGAGAAAGTGGACCCCAAGATTTGTTGTGCAATTTCTCCTGAGCACGCAGATACCCCATATGTGGTCGAAAACTAGAGGCACAGTGCAAAGCTCAGAATTGAAGAAGCGCCATATTGGAGTTCATATTTTGCTGGGCTGGTTTGACGGTGCCATGTCACATAGGCAGAGCCCCTAAGGTGCCAGAACAGCAGAACCCTCCATAAGAGACTCCATTTTACAAACTACACCTCTCAATGAATTCATCTAGGGGTGCAGTGAGCATGTGCCTCACAGAATTTTACAACATTGGGTGGTGAAGAAAGAATAATTACATTTTTACCACCAAAGTTTTGTTTTAGCCCCAGATTTTACATTTTCACACTGGGAAATGGGTAAAAATGGCACCAAAATTTGTCACACGATTTTTGCTGAATATAGAAATACCCCATATGTGGCTGTACAGTACTGCTTAGCCACACGGCGAGACTCGGGAGGGACGGAGCGCTATTTGCCTCCTGGAGCGCAGATTTTCCTAGAATAGTATGCAGACTCCATATACAGAGACCCTAAGTGCTAAAAGAGCAGAATCCCCCCCTCAAGTGACCCCATTTGGAAATTATACCCCTTTGGGAATTTATCTACAGGTGTGGTGAGGAATTTAACTACATGGGTGTTTTCCAGAAACAAGCAGCAGTGGATGTTGCTGAGTGAAAATTGCAAACTGCCGTTGTAGTGACCAGTACATTATGCCCAGCTCGTGCTTCTGGAGACATGCACCCGTAAATTAGACGGGTTCTCATCGCTACAGAAATGTCAAACATGTGGACGCTAACTGCTGTTTAGGCACACTGTGGGGCTCAAAAGGGAGGTGGGCATTTGTATTTGGGAGCACAGAATTTGCTGAATTTCTTTTGGGGGGCAAGGGCCATTTCGCTTTTCCAGAACCTTTTTGCTACTAGTAACATGGAAGCCCCCTATATTTCCGTTAACAAATGATGGACCTGAGTGGGGACATGCTTTTTTTGTGGATTGAGTCAAAGCTTTTATTGTGATCCAAAATGTTATGTAAAATGTTCCCATTTATCCTGTGCTCTACGCTGAGCACTGATATTGGGGTTTCCATTTAAATCTCCAAGTGACGTAATTCAGATAAAACCCCCGAGGAATCCATTCACTACAATGAGGCAACAGAGTTAGGCCTCTTTCACACATCAGAGTGTCCGGTACGTGTGGTGACAGTTTCCACACGTACCGGAGACACATACACATGCACATGCAGACCCATTCAAATGAATGGGTCTGTGCACATGTCAGTGTCTTTCCACGGACCTTGTGTCCGTGGGCAAAACACGTTGACATGTCCGTTTTTTTCGCACTGCACAGGCCACAAAACGCCCTACAGTGATGACACTCACGACGACATCCGTGTGTCATCAGTGTGACATGTATCGGCACCTGGAAATCAGCATACAGTTAGGCTATGTTCCCACATGTTGTGGTTTTTTTCAGTCAGAAAACTGCAGCAAAACTGATCTCTGGCAGAAAATCAGCTGCGTCAAATCTGCAGGTTTTGCTGCTTTTTTTTCACTCTCCTTCTGTCTCTATTTATGCATGTACATAAAGTACTGTGAAAAAAAAAGAACCCCATTCTATTTTGCCATCAAAAACGCTGAAAAAAATTTACCTGCTTTTTTGGTGCGTTTTTTCAGCATTTTTTTCACCACCCATTACTTCTTATGGGTGCAAAAACGCTGAAAGAAGTGACATGCTCTATTTTCCAAGAACACAACCAAGGCACAAAATACGCAGCAAAAAAAACACAAGATGTGGGAACAGAGAATTCTGGTTTCTCGCGAACAGCGCGAGCAAGGGACAATGATGAGAGTAGTATTCTGCTCCTGCTGTGTCCTGGTGTAAAAATAAGAATAAAATAAAAAAAATCATTATACTCACCTGTCTGAAGTTGTCCCCAGCTGTAATCCACCTGACAGCTCACGCAGAGGGGAGAATGACTCGCTCCAGTGAGTGAGCCCCAGAGCTGCGCTCAGTGAGCAGGACCCGCTCGCTGCAGCGAGTCATTCTCCCCGGCTCCTCAGTGTGAGCGGTCAGATGGGTTATAGCACGGGACATCTTCAGACAGGTGAGTATAAGGATTTTTTTTATTTTATTCTTATTTTTACACCAGGACACAACGGGAGCAGACTACAACGCTCAACATTGTCCCTTGCTCGTGCTGATCACAGTGCTGGCAGGGGACAATGATGAGGGCAGAGTTCAGCACCCGACACTTCGGAACAGCACTAACTGTACCGCTGATTGCTAGGCGCCGGTATGTGTGCTCCTGATGCGGCACACGGTTGCTACACAGGTGCACACGGACACGGATATCTCCGGTACTTTTTTTTCCGGTACCGGAGATATCAGGAAGTGTGAAACCGGCCTTACTCTGGGCTCTGTCTGGCCTCTGTTTAGCGGTCTCCTTTTTTTCAGAGGTTCACAAAACTGTGGCCAACGGCACTTTTATGCATGCCTAATAAAAAGATGGACACCGTCGGATCACAGGCCAGATGGCATCCACGGTGCCTCCATCTGCCTCATTACAGGGAATCTTCCACCGGGGGTTCCGTCTGAATCACGTATTTCAGTGATTTACACGGAAACCCCGTTGTAAGCGCTCAGCACAGAGCGCAGGATTAATGTAAGATCTTTTGGAGGCAGAATGAACAAATCAGCAGAAGGTGAAGAATTGGTTATATTTATTTTTTACGTTCCGTTCCTCGTGCGGTATAAGTGATAAGGCGACTTTATTCTTTGGGTCAGTGCGATTACAGCGATACCAGATTTATATCGGGTTTTTATGATTGGCTACTGTCAAACACTAACAAACGTTTGTTTTTTTTGCAATGACTAGTTTTTGCATCACCATATTTTGAGAGCTATAATTTTTCCATATTCCTGCCGACAGTCATGTAAGGGCTTGTTTTTTGCAGGACAAGTTGACATTTTTATTGGTACCATTTTCAGACACGTTTTTTGGTCGCTTTCTATTCCGATTTTTGGGAGGCAGAATGAACAAAAACCAACAATTCAGGAATTGTTTTTTTTGTTTTTTTATGCCGTTCCGCGTGTGGTGAAATTGATAAGGCAGCTTTATTCTTGTGGTCAGTACATTTACAGCGATACTACATTTCTATAGTTTTTTTGTATTTTGGCGCTTTTACATAATAAAAACTATTTTATAGAAAAAATATTTTTTTTGCATTGCTTTATTCTGAGAGCTATAACTTTTTTATTTTTCAGCTGTTCGAGCTGTATCGTGCCTTGGTTTTTGCAGGACAAGATGACGTTTTCAGCGGTACCATTTTTATTTACATTTGTCTTTTTGATCATGTTTTATTCCACTTTTTGCTCTGCGGTATGATGATAAACCACCGTTTTTTGCTTCATTTTTTATTTTTATTTTTTACCGTTGTGACAGAGTCACTGGTGTTATATGTAAAGAGAGTGGTTTTGTGTGAATGACTTAGACGGGAGGGAAGTCTTTCACCATACCTCCCCTTCGGGGTGTGGCTGAGCAAGGTTAAATGCTCAGTCCCTGTTTTTTTTTACTGTGGTTGGAAGTTTGGAGTAATAAGACTCCAGGCTGTGTAACTTCAGCTCAGGAGGAGCTGAAGTGTGCTGAAAAGTGGTGCAGGCAGAACCTACACACATATGGACTGTGTTATCTTTTGTTTTGTGTTTTACCTTTATGCCAGCAAGGCTGAGTTTATTTTGCTGAAGTCTGCAGTGCTTTATGCGGATATAATAAACCTGCAGACGAAACCGTTCTTATGTCTACTTCCGACTGCAGCCGAGTGAGTCGTCTTGCCACAGTTGGTGTGAGAGTACGAGCAAGATTCCAGGAACACATGTACCTGCCACAGAGATCGGTGGATGTCCTGGGTAAAGACCGCCAACCAGCCAGAGATGTCCGGCAGCATGGAGGAACTCCTCAAGCACCTGCTCCAGAGCCAACAACAGCAACATCAGCAGCACTTCTAGAGCCAACCGAACATGCAGCAGCACCGGGAGCTTCTACACCAGCAATAGGAGCAGCAGCAGAGCCAGTAGATGCAGCAAGAGACCAAGGAGTGATGAGATAGTGGAGCAGCTGTTCCAGGGCCATACCGACGGAGGGTGTTAGATATGGCCCATTCACATGTTCTGAGGGGACACCTGGGGGTCGAGAAGACTCAGGAGAGGATATTGAGGAGGTTTTATTGGCCAGGGTGTTATCGGGAGATCCTAAACTATTGTAGGTCCTGCCCCACCTGCCAGATAACCACCCCCTCTTCCCACTTCCGCATTCCTTTAATCCCACTACCTGTGATAGAGAGGATTGCCATGGACCTAGTGGGCCCCTTAGTAAAATCGGCACGGGGCCACCAATACATCCTGGTAGTCATGGACTATGAGACCCGGTACCCGGAAGCGGTACCCCTAAGGAACTCGTCAAGTAGGAGACTAGCCCGGGAACTTGTCCATATATTTGCCAGGACCGGACTACCGAAGGACATACTATCCCCGTTTGAGCTCCTGTATAGATGACATCCGCGAGGGCTCCTGGATATTGCAAAGGAAACCAGGGAAGCCGAGGTTACACCCCACCGGAGCATCATAGAACATGTCGCCCAGATGCAGGAGAGAATGGCGAAAGTGATGCCTATCGTGAAGGTGCATCTCCTCCAGGCACAGGAGGCCCAGGCAAGGGTCTATAACCGATCATCGAGGCTGAGGTAGTTACAGCCTGGGGATCGGGTTCTGGTGCTTATTCCCACCATAGAGCGCAAGTTCCTGGCCAACTGGCAAGGTCCGTATGAGGTGGTGGAGAAACTCGGCGAAGTGAACTACAAAGTCCACCAACCTGGCCGACAAAAACCGCACCAAGTATACCATGTGAACTTGCTCAAGTTATGGCAAGATCGGGAAAAGTTGGGGGCTCCTTGTTTGGGAGTCAGTCCCAATGCCAAAGTCGAGCACGTCACAATATCAGAGACTCCATCGCTGGCACAGAAGCAACAGTGTAGCGAGCTGCTGCAACGGAACCGTGATCTGTTCTCGGAGTTGCTGGGGAGTACGCAGGTGGTCGAGCATGACGTCCTGTCAGAAGCACATGTTAGGGTAAACCATAAGCCCTATAGGATTCCTGAAGCCCGCCGCGAGGTGATCTCAACCGAAGTGAAGAGGATGCTGGACCTCGGTGTGATCGAGGAATCAAAAAGAGCGGTTGGTAGAGTCCAATCGTTCTCGTGCCAAAGCACGACGGGGAGTGGAGATTTTGTAACGACTACCGGAGGCTGAATGAGGTATCCAAGTGTGACTAGTACACAATGCTCCGCGTCAATGAACTTATCGAGAGGCTTGGACCTGCGAGGTATATTACCACCCTCAACTTGACAAAGGGCTACTGGCAGATCCCCATGTCCCAGAGGGCCAAGGAGAAGACGATTTTCTCAACGCCTGATGGGTGTTTTCAATACACCCGAATGCCTTTCGGACAGCAGGGGCCCCAGCCACCTTCCAGAGGGCCATGGATCGGTCCTCGGCCCACATAAGAAGTATTCCGCAGTCTACCTTGATGACATTGTCGTCTTTAGCCCACACTGTGCTAGCCATCTGCCAAAGGTACAGGCGATTATGGATACTTTGAGGACGGCGGGATTTACTATGAATCCGAAAAAATGTGCCATTGGAAAGGAGGAGGCCAAGTACTTAGGCTATGTCGTCGGAAGAGGCGAAATTCAGCCACAGGTCAATAAAATCGAGGCAATTCATAACTGGCCGCAACCGCTTTCCAAGAAGCAGGTGAGAGTGTTTCTTGGAATCGTGGGATATTACCGTCGGTTTATCCCAAATTTTGCCATGGTTGCCGCACCACTGACAAGCACCAAATCAACGATGGTGAAATGTACGGTTGAAAGTGAGATGGCGTTCCAACAGCTGAAGCTGGTGCTGTGTAAGCAGTCGGTCCTGGTCGCACCTGACTTTACTAAAGAATCTGTGGTCCAGACAGACGCCTCAGAAGTTGGCCTAGGAGCTGTGCTGCCCCAAGAGATAATTGGTGAAGAGCATCTCATCCTGTAAATGAGCCGGAAGCTCTCGTCCTGCGAGAAAAATTATGCCATTGTGGAGAAAGAGAGCTTAGCCATAAAATGGGCCATAGACACGCTAAGATATGCCCTCTCCAGAATTCCGTTTGGTGTCTGAAGGTGCCCAAACCCTCGGCTTTGGGCAGAGGGGGGAAATATGTGACAGAGTCACTGGTGTTATATATGAAGGGAGTGGTTTTGTGTGAATGACAGAGACGGGAGGGAAGTTATTCACCATACTCCCCCCTCAGGGTGTGAGGTTAAATGCTCGGTCCCTGTTTTTTTTTCTGTGGTTGGAAGTTTGGAGTAACAAGTCTCCAGGCTATGTAACTTTAGCTCAAGAGCTGAAGTGTGTTGAAAAGTGGTCCAGGCGAACCCGCACACATATGGACTGTGTTATCCTCGGTTTTGTGTTTTACCTTTATGCCAGCAAGGCTGAGTTTATTTTGCTGAAGTCTGCAGTGATTTATGCGGATATAATAAACCTGCATACAAAACCGTTCCTGTGTCTACTTCCGACTGCAGCCGAGTGAGTCATCTTGCCACACTGTGTTCACTAAAAGGGTTTACCAGTGGGACAGTTTTATAGGTCAGGTCGCTCTGGAAGCGGCGATACCAAATATGTGTACTTTTATTGTTAATTTTTTTTCATAATATTTATTTATGGGTACTATATATATATGTTATTATTTTTTTAAAATATTTTTACAACCTTTTTATTCACTTTTTAAAGTCTGATCGCAGTTATAAGGTATAGCAGGACAGGATATAAGGCAGTTATAAGGTATAGCAGGGCAAGATCACTGCTGTACTTTATAATCTGTCAGTCCTGCAGACACAAGATAGTTTGATCATGTGCAGTGCATGATCAAACTATCTTGCTAGTGCCTGGTGACCCGGATGTCATCATGACGACATCGGGTCACCATGGCAACAATCGGGACCCTGCAATGACGTTGCGGGGTCTCCGATTGAAGAGAAGAGGGGCTTTTGTCCCTCGCTAAATGCTGCGATTGCAGCATTTAGGGGGTTAAAGTGGGGTTAAAGTGCCGAGAGGGGTGCGGGCACTACTCCTGGCACTGAGTGCCGGGTGTCTGCTGTCAGAATCAGCGGACACCCGGCGGCAATCGCGCCCGCACAGCCTCTGTGCCGGTGCGATCGCTGAGACAATATAAAACGTACCTGGTCATTAAAGCCCAGGGCACAGGGACGTATTATTAGGACTAAAGTCAGAAAGGGTTTAGTGCCTAGTCCCCATATTTTTAAGCATGCTTTAAAAACATTTCTTTAGACAGGCCGCTCACCTCACATCACTAGCCTAACTCTCCCTTGTTCCCACTTTCTAAATTTTTCTCAGAATCTGCTCCTTCCTATTCATCTGTGTCCATATCCTCCATGCCCCCAGTAGCACTTGGTATCTGCACTTAGACAGATCCTGGCTGGTGACCGGATCATGCAGCTTATTTGAGCACATAGTTACATAGTTACATAGTTTATAAGGCTGAGAAAAGACAAGCGTCCATCCAGTTCAGCCTATTTCTTGTGCACTGCAGCTATTCCGCTATTCCTATACCATGCGGTATAGGCCAATTTACATCATTGAGGAAAAATTCACTTCCCGACACCAATCTGGCAGTTAGATTAAATCCCTGGATTAATTAACTAAGCATAAGATGTAATTTTATTGTTCTCAAGAAAGGCATCCAGGCCTCTCTTGAACTCATTAATAGAGATGAGCGTTCTTCTACTCGAACTGTTCGCCAATCTCAAATTCGAGCTGTTTTGGGCGGTGTTCGAGCCGTTCGGCGAACACGAACGATTTGAGAAAAATTCGGCTGTTCGAGGTTATGTTCGATAACTGTTCGTGCACCAAAATCATAACTGGATTTTTTCTCAGTAATGATGAAAATTAATGTTAATACGCAGTTTGAGTGTACAGCGGGGTGGGGGGAGGGGCAGGGGATGGATCTCTGCAGGAATAATGAAGATCTCCATTTTTTTTTCTCTTTCCCGCATTTACAGTGGGGAGGTGCAATCTGTCAGCCTATCAGCAGCGCACACACGGAGCGAACTGCTGTTTTTCACACAAGCAAGGGCATGTGTCATTGGCAGTGTATGTCACATGTCCTTGCCCTATAAGACCAAGCCATTTTCCCCGTCGCCACCATTTTCTCACTGCTGCAGCTGCGTGTTAGACGGCACCGCTGTTGCTGTGTGCGCTATACCTTGTTAATTTCAAGCCAATTTTCGCACAAATCTACAGATAGCTTGGGAGTAGGGAATAGTTGTGATTGCAGTCCTTTTAAGGACTAGGTTACAGCATTTCCTACGACTTTTATCAGGCAGGTCTGTGCTCTTAAATAGATAGATTGTGGGAGTAAAGACTAATTGTAATTGCAGTCCTTTTCAGGACTAGGTTACATCAGTTCCTATCAGTTTTTGCCAGGCAGGTCTGTGCCAGTGCTGTGCAAGTTTTTTTCACAGCATTTGGCTGAATCTAGCAAAGCTAATCCTTTTTGGCCTATTGCAGAGTGTGTTAGTCAGTGGAGTAGCCTATCTGTGTTGCAAGATATACCACCTGTGTATAGAATACCAATTTTTTTACTGCACCTAGTGAAGTAAAATCTTTTGGGCATAGCATCATTCTATTAGTCCATCTATACTGACCTCCATCAGGTTGCAAATTGAATATAATTTTTTTCTGCATCTAGCTCTGAAAAAATATTTGGGCTTCTAGCAGTGTGTGGGACTTGTTCTATTAGTCCATCTATACTGACCTCCATCAGGTTGCAAACTGAATATAATTTTTTTCTGCATCTAGCTCTGAAAAAATATTTGGCCTTCTAGCAGTGTGTGGGACTTTCTCTATTAGTCCATCTATACTGACCTCCATCAGGTTGCAAATTAAAAATAATTTTTATCTGCATCTAGATCTGAAAAAATATTTGGCCTTCTAGCAGTGTGTGGGACTTTCTCTATTAGTCCATCTATACTGACCTCCATCAGGTTGCAAATTAAAAATAATTTTTATCTGCATCTACCTCTGAAAAAATATTTGGCCTTCTAGCAGTGTGTGGGACTTTCTCTATTAGTCCATCTATACTGACCTCCATCAGGTTGCAAATTAAAAATAATTTTTATCTGCATCTACCTCTGAAAAAATATTTGGGCTTCTAGCTGTGTGTGGGACTTGTTCTATTAGTCCATCTATACTGACCTCCATCAGGTTGCAAACTGAATATAATTTTTTTCTGCATCTAGCTCTGAAAAAATATTTGGCCTTCTAGCAGTGTGTGGGACTTTCTCTATTAGTCCATCTATACTGATCTCCATCAGGTTGCAAATTAAAAATAATTTTTATCTGCATCTAGCTCTGAAAAAATATTTGGCCTTCTAGCAGTGTGTGGGACTTTCTCTATTAGTCTATCTATACTGACCTCCATCAGGTTGCAAATTAAAAATAATTTTTATCTGCATCTAGCTCTGAAAAAATATTTGGCCTTCTAGCAGTGTGTGGGACTTTCTCTATTAGTCCATCTATACTGACCTCCATCAGGTTGCAAATTAAAAATAATTTTTATCTGCATCTACCTCTGAAAAAATATTTGGGCTTCTAGCTGTGTGTGGGACTTTCTCTATTAGTCCATCTATACTGACCTCCATCAGGTTGCAAATTAAAAATAATTTTTATCTGCATCTAGCTCTGAAAAAATATTTGGCCTTCTAGCAGTGTGTGGGACTTTCTCTATTAGTCCATCTATACTGACCTCCATCAGGTTGCAAATTAAAAATAATTTTTATCTGCATCTACCTCTGAAAAAATATTTGGGCTTCTAGCTGTGTGTGGGACTTGTTCTATTAGTCCATCTATACTGACCTCCATCAGGTTGCAAACTGAATATAATTTTTTTCTGCATCTAGCTCTGAAAAAATATTTGGCCTTCTAGCAGTGTGTGGGACTTGTTCTATTAGTCCACCTATACTGACCTCCATCAGGTTGCAAATTCAAAATAATTTTTTGTCTGCATCTAGCTCTGAAAAAATATTTGGCCTTCTAGCTGTGTGTGGGACTTGTTCTATTAGTCCATCTATACTGACTTCCATCAGGCTGCAAATCGAATATAATTTTTTTCTCCATCTAACCCAGCCAATAGTTTTGGCCTAATACCACAGTTTGGCCACTCAGCTCTGCTCGGTTCCCATCCATTGTTTTTTTGTGCAAACAACTCCAGAGTTGTGAATTAGTTAACCACCAAAATGAGTGGAAAAAGGCCTGCTGCTGGTGGAAAGGGGAATAGGCGTGTTGGGAAGGGGAAAAAAGGTTGTGTCCATGGGGTAGGTGTTAAAGCAACAGTAACATCTGCAGAAGAAAGACCATCTTCCAGCCAAACTAAAATGTCTACTTCTTTTAGCGGACAATGTGATAAGATCCCTTTCTTACGGCCACGCCAATCGCTACAAATTCCAGATGAGGCACAAAAACAGCAGGTGCTTCAACGGATATCAAGTGCTCCTTTAAGTGGGCTCTCCTCCACATCAACTTCAACATCACAAATACTCCAGTCCTCAAAGGTGTCACCCCAATCGCACTTGCTTCCTCACAGCTCCCAAATCTCCAGCTGCCCGTCTGAGTATGAGGTAGAACAGATGGTTGAGTCTGCAGAGCTGTTTACTCATACTATAGCCTGGGAATCAGAGGTCGACTCCAGCGCTTCTGTGAATCCAGACGAGGAAATGATCTGCACTGATGCCCAGAATCTTTATGAGTCGGATCCAGGACCAGACGCAGAAGGTTCTGACCATAATGTAGACCCTCATTCCCAAACTGTAACTCCTGTTGGTGGAGACAATGAGGAAGACGATGATAAGACTCAAATACCTGATTGGAGCGACAACTTTAGTTTTTTGTCAGGGCAGGAACAGGTTGGCTCTGAGGACGACGGGTGTGATAACGCACAGGGTGATGATGATGAGGTTGGAGATCCCACTTACTGTCAACCCACAGTCAGCCAAGAGATGAGGTCAGCAGAGGAGGTGGAGGAAGATGCTAGTGACGACGAGGTCAGGTTGCGCCTTCCTGGACAGAGACGTAGTACTGGAAGCACGTCAACAACTGCATCCTCAAACACAACTCTGCCTCTCACCACAAGTCGTGGTGGCTCTTCAGGTCGCATGGGTGCTAAGCCTTGCATAGCCTGGGCATTTTTTCAGATCGATAAAGATGACCCAACTCGTGTTATCTGTAACATTTGTCAGCAAAAGCTAAGTAGAGGCCAAAAAATACATAGTTTGAGTACTTCATGCATGAACCGGCACATGGACATGAAGCATAAGTTGCAGTGGGAAGCTCAGTGTGCTACAATGCGGCCTAGCCGGCCGGGCCAACCACCGTCTGCCATATCTTGTGCATCCGCGGCCTCTTCATCCTCTGTGACTGGGGGGACAGCAGTCACACCTGTTTTGGGGCGCAGACCTGCCACCGCAACAGCCAGCGTGATTGGCAGGTCATCATTTTCTTTGGAGGTGGTAACACCAGCTGGTGTTGAGCGCTGTCCGACATCGATAGCACCACCTTTGGATCAAGGCAACCTAACATGTCCGCCTGCATCTTCCTCACAGACCGGCAGTTTGCCGGGGACACCCTTATCAACCCCGTCTAAGCACAATAGCCAGCCCTCGGTCCCTCAGATGTGGACAAGTAAAAGACCATTTCCTCCTAGCCATGAGAAAGCTAAGAGGTTGAATTTCACCATCTGCAAGCTCTTGGCTACAGAAATGCTGCCTTTCCGCCTGGTGGACACAGAGGATTTTCGAGACCTTATGTCCGTCGCAGTGCCCCAGTACCAGATGCCCAGTCGGCACTACTTCTCAAAGAAAGGTGTGCCTGCGCTCCACCAGCATGTCGCACACAACATCACCGCTTCTTTGAGAAACTCTGTGTGTGACAGGGTGCATTTCACCACAGACACTTGGACGAGTAGGCATGGACAGGGGCGTTACATGTCGCTGACTGGGCACTGGGTAACTATGGTGACAGCAGGACAAGGGGCTGCTGTCCAAGTCTTGCCGTCCCCACGAGTTGTGCGTCAATCCTCTTTATGTCAAAGTTCCTCCACTGCTTCCGCCTCCTCAACCTCCTCTCGGTCTTCCACCTGCACCCAAAGCCTGTCTGGTCATGCCACAAGCTTTCTAACTGCGCAGAAGGGATCCTGCACACCTCCTTACTATGCTGGCAGTAGGGCTCAACATCATCAGGCGGTTTTTACTTTGAAATGTCTGGGAAATGTGAGTCACACGGCTGAGGAGTTGTGGTCAGCTCTGGAGAACCAATTTCATGAATGGTTGTCTCCACTGGACCTGAAACCAGGGAAGGCCGTGTGCAACAATGCTGCAAACCTGGGTGCGGCCCTTCGCCGGGGCAATGTCACACACGTGCCTTGTATGGCTCACGTGTTGAACCTGGTTGTCCAGCAATTTTTAGCCCACTATCCCAGACTAGATGGCCTTCTGCAGAGGGCACGGTCGCTGTGTGCTCACTTCCGCCGTTCGCATCCCGCAGCTCAGCGACTTACATCTCTACAGAAGTCGTTGGGCCTGCCACTTCACCGGCTAAAATGCGATGTGCCTACCCGGTGGAATTCAACTCTGCACATGTTGCAGCGACTGTGGCAGCACCGACAAGCCCTGGTGCAATACGTTCTGACGTATAGCCTGGGCCAACGAGATCCAGAGGTGGGGCAAATCACGCTGGAGGAGTGGTCTCAGATCAGGGACCTATGCACCCTTCTGCACAGTTTTGAAATGGCGACGAAGATGTTTAGTGCTGACGATGCCATTATCAGCATGACTATTCCGGTGATTTACATGCTGGAGCACATGTTAAACAGAATTCGGAGTCAGGTGGTGGCACAAGAGGAGGTGGAGGAAGTAGAGGAGGAGGAGTTGTATGCGGAAGGGCTAACATCTGCAAGGTCCAGACGGTCGGCAGCACCAAGGCGGCAGGCATGTGAGGGTGGGGGAGATGGTTTTACCAGGGCGCATGGTAGCAGCCAAACTAGTGAGGAAGGTGCAGGAGCCCAGGAAGAAGTGGAGGACGAACTGATGGAAGACTCATCAGATGAGGGAGACCTTGATCACATTTCTGTTGTGCGAGGTTGGGGGGAGAGGACAGAGGAAGGAAGCATGATTGTTACCTCGCCACCAACACAACAGGGACTTGGTGCTCCTGGATGCGCAACACACATGAGTGCCTTCTTGCTGCACTACCTGCAACATGACCCTCGAATTGTGAGAATTAGAAATAATCCTGACTACTGGGTTGCCACACTGTTAGATCCCCGGTACAAAAGTAAATTTGCAGAAATTATTCCTGCCATAGAAAGGGATGCACGCATGCAGGAGTATCAGCAGAGACTGTTGCAGAATCTTACATGTGCTTTTCCACAAAACACCAGTGGTGCACGTAGTGAATCTCACAGTTCCAACTTGCCAACCGTGGGACCGTCAAGTGTTCAGCACTCAAACCGTAACAGAACCACAGTATCTGCTGGTAACATCAATTTTGCGGAATCATTTCACCACTTTTTTAGCCCATCCTTTGCAAGGCCACAGGAGACAAGAAGTCTGACACATAGTCAACGCCTAGAGACGATGGTACAGGAGTATCTCCAAGTAAACATTGAAGCCATGACTGTGTCACTGGACCCTTGCTCTTTTTGGGCTTCCAATCTGGATAAATGGCCGGAGCTAGCCACTTACGCCTTGGAGATCTTGTCATGCCCCGCAGCCAGCGTTCTGTCTGAAAGTGTGTTCAGCGCTGCTGGTGGTGTGCTGACAGATAAGCGCACGCGGCTCTCCACTGATAATGTAGACAGACTCACGTTCATAAAGATGAACAAATCATGGATCCGAAACGACTTTTCTACCCCTGTGTCATCCTGGGGAGAGTAAAAGCTTGATGATTGGTTAAAATCACCCTACCAACCGTTTTAAGCTTTCAAATTACTAATCATGTTTATCTGTATCTTGGCTGGAAAATAATTTGGGCTTTGTAGCAGTGTGCAGCACTGATTCTATTAGGCCATCTATAATAAGCTCCAACAGATTTAAAATTACTAATCATGTTTATCTGTATCTTGGCTGGAAAATAATTTGGGCTTTGTAGCAGTGTGCAGCACTGATCCTATTAGGCCATCTATACTAAGCTCCACCAGATTTAAAATTAATAATAATTTTTAGCTGCATCTAGCCCGGAAAATAATTTTGGGGCTCCGAGATGCGCAAGACACATAAGTGCCTTCTTGCTGCACTACCTGCAACATGACCCTCATATTGTCAGAATTCGAAGTAATCATGACTACTGGGTTGCCACACTCTTAGATCCCCCAAACTTTTCGATCAACCTTTTCATTTTAATAAAGACCAAAAAAATGGTCATTTTTGAAATTATAAGCATTAGCAGGTTATTAGAAACTGAAATCAAACAGTTTTCAACTCAAAACTTTATTCTAGGTGATGTTACATTTTCACATAGGACCCCTTGTTCGAAAGGAGCTTCTGAACTCTCTCGTCCATTGAATTTGTCAGGTTTTGGATGGTTTCTGCTTCAATTGTTTTGCATGAGGACAGAATACCCTCCCAGAGGTGTTGCTTAGATGTGAACTGCCTCCCGCCATCATAGACACTCCTTTTGATGATGCTCCAGAGGTTCTGAATGGGGTAGAGGTCAGGGGAGCATGGGGTCACACCATAAGTTTGTCCCCTTTTATGCCCATATCAGCCAGAGATGCAGATGTTTTATGTGCAGCATGAGATGGTGCATTATCATGCAAAAAAATGATCTTGCTGTGAAATACACGGTTCTTCTTCTTGAACCATGGCAGGAAGTGCTGTTTGAGAAAATCCACATACATTATGGAGTTCATCTTTAGCGCCTTCAGGGATCCTAAAGGGGCCGACAATCTCTCTCCCCATGATTCCAGCCCAAAACATTACTCCACCTCCTCCTTGTTGGCGCTGTAGCCGTGTTTGCGTGGGGTGTCCATCAACCAGCCATCCTCCACTCCATCCATCTGGACCATCGAGCGCTGCACGGCACTCATCCGTGAACAAAACAGTTTTGAAATCAGTCTTCATGTAATGTTTAGCCCACTGGAGCCGTTTCTGCTTGTGTGAAGTGGATAGAGGAGGTCGACAGGATGACGTATGCACATCTGCAAACCTCTGAAGGACCCTGCATCTTGTTGTTCGGGGGACGTTGGAGGCACCAGCAGCTTCAAAAACTTGTCTGCTGCTATGACAAGGCTTTTTTGCCGCTGCTCTTTTAACCTGACGTAATTGCCTGTAGGAAAGAGTCCTCAATTTGCCCTTATCAGCACGCACACGTGTGTACTGTGAATCAGCTACATACTTCTTGATTGCCAAGACACTTCATCCTGATCATCGCACAATGTTGATTGTAGTCATGCCTTGACCTAAACACTCCACAATTTGTTGCTTCTCAGCAAACGATACATCCTTTTTCTTTCCCATTTTGGCAGAAAATGTAGGCTGCTTAATAATGTGAGACAGCCTTCTTAAGTAGTCTTGCCTTTCATTGGACACACCTGCCAAACTAATTAGCACAGGTGTCTGCAATTGCTTACAGTGATATAAAGAGCCCTGACACACATCACCATCAATGAGTTTAACTGACAAACAAACAAATTCTTCCCTTATCACTCCTAAACACTTTTTGCATAATAATTTGGAACACAGTGTACATGTGCTTTTCCACAAAACACCAGTGGTTCACGTAGTGAATCTTACAGTTCTAACTTGCCAACCGTGGTCTGTATGGAGTTGTTCAATAAAGGGCCCAAAATTAAGATAACATAGATGGGAGAGGTCTCTATGAATAGGAATTCCTAAGTATTTGATACCCTGTGAGGGCCAGGCAAAGGGAAAGTTGGACTGGATGGAATCCTATATGGATTTGGGGAGGGAGACATCGAGGGCCTCAGACTTCGCTGCATTGATTTTAAAATTTGACCATGTAACAAAGTGATCTATTTCAGCCATAACAGCATGGATGGATATATGTGATTGAGTGATATATACTAGGACATCATCAGCAAATAGAGAGCACTTGTACTTGGTGCTCACTCGTACTGTGCTCACCAGGTGAGGGGCTCAGACAACTCCCAGATAACTTTGGAGCACTTCACAGGACCCCCTTTGTGTGTCCTTTGTCTGGCCTTTCTTACCAACCCTTCTGTCCGGCTGCCTCGGGCCTCCTCTTGGTAAACTTGGCGCCAGTTTCCCTGACCCTATGTGGTGCCTTCCTAGCGGGTGTAGCGAGGGGCTGCGCCACATAAAATGTCACAGCCTCCGGTTTCTAGCTGAGGGTCGTTTCCTGCCTCCACTAGTTTCGGGGACCGGTCTCCCCCTTTGGCCTGACCCCTCCACGCAGGTGGATTCGGGCGTGCGGTGGCGACTCGCCCGTCCGCACCCCTGGGATCCCTTCATTCCTCGTTCCTGGAGCCTTCTCCGCTCCTCTTCCTTCCTTCTCCCTCTTCCAGGCCTGGGCCTCTGTTACTAGGCCCGCCTCCGGAGCAGAGCTCATGCAGAGCCCCTGCTCCCTGCCACTTCTGCTCAGACTTCTCTGCACTGAACTAAGATGGTGCCCACCTTTTATACTCCCTTCTCAATGCACCCAGGATCTGCTTCCTCCCTGCTCCTGCACTACAGGGTTCCCCTTCCTCAGTGTTCTCTCCCCCCACTCCAGCCAGGGACAGGGACTGTCGTGCCCATCTCAGAGGCATATTGGTCGCCCTGCCCCACGGCAATGTGGTGTAATGCATGCAGGTGTCGGGTCCTGATCCACACTCCATCCTTACCTGAGAGTGAGATATCACACCTCTGGGTGAGGTGCAATACCTCTGTAGCAACCGAGCCCTCAGGGTGCTACAGTTCCATTTATCTTCAGCCTAGGTGACGTATTGTGATACAGGGCCGTGATTTTGGCTATAAAAGGGTCCCCTAGACCCCTACCCCAAGCTTTTTAAGAGAATCATATATGGCGTGCCAGGAGACTCTATGGAATGCTTTCTCAGCATCCAACGAGAGTATCTAATTACAAATTTTTAACTGCATCTAGCCCAGGAAATACTTTGTGCCTAGTAGCAGTGTCTGCTAGTCAGCGGATTATCCCGGCTGTTAAGCAAGCTACACCACCTGTAGTTTGGACACTTAATTTTTTCAAAGGAAATGCTTCGGGACCACGGGATACTCAGTGAAGAGCATCAGGAGGCACCCCAAGGCATAGGGGCTGGGACTGGCAGTAGGATGCCTTGCGGTGGACAGCCGAGCTCGATCCTTATAAAAGCTTTTTAACTGCAGCAGCTTTAGTGGACGCTACTGGAGCTGGAATTACGCGGCTGCTGGCATGAGACTTGCCCTCCAATAGATCCTTGTAAATGGATTTAAAGTGTATTCATTCAAATTAGAGAGACAATTTAAATTAAAAAGCTTAGAGCTGCCTCCACCACAGGGGGGCTCGCTCGACCCACCAGCGGACAGGCACCAGTATTGGGAGAGGGGGGCTGGCCGTCAGGGTTCACCGCGGCTCTGGCACAAACCCGGCGACACGGAGGTGGCACGGGCAGGAGCGGACTGAACGTGTCGGCTTCTCACTTTTTGGATTTTAGAAGGGCATGACATGCCTATATTTGTGTCTCCCCCTCCTTTTACTCCTCCACCTCTTTTCTTTTCGCATGACTATATGTACTTGTCACTTTTCCATGTGTTAGTTGTGTCTTCTGAGCAGTTTGTCAGCTTTTGGACACCTTTGAAGGTGTTTTCTATGTGTTTCTATGTGTTTTTGTTTGCCTGCCATTGGTTTTAACGGTGTTCGAAGGTGTTCGACGAACAGTTCGGCGAACACACTGGTGTTCGACGAACCGAACTCGAACACTACGGGGGTGGCTCAACACTACTCATTAAGTGAGTTGGACATCACCACTTCCTCTCCCAGAGAGTTCCAGAGTCTCACGGCTCTGACCGTAAAGAATCCCCTTCTATGCTGGTGCAGGAACCTCCTTTCCTCCAGACGCATAGTGTGCCCCCTCGTCTTTGTCACCATCCTTGGTATAAACAGGTCATGGGAGAGATCTCTGTACTGCCCCCTGATGTATTTATACATGTTTATGAGGTCTCCCCTAAGCCTTCTCTTTTCCAATGTAAATAGGCCTAATTTTGACAACCTCTCTGGGTATTCTAGTCCCTCCATTCCCTTTATTACCTTAGTCGCCCTCCTTTGTACCCTCTCTAGCTCCAGTATGTCTTTCCTGAGCACCGGAGCCCAGAACTGTGCACAATATTCTAAGTGCGGCCTTACCAGCGCTTTATACAGAGGAAGAACAATGTTCTCATCGTATGCCCCTATTCCTCTTCTGATGCATGCCATGACTCTATTTGCCTTCGCAGCTGCTGCCTGACACTGGGCACTCCAATTTAATTTGCTATTAACCAAGACGCCCAGGTCCTTCTCCATGTCAGGTTTCCCATTTAATATGTATGGGTGACTGCTGTTTTTCTTTCCCATGTGCATGACCTTACATTTATCGGCATTGAACCCCATTTGCCATTTTTTGGCCCAACTCCCCAATTTATCTAAATCCTCCTGTAGCTGTGCCCTATCCTCATCTGTATTAACTACTTTACAAAGTTTAGTATCATCTGCAAATATTGCTATTTTACTATGCAACCCTTCCACTAGATCATTAATAAATATATTAAATAATATAGGGCCCAAGACAGACCCTTGAGGCACCCCGCTAGTAACCCTGACACACCCTGAGCTTACTCCATTGATAACCACCCTCTGCTTTCTATCACTCAGCCAGCTATTTACCCACTTGCACACATTATCCCCCAGACCAAGCATTCTCATTTTATATACCAACCTTTTGTGTGGCACAGTATCAAACGCTTTGGAGAAGTCAAGGTATACAACATCCACTGACTCTCCCCGGTCCAGCTGTGAGCTCACCTCCTCGTAGAAGGCGATCAGGTTTGTTTGGCAGGAGCGATCCCTCATGAATCCATGTTGATATTGAGTTAGACAGTTATTATCATTAAGATATTCTACAATAGCATCTCTAAGAAATCCTTCAAACAATTTACCCACAACAGACATTAAGCTTACAGGTCTATAGTTCCCAGGGTCACTTTTAGACCCCTTTTTGAATATTGGTACCACATTTGCTTGGCGCCAGTCTAGTGGGACAGTCCCTGTCCATAAAGAGTGCTTGAATATAAGATACAGTGGCCTGTCTATCACATTACTTAATTCTTTTAGTACCCGGGGGTGTATGTCATCTGGGCCTGGTGACTTGTCTATTTTGATATTATTTAGGCGTTTCTGAACTTCCTCCTGGGTTAGGTGGGTGATATTTAGCGGAGGGTTTACTTTATCACTCTGCATTTCCTCCGATAAATTGTTTTCTTTTGTGAAAACAGTGGAGAAGAAGCTATTGAGTAGGTTTGCTTTACCCTCATCGCCCTCTATGATTTTACCCAGGTTATTTTTCAATGGGCCAACGCCATCAGTTTTAATCCTTTTACTGTTTATATAGTTAAAGAACAGTTTGGGATTCGTTTTACTTTCCTTGGCAATTAGTCTCTCTGTCTCCTCTTTTGCTATTCTTATTTGTTTCTTACAGATTTTGTTTTTTTCCCTATAAGATATTAGCGCTTCCTCGCTGCCTTCTTGTTTAAGTTTACCGAAAGCCCTTTTTTTGTTTTTCATTGCCCTCTTGACTTCCTTATTTAGCCACATTGGCTTCCTCCTATTCCTCGCCCTTTTATTCCCATAAGGTATGTACCTTCTACAGTGACTATGTAGGACTGTTTTGAAAATTTCCCATTTTCTATCCGTGTTCCTACTACTGAAGATACTATCCCAGTCTATAAGGTGAAGGGCATCTCTTAGCTGATCAAACTTTGCCCTCCTAAAGTTCAGTGTTTTTGTGACTCCCTTGCTGGGCTCCCTACTGAAGCACATGTGGAATTGTATAATGTTGTGGTCACTATTTCCCAGGTGCCCCCCGACCTGCACCTCAGTTATTCTGTCTGGCCTGTTAGTTAATATTAAGTCTAAAAGGGCCGTCCCTCTAGTTGGTTCCTGCACAAGTTGTGACAAATAATTGTCTTTGATAATTGACAGAAACCTGTTTCCTTTCTGAGATCTACAGCTTTCGGTTTCCCAGTCTATATCGGGGTAGTTGAAGTCCCCCATAATAATCACCTCGTTATTTTTTGCTACTTCGTCTATTTGTCTCATTAATAGACTTTCCGTGGCTTCTGCTATATTTGGTGGTTTATAACAGACTCCTATGATAATTTTATTATTGTTTTTTGCCCCATGTATCTCCACCCATAAGGACTCGACCTCCTCATTTCCCTCCCATACATTCTCCCGTATTGTAGGCTTTAGACACGTCTTTACATATAGACAGACTCCACCCCCTTTCCGACTTCTTCGATCCCTTCTAAACAGACTGTAACCCTGTAAGTTAACTGCCCAGTCATAGCTTTCATCTAACCATGTCTCGGTTATTCCCACTATGTCATAGTTACCTGTAGATATTTCTGCTTCCAGTTCATCCATCTTGTTTGTCAGGCTCCTGGCATTTGCTAGCACGCAGTTTACACGATTTTGTTTTGTTCCAATCTTCTCCCTGTGGATTGTATTAGAAATTTTCTTACCTCCCTTCCAAGCATCTTGTCTTGGACCTTCTTTGTCGCACTTCATATCTTTCATCAGTATGTTCTCTGGTTGCATGTTCGTGTCCGGCGTTTTTCTTCCCATCCCCTCTTCTTCTAGTTTAACGCCCTCCTGATGAGTGTTGCGAGTCTCCTGGCGAATGTGTGTTTCCCGGGTTTGTTGAGGTGTAGTCCGTCTCTGGCAAGGAGTCCGTCATAGAGGTAATTCACACCGTGGTCCAGGAATCCAAATCCTTGTTGTCTGCACCATCGTCTCAGCCAGTTGTTCACATCAAGGATCCTGTTCCATCTCCTGACGCCATGCCCGTCTACTGGAAGGATAGAAGAAAAACCTACCTGCGCATCCAGTTCTTTTACTTTCTTCCCCAATGCTTCAAAGTCCTTGCAGATTGTCGGTAGGTCCTTCTTTGCCGTATCATTGGTGCCAACATGTATCAGAAGAAATGGGTGGACATCCTTGGAACTGATTAGCTTCGGTATTCTATCGGTAACATCCTTGATCTTCGCCCCTGGGAGGCAGCATACTTCTCTTGCGGTTATGTCCGGTCTGCAGATAGCTGCTTCTGTTCCTCTCAGTAGTGAGTCTCCCACCACCACCACTCTTCTTCCCTTCTTGGCTGTCCTTTTTCTTGTCGCTTCTGGGTGTTTCTGGGTGCTCTTTTCTTTTTTGCTTGCTGGTAGTTCCTCATCCTTAGGTGTGCCATCTTCGTCCTCCACAAGTCCTTGGAATCTGTTTCTCAGTTGTGTGGTTGGTGGTGTCTCCATGGTCTTCTTGCTTCTTTTGGTCACTTGCCTCCACTTGTCTGCCACTGGAGGTTCTCTGATGCTTCCTTGACTTTCCGTGACCAGTAGTGACGCTTCTGTTCTGTCCAGGAAGTCTTCATTTTCCTTGATGAGTTTTAATGTCGCAATTCTTTCTTCCAGTCCCCGCACCTTTTCTTCTAAAAGAGCCAGTAGTCTACACTTCTGGCAGGTGAAGTTGGTTTCAGCTTCTGGTCGATCTGTGAACATGTAGCACATGTTGCAGCTCACCATGTAGGTTGTCACATCTGCCATGCTGCTCCTTGTCCCTGCTGACTTGATGTCTGTCTTCTTTCTTGTGATACCCTAGGATAAACAAATTAAACAAATTCGGCGCGCGGTTTGGCGATGCTTTCCAAGCAGCTGGTCCCGGCTGTACCCAACGATCTTCTAGCTGAAGGAGACTCTTCGCTTTTCCCAGAAGGCACCTGGAATATGCAAATTGTCCTCTTCAAGCTTCAATCCCTGGTTTGGCGATGCTTTCCAAGCAGCTGGTCCCGGCTGTACCCAACGATCTTCTAGCTGAAGGAGACTCTTCGCTTTTCCCAGAAGGCATCTGGAATATGCAAATTGTCCTCTTCAAGCTTCAATCCCTGGTTTGGCGATGCTTTCCAAGCAGCTGGTCCCAGCTGTACCCAACGATCTTCTAGCTGAAGGAGACTCTTCACTTTTCCCAGAAGGCACCTGGAATATGCAAATTGTCCTCTTCAAGCTTCAATCCCTGGTTTGGCGATGCTTTCCAAGCAGCTGGTCCCGGCTGTACCCAACGATCTTCTAGCTGAAGGAGACTCTTCGCTTTTCCCAGAAGGCACCTGGAATATGCAAATTGTCCTCTTCAAGCTTCAATCCCTGGTTTGGCGATGCTTTCCAAGCAGCTGGTCCCGGCTGTACCCAACGATCTTCTAGCTGAAGGAGACTCTTCGCTTTTCCCAGAAGGCACCTGGAATATGCAAATTGTCCTCTTCAAGCTTCAATCCCTGGTTTGGCGATGCTTTCCAAGCAGCTGGTCCCGGCTGTACCCAACGATCTTCTAGCTGAAGGAGACTCTTCGCTTTTCCCAGAAGGCACCTGGAATATGCAAATTGTCCTCTTCAAGCTTCAATCCCTGGTTTGGCGATGCTTTCCAAGCAGCTGGTCCCGGCTGTACCCAACGATCTTCTAGCTGAAGGAGACTCTTCGCTTTTCCCAGAAGGCACCTGGAATATGCAAATTGTCCTCTTCAAGCTTCAATCCCTGGTTTGGCGATGCTTTCCAAGCAGCTGGTCCCGGCTGTACCCAACGATCTTCTAGCTGAAGGAGACTCTTCGCTTTTCCCAGAAGGCACCTGGAATATGCAAATTGTCCTCTTCAAGCTTCAATCCCTGGTTTGAAGTACCCTATTTATTATAATGATGGCTGGACCGTACATAACAAGCACTTTCTAACTATTATGTTCCCCCTATTTCCTTATAGATTGTAGCTTGTGAGCAGGATCCTCGCTCCTCCTGTAACTGTGGAATTATGTGATTTCTTTATTGCCTGTACAAGTTCCCACTTAATTGTAAAGTGCTGCGGAATATGTTGGCGCTATATAAATAATAATAATGATTTTTTATAATAATATATATATTTTTTTATTATTATTAGTACCTAAACAGGTGATTGTGAAAGAGAGAGGCACCATCTACTGGTGTATGTGGTGGTCCTGATCTGTGTGTATAGAAGTATTGTGTTCCTGGATGAGTATAGGGCAGATGACAAAGTTAACTCTTGCACATGTGAAGGTCGGAGATGTGAGGCCATTACAAACCATTGAGAATGATTCAGAAAATAATCATGGTAACAACAATTATTGTATCACCTTACTCTTTAATGAAAGATTTTACAGTTCAAATGCCGTATACAGGAGTAGAATATACACAAAACACCATTTCATTGATGACAGCATCTTATCTGTACAATATACATATATTAGGTAATCAGTGCTTCTGGAAATCTGGTATTGGCGCCTAAAGGTTTATACACACTTCGCAGTTATGTTGCGATTTTCTGGAATCATATCAAGAACAGCTACATGACTACCATATGTGAATAAACCTTAATGGGAACCTGACATCAGGTTCTTCCCAAATAGCACCTGTAAGCCCTATGTGACAGCATTCTAGAATGCTTTCTATATGTCCCCAATGCGCTTTCCATAAAACAAAAAATAACTTTTATTACACTCGCGTACTGGGCGGTCCGGTCCGATGGGCGTTGCTGTTCTTGATCTGGCGCCTCTTCTCTTCTTGCTTCATGTGGAGGACGCGTTCTACTTCATCCATAGTGTCCTCAGCATCGCGCCCCTGTGCAGTCACACTTCTCTGTCTTGCCGAGGGCAGAGCAAAGTACTATAATGCGCATGTGCAGGGAAAGGCCAAAGAGCGCTGGCGCATGCGCACTACAGTACTTTGCTCTGCCCTCGGAAGGACAGATAAGTGTGCCTGTGCAGTGGTGCGATGCTGAGGACACTGTGGGTGACGTAGAACGCGCCGGATCAAGAACAGAGACGCCCATTGGACCAGACCGCCCGTAAGTGAGTGTAATAAAAGCTACTTTTTGTTTTATGAAGAGCGCATTGGGGACATATAGCATTCTAGAATGCTGTCACATAGGGCTTACAGGTGCTGACCCTACTTTATATGGGAAAAACCTGGTGACCGGTTCCCTTTAAAGGGGTTTTCTAAATTTCTTTCCTCAGGAACACACCGCTCTATGCATCCCAGCTACCTTCTTTCTGGGGGCAGTTCGCTCCTGAAGATTCACTGTTCAGACTGGCTGTATGGTCATGTCGTTGGTCTGAAGCCTCCGCAGCATCGGAGGAGCACTGAGGCGCTTAAGCGATCTGACCAGCTTCAGGGCTGCGCTTACAAGCTGTATAGTAAACAGCTTCCATTCCTTCCTAGAAAACAGGTCACCGCTGCAGTCTATCAGGAAACCTAAGCAATGAGCAGTAAACTAGAGAATTAAACATCCCTCTGATCTTGAGAACGGGGAGGAATTTTAATAAGAGGTAAATTGCAAAGTTGCTTGTATTTACATCCACTTTGCAATTTTACCTATTTAAGAGGTTAACACAACTGCTCTTAAATTTCCCATTCATGTATGAATAACATGTATCAGCTTACATTACAAAAATAAATACATTTAGCTTTACATTTACACTGTAAGATGGTTTATTCCTACTAAGCATATGCACTGCTGGGTAGGGGACTTTAAGACATGTTCAAACATAACTTTGTGACCGCAGACATTGCATTATGCCGCCCATTCATTGTGGGCTTGTGCATCCCTAAACAACGGAATTCACACATGCCCCTGATGAACCATTAATTAAGCAAACTAAGTCTAAAACATTCAACTCTGGACCCCATTCAGCCTCCTTTCTTTCACGGTCTGTCTTTTTAGCAATGTACAATAGTGTAGTCTACCATGCTATTGTGTCAGACTTAAAAAGTGGAATCCAAAGCTGCATGTTTTGGACTTCATTTGTCTAATTGAAGTCAATGGACTTGTCTAAATCACATTTTTGACATGTTTTGATAGTGATGACCTGACAGCATAACTCGGTAGAGTTCTCGGTTCTTGTGGAGAAATTCAACTCTGAGGTGTATGCAAATAATGTGACAAGTGCTCCAAGGAAGGAACCAGTCCTGGCAAAAGCTTCAGTTTTCCTCGCTAATCCCGGCCTAACGTTTCCACCATTGTGATGGGCACTAAAATCTTGTGCAAGATTTCTGTTCCTGTCAAGAGGGAGGAATTTGGGAGGTTAAGGAAGAAAGTTGGAGCTCTTTCCATGACTAGGACCACCCTTCAAGCCCTAGCCAGATCAGCAGCATTATCAAAAAAAGGTGTTTTCTTCTGCAATCAATATCTGCAGCCAAAAGGTATATTTGGCCACATCCCGTACCTGGCACTGTAGATGGTTCTGTAGGCAAAAACTATCTGATTGCCCGCAGATATGAGGATAATGATGATTCCATGTAGATCATAATCATCTGTAGGACCATGAAATGGCCCTACATGGTCTGTAGCTGGTAAGCTTTAGGTCCTTTCTTTAGGAGATATCCCTGGTCATTCAGTGAGCCAACAAAACTTTCAAAGTCTGGAACCTGAGAGGAAACAAATTAGAGAAAATAATTGATACAGCAATGCTGGTGACGTCACCATTACCTCCTGCATTTCTAGTAAAATTTCAATGTTAAAATCTACATCAAAAATTTGCACTGGCTTCCAATTTCCCAACGAATCTATATTTAAACTACTAATACTGACCTATACGACTGGCCATAATCTGTCTCATCCATACATCTACGTAATCTCCCGATACCTTACCACATGTAATCTACTTTTCTTACAAGACCTTCTTCTCTCCAAGGCCTCCAAGATTTTTCCTGAGAATTCCCCATCCTCTAGAGATCAGTGCCTTAGCACGTACGATTGTCTTTCACATTTGAAACTTTTAGACGCAATCTGAAAACTCATCTCTACAGGATGCCACCTCACTACCAGCGGAGCTGCCACCTCACTACCAGCAGAGCTGCCACCTCACTACCAGCAGAGCTGCCACCTCACTACCAGCAGAGCTGCCACCTCACTACCAGCAGAGCTGCCACCTCACTACCAGCAGAGCTGCCACCTCACTACCAGCAGAGCTGCCACCTCACTACCACCGGAGGAGCTGCCACCTCACTACCAGCAGAGCTGCCACCTCACTACCACCGGAGGAGCAGCCACCTCACTACCATCGGAGCTGCTCCACCCCCCCCCCAACCTACTGTATCTTTCGCTTATTCTGTGGAGATTTTGAGTGCAGTTTATATGCGCTCTAAAGACATTCCTATAACTTACAGCCTCAATGCTGGCCATACACTTTGTATGGCCCTCTGACAGTCTAACGTGTCATTGAGGATTGAAGATTTGTCATGTTGGATTTCAACATGCTTTTTTTTTTTGTTCCTTCAGGAAATAAAGCAATGCTAGAAATGTATGGTAGGTGATGAATATTTGGGGAGATGACGGTCAGGGAAACAACTGGCCAATACATACAGTCCAAATCAGTGTATGTTCACACAGAGATTTACATGCCGTTTTTCAGCAATCACTGAAATCCACATAAAAAACTTTCACAAACTACCTCCTATTGTTTTAAATTGGAGATCTGTGTTGCTCTTCGCGCAGCTGCAGAGCTTTTTGAAAACTGCTTAAATAAGTGACTTCACGGTGGCTTCAGCCATAATAATTCTGTGGGGATTAGCCCCACTGAATGCAGCTAATCCATGTGCAGCCCTGCCACAGTTCAAACGGGTTGTCCTCGGATTTCCTCCATAAATTCTGCTGCAAACACACACCCAATTTTTCTCAAGTAAAAAAACTTGTGTGTGAACATGTCTGTACTGTACTCCTGCCATCTGATCTACCATAAGTAACTGCTTTATGGTCACAGGATCCAGTAAATTATTGTCACTCTCTTTCCCAGACTCCAAAGACTCCAGCCTGTAGTTATATAGTCCGACATCCCCTTCCCTTTTCAGAGAACGAGGACATATATTTATTTTTAATTTCGGAGACCATGGAGGGGAGTCTAATGTGTCGCACTACCTGTATCTGCAGCTCCCTTGCAATCTGTCGAAGCTGTTGATAATCGAATAGATTATTGTAGGTTCTTTCTGCGATCCTATTAAGCGCGGAAACAAACTTCTTTGCTTGTGATCGATTACTCATTCCAGAGCCGTGCTGAGATCTGTTGAAATCTAATTTCCCAAACTCATCCGAATACGTTCCCAGTAGACTATAGGGGATAAAAACATTGATTTAGGAAGAAAGAAAGTAACGATGGGATTACTCTCTGCAATCATAGCTAGAAATGACCACCAATAATAGTAATGACTAACATCAGCAAGGAAGCGGCAACACCTGCCCATCTTGCCCCTCTGAAACAACCAGCGCTCCCCACCACCCGTATGGTCTTCTCATGTGTCCCTGTGCACATATCCTTCCAGGGAATGAGGAACAGAACACATGATGCAAATAATACATTAGCAATAAATATTCTTCATGACCCATCCAATCACGTAACATATTCCCTAGGCTGGATACTACAAGGATGAACAAAGACAACCAGAAAATGTGAAGCAGAAAGGAAAAGTGAGTGGTAAGATGACTTTCTAGGGCTCTTATCTCTTTGTTCTAGTGAATACGGTAACATCGTAGTGATAAACAGTCAATGTCGGTGACGAAACATCCGGCTCATACACACGAGCGGATGCCTAATCTGCATGGAAAGTGCCCACATTACAACTCGGCGTACGTAGATACAGCAGTACATGTATAGTCCTGTTACACGTGTGGAAAACTGCATGTAAAAGATGGATTCTAAATATAATTGTGCCATGAAAGTTGTATGAACAGATCAAGGACTTTAATGGGGTTTTTCCATCTTATAAAGTGCATTTTGCTAGGACATGCCTTCACTTGGGACCCTCCCTGGTCCTGAGAGAGAAAAAGATGCTGCACTTTTGTAATTCTGAGTCTTCATCGAAGTTCTCCTGGTAAAGCAGCGCTCTCGGCCACCCGGCTGCTCTAGTAACTGCAGCTGGTCCTATCGACTTCAATGGGGCCATTCTGCAGTTCCCTGTACAATGCAATGCAGGAGTCAAAAAGAGTGAAGGGAACATATTGCTAAATTAGAGCAACTAGACCTCTGCAAGGAAACCAGTACCTTCCAAGAGAAGAAGAAAAGCTGAACTCAATGGGCCCGATTCATCAAGACCGGCGTCGTTCATACTTCTTCATTAATCTGTAGCTTCTGAAGAGTGGCGTGCACAACGCCAAAAATCTTACTCCAGTCAGGTACTGGAGTGTGATTTCTGAAGTAGGGAACACCACAGCTCATCATGAATTAGAGCTGTGACATTACGCCCCTGCCGTGCCTCGTCCCATCCAATCTCCTTCCATTTTGTCACAGTTGGAAAAACAGGCATGAAAAACGCCAATAGTAACAAAAATTTGGCGCAATTCCAATTTGCATCTAAATTTTGTGACTTTTCAAAGCTTTTACGCCAGAATTCTGGTGTGAAAGCTTTGATGAATCGGGCCCAATGTTTTTTTTACTTGTATAATCTGTTCATCAGACTCATGATCATTCTTGTATTTCCAATGTCCCAACTCTTCCTACTTTTATAACCGCTCTCATTAACAGTTTAGAAAAAGGTGTGTTTCTTATGAGAATGACATTCTATTTCAAAAATTATGTTTGCTGTTCTATAAGAAAAAGGAGTTGTCATTAACTAATCAGATGCAATGTATAAATTAATCAAGTAAAATTGAGAATGTGGAAAACTGGTTACCTGTATTTCATTATTTGCACCACATCTTCAGCGTCTTCTTTGGTGGCGTCTTCCCTCAGTTCTAATCTGGCCCGGGCCTGTGTAAAATACAAGACGTTTAACTTTTTGCAAATAAATTATCCTATAGTAATTTAATTAAATGTAACAGGAATAGAAGTGTGGACTACTATAGTCACATTTATGAAGACAACCTCTGCCCATATGCAATATTAGAAGGTATGGACATCATAGAGAGGTTTGTCAGCTTAGGACCCATCTCTATAAGCCTGAACAGAGAGCTCCTCTGTATAAGTAATCTGTGTTTGGGCACACAGAATCATAGCATGTTAGAGTTGGAGGGGACCTCCAGGGTCATCGTGTCCAACCCCCTGCTCTATGCAGGATTCACGAAGCCATCTCAGACAGATGTCTGTCCATCCTCTGTTTGAAGACTTCTATTGAAGGAGATCTCACCACCTTTCGGGGCAGTCTGTTCCACTCATTGATCATCCTCACTGTCAAAAAGTTTTTTCTAATATCTATTCTGTATCTTCTCCCTTTCAGTTTCAGTCCATTGCTTCTAGTCTTAGTCTTTCTTTGTGCAAATGAGAATAAGGATGATCCCTCTACACTGTGAGAGCCCTTCAGATATTTGTAGACAGCTATTAAGTCTCCTCTCAGTCTTCTTTTTTGCAAGCTAAAAATTGCCAGATCATTTAACCGTTCCACGTAGGACATAGTTTGCAGTCCGCTCACGATCCTGATAGCTCTTCTCTGACCTTGCTCCAGTTTTTCGATGTCTTTTTTAAAAAGGTGGTGCCCAGAACTGGACACAATTCTTTTATCACATGGACAGCTATTCATCTATTTGGCCACCATGTAATACTATAGACTGACTTTGGCTTCCCTGGCAAAATCAGATGTTTGCTGCTGGTGGAAGGAGAGAGACCCGGATCAGCCGACTGCCCTAATGGTGTCATTCTGAAAGTGATTGTCTCAGATGACTGCAAAAATAAGTTTGCTTTTGCTGTACTGGGAGAGCCAGGTATCTATCACTAGAGATGTAGACCGCTGTGCCAATATTTTGTTTTAATAATAGTAAACAAATATTGTATCATTGTGTAATTGTAATAATTGTGTAATTGTAATGTGGTGTTGTATCTGCACCTCTGTTAATCGTATTAAGGACTCCAGTTGTCTGGTTGTTATAGGAGTGCTGTCTATGCCCTGATTCTGTTTCCTGAGCTCCAGGTAGAAGTTCTGGAGAACCTGAGCTGCATCCAGTGACAATTTTGGCTGGACATACTGTCGGGCGTAACCAATGTACTTTCTTAACAGCTGATGTGGAATTGCATCAATATGTTCCCCGGGCCAAACCTAGAGAAAAACAAAGCAGCTTGTTATTTTCTTACATTACATTTATTAATTAGATGTTGTGTATATGGTTTGTATTGTATTATTTTACATTTAACAATACCTTTAATCTCTCTTTCAATGGCCTGTCAGAAGTCACCTCTAGGACAGAGATGTTGGAGTCCTGTGTGTCTGCCCGCGTTACACTCGCACCGCTTATAACGTGCTTGGACCCGGACCTCATGGCCATGACATGTTCTGACAGTAAATGATCGTGGTCTTCATTAGGGGTATCAAGCAGGATGAACACCAAATCAAACCGTGACAGTAAAGCGCTTCCCATTCTGCGGAACAAATAGCATCATCTTAGTAAATATCGCCATCTTAACATTACACATTTTCTGCAATAATATTATATAGTTTGGCCTCTCTCTACCACAGGTTATGATTGAGAGACGTGCAAGGGGAGCTGCCTGGGAGAGAACATGCCAAAAACATGTTCCCGAAGGTAAATGAACATTACAGGCATCATCTGCTTTTTATTGTCACAGTGAAGCATGAAACCTCAGCCTGCTCAATGCTCGGCAATAGGCTGTAGATGACCGGCCTTCTTCCACGATGAGCAGGGCACCTGATGATAGTTTTTTTTTATTTTCAGGAAGGTAATCATGATCTTAGAACTAGGTTTCTGTACTTCCTTCTGATGTGGAATGAACTTGATCTTAAAAAGCACCTGTATTTTTGCCAATTAAATGTCACGGGTGTGTCAGATGTGATAGACAGTGCCCTGCAGTTGGTTGTAGGAGATCTCTTCGTTTGGCATTACAGACACCTTCTTAGATCTGTCTCACTCTATGACCCAGCAGCTACCTCCCTCCGGCTAACTGACACCCAGGCTTGGGTGTTTAAATACTTCCTGTTTGCTATAGGGAGGTGCTAGTGATATTCACATGACCCCTAGTGAAGGCTTGGAGCTGTTGCAATCTGCTTACTTCCTCTTTGGTGCTAAGAGGCCGTGTGTGTAATCTCTCTGAGGTCGGCTCAAGCTAAGTTACTTCCCCCGTGTCTGTCTCCCCTTGCTGTCTTTAGTTGTTAGTGGGGACTGACTAGCGCTCATCCCCTCCGTTCCCTAGGCAGACCCTAGCTCTAGGGAGATACAGAGTTTAAGGTTCCTGATCGGCGATTGGTGAGAAACCAATATAGGGACGGGAGGGAAGACAGGGTGATATCAGATCAGCCTAGGACGTCTCCACCTCCTCTTTCCTTAGTGTCTGGGCTCCCTTCCCCTCATCCCTTCGTGTTGCACTTTGTCTTTCCTACACTGTGCATGACATTAAAAGGGTTTTCTGCTTTATGCTCCAAGAGAAAAAGCCTGCAGTCTCTCTATGTAAATGCAGAATCATGACAGTGTGTGATGTGCACATGGTCACGATTCCCCTGTATGCCCTGAACAAGTTGGTGGTCACATGACAGCATGAATGTGATTTGCATACTTGCGCTCATGTGCTGACTAGTTTCATCTGGTTTCTCTAATATAATAGAACTGAAAGAATGCAAATCGCATACATGTGGTCCCATGACCGCCCACACGCTCAGGGATTACAGGGGAATCGTGATACTGCACACTGTCACGATTCGGCCTTCTGATGTCACATAGAGCAACTGTAGACTTTTCACTTCAGCCCAGAAAACCCCATTAAAATCAGATACTAATATATATTATTTTTTTATTTTCTGATTGTTAATTTTTATTCTATTTTCTGTACATGAGGACGGGGGCTGCCATCTTGCCGGAGTTGCAGTTAAAACGGTATTTCCATTGTGATATTTATGGCAGAACAACACAATAGGTGATAGATTTGGGTCAGAGCTTTGGAACGTGCATTTATCTTGAGAACTGGAATGGAGAGGCGGCTGCACATGCACGGCTCTCTCTATTTGTTTCTAAGGGAATTCCAAAAATTAGCTAGCATGCCCCTGCTAGAGAGCATCTTACAGAAAATGTCCTCATCATTTATTTCTTATGTCTTCTGGACAGTTAGGAAACATTTAGTAAAAATAAGTGGTGTTCTGACACATATGACATATAGCAATATCTTTTATCAGCTTGAAGTCGCATCAATTGACCTGTAGGTGTCACTGTTGCAATGGTTTTGCTTCATTCTACTGGCTAACACGGTACAAAAATATATGTTTTCCTTGTAGGTAAGGAATACAATTACACACGTGGTCAAAATTGTAGGTACCCCTCGTTTAATGAAAGAAAAACCCACAATAGTCACAGAAATAACTTGAATCTGACAAACCTTTTGATGCAATCAGTGCAATCAAACGATTCCTGTAACTGTCAATGAGACTTCTGCACCTCTCGACAGGTATTTTGGCGACTCCTCATGAGCAAACTGCTCCAGTTGTCTCGTGTTTGAAGGTTGCCTTTTCCAGACGGCATGTTTCAGCTCTTTCCAAAGATGCTCAATAGGATTTAGGTCAGGGCTCATAGAAGGCCACTTCACAATAGTCCAATGTTTTCCTCTTAGCCATTCTTGGGTGTTTTTAGCTGTGTGTTTTGGGTCATTATCCTGTTGCAAGACCCATGACCGGCGACTGAGACCAAGCTTTCTCACACTAGGCAGCACATTTCTCTCTACAATCCCTTGATAGCCTTGAGATTTCATTGTACCCTGCACAGATTCAAGACACCCTGTGCCAGATGCAGCAAAGCAGCCCCAGAACATAACAGAGCCTCCACCATGTTTCACAGTAGGGACAGTGTTCTTTTCTTGATATGCTTCATTTTTCCGTCTGTGAACATAGAGCTGATGTGCCTTGCCAAAAACTTCCATTTTTGTCTCATCTGTCCATAGGACATTCTCCCAGAAGCTTTGTGGCTTGTCAACATGTAGTCTGGTAAATTTCAGTCTGGCTTTTTTATGATTTTTTTTTAACAGTGGTGTTCTCCTTGGTCGTCTCCCACAAAGTCCACTTTGGATCAAAACAACGACGGATGGTGCGATCTGACACTGATGTTCCATGAGCATGAAGTTCACCTTTAATCTCTTTAGAAGTTATCCTGGGTTCTTTTGTTACCATTCGTATTATCCATCTCTTTGATTTGTCATCAATTTTCATCCTGCGGCCACATCCATGGAAGTTGGCTACAGTCCCATGGATCTTAAATTTCTGAATAATATGTGCAACTGTAGTCACAGGAACATCAAGCTGCTTGGAGGTGGTCTTATAACCTTTACCTTTAACATGCTTGTCTATAATTGTCTTTCTAATCTCCTGAGACAACTCTTTCCTTTGCTTCCTCTGGTCCATGTTGAGTGTGGTACACACCATGTCACCAAACAGCACAGAGTATCTGAAGCCCCATATACAGGCCCACTGACTGATTACAAGATTGTAGACACCTGTGATGCTAATTAGTGGACACAACTTGATTTAACACAGAGGTCTCAAACATGCGGCTCCTGAGGCTGCTTTATGCGGCCCGCAGGCACCACAGAGTCAGACCCCTTGATGATCCCGACCTGGTCCAGGAGGAAACCCCGACAGCAGAACTGCATTGCCGCTCACTGCGCAGAGACAGTCTCCCAGCACAGCATTATCAATGACAGCCACCGGCTAATCAGAGGCCAGCAGCTGACATTTGCGAGCCGGCGCAGTGGCGTATGACGTCACTGCAATCGATGGGGGACATAGCCACAGCATGGGGACATCGATGGCGGACATAGCCACAGCATGGGGACATCGATGGTGGACATAGCCGCAGCATGGGGACATCGATGGTGGACATAGCCACAGCATGGGGACATCGATGGGGGGACATAGCCACAGCATGAGGACATCGATGGGGGACATAGCCACAGCATGGGGACATCGATGGGGGACATAGCCACAAGATCAGGACCTGGATGGGGACATAGCCACAAGATCAGGACCTGGATGGGGACATATCTACAATATGGGGACATATCTACAATATGGGGACCTGGATGGGGACATATCTATAATACGGGGACATACCTACAATATGCGGACCTGGATGGGGACATAGCTACAATATGGGGACCTGGATGGAGACATATCTACAATATGGGGACCTGGATGGGGACATATCTCTAATATGGGGACATATCTACAATATGAGGACCTGGATGGCGACATATCTATAATATGGGGACATACCTACAATATGCGGACCTGGATGGGGACATAGCTACAATATGGGGACCTGGATGGAGACATATCTACAATATGTGGACCTGGATGGGGACATATCTCTAATATGGGGACATATCTACAATATGAGGACCTGGATGGCGACATATCTATAATATGGGGACATACCTACAATATGCGGACCTGGATGGGGACATAGCTACAATATGGGGACCTGGATGGAGACATATCTACAATATGGGGGCAGATCTACAATATGGGGACCAGTATGGGCACATTACTACAAGATGGGGACCGGGATGGGGCACATTACTACAAGATGGAGACCAGGATGGGGCACATTACTACAAGATGAGGACCAGGATGGGCACATTACTACAATATGGGGAACAGGATGGGCACATTACTACAATATGGGGAACAGGATGGGCACATTACTACAATATGGGGAACGTGATGGGCACATTACTACAAGATTAGAACCAGGATGGGCACATTACTACAAGATTAGGACCAGGATGGGGCACATTACTACAAGATGGGGAACGGGATGGGCACATTACTACAAGATGGGGACCAGGATGGGGCACATTACTACAAGATGGGGAACAGGATGGGCACATTACTACAAGATGAGGACCAGGATGGGCACATTACTACAATATGGGGAACAGGATGGGCACATTACTACAATATGGGGAACAGGATGGGCACATTACTACAATATGGGGAACAGGATGGGCACATTACTACAAGATGGGGAACGGGATGGGCACATTACTACAATATGGGGAACAGGATGGGCACATTACTACAATATGGGGAACAGGATGGGCACATTACTACAATATGGGGAACAGGATGGGCACATTACTACAATATGGGGAACAGGATGGGCACATTACTACAATATGGGGAACAGGATGGGCACATTACTACAATATGGGGAACAGGATGGGCACATTACTACAATATGGGGAACAGGATGGGCACATTACTACAAGATTAGAACCAGGATGGGCACATTACTACAAGATTAGAACCAGGATGGGCACATTACTACAAGATTAGGACCAGGATGGGCACATTACTACAAGATTAGGACCAGGATGGGCACATTACTACAAGATTAGGACCAGGATGGGCACATTACTACAAGATTAAGGCCAGGATGGGGCACATTACTACAAGATGGGGAACGGGATGGGCACATTACTACAAGATGGGGAACGGGATGGGCACATTACTACAAGATGGGGAACGGGATGGGCACATTACTACAAGATGGGGAACGGGATGGGCACATTTCTACAAGATTAAGACCAGAATGGGCACATTACTACAAGATTAGGACCAGGATGGGCACATTACTACAAGATTAGGACCAGGATGGGCACATTACTACAAGATGGGGAATGGGATGGGCACATTACTACAAGATGGGGACCGGGATGGGGCACATTACTACAAGATGGGGACCAGGATGGGGCACATTACTACAAGATGAGGACCAGGATGGGCACATTACTACAATATGGGGAACAGGATGGGCACATTACTACAATATGGGGAACAGGATGGGCACATTACTACAATATGGGGAACAGGATGGGCACATTACTACAATATGGGGAACGTGATGGGCACATTACTACAAGATTAGAACCAGGATGGGCACATTACTACAAGATTAGGACCAGGATGGGCACATTACTACAAGATTAGGACCAGGATGGGCACATTACTACAAGATTAGGACCAGGATGGGCACATTACTACAAGATTAGGACCAGGATGGGGCACATTACTACAATATGGGGAACGGGATGGGCACATTACTACAAGATGGGGAACGGGATGGGCACATTTCTACAAGATTAGGACCAGAATGGGCACATTTCTACAAGATTAGGACCAGGATGGGCACATTACTACAAGATTAGGACCAGAATGGGCACATTACTACAATATTAGGTCCAGGATGGGCACATTACTACAAGATTAGGACCAGTATGGGCACATTACTACAAGATTAGGACCAGGATGGGGCACATTACTACAAGATGGGGACCAGGATGGGGAGCATTACTGCAAGAAGAGGAGCAGTATGGGACATTACTACAAGATGAGGACAAGGATGGGGCACATTACTACAAAATGAGGACCAGGATGGAGAACATTACTGCAAAATGTTTGCCAGAATTACTATTTGGTGCTAATTGTAAGACAATATTAATGTATGTGGCCAATTTGGGGAATCAAAATTGTAAACGTCAAAAAAAAAAAAAAAATTAAAAATAAAGGATGAAAAATATTTTGGTACTAAAAATGCAGCTTTATATATAAACTAAAGTAAATACAAAAAAGTGCACGTTTATTATCGCCACATCCATTACGACCCAAGCTATAAAAAAATAAAATAAACAAGACAAAAATGTTCAAAAGGTGCATGACAGCGTTCTGCTACGATCCAGCCTGCCATCTCAATGTAGCAGAGCTGGAGCATTGTGGGAACCATGGATGCGCCATTTCTGGGGCGGCTGACGGCTGGTGTTTCTAGCCTGGGAGGGGGCCAATATTCATGGCACCCTTCCAGGGCTATTAATATCAGCCCCCAGCTGTCTGCCTAGGCTTTGCTAGCTATTAAAATAGGGGGACCCCACGTAATTTTTTTTGGGGGTCCCCCATTTTAATAGCTAGTAAAGGCTAGGTATTCAGCTGGGGGCTGATATTAGTAGCCTGGGAAGCTCCGTGGGTATTACCCCCTTCCCAGGCTTCAAACATCTGCCCCAGCCGTCTGCTTAACCTCCGCTAGAGACTAAAATTACGGGGAACCCCACGCCAATTTTTTTTATATAAATCCTTTATTTTAACACTAAATGACAAGTACAGTAACGAACACTGTCACTGTACTTCATATATATGTGACTGACATGTTTCTATCTATCTAATCTATGTGTGATGCTCTATTCTTTCTGTTCTAAATTGTCGGATACCGATGTTATAACTGTATGCAGCTGCTGAATTTCCGGCTTTTTTAAAGAGACGGGTGCGTGAAAATCGGAGGGCACTACTGTGTTCCGAGTGCCCTGCAATGTTTTTCATGCACCCTCCTATATACCCTGCCTGTCTGCCTATATGTTCTGCCTCCCTGCCTGACATGTTTCATTGAGCACTGTTCCCATCGATATGGGCAATTTTTGACCTTCTGCAGACCGCCGGGGGGGACCGCCAGAAAAATGCTCGAGTTTCCCATAGATTTACATTAGGCTCGTTGCTCAGGTCAAGCACCCGAGTATTCCAATGTGCTCGACCCGAGCAACGAGTACCCGAGCATTTTAGTGCTCGCTCATCACTAATTTAGACACAACAGAAGTTACGTAAATCACTTAGATGTAGGTCAGTATTCATACCCCGTGAACATTTCCACATTTTTTAACGTTACACCCACAAACTGAAATGTATTTTATTGGGATTTTATGTGATATACCAACACAAAGTAGCAAATATTTGTGAAGTGTAAAGGAAATTATACATGGTTTCTAAATATTTAAAACATATAAAGCTGAAAATTGTGACGTGCATGAGAATTCAGCCAAGTCTATGCTTTATAGGACCACCTTTCTCTGGAATTACTGCTGTAAGTCTTTTGGGTATGTCTCTACCAGCTTTACACATCTGGAAGCTGAAAAATGTTGCTCTTCTTTATAAACTAGCTCTAGCTCAATGAGATTGGATGGAGGCGTCTGTGAACAGTACTGTTCAAGTCTTGTCACAGATTTTCAATGAGATTTAGGCATGGACTGCGAATGGGTCATTCATACACATGAATATGGTTTGATCTTAACCATCTATTGTAGCTCTGGCAGTATGTTTAGGGTTGTTGTCCTGCTGGAAGGTGAACCTACGCTCCAGTCGAAGGTCTTTTACAGCTTCTAACAGGTTTTCCTCCAGGATTTCCCAGTATTTAGCTCCATCCATCTTCTCATCAACTCTGACAAGCTTCCCTGTCTCTGCTGAAGAAAAGCATCCCCACACCATGATGCTGCCACCACCATGTTTGATGATGGGGATGGTGTTTTCAGAGTGATGTGCAGTGTTAGTTTTCTACCACACATAGCGTTTTGCATTTAGCCCAAAAACTTCTACTTTGGTTTCATCTGACCAGGACACTTTCTTCCACATGCTAGCTGTGTCCCCTATATGGCTTTTTGTTATCTGCAAACGGGGCTTCTTATTGCTTGCTTTCAAAAATGGCTTTCTTCTTGCCACTCTTCCATAATGGCCAGATTTGTGAAGTATACAGATAACAGTTGTCCTTGGTAGGTTTGCAGTTGCACCATACTCCTTCCATTTTTGAGTGGTGGATTGAACAATGCTCAATGAGATGTTCAGAGCTTGGGCAATATTTTTATAACCAAACCCCGCTTTACTCTTTTCCACAACTTTATCCCTGACCTGTCTAGTGTGTTCCTTGGTTTTCATGATGCTGTTTGATCCCTAATGTTCTCAAACAAACCTCTAAGGCCTTCAGAGAACAGGTGTAGTTATACTGAAAATAAAATTACACACAGGTGGACTCAGGATTTTATTTAGGGGCATCAGACAACAGGGTGCTGAATACAAATGCTCGGCACAATTTTGAAATTTATATTTTTATAATATTTAGAAAACGATGTATCATTTCAACACACTTCCTACTTTGTTTTGGTATCACATAACCTCCAAATAAAAAAACATTTAAGTTTGTGCGTGTAATGTGATAAAATGTGGACAAGCTCACGGACTATGAGTACTTTTTTTAGGAACTGTACATAAAGGGAGGATAATGCTAGCTCCACGACGCTTTGGATTATTACTCCTTGATCAACTAGGGAAACTTATGAGAATACTAGGATCTGTCACGAGATTTGATGGTCATTAATACCTCTTAAAGGGGTTGTACGGTTTAAAGTTTTATGTGGCTATTTGGTTGCAGATGTATAAAATATCACTCACAGCTGTTCTTCACCCTCCCCATGTCCAGCATGGCCTTTTCACAGCTAATTCAGTGTTTGTTGATGGGCTTCAAGGGTAATATCACATCTACAGTGCACGTGACCTCTGCAACCATCACTGGGAGCCAATACAGACAGCACAAATTACTGAGCCCAGTGACTAGCTGCAGCGGTGATGTGCGCTGTAGACATGACATCACTGTTGCAGCCTATCAACAAAGCCTGGAACAGCGGCAGAGTGGTAGAGCTGGACCCAGGGAGGGTGAGTAACAGCTATGAGTGTTATGTTATATGTCTGCAACCCTATGGCCATAAAAGTGATTTATACCAGACAAGGCTTTATCATGTGACGTCATACAGGGTGAGAAGCAGCATTGGATTATGTATAAATGTAGACATAGAGCCACTCAGCAGCAGGACGTCCTTGATATTTCTGTAGAGGACTCATTCTTCAAATATGTATTACAATTTGTAGCAACAGGTAATTGTTGCAGATAATGTTTCCCCTCCTCCAATATTGCAGCCTTATCACTTACTTCAGGTTCTCTGACACAGTCTTGCCTTTGTTGTAGTGTCCTCCTACCGGATTGGCAGCAGCAATGATAGACGTCCTGGCTGGTAAACTGCAGACAATCCCAGCTTTGGCAAGACTAATGCTTTGTTGCTCCATGGCTTCCAATAAAGCTTGGTGTTGGTTACCCATTTTATCAAATTCATCTATTCCACATATCCCTGAATGTGAAGAGCAGAAGAACGACTCAACGAAAGCAGGAGTGTATTGCAGAACATGTGCATACGACATATAGAAACTTATAAAAAGTGATTTGTTTAACAAAATGTATAAATCTTCTTTAAAGGGTATCTGTCACCAGGTTTTTATTTTGTAATCAGAGCACAGCATGATGTAGGGACAGAGACACTGATTATAGTTATGCATCACTTACTAGGCTGTGTTTTGCTGCTTCAATACAATTGGTGTTTTATCAGCAAGAAATTATCACTGCAGGACAACTTGTATTGTGCCTCCTAGTCAAATCGCGCTTCCAGCACTGACTAGCCGCTCTCAGTCACTATACAATGTACACAGAAAGCTGTGGTGTGGGCGGATTATACACAGCTCTATTACTGAGCTCTGCTAGATCTGCAGCAGAAAAAACTGTGACTCATAAATGCTGCACCCAGTAAACTAAGTGATACATCGCTGGAATCAGGGTATCTGTCCTTACCTCATTGTGCTGTCAGACTACATAGTAAAAACCCTGCTGACAGATTGACCTTTAATCATTTGGATGATCTACAGGAATAAGGAATCTCAAGGAGGTGAATGCTGCAATATTAATGCAGTAAGCATGTCCCCAATCAGGATTTCCCCTAGTACAGAGGCTGAGAACATCCAATACATCTGCCACTGTGCAGGCAAGTTCATTTTGTTTTCTAAAACAGTATAAAAAAATAAAAAAAATGTGAACACAATTGCCAAAAACATCATAAGGCTAAGTGCCCACGATGCAGAAATGCTGCATATTTTTTACGCTTCTCCCTGGCAGGAAAAACGCATGCAGATTTTACATGCGGTTTTCCCGCCAGGTAGAAGCATTTGTGAAGCGTCTTTGCATGCATTTCTGCATGTGGGTTATCAAGCGCTTTTCCAAGCGGTTTTAGCATCACTTGGAAAAGTGCTTGACAAGTTGGACATCGGTAGGTGAGTATAAACTTTATTTTTTATTTTAAATTCTTTTTTTTACAGTTTCTATGGTACCCAGGTCAGGATGAGAGTCTCCTCTTCTCCAGACTTGGGTACCATCTGCACATTGAACCGTGTGATATCCGCATGTGCAAATGCAGTGATGCGGATGTCACACGGTCCAATGCAAGTCAATGGCGGCGATTACGCTGCATGTCCGCAAAATTAATGGACATGCTGCGGATTTTTGAGCGCAGCATAAACGCTGCGGAAAAATCCGCAGCATGGGCATTGAAAGTGCGGCTTGTCATTTGGGACCATGGGGTGCGGATTACCAAGCGTTTCCCAAGCGTTTATGCTGCGTAAATTCCGCTACGTGGGCACCCAGCCTAAGAGCACTTTTTGGCTCACATCTGGTCCATAAAAGCCTATGGCTATCTTCAGCATATAATGTGGGAGGATGTCAGGAGTTTATCCTGGATGTACACACTACTTGAGCTCAAAGTGTACCTGTAGTTTCTGGTAACTTCAGAAAGTTACTTTTTAAGATCTTCCTGCTAGTATATTTTTTTATAATTAGGAGGTACAACTTTTTATTTGTGGCAAACATAATACCTTGATCTCCTAAAACAAGTGCTCCAGCTTCCAAACCAAAATCTCCTGTTGCACTGTCTCTGGATAAAGTTACAGTCAGTCCAGACGTCGTAGTGGTGTTTCCGCATACATAAATGCCACGAGGTGCGACATTACACACAGCCTATAAAACACATATGTTATGCATATATCACACTATTAGTATTTTTTGTTTTCAATGATTCTGAGTCTAAAATATATCTAAGCATTAGCTATTATTTTTGACTCCTTCCCTGAAGAGTATACTGCGTGAAAAAAATGGTGCATGAGCAGTGTCATCATGACCCTGCTGGAGGTTTTCTTTAAAACCTAATGAGTGCCATCATAGTTGTCTGCTCAGTAATCAAGAGTATAAAGGCCGTCGATACCTGTAACATCTGACTTTTTCCTAATCCAGGGTCTCCAACAACAAGAACATGAGGGTCTCCTCGAATTGGAATCCTGTTTTTGTCATCCACGTATTTCTGGCAACCTCCAAAAAGTGCAAGTAACAGACCAGCTTTAACCACCTAAAAGAAAAGAAAAATATATATTTCATTAGTTAAAAATATTAAAGGGGTTGCCCCACAATCACAATTTACCATCTAAGAGATAGTTAATAAGTTGCCAATCGCTGGGGGTCCCACAACTGAGACCCTTACAAATTATGTTCGTCGGGGTCCAATGTTTTCCTTTAGAAAGAATTATTTTCAAAAATATTGAAATGAGGGCTCAGGACCCGCTACACTTTTAAGGGGGGCAAAAATACCAAAAATACAAGATAGAGAAACTATTATCTGAGACTGAGATTTTCTTAAAGTGACATTATTAAAATGGTTTTATGTCCTTATGATATTGGTAAACTATCCTGAGAACAGGTCATCAATATCAGATCAGTAGGGGTCTGACACCTGGTACCCCCCACCGATAAGTTGCATTCAGCTTCAGATGTAAGCAATAAAGAGTGCTGTATGCTGTGTAAAGGCCACTGTAGAGATCTACAGATCAGCTCCTTTTCACTTCAATAGGAGCCAAAGTTACAGTTCAGATAATATTGGACGCTTATTTTTGGGCACCATGTTTTCCGGGGCATGCAGCATTGTTTTGGCTTCTCCTGTAGGGAAAGATGCTGGCTGTCGAGGAGTGAGAATAACTATTAGTCGGTCAACTAGAGACTGCCCTGATAGTGAATGCTATCACAGAATGCTATGGTTATGTTATTTTTTACCAATGATTCCAGAAAACTGGAAGGATTGCAATTTCCCCCAATGGTCTGTCACAGGTTTACCGCGACTGAGAGGGACCAGGAGACCACAGCGTCTGATTTCATGTACTCATGCACTGATCAGAAGCACTTCTCCTTCATATTCAAAGGTGCAGGTTTCTGTTAGCAGTACAGGGGTTAATCTGTTCAGCTGTTCAGTGTTGGCCACTCCCCTCTTCTATATATACTCGCCTCCGGCCATCTGGATTGCCAGTGTTAGGTCTTGTACTGCCTGGTGAGGAGTGGAGGAGTCAGTTGTTGGTAGAGGCATTTGGAGTGCTTGTCTTTGACTGTTGCTAGGTGTTTAGGCTGTGTGCAATTCCTCATCCTCTCTTATATGGTTTTCCTCCCTTTTCTCCCCAGTGTTCCTTTCTCTTTTCTGTGAGTGCATATTTTTATGACTGCCATTTTCATTCATCCCTGTTTGTCCTTCCTTGTTTGTCTGGTTAATATATATACATACACTATTCCTCCACACTTCCCTGGGTGGGGGAGAGGGACAGACATAGGGCGGATTCAAGAGTTCAGCAAGGTATGTGACCCCAGCATCTTCACCATCAGAAGTAATCTGGGGAGCAAGGATAGCTAGGACGCCCCTAGCGTTAGGAACAGGGGAGGAGCCCTTGGTAATCTGACAACGGAATCATGACACTAATTCATTTCTTCTTTATGTGTTTCACATATAGGTCATAATGCTTTCATGGATATATTTAGATAATCTTACCTCGTGTCCATATATCGTAGGGCAAAGTGAGCTGAAATACAAAGAAAAATGACAATGAGACAAACAAAGTAATGAATTTTGATGGCCAATATTACTGATAGTGCTGCTCACTGGGGCAGTGCATTTAGTAAATGGTTTCCAAACAGAAAACATGTGTGTACAGGTGAAAACTAAGAGTAGCCATCACCTTATATAACCAACAAATAAAGTTGCACTCTGTAGCGCTGTAACATGCAAACATGAAATATATGAAATTTGATTATATATAGAGATGGCTACTCTTAGTTTGCACCTGTACACACCCGTTTTCTGCTTGGAAGTGACGGTCAGTCTTTGATATTTGTATAAATAGGCTCTCTGACTGAGCTCTCCACCCATCAACCTCTGGTGCTTTTAATCACAGCATGATCCTACTTTCCCATTTAAACGTAGGCTATCAGCCCAGGAGAGGAATCACATTAGTTTACATGATCTAGTGCTACAGAATGCAACTTTATTTCTTGGTACATGTGGAGAAGGGCTGAGAAGGACTGAGACCCGGCTAATTGACACCCAGCCATGGGGAAATACTTGAATGTAATGTCCAGCTCAACGTAAAAGCAGGCCACAGAGTGCAAAAAAACTGAAACAAAAAACCTAACTTAGAATTTCAGTTCATCTCTTAAGGTTTTTGTTTCAGTTTGTTTGCACTTAGTGCATTAAAAGTGTGGCCTCTCTTTTCTTTGAGCTGGACATTACATTCATGTTGTTCCCCATGGCTGGGTGTCTATTATCCGGTCTCAGTCCTTCTCAGCACTTATCGACATGTATGTCACTTGACACATGGTAAGGTTTTAATACCGGAGGTTAGGACCGACCTGAATAGGGTCACCGTGACGTGGTGGGAAAGCTAATACGTTTTATTGATCAAAATTATGATAACTAAGCACTCTATATTATTTTCATGCACTATTACTTTTTATTAATTTACTGCAGGGTATTTGCTTATTTTGGTTTTATCTTCGGTTTTGTCTGTTTAGTGACCAGTGTGAACATGCGCCTATACGCTGTATGCACACCAACTTATATTCCAGTTCATCTCTTTTTAATTATGGAAAGATAACAAGGTTTTCTTGGCCAGCAGTTTGTAACGTTGGTCCAGTTGTTCATTAAAAGTTTTGATAGTGTTATGGGGTATGCTCCATTCTTTTGGGGAAGCAACTTTCCCTTTATATGGAAGTAAAACTACATGTAAATATGACACGAATGCTGCTTACATGTAGCAGGAGGACTGTCTTTGAGCTCACCGATTTGCTGCAGGACAGTCAACGTAACGTCAGCGCAGCAGACAATAACAGGAGCAGCGGCAGAAACTCTTTGTCGGACCCGGGGAGGGTGATCAAGGCCCAGTTTATTTGTTTTTAACAAATTGAAGCTGGGAAACATTTCCAAAACAGAAAACCACTTAAATCATCAAAATAAAGTGACACAGACCCTATTTTCTTACACAGGTGAACTGTACAATAAGTTGTGTAGGTGAAGGTCTGCACTGAATATCACTCGTCAGTAAATCGTCCCATCTGTCAGGACGGATGATGATATAACAGCTGAATGTTTCTTAGCAGAGCAAGCTTCTACCAAGCGAAATGAAGCTAAATAATTCATCATTAACATCAGTAAGAAGAAGGCTGTAGAAATATTAAGAGAAACACACTTACTGGACTATTAATTTTAGGAGACTCTCCTGAGACTGGATCTCCCGAATAGCGTAGAGGTCTTTTAAGGAGAAGTCCATGGAAGCTCCATGGGTGGCGCTCTCGTCTGTCTCTTTCCCTTTGTGGCCTTTGCTGTTGCAGACAGAATTTGCCTCGATGTATAATAGGAACATACATTTATTATTTTTGTTTTTAAATCCTCCTATTCACAAGATGAGAGATAAAGAAAGTGATATATTATTTAGATACATTTTATACGGGTTTATTATGCCACTTATATGTAGTACGTGAAATGTACAGAAACTAATTTTGGAAGGTTCTGGTTCTACTTGTGGAGATCCAGCTGGTGTATGGAGTCCTACAGGCAATTCCTCATGGCAATAGCATGCAAATTAAAGGGGTTATCCAGTACTTTAATACTGATGGCCCATCCTGGTCGCTGGTGGTGCGACACCCGACAAACCCACCGATCAGCTGTTCCTCGGTTATGCACATCTGCCCCTATTTGGATGAATAGAAATGGATCTGCAGTACCCACTGCGGCCACTATGCTGTTGATAGAGCTGTGCCGTGCCGCTCTGCAACTGATCACATCTGGCCGACGCCGGCACCGGGAACAGCTAATTGGCGGTGGTGCCGGGTGTTATCCTCACAGATCTAATATTAATGAGCTATCTTAAGGATAGGCCATCAATATTAAATTATCAATATTAAAGTACCAACAAAGCAAAGAAAAAGGCCTCATTTTGCAGGTAGTATGCCTTCATAGTGCAAACTTCATTGGTGCTACCCTCTGCAAAATAGATGGCATCCTTTCTACACTAGCTTGCCAGAAAAGTTCTTTTAGGAGTCATCACCAAAAGGGCTCAATATTATATAATACCACGATGTCCCGCTAGCAGCATTTCAGCTGATAAGCTGGCAGCGTTCAGCACTCTGAAAGTGACGACACATCACATGTGCAGATTCACCAATCTGGCCCCATTCAGTCCTGTTCTGCACAGTATTCCTTATATGATTCAGCACTATGGCCCCCTCAATTCCAGGTGTTGGGGGTCCCAGAATACAGAACCCAACTGATCAAGAAGTGATGCCATATTCTAGAGCTATGCCATCATTTTATGAAATGTGAATATCCCCTGAATCAGTCATGGTCACTAGTCTAAAACGGAACTTCCATGAAAAAAATTAAAAAAAATAAAAAATATGTCAAAATAGTTCACTACATTGACAAATGTATGAATTTACTGTAATAGATTCCTAAGAACAAGACAAAACACAAGCTTTGGCATGTGGTCTGGAGAAAGTAAATGAAACGTACCATCTTTAATATTAGATACTTTTACTACCCCAGTGATGGTCACCAGATCTCCGGGGACACAGCTGTCCACTAAATCTTGGCTCAGTTCACATTCTACAGTTCTTGGGATCCGACCGGCTTCCCGCTGATCATCTGACATCAACTCTTGGACTCTGGAAGAGAAAACATATCTTCAAGTAAGTTTGTTATCACTTAGGCAACATCGAGTTAAACTCTCTGGAACTGCGACGGCAACGGAGGTGAAATAGGCTGTTTTTTTTATTTTAATTCTGAAGAAATGAGCCGGCACACCTGTCAGTATAGGTGCACATTCACACTGTGGCCATTAACAAACAGAACAAATCCTAAGATAAAAACAACAAGGAAAAAAACTGCAGTAAGAAAGTAGGTAAGTAAATCAAATTGAGATTCTGGTTTGGCTTTTATCCTATGTCATATTGTAAGGCCCGTTAAAGGGCAATAGTGACTTGTAGGATCGCTGCTTCCAACAGGCGGTGCTAGAGAGTTCAAGTCCTCTTCCTGTCTGAAGATTTGCACCTAAGTTATATAAACAAGATGCAAACCCCAAAAGGGGGAGCCATGGGGGTAAATGTTTTTTTTATTTTTAATGGTGAAAATATGGTAATTGAGAAGGGTTTATCCAAGTAGTATACAATTCCTTTAATAAAAACTAATTAGAAAGTTACTTACTGTAACTTTGTATTTAGGAAGCAAATTATCAATAACAAGGAAATTCTATATGAAGGTGTACATAGACTTTAAAGAGGTTGTCCTCTACTCACACAACCCCTTCTCAACCCGTATGTTTGCACCCAGTAAAATAATAAACATTTATACTCACCTTCGGTGCCATTCCAGCAGTGTCAAGCACTGTCTCTCCCGGGGCTCGGGTGACTTTGTTATGTCACGCAATCCCTGTGGCCAATCAGCAATCAGCGGCAGCATCATTCTCCCTGCCTTAAGACAAATCACTTTCATCCGGAGGAAGTGAGAGCTGCTATAGCCCTGGGAGAGACAGTGCCGACGCCTCTGGAATGGCACCGACACCAGGGCTGAGTACAAGTGTTATTATTTTAATGGGTGCAAACATACAGACTGAGAAGAGGGTGTTCGAGTAGTGAACACCCCTTTAAAGAGCCTTGAAACATGACTAGAGATACGGTATCATCAAAGCAAGGACACCAGTCTGTAGGCAGCACGGAGTTTTTGCTCCTCCTCATTAGTACAGGGTAGGGTCACATCTTTTGGAACAGAGCACGCTTACCCTTTCATTAGGTTTCATTGCTTTCCTTCACCTACAAGTGGCTTTATCTTTACTGTAATGTGAAAATGATCACACTTTTTTTTTCTGTTCAACAAAGAAAACATGAGAATCTGTTCTGTGGGTTAAACTGGTCATGTCTGTTAGATTATAAGGGCAGGAAACATCAAAATAAAGGAGACACAAAGTGGAATATACTGAAAGCAATAAAGCGACACAATAGCAATATGCTAAGATACCCTCGTGAGCCGAATATAATGTTCTCACCATGAATAGAGACAACACCCGGCTGAGCCAAGGAGCGGCAACAGAATAAAAAACCATAACCTTTCCGTTTGGAATAATTATATAATCACGATTTCTTTCATATGGAAATCTTGGAGAATATCTGCTTTATGGATGAAGACGCCTCTATAAATCTATTCTGAATGAGACTGAATAGGCGGTCTAGGATGCAGGCAGCAAAGAGCAGGTACGGGGGCCGACTGCTGCATTGTCCTTTTGTGACTCACACTTTGATCTATAGAAGCTTTTGTCCAGAACAGACATGTAGGTAAATGGAAAACATACATGGAGCAGATGAAGGACACGTCTTTATGTCTACGTTTCTCCTTGCGGAGAGTGACAAGCCAAGCCTGGCATGTCAGAATGAAGAGACTTATAAGACATGATATAAAACATACTCTCTACTTGCCTAATTGTCTGCCAATCCACTGTCACTGTCAGAGGAGACCCTCGGTTCGGTGTAAATGAGCGTCCTCGGCATTCTGGGACTGGGCACTAAAACACAAAATCCTGGCTATAAAAAGGACCATTATAGGATTTTTACCACATGCCAGCATTGTAAAAAAACATGATCAACTCCTTCTCCCCATGGCCAATTTCCATTTTTGTACTTTAGTTTTTCCTCCCCTTCTTACAAGAGACATATATTTGTAATTTATCCACCGGCATATCACTATGACGCATTGTTCTTTATGGGACATGCTGTAGTTTTGAAGGATGCCATTCACTTTACCATATAATGTAAAAGAAAAATGGGAAAAAAATTCCAAGTCAGATGTAGTGGTTCCATTTTGGAGTATGTACAAAATCACTTTTTATTCTATTTATTTTAAAGAAGGGGAATAACCGAAATATGTCAATTCAGGAGTTTCTATTTTCCTGACTTTATCACATTTACCATATGAGTTAACACATTTTATAATTTCATGGTTCAGACTTTAATGGACACGGCGATAACAAGTGTTTATTCATAAGCATCTTTTTAGTTTTTTGTTTTTGAATTAAAAAGGGAGAGAAGCAAATGAAGTTTTTATACATTTTTTTTACATTTCTAAACTTTTTTTTATGAACTTTCATTCATTATTTCGTTCACCGGTGAACCTGCGATCAACTGATTGCTTGTATTATATACTGCAATATACAGCAAAAAATTCAGTCCTCTATAAAGCCCAGCCATGGGCTGGTCTACATGGGACTACAACAATGGTGGCAGTGGACTTCAGACTTGAGCTATTCTTGTATCCATCTGAATGGCCGCCATGTAATACTACATTTCCCTGGTAATGGCTGCAGCAGGGGTCATGAATAGCTAGCCACAGCTCTTCCCAGGGATGTTCGGAGTGGGACTTGGAGGGGATTAGCTGATTGTCCTGGGGGTTACATTTTGAGAGGAGTTATCTTTCATTTCATCCCTTTAAAGAGGGATATAAACTGTTCATTAGGATTTTCTGATGAGAAGAGAACTGATAAATATAATTATGTGCTAAAAAATACTTGGTGCTTAAAGGGTTTGTCCAGGTGAGAGCGCTACATGTGACTGCAGACTTCTGAATCGTGACAGTGTGCAATGTGTACGCTGTCATGATTCCCCAGTATTGCTGGTGTGATCGAGCGGTCATTTCCATGTATGGCTTCTCTCTATACAAGTGAACTTGACATATAATAAGCCGTGTAAGTAAATCGCATCCCAGTCATCACATCACAAATCATGGTCATGTGTCCGCTCGCACCAGCAATACCAGGGAATCAGGATTCAGAAGTCCGCAGTCACATAGAGTGATTGCAGACTTTGCTCTCAAACCTGGACAACTCCTATAAATAAGCCTCTGTGCAGATGTGATCTTTACCGTAAAGAAGGCACACATCAATCACATGGATAAAAAACAGCCCCCAGACAGTAAGCTGATCACAGAGAGCCTACTGCTGGGACCACCAGAGATTTCCATGTCATAAATGGACGAGCCAGGTCTCCTATTGTTAGAGATGGTCTTAGGAACGGCTTTCTGCTCCCTCGAAGTTATATAGATCCTAAGGGAGGGAACGGTCTAATAGCTCAAAATCCATTAACAGGGAATTTGAACATGCAATTTGTAACCCAGACAATCCCTTTAATGTGTATGACGCTTTAGATCTAAATATACTTATTAACATATGAGTACACCCCAATCAATACGCCTTGCTAGGTACAACCAATCACATGCAGTTTTGTAAGACTGTCAACACCCATGGAAAGCAATTGATTTTAGTGGGCACTATTCCCTGCCTTGTGTTCTCCTGGAAAGACGTGAAGGACAAGGACGACCGTATTTTACATACAATTATTTTGCCGTTGATGATAATACCTTTCAACTTCTAAAAAGAAAAGGTTCCCTGCTCCGCTTAACAACTTAAAGTGGGTAGTGGGTATATCTAAACTGTGTGAGATGAAGAATGGGCTAAAATCCAGGAAAAAATATCAAAACTACAAACAGAGAAAAAACTTTGGCACTCACCACATGGCTGAAAAGTGGTTCCTTTATTACATACGAGGCGGAGGAAAGACACAGAATAAAGAACGACGGCCGTTTCACGCTGCCAGGCGCTTCATCCAGGCTCTGGAGCCACGGCGTGGTGCCACAGTTTCCTCTGTTCCTGTATTTGATGCTGCCTGCCTCCCGTTGAGCACCACGTGTGGCTCTGTTATAACCGACTCAGGACTTAAACAATGATATTTATCTCCACATATTACTACATTAATTTGATTGCAATTACCAGTAGTGCACATCTATCCACTTTTTATTTATTTCCATATAAAAATATGGTACAATGCCGTATTATATATGCATGAGAAAAATACACCAATTGTGCAAAGTGTAGCTTGCTGCATTGCTTTCATATGGATACATTATGTAAACTGCTATAAAAAAGGAGTTTTCAAGCATTTTACCATACATGCACTTTCATCCAAATGTACAGCACAGACATAGGAAACCTGCTATGTAACCTTAGCAGTATCTGATGGATATACCCTTAGTAATATCTGATGGAGATACAGTCTAGAAACATTTCGCTCCCTAACAACAAAAATGCAATTACCTTCAATGAAAATGTTCAGTTTAAAAATAAATAAAATGCCATTACCTTTGTTGGAATGGTATACTTTCCATCCGGCAGGGGGAGGCTGTGCACATCACCACACATGTTGCATATAAAAGCCATTTTGGTGCACAGTGGTTTAATGTTACTGACCCGCACAACCGTGCCACGTAATGCAACATATTTCCCATACAAGTTGGCCCTAAGATTTTTCAAAGCAGTCAATGGATCATAATTATATACCCTATGGAAGAAAAGTCAATTACTAAACATGATACCATTATTAGCACAGTAATACCAGTGCACACTAAATACCTTGCATGTATGTATGGCACATTGACAATGGGGGTCTCCTGTAGTGGAAGGCCTTCCTGCTCCTGTAACTCCGCTGCATGGCTCTCCAGATCCTTGGTTAATACCTAAAAATAAGTCAAAGAAATAAACTTCAGAGATGGATAAAGGCACAAAAATGAAACAGCCCATTGTTTATAAATCTCAGATGTAAGCGGAGAGGTCCATGATCCAAAGGTCCTTCAAATGCAGAACAAAACAATGGGAGATCACAGCACTTCAAGAATGGTGGAAATAATAGGAATTAGAACTTATCGGGTATATTCACACAGGGCAGATTTGTTGCAGAATTTTCTGTGACTGCAAATTAATTCCACTCATGTTAATGATGCTGTGTGCAGATATTTCTGCTAAATTTATTCAGATACATGGAAACAATTTTCGTTTTTTTTTTTTTGAATATTGGCAATTAATCTGCCAAGTGTGAATATACCATGTGTCAGCCGTGCAAATTCACAAGCGTGAAAAGGCTCCAGTGTGTGAGCTGTAACATCCCAAACTCTTTGTTTTTTTACCATACCAGCAGTGCTGTGCCAATAAGCCGCTTTTTAGGGCATTTATATTTTGTGTAACTGCTCACCTGGTGGATCGCTAGCCCCATACAATCCAGGATTTTCTCTGGCATATCTTTCAGCTCCGTTGTCAGTGGAACAGATGACGCAACTTCATTGTCCTGTAGAAGTTCCTTATAGTCTACAAGTATGCTGCCTTTTCTTTCAATTTCATCCTGTCATATAAAAGAGGTAACATCTTAGGGAACAAATGTTTAATCCAAGTACAAATGTACATTGTAAGAAATTATATATAGTAGCAGAAAAGCCAAGACCGGGTCATACTGGAGGACAAGGCCGGGTCATACTGGAGGACAAGGCTGGCTCATACTGGAGGACAAGGCCGGGTCATACTGGAGGACAAGGCCGGGTCATACTGGAGGACAAGGCCGGGTCATACTGGAGGACAAGGCTGGCTCATACTGGAGGACAAGGCAGGGTCATACTGGAGGACAAGGCAGGGTCATACTGGAGGACAAGACCGGGACATACTGGAGGACAAGACCGGGTCATACTGGAAGACAAGGCAGGGTCATACTGGAGGACAAGGCAGGGTCATACTGGAGGACAAGGCAGGGTCATACTGGAGGACAAGACTGGGTCATATAGGACAATACAGGGTCATATAGGACATATAATGACAATGATAAATATCCAACAATATACTGACAGGTTAAATTGGCTTCCAATGAAATTCGCCCATGTGTGTGTTTGTGAAGGTAATTTTAAATTGTGAGCTCTTTAGGGAACAGAAATAACTAAATTCAAAACTGGTCATTGAAACTGGATAAATCATAGACTTTTAGACTTGCAGCTATCCACTATCGGGACTGTGAAAAACGAGTTATATCAGATTAACAACACTTCCCAATCGCTGGAGATCCGAATGCTGGGACCTCCACCGATCCCGAGATCCGGGTCTCTGAAGAGCTCTGTGTGAATAAGGCGGTGGTCAAGCATGCAGAGTGCAACTCTGTTCAGTCTTATGGCAGTGCCAAAGACCACCCGAGTGCAGCGCTCTTCTATCTCCGGAGTTCTATTAGGAATGACCACAAAGGTAGTGTGCATGGTTGACCACTGCTACATTCAGAGTCCCATTTCCTGGGATCAATGGGGGTCTCATAGTTAGGGGATATCATCCAAACTTGGGAACACCCTATTAAAGAGGTCCTGCGCTTTGGTCAATCTCTACTGTTTCGGCAAATTCTAAAGTGAAACCGTTGCGACTTCCCCAGGGATGAGCTGGTATTTGTGGGGAAACCTCACAGGGAAAATAAAGCATTACGCAGCGCACATTAACATCAAAGTGTAAGACAGACTGGAACAGGTCGTCCTAAGTAAGAGATGCTCTGTGTAGTCACTCTCCACTATATCCAAGAGATGAGGATCCCAAGCAGAGGACCCCTCTTAACTCAGCATTCCCTAATTGGGAACATGGAAATAGGTTTACTAAATCTGTCGACCCCTTTAAAAGGAATGTGTAATGTTGAAAATGGAATCTGATCAGCAGACAAGATGTTATAGAGCAGGAGGAGCTGGTCAGACTGATAGACAATTTTGTCGGAAAAGTTTCAGAAAAACTTGCATTTTATTCATTGAAATCCCTGGTGTTTATATGTATGAGTCCAGGGGGCGGTCCTATTCAGTGACTGACAGTCTTCCTGTATGACTGTGCATGCAGATAGCTGTCAATCACTAGTAGCACCGCCCACTGGACTCCATTACATACAAACACCACGGGTTTTAACGAATAAATTACAAGTTAGGCCAGGTTCACATGTTCAGTATTAGGTCAGTATTTCACATCACTATTTGTAAGCCCAAACCAGGAGTGGGTGATAAATACAGAAGTGGTGACGTGTTTCTATTATACTTTTCATCTGATTGTTCCACTCCTGGTTTTGGCTTATACATACTGATGTAAAATACTGACCAAATACTAATAGTGTGAACGTAGCCTTATACTGAATCTTTTATCATTCTACTCAGCTTCTCCTCCTTATACCGTGCCGCCCACAGATAACACAGCATGTATAAAGTGACAGGTTCCTTTTAAGTCATATACACTTTTAACCCTGCATCTCACACAATATATTTTGGGGAAAAATTATATCATATTTTATTTTAAAAAAATTGACGATCACCTTGTAGGTATCTACTGGTAGGATAATTGTTCATGACCAAGCTGCCCATAGACATGTTAGCAGTGAGCTAAATGATCATCCAATTGGCAGGTATTGCCCCAGACTCCATACATGATAAGCAGGTCATCGACACAAAGATCTTAAAGGTAACTTATCAGGCTCCCCAAGGCCCCCAGACTGCCACCACTATGTTTCAGAGATCTAGTCCTGCATTTTAAGCAGGTTTGCGGTTTGTTTCTCAAAGTTTTCAAGCTATGAGCAACAAAAAAAAATTGTTATGCTACCCATGATGAGCTACGTTGTCAGGACCAGTGCACCAGGGTGACTACTCCTCTGGGCTAGTCCCGACCTCGGGTGCTGTAATCACTAGGAGTGAATGACCTTTTCTTCACCGTCTCCAGTAATTGGACGTCGTGTGCTTCCCCTGAGTGCTGTGCACTGAAGATATGATGTGTGAATAAGTAAGATGTCAATCATGCCGAGTGCGTGATTATTGTACCCGAGGCCAGGACTATCCCTGGGAAATAGATGGCTGCTGCACAAAATGCATATGATGAGGGGTGATACAAAATTGTGTTTGCCACTTATAGCTCCAGAGTTTTTTCACAGCACAAACTTGATGAAGACACAAGAATACAGCTCTGTATGATACTGGTGGCGGTTTGGGGGCCTTGAGAAATATGACAGGTTCTTTTTAACGCACACCAATAAAAGATGAGTGAGGGATACTATAGAAGAACAAACATTATCCTAAGTTGTAGGGAAATCAGACGAGGTCGCAGTGTGCTAATTTAGTGATGGGTTACGATTTGATCCACCATAGAAGTCTAATGTGTAAGAAGGGTCCAAGGCTCCACCAGAAAGATTTTTCAAAGATTTATCGTGGAGCACAAATCCAGATAAGCTGATTAGTACATTCACACTCCACAATAAAACTGTGAAAACTTCATCTGGAAGTGCCTTGTGCCCTTTGCATAAAGAAATTGTTTGCCACCATAGTTGGGCATATATATATATATATATATATATATCTGTTGTTTTATGCTTCGGCTGCACAGAACTATGAAAACTGTGCACCGGTCGGGAGTCCATAACCAGACAAAATAGCGCAGCATACTCTGTCTCCTCCATCTTCTGGACCAAACATTGCGCCAGATAACAGAAATGTTCCTGCAGCAGTTTCTGCTCTGCGCCAAAGAGAAAAGTAAGTTCATTGAAATAAATACTGTGAATATTATGTGTAGATAAATGTACACGGCCAGTAATTAGTATGTATGTAATATGCATATATTATAAAATCAGACCCCCCCCCCCCCCGATCTGTGCTAAACATCAGAGTAGATAGAGAATGATTCAGTCCTCGGCCTGTACATCCTATACTGGAGCTAGAATCAGAACCTGGGCCGCATGTGGCCCCCGGGCCGCAGGTTGTGCCCGCCTGGTCTACAGGATGTTACAATATGAGAACCATGAATCTTGTCACTTACCTTATCATACAACTCAATGTGTTTAGTAAAAAACTTCTCAAAGACTTGGACCTTCAGCACAAACGGGGAATTGTCACTGTAAACTGATATACCATGGAAATATTAACAACACACTGCATAAAACTACCTACACAACAGAGAGACCTACGAAAAGTTACCTGGACTGTATAGGGTTTTTTTTTTATTATATATATTTTGCATACAAAAAAAGTAACGAGGAAAAACTAAGTACACCCATATCAGTATGGCTGAATAATGCTTTAGTCAACAAACTCAGCCTGTAATTCTAGATACAGAGTGAAGAAGACATCCATATATATATATAATTAGTAATTTTTATTAATCAATAAAAACAATCCAAAGAAAAAGATTTAAAAAAAAAAAAAAAAAATATTAAAAACAGAGTGCCCAGTAAGGGGACAGATTCCTATCAATGGATCAAGATTATAAAGGCCCTAGTTAGTACTCAACATATAGTTGATAGCCTATTATAGCATACAGTAAATGGTAAACATCAAATACCTCTTTTAACACTTCCCATAGATTAGACAATGTAAATGGTTAATGGTCTCTATTAGTGATAAGCGAGCATGCTCGTTACTCAAGATTTACGAGCATGCTCGCGTGTTTTCTAAGTATCTTCAGCGTGCTCGGGTGTTATGTTTCAGTCACTCCGTGCTCATGATTTGCGACTGCTTCGCAGCTTTAATACATGTGAGGAATGCCTGTTTCTTAGATATTCCTCACATGTATTAAAGCTGTCAAACAGTCGCAAATCATGAGCACGGAGTGACTGAAACATAACACCCGAGCATGCAGAACATACTCGGCAAGCACCCGAGCATGCTCGCCGAAAGGGTTAACAGAACATACTCACTCATCACTAGTCTCTATGGTGTAATATATGACAAGTATGATCTAAAGTGAGCTAGATTACATACATTGTGCATAACAACCTATAAAACAAAGTGGTTGAGAAGTATTGGGGAGATAGCATATACTGGATAGGCATGTAGTGCACCAAAAAAAATCCAGAAGAAGCAAGCGGGCAAAACGCGCATCAGGGTGAAGGGGACGGTGTCCTGCTCTGGATCACAGATTCTTTTGGTGCACTACTTGCCTGTCAGGTACATACCATCTCCCCAATACTTCTCAACCACATTGCTTTATAGGTTGTTATGCACAATGTATGGGATCTAAATGTAGGGCCAGTCCTTAGTTCACTTTAGATCATACTTGTCATATATTATATCATAGAGGCCATTAACCATTTATGTTGTCTAATCTATGGGAAATGTTAAAAAGGGTTTTTGATGTTTACCATTTATGCTATAATAGGCTCTCAATTATATGTTCAGTACTAACTTTGGGCCTTTATAATTTTATAATTTATTATTTTTCTTATCTTTTTCTTTGGATTGTTTTTATTGATTGATTAATAAAAATTACTATTTTATATATATGGATCTCTTCTTCACCTCTTTTCCAGGATTGCAGGCAGAGTTTGTTGACTATGATATTGTTTGAAGTGCCATATTTTGCATATTTTACTTAATTCCTTATTTGATACTTGAATAATGCTTTACAAGAATCTCTGACCACCTAGCCTGATTGACAACTCCTCAGTGTCCCTCCTTCCTGCTGCTGAGATTTCACGCTGCTCAGTACAAGCTGCAGCGGTCTGTCAGGCCAGGTGTGTGGAGATTGAATACACTTGGGCTCATGAGCTCTCTCACTCTATAGCTGGTCTAATAAAATGCCCATCTCAATATCAGGATTCTACAGCCATTCTGACATGGATTATCAAGGCAAGTACACCAGTCTCATCAAGTTTAAGATATTTATTTAATCATATATACAGTTTGTATTGTGAAATCTGTTGACAGATCCTCTATAAATGCACTGAAGTCCTGTCTATGCAAGTTTGTTGTATTTGTGTAATTTCTTTTTTGTAGCAAAGAAATTTTTTGGTGACCATTGAGGTGCAAACACGTGTTTCCATTTTGTAGACTGGTACATGCTGACTTGCTGTTACTTGTGGTGCTCTTCTAGCTCAACTGAAATATTCCATGACGTCTGAACTTTGACTCTTTTCTAATTTATTAGAAAGCATCAATATAAATGCTGCAAATTGTTAAAGAAGCACTCCCACTAACTTTTTTCATTAAATGTGTGTGAGTGTACTAATAGTCACCTACCGCTGCTCTATCCGGTGTCCAGCGCTCTTCTTCACTGCGACGTCATCGCTCTGCAGACCACAGAGCGCAGAGTGAGCTGGAAGTTTTTTTTACAGGGAAACCCTATGGAGCGTCAGAACGAGGCCCAATAGGCTTTCATTGTAACAGCGACATCCGGCTCATGCATAGCGCACAGAACGAGCCGGCCAGTCACAATAGTGCTGACGTCACGTAGAAACAGAGAAGAACAGCGTTGGACACCGGAGAAAGCAGTGGTGGGGGGGATATTAATACACTCACACTACATTACATGTACATATACACACATTTAATACAAATTAATTTAAAGAAGCACTCCCACTAACTTTTTTTAAAGGGAATCTGTCACTCCCTGGGACTTATCTGACCTAATATGGGCATACAGGTGATACTGTGCACCATTTTCGGGACTGTACGCATACAGGAGGCGGACACTCAGACGTACTAGACTGCTTCTGAGTGTCCTCCTCTAGTAGGCGGACACTCCCGAAAAAGGTGTACGTCAGTTCGCACTGTCTGCATCATTACAGTGAATGGTCCCGTCGGACGTATGCGCCGGCGTCGTCATACACTATAATGGTGACGGCAGAGCGAACGTGCGCTATCACATGCACCATTTTCGGGAGTGTCCGCCTCTTGCAGGCGCACACTCCCGAAAATGGTGCACGTCGTAGAGCACGTTCACTCTGCCGTCACCATTATAGTGTATGGCCCAGTTGGCGCATATGTCCGAATCCCGTTTTGCAGAGGGGTTCGGACCTATGCGCTGACGGGACCAATGGGGAGGTTGATCCCACTGTCAGATTCCCTTTCAGGTGCTTTCACATTGCGTTCGGTCGCCTGTTGAGGCATACGTTGAATTTCCCTGTAAAACGTAAGTTTGGACATATGTGCTGGTGGGGCCATACACTGTAATGGTGATGGCAGAGTGAACGTGCGCTATCACATGCACCATTTTCAGGAGTGTCCACCTCTTTTAGATGCACACTCCTGAAAATGGAGCACGTCATAGAGCACGTTCGCTCTGCCGTCACCATTATAGTGTATGGCCCAGTTGGCGCATATGTCCGAATTCCGTTTTGCTGGGGGTTCGGATGTGTGCCCCAATGGGACCAGCGAACGTGACCCTAGACGCAATGTGAATGCACCCTTAAATCCATGTATGGCCGCTCATAGTAGGTGATCACATACAGTTGTACCAAATTTATTAAGAGGGATGTATCTAAAGTTTGGGTCATCTTCTGTTTGATGCTGACACATAGAACACCATTGTTAATAAATTCCCCCATTATGAGATGTTTTTGTCACTTAAACCGTATTATTGAGAGAAATAAAACGAGACACAATTATAAGACATAATAAGTTTATGTTTATTAACAATGCCAATGTTTAATCATATACTCTGCCTCTATTTACGGTACCAGGCGGTAAGTACTCGGTACATAAGAAACACGTGGAGGACTAACCAGTATCCGAGCAGTGTCATCCTTGACATAGGAGACCAGTAGTAAATCTCAACTATAACAAGATAAGACGCTGTAGACAGGAGTATGGCACTCACAACTGCAATGGTGAGACATGTAAAACAATAGCCGATGCCTTCTCTCAGCCTGCGTCGCTCATAACGAGACACGGCGAGGTACATCCATGTTTCTCTCGGAATCACGTAGCTTCTAGCTGTATACACCGTAGGCACGTCCATGTAAACAGTAAGAACAAGTACTAGAAAGTGAGTGAAGTAAATTTGTCCAAAAATTGACGATCACCTTGTAGGTATCTACTGGTAGGATAATTGTTCATGACCAAGCTGCCCATAGACATGTTAGCAGTGAGCTAAATGATCATCCAATTGGCAGGTATTGCCCCAGACTCCATACATGATAAGCAGGTCATCGACACAAAGATCTTAAAGGTAACTTATCAGGCTCCCCAAGGCCCCCAGACTGCCACCACTATGTTTCAGAGATCTAGTCCTGCATTTTAAGCAGGTTTGCGGTTTGTTTCTCAAAGTTTTCAAGCTATGAGCAACAAAAAAAAATTGTTATGCTACCCATGATGAGCTACGTTGTCAGGACCAGTGCACCAGGGTGACTACTCCTCTGGGCTAGTCCCGACCTCGGGTGCTGTAATCACTAGGAGTGAATGACCTTTTCTTCACCGTCTCCAGTAATTGGACGTCGTGTGCTTCCCCTGAGTGCTGTGCACTGAAGATATGATGTGTGAATAAGTAAGATGTCAATCATGCCGAGTGCGTGATTATTGTACCCGAGGCCAGGACTATCCCTGGGAAATAGATGGCTGCTGCACAAAATGCATATGATGAGGGGTGATACAAAATTGTGTTTGCCACTTATAGCTCCAGAGTTTTTTCACAGCACAAACTTGATGAAGACACAAGAATACAGCTCTGTATGATACTGGTGGCGGTTTGGGGGCCTTGAGAAATATGACAGGTTCTTTTTAACGCACACCAATAAAAGATGAGTGAGGGATACTATAGAAGAACAAACATTATCCTAAGTTGTAGGGAAATCAGACGAGGTCGCAGTGTGCTAATTTAGTGATGGGTTACGATTTGATCCACCATAGAAGTCTAATGTGTAAGAAGGGTCCAAGGCTCCACCAGAAAGATTTTTCAAAGATTTATCGTGGAGCACAAATCCAGATAAGCTGATTAGTACATTCACACTCCACAATAAAACTGTGAAAACTTCATCTGGAAGTGCCTTGTGCCCTTTGCATAAAGAAATTGTTTGCCACCATAGTTGGGCATATATATATATATATATATATCTGTTGTTTTATGCTTCGGCTGCACAGAACTATGAAAACTGTGCACCGGTCGGGAGTCCATAACCAGACAAAATAGCGCAGCATACTCTGTCTCCTCCATCTTCTGGACCAAACATTGCGCCAGATAACAGAAATGTTCCTGCAGCAGTTTCTGCTCTGCGCCAAAGAGAAAAGTAAGTTCATTGAAATAAATACTGTGAATATTATGTGTAGATAAATGTACACGGCCAGTAATTAGTATGTATGTAATATGCATATATTATAAAATCAGACCCCCCCCCCCCCCGATCTGTGCTAAACATCAGAGTAGATAGAGAATGATTCAGTCCTCGGCCTGTACATCCTATACTGGAGCTAGAATCAGAACCTGGGCCGCATGTGGCCCCCGGGCCGCAGGTTGTGCCCGCCTGGTCTACAGGATGTTACAATATGAGAACCATGAATCTTGTCACTTACCTTATCATACAACTCAATGTGTTTAGTAAAAAACTTCTCAAAGACTTGGACCTTCAGCACAAACGGGGAATTGTCACTGTAAACTGATATACCATGGAAATATTAACAACACACTGCATAAAACTACCTACACAACAGAGAGACCTACGAAAAGTTACCTGGACTGTATAGGGTTTTTTTTTTATTATATATATTTTGCATACAAAAAAAGTAACGAGGAAAAACTAAGTACACCCATATCAGTATGGCTGAATAATGCTTTAGTCAACAAACTCAGCCTGTAATTCTAGATACAGAGTGAAGAAGACATCCATATATATATATAATTAGTAATTTTTATTAATCAATAAAAACAATCCAAAGAAAAAGATTTAAAAAAAAAAAAAAAAAATATTAAAAACAGAGTGCCCAGTAAGGGGACAGATTCCTATCAATGGATCAAGATTATAAAGGCCCTAGTTAGTACTCAACATATAGTTGATAGCCTATTATAGCATACAGTAAATGGTAAACATCAAATACCTCTTTTAACACTTCCCATAGATTAGACAATGTAAATGGTTAATGGTCTCTATTAGTGATAAGCGAGCATGCTCGTTACTCAAGATTTACGAGCATGCTCGCGTGTTTTCTAAGTATCTTCAGCGTGCTCGGGTGTTATGTTTCAGTCACTCCGTGCTCATGATTTGCGACTGCTTCGCAGCTTTAATACATGTGAGGAATGCCTGTTTCTTAGATATTCCTCACATGTATTAAAGCTGTCAAACAGTCGCAAATCATGAGCACGGAGTGACTGAAACATAACACCCGAGCATGCAGAACATACTCGGCAAGCACCCGAGCATGCTCGCCGAAAGGGTTAACAGAACATACTCACTCATCACTAGTCTCTATGGTGTAATATATGACAAGTATGATCTAAAGTGAGCTAGATTACATACATTGTGCATAACAACCTATAAAACAAAGTGGTTGAGAAGTATTGGGGAGATAGCATATACTGGATAGGCATGTAGTGCACCAAAAAAAATCCAGAAGAAGCAAGCGGGCAAAACGCGCATCAGGGTGAAGGGGACGGTGTCCTGCTCTGGATCACAGATTCTTTTGGTGCACTACTTGCCTGTCAGGTACATACCATCTCCCCAATACTTCTCAACCACATTGCTTTATAGGTTGTTATGCACAATGTATGGGATCTAAATGTAGGGCCAGTCCTTAGTTCACTTTAGATCATACTTGTCATATATTATATCATAGAGGCCATTAACCATTTATGTTGTCTAATCTATGGGAAATGTTAAAAAGGGTTTTTGATGTTTACCATTTATGCTATAATAGGCTCTCAATTATATGTTCAGTACTAACTTTGGGCCTTTATAATTTTATAATTTATTATTTTTCTTATCTTTTTCTTTGGATTGTTTTTATTGATTGATTAATAAAAATTACTATTTTATATATATGGATCTCTTCTTCACCTCTTTTCCAGGATTGCAGGCAGAGTTTGTTGACTATGATATTGTTTGAAGTGCCATATTTTGCATATTTTACTTAATTCCTTATTTGATACTTGAATAATGCTTTACAAGAATCTCTGACCACCTAGCCTGATTGACAACTCCTCAGTGTCCCTCCTTCCTGCTGCTGAGATTTCACGCTGCTCAGTACAAGCTGCAGCGGTCTGTCAGGCCAGGTGTGTGGAGATTGAATACACTTGGGCTCATGAGCTCTCTCACTCTATAGCTGGTCTAATAAAATGCCCATCTCAATATCAGGATTCTACAGCCATTCTGACATGGATTATCAAGGCAAGTACACCAGTCTCATCAAGTTTAAGATATTTATTTAATCATATATACAGTTTGTATTGTGAAATCTGTTGACAGATCCTCTATAAATGCACTGAAGTCCTGTCTATGCAAGTTTGTTGTATTTGTGTAATTTCTTTTTTGTAGCAAAGAAATTTTTTGGTGACCATTGAGGTGCAAACACGTGTTTCCATTTTGTAGACTGGTACATGCTGACTTGCTGTTACTTGTGGTGCTCTTCTAGCTCAACTGAAATATTCCATGACGTCTGAACTTTGACTCTTTTCTAATTTATTAGAAAGCATCAATACAAATGCTGCAAATTGTTAAAGAAGCACTCCCACTAACTTTTTTCATTAAATGTGTGCGAGTGTACTAATAGTCACCTACCGCTGCTCTATCCGGTGTCCAGCGCTCTTCTTCACTGCGACGTCATCGCTCTGCAGACCACAGAGCGCAGAGTGAGCTGGAAGTTTTTTTTACAGGGAAACCCTATGGAGCGTCAGAACGAGGCCCAATAGGCTTTCATTGTAACAGCGACATCCGGCTCATGCATAGCGCACAGAACGAGCCGGCCAGTCACAATAGTGCTGACGTCACGTAGAAACAGAGAAGAACAGCGTTGGACACCGGAGAAAGCAGTGGTGGGGGGGATATTAATACACTCACACTACATTACATGTACATATACACACATTTAATACAAATTAATTTAAAGAAGCACTCCCACTAACTTTTTTTAAAGGGAATCTGTCACTCCCTGGGACTTATCTGACCTAATATGGGCATACAGGTGATACTGTGCACCATTTTCGGGACTGTACGCATACAGGAGGCGGACACTCAGACGTACTAGACTGCTTCTGAGTGTCCTCCTCTAGTAGGCGGACACTCCCGAAAAAGGTGTACGTCAGTTCGCACTGTCTGCATCATTACAGTGAATGGTCCCGTCGGACGTATGCGCCGGCGTCGTCATACACTATAATGGTGACGGCAGAGCGAACGTGCGCTATCACATGCACCATTTTCGGGAGTGTCCGCCTCTTGCAGGCGCACACTCCCGAAAATGGTGCACGTCGTAGAGCACGTTCACTCTGCCGTCACCATTATAGTGTATGGCCCAGTTGGCGCATATGTCCGAATCCCGTTTTGCAGAGGGGTTCGGACCTATGCGCTGACGGGACCAATGGGGAGGTTGATCCCACTGTCAGATTCCCTTTCAGGTGCTTTCACATTGCGTTCGGTCGCCTGTTGAGGCATACGTTGAATTTCCCTGTAAAACGTAAGTTTGGACATATGTGCTGGTGGGGCCATACACTGTAATGGTGATGGCAGAGTGAACGTGCGCTATCACATGCACCATTTTCAGGAGTGTCCACCTCTTTTAGATGCACACTCCTGAAAATGGAGCACGTCATAGAGCACGTTCGCTCTGCCGTCACCATTATAGTGTATGGCCCAGTTGGCGCATATGTCCGAATTCCGTTTTGCTGGGGGTTCGGATGTGTGCCCCAATGGGACCAGCGAACGTGACCCTAGACGCAATGTGAATGCACCCTTAAATCCATGTATGGCCGCTCATAGTAGGTGATCACATACAGTTGTACCAAATTTATTAAGAGGGATGTATCTAAAGTTTGGGTCATCTTCTGTTTGATGCTGACACATAGAACACCAGTGTTAATAAATTCCCCCATTATGAGATGTTTTTGTCACTTAAACCGTATTATTGAGAGAAATAAAACGAGACACAATTATAAGACATAATAAGTTTATGTTTATTAACAATGCCAATGTTTAATCATATACTCTGCCTCTATTTACGGTACCAGGCGGTAAGTACTCGGTACATAAGAAACACGTGGAGGACTAACCAGTATCCGAGCAGTGTCATCCTTGACATAGGAGACCAGTAGTAAATCTCAACTATAACAAGATAAGACGCTGTAGACAGGAGTATGGCACTCACAACTGCAATGGTGAGACATGTAAAACAATAGCCGATGCCTTCTCTCAGCCTGCGTCGCTCATAACGAGACACGGCGAGGTACATCCATGTTTCTCTCGGAATCACGTAGCTTCTAGCTGTATACACCGTAGGCACGTCCATGTAAACAGTAAGAACAAGTACTAGAAAGTGAGTGAAGTAAATTTGTCCAATAACGATGTAGCCAGCAAGATTCCAGGGGGCAGGAAGATCCGGGACACAGGATGCAAATGTCGTCACTTCAGCGAACGTGCTGATAACCCAGATGACGATCTGCAGGGCGCTCATTCGCTTTAGACAAGGTTTCCTCCTCAATACAATGATCTGCTGCTCCATAGTGGTGACAACCTGAATCATCAGCCGAGAACAGGTCGCCAGATGTTTGAGAAATCTTCAGTGAAGAAATATCCAATTGAAATTGTAGAGATGCTGAACAGCTCCAAGAACACGTCTGACGTCTCCAACCAATCAAGGAAAAATGGTGGAACATGGCTGCTTTTTTAGGCAGCAGTTATTGTGAGGCGGCAGAGTTCTATTATTGTGAGGCGGCAGAGTTCTGATTGTCAGAGGGTGGGGCTCGGTGATTATGAGGCGGCAGAGTCCTGATTGTCAGAGGGTGGGGCTCGGTGATTATGAGGCGGCAGAGTTCTGATTGTCAGAGGGTGGGGCTCGGTGATTATGAGGCGGCAGAGTCCTGATTGTCAGAGGGTGGGGCTCGGTGATTATGAGGCGGCAGAGTCCTGATTGTCAGAGGGTGGGGCTCGGTGATTATGAGGCGGCAGAGTCCTGATTGTCAGAGGGTGGGGCTCGGTGATTATGAGGCGGCAGAGTCCTGATTGTCAGAGGGTGGGGCTCAGTGATTATGAGCTGGCAGAGTTCTAGGTTCTATGATTCTAGAGCAGCATTGTTCTATGATAAGGAAGTGGCAGGGTTCTAGGCTTTGTATCACCTATCTTAATCACTGTCTTGCTTTCCCTCATCTGTTTATTACTGCATCCTCCATATCAATAGTTTTATGATCAATTGTCATTATCATCTGTAATGTACAAGGATTTCACACGGCCTTGTGGGTTTAAAGGGAATCTGTCACCCCCTGGAATGTATATGATCTACTAACAAGGGGATACAGGTGATATAAATGTTAAAGGGAACCTGTCACCCCCTGGGATTTATCTGACCTAGTAATAAGGGGATACAGGTGATATAAATGTTAAAGGGAACACTCCCGAAAATGGTGCACATGATTGGCAGAGCGAACATGCACTATCATGTGCACCATTTTCGGGAGTGTCCGCCTCTTGTAGACGCACATTCCCGAAAATGGTGCACGTCGTAGAGCATGTTCACTCTGCCATTACCATTACAGTGTATGGCCCCACCGGCACATATGTCCAAACTTACGTTTTGCAGGGAAATTCAAACATATGCCTCAACGGGCCACCGAACGCAATGTGAAAGCACCTTAAAGGGAATCTGACAGTGGGATTAACCTCCTCATTGGTTCCGTCAGCGCATAGGTCCGAAGCCCTCTGCAAAACGGGATTCGGACATAAGCGCCAATGGCCATACACTGTAATGATGCAGACAGTGCGAACGTGCATCATTTTCGGGATTGTACACCTACAAGAGGAGGACACTCAGATGAAGTCTAGTCCCTCTGAGCGGCCACTTCTTGTAGGCGTACACTCCCAAAAATGGTGCATGGTAGAGCGCACATTTGCTCTGCCGGCACCATTACAGTCTATGGCCCCGCTGGCGCATACATCCGAACCCATATTTTGCGGGGAAATTCGAATGTATGCACCAACAAGGCCACCTAAAGCAATGTGAAAGCACCTTAAAAGGGAATCTGTCAATAGTATCAACCTCCCCGTTGGTACCGTTGGGGCATACGTCCCGAACCCCCCTTCCTCCACGCAAAACATGATCTGGACGTATGCGCTGACGGGGCCATAGACTGCAATGATGCAGACAGTGCAAACATGCACTCTGACGTTCACCATTTTCGGGAGTGTACGGCTAGGCTACAAGTGTCAGACAGTCAGATGCAATCTAGTACATCTTAGTGTCCGCCTCCTGCAGGTGGACACTCCCGAAAATGGTGCATGGTAGAGGCACGTTTGCCCTGCCGTCACCATTACAGTCTATGACCCCGTCGGCACATACGTCCGAACCCCCATTCGGGGGGAGGGATTTGAACATATGCCCCAAAGGGACCAGCGAACGGTTGCATAAATACAATATAAAAGCACCTGTGAAATGTGAACATGTGCAAATTGCATTCATTACCTCTACATCACACAGACGATGCTCACAACCATTCCCCATAATCAGTTCATGTGTATTCAGCGGTACAAAGACCACTTCAGCCTCAATACAAAGACGTGGCTGATAATACTGGGGGATGCGCTGTGCTTAATAGCATCTTTTCCCTTTTTGAGATGATACAGATAAGTAGCAGATATATTTGATCTGATACAGGGAGAAATGGCGCTACTGCCCTGACTCCTGACACCAGTAATCATCTGCAGATGAAAAATGCTCGGCTGTGAAGGTTATCTGATGAAACCCAGAAAATCACGGACAGAGAATGATTGATGCACAGGAAATAAATTGTGATCTAGATGGTATGAGTGGTGTAATCCATTTCATCTTCACGGGCCGTACCTTCAGAGAAGTAAAGTTTCCAACCTTTGTATGGAACGTACTTGTCCAGTGTAGTCTGGGTTAATCGAGGCCTGGCAGGAATACAGGACTGACCTGAAAAAAATTGCAGAATTATACTTTGTGAGGATACTTGTATTTTTTCAATTATGAGGCGAAGAAAATAAATAGTGAAGTGAAAGAATAAGGTATCAGATGAAAGGAGTTGTCCAAGATTTTTTTAAAAAATGGCAATAATTCTGATAAGATGAAAAAGAAAGAAAACATTACTCAACTGTTCAATCTCTCCAGCACCAATGCTCCTGTTATTTCTACTTCTCATCAACAATGGCATGCCATACATACATACATAAATGTGACCACTGCAGCCAATCACTAGTCTCAGAGGTGATGTACAGCATGAGACAGTTGAGGCCAGTGATTGGCTGCAGCAGTCACATGGATGTACTTTTTGCCATCAATGCAGGGAAGTAAAAAGAGGAAACACTGGAGCATCGATACTAAAGCACTGGGGGAAATGTTCTCCTTTCAGACTATTTTTTTAACCTCACCTATCAAGAAAGATAGAAGGAGAAAGATCCAAGTAACCTGTAAAACTCAGAATTTATTAGAAAAATCATATAAAATCATTACAGAAATGATCATGGTAAAGGAATCTATTACGTGTGGACATAGCGGTGGTGGCGTGTAAGAAGGTCACTGAAAACCTCGACGCTCGTTTCACCGCTACTGCGGTTTCGGTTTCCTGACGAAACCGCAGTAGTAGTGAAACGCGCGTCGAGGTTTTCTGTGAGCTTCCTACACGCCACCACCACCACGTCCACAGGTAATAGACTCCTTTACCATGATCATTGATTCCCCCATATCTGGACTATCTTCACATGGGTGATTGAATGAGAGTCTGGGATTCCTACCTACTATACTCCACACACTGATTGTGCTGTTATATTATAGGCAATGCTAGATAGCATATAAGGGCATCATTATTATTCTTTATCATGTTTACACCTTGGACTTAGGGGTGAGGTACCATCGTTGTGTTGTGGGGCTCACTGGTCTTTGTGTCCTGAAGTGCAATGTCCCTGTTTCATGTATTGCATTGCGTGGTCTGCACAGACCTGGAATGAAATGACTGTCTGCAGTGACCATGAGGGAGGCTCATCACAGACTGCGCTATCATTGAATTCACTGTATGCAATAGGTTTACACTCTTCTCATAAGAAATTAATCTCCATCGTGTTTTGCATTTACATAGATAAAAAGAATTGTGGATGTTCACTTTAAGAAAAAATGACCAGAATTTGTAGCAATTCAATGACTAATATTCATTGCAGTTTTTGCCATCATGAGGTCTGACTCACCTGATGGATTGGTCCCAGGGTTTCTGTTCCAGTTTCCACTTTGGCCTCTTCCGTTGCCCCTTTGCCTCCAGGGGCGGCCTCTCCATCCTCGTGAGTGATGATTTGCTCCTCCACCTCCTCTCCATCCACCTCTCCAACTCTGACTCATTACATTATGTTTTGCAGGACTCTCACTAAAACAATGCTGAAACGTAGAACGAAACAGAAGAAAATAAAGCTCTCCGCTTTCAGTGATACTGGGAAAGAAATACTGCGCTAGAAGACGTCCAAACAATTCCAGAGCAAAGCTCCTCATTCCAGACACTCCCTGCTCTGGCTAAGGCCAGGTTCACATGTCACAGTTTTACTGTCCGCATATGGCCCCGCGATTTCCAGGCCCTGACCTGAACTCAACGTTGTCATATGTCTGTAGGGCTGCTGAGTTCAAGTCAGGAGAGACACACACAGTCCAGAAATCACAGTCCGTACAAAGACCGTAAAACTCGAACTGTGAAGGAACCTGTCATGTCAAAAAACACTATTAACCTGCAAATATGGGGATAATCTGCAGGTTAATAGCGTTGTGAAGTCGCTCGGCCACCGCACTGAGAGCCCTGCTGCCAGGAGGAAATTAAGTTTATTTCTCCAGAAGCCTTGGGCTTCCAGTCACAGCTCCAGTCACTGCTCTGTACATAGTGAGCGGTGGCTGTAATCGCACCCCAGCACTGACTGACAGCCGGCTCAGCAGTGCATCAGTGCGGATCCGACTGCCAGCCAGTGCTGGGGTGCGATTACAGCCGCCGCTCACTATGTACAGAGCAATGACTGAAGCCACGACTCTATGACTGGAAGCCCTAGACTGCCAGAAGGAATTAACTTAATTTTCTCCTGGCAGCGGGGCTCTCAGTGCAGCAGCCGAACGGCATCAAAATGCTATTAACCACATGTCTACATGTTCATGACATTTCTTTTTATATGACAGGCTTCCTTTAAAGCACCATTTCAGCATGTTTTTTTATTACATCATCAGAGTGGTGTCACTAATCTAAGTTCCATATCCCTAGTCTTATACTTACCAGCTGCCATCTTCTGCTTTTCTCTGTGCCGCTCCAGTTGTCTTCTGCAGGTTGTGACCTGCCGGATCTCTCCAGTGTTTACTGGGCGAGCCGGAGGTCACTTCTCTATGGAAGTTTATGAGAGCCATGCAAGGGAGTGGTGTTTTAAGCTCCCATGAGGCAACCCATCTAACAATGTCAAGTAAAAAAAAAAAAAATGTAGAAAATAAAGAAAGACTTGCTGTATCTTTGCGTTCCCCTTATAAAAAATTGTTTATCACTAAATATGTTTACTCCAAGATGGTTGACATTGAAAAATACACCTCGCCCCAAACCCCCCAAAAAACAAAACAAGACCGCACACAACTACAATAGTAATTAGAAAATCCTCTTTGCCTAACTGGTCACATTGTGTTCTGCCTACGGCATCGCTGAGGGGGAAGAGCTGAACAACCAGTAAGTAGGTTTGTTGGAAGAGATTCATTGTAACCTGTATTTTACTTCAATCCCTGCAACTTCTTTACCTAAAGAGAACCTGTCAGTGTGATCTTATAATGTACAGACTTGGTGGAATACTGATTACATTTACACCTTTGGTGAAGAAATCCCTTTGTTCTTCTTTAATTAAGTTTTCTGCTAATTAGATTTTGGTGCACAGGGGCCGGACAGTGCGCTGGGTCTTCTCTGATTCTCCGGCCCCTCCGCCTGACTCCGCTCTGCGACTCCCCATGCCCCTCTGCCTGCCTCCGCTCTGCGACTCCCCGGTCCCTCCGCCTGCCTCCGCTCTTCGAGTCCCCGGTCCCTCCGCCTGCCTCCGCTCTGCGAGTCCCCGGCCCCTCCGCCTGCCTCCGCTCTGCGAGTGCCCGCCCCCTCCGCCTGCCTCCGCTCTGCGAGAGCCCAGCCCCTCCGCCTGCGACTCCCCGGTCCCTCCGCCTGCCTCCGCTCTTCGAGTCCCCGGCCCCTCCGCACTGCGAGTCCCCGGCCCCTCCGCCTGCCTCCGCTCTGCGAGTGCCTGGCCCCTCCGCCTGCCTCCGCTCTGCGACTCCCCATGCCCCTCTGCCTGCCTCCGCTCTGCGAGTGCCCGGCCCCTCAGTCTGCCTCCGCTTTGCAAGTCCCTGGCCCCTCCGCCTGCCTCCGCTCTGCGAGTCCCCAGCCCCTCCGCCTGCCTCTGCTCTGCGAGTGCCCAGCCGCTCCGTCTGCCTCCGCTCTGCAAGTCCCCGGCCCCTCCGCCTGCGAGTCCCGGCCCCTCCGCCTGCCTCCGCTCTGCGAGTCCCCGGCCCCTCCGCCTGCGAGACCCAGGCCCTGGTCAGGGAGTGGCGCTGTTTCTGAATTAGCAGCTGTGTTTCTTTAATCCTTGGCAATAGCTGTGGTGCAGTCCACTGGGTGCACACATACACTGTGCTCCAAATTATTATGCAAAAAGTGTTTAGGAGTGATAAGGTAAGAATTGTTTTGTTTGTCAGGTAAACTCATTGATGGTGATGTGTGCCAGGGCTCTTTATATCACTGTAAGCAATTGCAGACACCTGTGCTAGATAGTTTGGCAGGTGTGTCCAATGAAAGGCAAGACTACTTAAGAAGGCTGTCCCACATTATTAAGCAGCCTACATTTTCTGGCAAAATGGGAAAGAAAAAGGATGTGTCGTCTGCTGAGAAGCAACAAATTGTGGAGTGTTTAGGTCAAGGCATGACTACAATCAACATTGCCAAGACACTTCATCGTGATCATCACACAATCAAGAAGTATGTAGCTGACTCACAGTACACACGTGTGCGTGCCGATAAGGGAAAATTGAGGACTCTTTCCTACAGGCAATTACGTCAGGTTAAAAGAGCAGCGGCAAAAAAGCCTTGTCATAGCAGCAGACAAGTTTTTGAAGCTGCTGGTGCCTCCAACGTCCCCCGAACAACAAGATGCAGGGTCCTTCAGAGGTTTGCAGCTGTGCGTAAGCCATCCTGTCGACCTCCTCTATCCACTGTACACAAGCAGAAACGGCTCCAGTGGGCCAAACAATACATGAAGACTGACTTCAAAACTGTTTTGTTCACCGATGAGTGCCGTGCAATGCTCGATGGTCCAGATGGATGGAGTGGAGGATAGCTGCTTGATGGACACCCCATGCAAACACAGCTATTGCGCCAACAAGGAGGAGGTGGAGTAATGTTTTGGGCTGGAATCACGAGGAGAGAGATTGTCGGCCCCTTTAGGATCCCTGAAGGGGTAAAGATGAACTCCATAATGTATGTTGAGTTTCTCAAACAGCACTTCCGGCTATGGTTCAAGAAGAAGAACCGTGCATTCCACAGCAAGATCATTTTCATGCATGATAATGCCCCGTCTCATGCTGCACATAACACATCTGCATCTCTGGCTGCTATGGGCATAAAAGGGGACAAACTTATGGTGTGACCCCAATGCTACCCTGACCTCAACCCCATTGAGAACCTCTGGAGCATCATCAAAGGGAGTGTCTATGATGGCGAGAGGCAGTTCACATCTAAGCAACAGCTCTGGGAGGGTATTCTGTCCTCATGCATAACAATTGAAGCAGAAACCATCCAAAACCTGACAAATTCAATGGACGAGAGAGTTCAGAAGCTCCTTTCGAACAAGGGGTCCTATGTGCAAATGTAACATCACCTAGAATAAAGTTTTGAGTTGAAAACTGTTTGATTTCAGTTTGTAATAACCTAATGCTTATTTCAAAAATGACCATTTTTTTGTTCTTTATTAAAATGAAAAGGTTGAAAACTCTGCTGTGCATAATAATTTGGAACATGCATTTTGAGTGCAGTTTGAGTGTTTTATTTTTTTAAAAATATACTGTTATCATAGGCAGTTTGTACAAAAAACTTTCAATTGTACTCTAATAGTTATTTGACTGGAAAATTACAATGACTGCAATTCATATAGGTAATTTGGGAAAATCTGAGAAAATATTATTTGCATAATAATTTGGAAGACAGTGTAGAAGCCTAGGGCCTACACTGCTTATATGGCAGAAGGTACATTCGCTTTGTATTACAACTGTTAACAAACTGCAACGCCTAATCTGCCTGCTGGGTGTCGTAGTCCTGCCTCTGAGGCATTCCCTCCTAATGAGACCTTGTCACTGTCCGCAGCCGTCGTCACACCGCACACTCACCTGCCAGCTGCTTCACTTCTAGTTTAGCGCCACGTGACGTCACTTCCGGGAGCTGTCTTGGTCGCCATAGCAACGCGACCCTCTGTAAATACTCAGTATTGCTTTGCCCCTGCGAGTCCCAGGCCCCTCCGGCCTGCCTCCGGTCTGTGAGTTCCAGGCCCCTCCGGCCTGCCTCCGGTCTGTGAGTCCCAGGCCCCTCCGGCCTGCCTCCGGTCTGTGAGTCCCAGGCCCCTCCGGCCTGCCTTCGGTCTGTGAGTCCCAGGCCCCTCCGGCCTGCCTTCGGTCTGTGAGTCCCAGGCCCCTCCGGCCTGCCTCCGGTCTGTGAGTCCCAGGCCCCTCCGGCCTGCCTCCGGTCTGTGAGTCCCAGGCCCCTCCGGCCTGCCTCCGGTCTGTGAGTCCCAGGCCCCTCCGCCTGCCTCTAGTCTGTGAGTCCCAGGCCCCTCCGCCTGCCTCTAGTCTGTGAGTCCCAGGCCCCACCGGCCTGCCTCCGGTCTGTGAGTCCCAGGCCCCTCCGGCCTGCCTCCGGTCTGAGAGTCCCAGGCCCCTCCGCCTGCCTCTAGTCTGTGAGTCCCAGGCCCCACCGGCCTGCCTCCGGTCTGTGAGTCCCAGGCCCCTCCGCCTGTGAATGACAGGTCACTGGTCCTTCAGTGGCTGTCTCCGCTGTCTGAAATCTCACACCAGTGACGTCATTGCTGTGGGCCGCACATCTCTTAAAGACCTCAGTGAGCCGGGGACTCAATCTGCGCACAGCTCCATTACAGCCAGGTCTTCACTTTAGATTACAAATTCCTCTTGACAGGTCCGCTTTAAGAGTCCAGTAGGGGGAGCTAATCAGTGATTGCCCATTCATACCATGATACTGTAGCTGTCAATCATTGAAGAGAACCACGCAACTTATTCCTACACATTGAAAGAATAAGGATTTAACCGTTTACAGATATGGCTAGTTTTGATTTTTCTCACTTTAATTTTTCCATCTTTGCCTTTTAGGAGCCAAAACTTTATTTACGACATATGCATTTCAATGCTTGTTTTTTTTTTTGCTGGAAAAATTGCAGCTTTCAATCATTGTACATACATTGATTCACCATATAAAGCATTGACAAAAATATAAACAATTCCGCTACTTTTTTTTTTGGTGGGGGGGGGGTTCATTTTTATGGCGTTTAATCAGTGGTAATAATGGAATATTAAAGATTTATTCTGTGAATCAGTATGATTATAGTGAGGCCAAACGTATACTGTTCTTTTTATTACCAAAACCAAAAATGGAAAGTGGCACCATATTCTGAGATAACATTTTGTGGAAGGGTTTGGTTTATAATATCTACAGAACCTAAACTTAATTTTATAAAACATGTGACAAGGATATGCTGCAGATCCCAGGGGGTCCAGGTCCTGAGAAGCCCACCGATCACTTAAAGGAAACCAGTTGTGAAATAACGCTATTAACTTGCAGATATGGGGCTAATCTACAGGTAAATGGCGTTCAAAACACATGAGGCTGCTTATAACCCTTTCTCCTGATGCAGCTTGTTTTTTAAAAAAATGGCTTTATTCACCCTCCCCAGGTCAAACACTGAGTCTCTACTGCTGCTCACAGTGTCTGTTATTGCATCCAGTGCGGACATCACACTGACAGCTCTTCAGCCAAACACTGAGCTCACAGGCTCTTTCTGAGTTAATGGTATGAGTGGCTCAGAGTTGCTGAGCTGTTACTGGCTGCAGAGAATAACAGACACCCGATGCAGCAACAGAGACTCAACTCTGGACCTGGGGATGGTGAGTAAAGTACAGTTTGCTACAACAAACTGCAGCCTGGAGAAGAGGCGTTTTCCAAAATCAGCAAATCTCCTTAAAAGGGTTGATCAAAAGTCTGTGCACGTCTAGTCGGAACGTGGCCGTAAGTATGTATATGGAATATGTGCAGTCACATGACCCCTCGGTCTCGCAGCCAGCACCGAAGAATCCTCCCAGCACACACTGCAAGGATCCACAAGCCTGCAGTCACAGAGTGAAAAACCTGGACAACCCCTTAAAGCTTCCTGGTCTTCATTAGGCCCTGAGCTTCTACAACAAGCCAGGCACACTGCACATAAGGGGGTGATGGGATGAGGGAACTGAAGAACCCTCAGGGTACCACGCACGGGTATCCTTTCCATTAGTAGGACACGTGCACGCTCCTCGCTGGCTGGTACACACTCGTCCTGCTCAGCATTCAGCAGTGTCTTTCCCCGCACTAGATCAGATCAGAAGGGTAAGGATGCCCAAACAACCTCTTCTAATCCAGAGTTGGAGAACATGGCTGATACTTTCAGAAACAGCACCTCCCCTGTCCACAGGTTGTGTGTGGTATTGCACCTCAGCTCCAATCACTTCATTGTGACTGTACTGCAGTACCAGACACAACCTATGGTCAGGGAGTGGCGCTGTTTCTGAATTAGCAGCTGTGCTTCTTTACTCCTTGGCAATAGCTGTGGTGCAGTCCACTGGGTGCACACATAGAAGCCTGGGGCCTACACTGCTGATATGGCAGAAGGTACATTCGCTTTGTATTACAACTGTTAACAAACTGCAACGCCTAATCTGCCGGCTGGGAGTCGTAGTCCTGCCTCTGGGGCATTCCCTCCTGAGACCTTGTCACTGTCCGCAGCCGTCCTCACACCGCACACTCACCTGCCAGCTGCTTCACTTCTAGTTTAGCGCCACGTGACGTCACTTCCGGGAGCTGTCTTGGTCGCCATAGTAACGCGACCCTCTGTAAATACTCAGTATTGTTTTGCCCCTGTCATTAATAAGACCAATAATGTTTCCCTTATCCATTTTGGGGGTCCGACATCAGTAATAACTGACTTTAGCGATTGATTCTATCGGTTATCCGAAGTCCGTCTGCGAGCTCGATGCATTCTGGGTTGGATTCTTCGGGGCTGGCTCGGGAGACCCCGGAAGTAGTGTGTGTGTGTCACACGTGGGTTGTGCGGGTGATCGCTGCTGTGCGGAGGACGGATGGCGAAGTCGGTGGCAGCCTGCGGGCAGCTCATCTGTGAGGGGGATTACGTGGTGCTGAAGAGAGAGGACGTGTTCAAAGCGGTGCAGGTGCAGAGGAGGAAGTGAGTGGCTGCGGCATGTCTGATAGAAGACCCGGATGACTGCGTCTCATGGGTTAATGCTTCTCTTTATTAGGCCACGTTCACACGTTCCGTATCTGCTCAGTATTAGTAAGCCAAACCTGGAGTGGGTGATAAATCCAGAAGTGGTGACTTGTTTCTATTATACTTTTCCTCTGATTGTTCCACTCCTGGTCTTAGCTTACAAATACTGAGGTTAAAAAACTCACCAAATACTGAGTGTGTGAACGTAGCCTAATAAATCCCGGTATTCTGCTAATCTCACTTATCCAGAGCATCCACAATCTCACCAGCGGACGCCTCCTGCAGATCAGTGGTGAATGTGAGCCGAGCAGCCGCTACAGTATATGGAGCTGATCTGGGGGTGCAGCATGTTGGACCCCACCAGTCTGATATCGAGGGGATATAATTAGCATTCATGTAGCACTTAGGCTATGTGCCCACGTTGCGGACCTGAAGCATATTTTTTACGCTTCTCCCTGGCGGGAAAATCGCATGCGGATTTTACATGCGGTTTTCCCGCCAGGTAGAAGCGTTTGTGAGGCGTCTTTGCAGCGTCTTTGCATGCATTTCTGCATGCGGGTTATCAAGCGCTTTACAAGCGATTTAAGCATCACTTGGAAAAGTGCTTGACAACTTGTTCACACTATATAAATCCATGCAACCAGCATGGATTTATATAGTGTGACCAAGTAATAGTTAAAAAAAAGAATCAGAATGGTAAAAAATAAAAAAATAAAGTTTATACTCACCTTCCGATGCATTCTCTGCCCCGTCCGGAGTCTTGAGCGTCTCACGCTGTTGTGTGCAGGACCTGCGGTGAAGTCATTGAGTCATGTGATGGGTCACATGACTCAATGACGTGGCAGGTCCTTCACACAACAGCGCGACGGAGGGAAAACATCAGAAGATAAGTATAAACTTTATTTTATTCTTTTTTTTACAGGTTCTTTGGTACCCAGGTCTGGATGAGAGTCTCCTCTCATCCAGACTTGGGTACCATCAGCACATTAATTCCGCTGCGCTTCCGCAAAATTAATGAACATGCTGCGGATTTTTGACCGCAGCATATACGCTGCGGAAAAATCCGCAGCATGGGCATTGACATTGCGGAATGCCATTGGGGACCATGGGGTGCGGATATACATGCGTTTTACAAGCGTTTACGCTGCGGAAATTCCACAGAATATACGCTTGTAATACGCAACGTGGGCACGCAGCCTAAGGGTATGTGCACACGATGCAGAAATGAAGCAGAAAATTTCTGCATCTCCCTGGCAGAAAAAACGCATGCAGATTGTGCATGCGTTTTTCCTGCGGAATACATGCGAATTCACATGCGTTTCCGCATGTGGATTGACAATCGCTTTCCAGGCAATTTTAGCATCACCTGGAAAGTGCTTGACAACTAGGTCACACTATATAAATCCATGCTACCAGCATGGATTTATATAGTGTGACCCGAGAGAGTGGTAAAAATAAATGTATACTTTACCCTCCGATGGCCCGCGCTGTCCTGCTTTACACTCCGTTCTCCCTCGCCGGCAACTTTGAATTGAAAGACCTGCCGACGTCAGCGTCACGTGACCCGTCACATGACTCTGACGTCAGCGCAGGGCCTTCAACTCACTGCAAAGTGCCGGGAACCAAGCAGGAGCGGTGCGCGGGCCGACAGAAGGTAAGTATACATTTATTTTTTATTTTATTCTTGTTTTTACAGCTTTTTAATGGTACCTGGGTGTGGATGAGAGTCTCATCTTCTCCACACCCGGGTACCATCCGCACATTAGAACGCGCCAATAGCGCAAGTACAAATGCAGTCTTGCAGAATTGGCGCGTTCTAATGCAAGTCAATGGTGGCGAAAACGCCGCGTTTATGCAAAATTGACATGCTGCGGATTTTTGAGCTCAGCGTTTACGCTGCGGAAAAATCCGCATCATGGGCACAGCACATGCGGATTTCAATTGGGGAACATTGCTGTCCTTCTACCATGCGTTTTTAATGCGTTTCCGCGGCGTTTATGCAACTGCAAAAATGCCGCGGAAACGCATTAAAAACGCATCGTGTGAACTCAGCCTTATTGGTGAAAGGAGAAAATAAGCCCTAACCACACAGTGCCTCTCTGTAACCCCGTGATAGGCAGGACGCAGCGCTGAGCAATCACAGCTCTTCTCCAATCACCCTCACTAGTCAGTTGATTGATGTCCTGGGAATACCCTGAGCAGCACATCACTCAACTGAGCAGTGCGCATAATTGAAAATGGCTGTGACTGTTCCGTGTCCCGTCCTAATGACTGTATTGGAATGAGGAACAATCATTAGGACGGGGTGGCCATTCCCCCTCCCCCTCATGAACACTATAAGGGCTCATTCACACTTCTGATTTTCACACATGACTGCTATCCATGTTTTTAACAAATGGCACTCGTCCCTATGATATTATATGGGCCCATTCACATGTCCGATTTTGATCTGAGAGTTGGACCAAAATCGGCAATGCAAATTTATGGATCTGTGAAAAAATCGTACCGCATTCGGAAGACATCAGAGTGCAGTCTGCTTTTCATGGGCTGTCAGGAAAAGGTGGAGAATTTATTTACTTTTTATTTTTTTACACTGACACTGAGACCACACTCTGGTCAGAATAATCTGTCTGTTTTCTCCTATGTGGTGAAAAAATTGGACTAGTGACTGAGCCCTGAATAATATCCAAAAAGCAGAGGTGGAATCCTAGTTTATTTTTCATCATTTCACCCCACTTGGAAGTTTCTTGCCGTATTACATTGGATGATAAAATGAATGGTGTCAATCAAAACTACGACTTATTCTGCATAAAACAAGGCCACATTATGGCTGGGCTGACCAAAACTCACATTTCCGAGCAAATTGTAAGATTATTACTTGGTGAGTTGCCTTGATTGTGTATTAACGGGGTATATATATATGTATATTCAGTACTTATGTCGAGACCGAGGGCCCCTGATCCCCATCTCGCCTAATGAGAAGCCTCCTCTCCTCATACTTTCTGCCTGGATTTGGTCTCCAGCAGCCGCCACACCAGGTAGAAATAGGATCAGTGCTCCCTGTTTTCACTGTCGGATCTGAAATTCCTGGCATATCCTGTGAATGGAGCATGTGTGTTTCAGGAGCAGCATTGACCTCACTTCCCATGGGCTCCATAAAAGCAGACGCCTCACTTCACACCTGCTGTTTTATTGGTGCTGGACTGTAGCACTTTTTGTTCTGTTTTTATGTGGTCTTGACTAAATTTTATTTAGAAAAGAAAAGGGAAGGAAGACGACACTCCAACTGGTAAAATAGTGAAAAACTTAGCGTTGACTAAGGGCACAACCATGGAGCCAGAAACATGTAGGACTGTTTTATCCTTTTTCCCCCTTTTTAATGAACAAATAAAGTGTTTTCGCTATTTTACTCGTTGGAGTGCCGACTTCCTTCCCTTTTCTTTTGTGCGTGGTTGTGCTCACCTGTGGGACCGGCACCTTCCAGTGAATTATCCTCACCTCATCTGGATCCAGCGTTGCAGCTCCCTGATTCTCCCTCCTGCCTTTCCAGTTGTAAATTTTATTTGGAAGGTTTACCCCCCTATATATGACTTGTGAGGCTACATCATGAATATGGGATACAGCGTTCGGCTCCATGTTTTAAGGGCTCGTTTAAACAACCATATTTTCGGTCCGAGTGCTGTCTGTGAAAAAAATAAACTGCACTCGGACCAATGTTATTCCATGGGGCAGTGCAGATGAGCAATTTTTTTTTTCCACAGACTGAATCGGTTTGTGAAAAAAATTGCAGTGGGCTCTAGTTTCTTTTGTAAAACTGATGAGACTCAGCCGTTCAAGTCTATAGTCTGCTATAGTCTAGAGCCACAGTATAACATCTGATTATTACGGATACATTACAATTCTGTAACATAGGAAACTGTACTTGGTTCTGTAAATCGTTAATAGCTACCGCTGCAACAAACGGATTATATACGGATTACAAGTGAGAAAACAAATCGTCCCACTTTTCTGGATGAAACTGTGATGATTTTTGATACGCTCGTGTGAACCTGCCCTAAAAACAATATTGAGAAGTTAGTTCAAAGGCGGCAACTAGATTATTACAAGGGCTGCAAGCAGGACTGTGGAGTCGGCAAGCCAAACCTCCGATTCCACGACTCCGACTCCCTCATACACGGCTCATGTTTAAGTGATAAATTTACTGTAGCACAGATTCACCTCAGCTAAAAGTCTAGACCCTTAGATCAGGAATAGGAGAGACATTTATAGGACATTTCATAACTTTCCCAAATTCCTCTGAAAAAATATTCCCCACAAACTGCATTGAACTACTGCACCCAATTTATTATATATTTTAGGAGTCGGAGTTGGTCCATTTTATACCGACTCAGACTCCACAGCCCTGGCTGGAAGGCTTCTCCAATGATGAGAGGCTTGTTACGTTTAGAAAAAAAGACGTCTCAGAAGAGATCGCATTTACATGTGTGGTCAATACAAGGGACTGGCACATGATTTATACCTTTCAAGGACCAGGAGGCATTCATTATGGGACTTGGAAAGACGATTCCTTAAAGTTAGGATCCGTTTACACAGACTGGCTGGCTGTACGATATGACTGCCCATAGGTAAACTTTTACCAATCGGCGGGCGCTTGAATGCCTGTTTACACAAGCAGACCAAAGCAAATGGTGCTACTGATGGGCGGACCGGCTCTGTTTGGTGCTCTGCGCTCTTTCTCTGCTCACCAAAAAGAGCCAGCTCTTCTGGATCGGAAATGGATCCCTATTAAATTTGTCTGCATCCCAGTTGAACACACATTTAAGATGAAATTAACGCATCTGACACCCCGCCTACATGCAACCAGCCAATGGAATTGATAGGTTGGCGGGGTTTCATTGGGCAAGGTTTGTGCCGCCAAGCACCATCATTTTACCACCCCCCCCCCCCTTCCCGTGAGAGCCATTCAGAGCCATTAATGGCCCTCACTTCTGGGAACAATGGGAGTCGGCTCTTTGTCTTGGATCAGTCAGGAAGGACCCATCACTAAACATGCGCACTCGCCCATCTATGCTAGGTCGCTCAGTGTGCACAGGCCGCCATTGCTGGTTCTGTTTGCCGGATGATTTTTTTTATGCTGCATAAAAGATGATTTCACTCGATGAATGAGGGATCGTCAGCCTAATTACAAAGAAAGATAATCAGGAAACAAGCGTTTTTAACAGCGCTCGTTATCTTGCAGTGTAAATGCCCCTTTAGAGCAGTCAGACAGTGCAATGCCGACCAGAAGTAATAGCAGATACAATGGGGCTTGATGCTTTTCTCACAATAAATGGCATTGTGGGTTATAAATAATCCAGTGATAGTGTCATGGGTGTGTCAGAAGTGACAGACAGTCGCCCTGCAGTTGGTTGCAGGAGATCTCTACTTTTGACATTACTGACATATTCTTAGAGGCTGTCTCTAGGACCCAGCAGCTACCTTCCTCTAGCTAATTAGCTCCCTGGCCTGGGTGTATAAATACCTGATGTGTCTGAGATGGAGGTGCCGCCGATATTCATTACTACTTGTGAGGCTTTACCAAGAGCAGTACTTTTTTCTCTCTGGAGCTTTGGGATGTGTGCACATTTGTCTGGAGTCATCTAAACCTAAGCAATTTACCCCTGTTTGACCTTCCTTGTTGTCTATAGTGTTTAGTGGAGATCGACTAGTGTTCATTTCCTCCCTTCCCTAGCCTTGGCCATACGCCAGGGAAAGACAGGGCGAGGCACACGTGCGGCGATTGATGAAGATCCAATACAGGGACGTTAGGGGAGACAGGGTGACGCTAGATCAACCTAGGAGGTCTCCACTTCACCCCTCTCCCTAGAGTCTGGGCTCCTTTTCCCTCTTCCCTTTGTGTTGCACAAAGTCTTTCCCACACCTTGCGTGACAGATAGATGGTAGAAGTCGATGGCTGTGTGTCACTGTGTAAAAGGTTAATTTATCTAGAAATGCTGTGTCTGATCATTCATCGGAGAGGTCTTGTATGAAGCCTCCGCCTGGAGGTAGGACTATTTTAGATCCCCGATGTCATTGCATAATCCTCCAGAAGTGCCGGCGTATTCTACAAGCCTCCTCCAGATGCCATCTGCTCGCTGAGGACGGCATATGTTCCTGCAGGATTCCATAAGGGACACCTCCAGCTTATTATTAGGCTGCGTTCTGCTTCCAATGTCTCCAGCTGATTCATTGATTTCTCATACCTTCCTCATCTCTCATTAAAGCCTTACGTGTGCAGGTTTTCTATTCTGGTGTGTCTGTAATCTCCTTTATCCCGTTGCTTCTTGCTGGGATGCTCTCCTATGCCAGCACAGGTATAATAGTGGCTTCATAAACTACCTCTTACCGGGCTCATGTAGATAACATATACTATTGCTTCTGCCAGGAGAATTTTTTTAGCTGTTCTATGGTTCCGAATTGTGTCTTTCTCTGGAGGACGTCTGTAATAACACCATTGACTAAAAAAAGTACCCAAATTAGAGTCTACCTACACGTGTCATTTCTTTTATACATGTGATAGGTGCTGCGGTTTAGGTCGCCTCCACCCCTTTTAATCGCTGAAAAGACTTGTGCACTTGCGCTGCCCAGTAGCGCTCATACAAGGGGCAGCGATGGCCTTTTTGCTCTGTCTTGCACTTCGTGAGCCCTGTTCTCTTGTATTTGCTGATACTGATTACTATGATACAACACTCTTTTGTGCATGCTCGAGCATAGATGTTATATCTGCGGATTTGCTGCAGCTCAATGCAAGTCAACGGGCGCAAATTCGCTGGGGAAATGCCCGCACAATGGTCATGCTGTGTTTTTTTCCGCAATGGTAATCCTGAGTGGAAATTTCCGCATCATGTGCACAGCACATCAGGATTACCATTGCTACATCTGGCAGACCTATTAACAAGCATTTTTGCAGCGTTTCCGCAGTGGAAAAGAAGCATCAAAAACGCTTTCTGTGCTCATAGCCTTACTTGGAGTACAGCTGATGGTAGTGAAAGGGTCAGTTCAGCACCTGTGTCTCACTAAGGCCAGGTTCATACAAGCACATTTCCCAGTCCATATGCGGACCACAATGCCCAAGATGACTGCAGGTCTCCCGACCCTAATGTACAGCCTCATCGAAACATATGAGGCTATAAGTTCGGATAGTCAGAGCTGCAGTCAGTCTGGGCATTGTGGTCCGTCTAAGCGAAGCATGTTCTTATAAGCCCGCCTATTGCAGTCTGTATATGGGCTGTGAAATAGGCTCGTGTGAACCTGGCCTAAATCTGGGGATAAGTTGCTGCAGTAGTTTATTCTAATCAGCACAACACTCAGAGAAGGAGGCAGGAGCCATCACTGCCATCATCTGTACTCCAAGTAAGTACATTCTAATATCAATGTAGCTGATGACAGGTCAAAATACTGGGACAAGCAGAGTTTGCATACCACTTGCATGTCTTTTTTTTTTCTTCACAAAATGAATGCAAAACTCCATCTTATCAAGTGATTTGCAAAGTTTCAGATCTTTCCACGCTGGAATATACAGTACAGACCAAAAGTTTGGACACACCTTCTCATTTAAAGATTTTTCTGTATTTTCATGACTATGAAAATTGTACATTCACACTGAAGGCATCAAAACTATGAATTAACACATGTGGAATTATATACTTAACAAAAAAGTGTGAAACAACTGAAAATATGTCTTATATTCTAGGTTCTTCAAAGTAGCCACCTTTTGCTTTGATGACTGCTTTGCACACTCTTGGCATTCTCTTGATGAGCTTCAAGAGGTAGTCACCGGAAATGGTTTTCACTTCACAGGTGTGCCCTGTCAGGTTTAATAAGTGGGATTTCTTGCCTTGTAAATGGGGTTGGGACCATCAGTTGTGTTGTGCAGAAGTCTGGTGGATACACAGCTGATAGTCCTACTGAATAGACTGTTAGCTGCTTTTTTCTTGCCATAATACAAATTCTAAGTAAAGAAAAACGAGTGGCCATCATTACTTTAAGAAATGAAGGTCAGTCAGTGCGAAAAATTGGGCAAACTTTGAAAGTGTCCCCAAGTGCAGTCTCAAAAACCATCAAGCGCTACAAAGAAACTGGCTCACATGAGGACTGCCCCAGGAAAGGGGATAACTATGCCATTGTATATATATTTTCTATATTTTTTGATTTATCCCTTGACCACTTAGGGGTGCCTGGTCTGCCACTCATGTTTGGACTAGCTGTGCGATGTCGTACACGACTTGGGTGACACATTTTGGTGAAAACTGATATTGTACGGGCCTCTAGTGCTAGCAGGTGACTTTTCCCACTCATTCCTTGATTTATTATGATATATGGTCTGACTATTTGGGAGTGCCTGGTTCATCACCCATATTTGGTCTAGTTGTGCTGTGCTACTCTTAACCAGGGTGACATAGCTTGGTTAAAATCAATACTGTACTATGGGATATTACAAATGACACAAATTATACCTATGGCCTAAGGGGGATTTATTGCTTTGGAATATTGTTATTGTCATTTTCCTCCCCCATGAACATTGTAATGCTTTGTCTGTTTTTAAATGTTTTTATTTCCTCTTGTGTTGTCAGTGTGTAATCATGTAATAAAGATTTTTTCATTTTTTCAACATTGGGTGTGCACGGTTGTATATCCTGAGTCTTTTTCTTCTAAACTACTGTACTAGCAGGTTGGAGCGCAAGCTGGATAGGGTCCAGTACAGACTGGGAGACAGGAACAGAGCCGCAGATGCGGTAGACAAGCAGAGTAAAGCGAAACCGCCGGAGCGGAGGACAAGGCAGAGCAGAGTGGAACCGCAGGTGCGGTAAGCAAGCAGAACAGAGCGAAACCGCAGGTGCGAGGACAAGGCAGAGCAGAGAGGAACCGCCGGAGCGGTGGGCAAGACAGAGCAGAATACGGCTCAAGCTGCAGTCAGAGAGGGCAGGGCTCTGTTCACATGGAACAGACTGGAAAATACAGAAGATGGCTAGAACACAGGAGGTAGATACGGAGGAAGGGAAAAGGGACAAGCAGAACCAGAAACACACAAGGTACTTACAATGAAGTAGCGAGTGGACACTAAACTCACAAGCAGAAGTACAGAGACAACGAGTTGGAGTTAGGTGCAGGTTCAGACACTGCAGGAAGAGGGAAGGTACAAACATAGAAACAAACAGATAACAGACTAGGAGACAGTTCAGACAGGAACTGATACTGCAACTAGATACAGGAACGAGCCTGGGTATACAGCCCCCAGAGTGGCGGAAACAGACTAGAAGTCACAGGTAACAGGCCTGGGTATACAGCCCCCAGAGTGGCGGAAACAGACTAGAAGTCACAGGTAACAGGCCTGGGTATACAGCCCCCAGGGTGGAGGAAACAGACAAGAAGCAGAACAAGACCTGGCAACTCAGAGGCAAGGAGCACACTGATAGTTAGTGATGCTCAGGCACCTTCTTCTGGGTGGAGGGGGTTTAAATATCCAGTGACTCACAGCAATAGGCTGGGGACGCATTAGGAGTGCGCCCACAGCAGCTATAAGAATCAGAAAGTAACCGGGCCGCCACCCTAAGCAATCAGACAAGAGATATGCACACAGCATTAACTGGAGCAAGGTTTGGAGGCTGGACTGATGGGTAAGATTGCGGTCTTGCATGGTGGGAGGTGGTGCACTATGCAAGCACGCCGCCAGGGATGTTACACTCCATACAGAATAATGGGCCTCACATAGTCCTCCATACAGAATAATGGACCCACATAGTCCTACATACAGTATAATGGGCCCAACATAGTCCTACATACAGTATAATGGGCCCCACATAGTCCTCCATACAGAATAATGGGCCTCACATAGTCCTCCATACAGAATAATGGTCCCACATCGTCCTCCATACAGAATAATGATCCCACATAGTCCTCCATACAGAATAATGGTCCCACATAGTGCTACATACAGAATAGAGGCCCCCACATAGTCCTCCAGACAGAATAATGGGCCCCACATAGTCCTCCATACAGAATAATGGTCCCACATAGTCCTCCATACAGTATAATGGGCCCCACATACTCCTCCATACAGTATAATGGGCCCCACATACTCCTCCATACAGTATAATGGGCCCCACATACTCCTCCATACAGTATAATGGGCCCCACATAGTCCTCCATACAGAATAATGGGCCCAACATAGTCCTCCATATAGAATAATGGGCCCCACAGAGTCCTCCATACACAGTAATGGGTCACAGAGTCCTCCATACACAATAATGGTCCCACGTAGTCCTCCAAACAGACTAATCGGCCCCACAGTCCTCCATACAGTATAATGGGCTGCATATAGTCCTCCATACAGAATTATGGACTCACATAGTCATCCATAGAGCATAATGGCCCCACATAGTGCTCCATACAGTATAATGGCCCCACATAGTGCTCCATACAGTATAATGGCCCCCACATAGTCCTCCATACAGTATTATGGGCCCCACATAGTCCTCCATACAGAATAATGTGCCACATAGTCACTCCATACAGAATAATGGCCCCCACATAGTCCTCCATGCAGTATAATGGGCCCCACATAGTCCTCCATGCAGAATAATCGGCCTCACATAGTCCTCCATAAAGATTAATTGGTCCACATAACCCTCCATACAGAATAATGGTCCCACATAGTCCTCCATACAGAATAATGGACCCACATAGTCCTCCATACAGAATAATGGGCCCCACATAGTCGTCCGTACAGAAGAATGGCCCTGCATAGTGCTTCACACAGTATAATGTCCCACATAATCCTCCATACAGTATAATGGGCCCCACATAGTCCTTCATACAGTATAATGGCCCCACATAGTCCTTCATACAGAATAATGGGTCCCACATAGTCCTCCATACAGAATAATGGGCCCCGCATAGTCCTCCATACAGAATAATGGGCCCCGCATAGTCCTCCATACAGAATAATGGTCCCACATAGTCCTCCATACAGTATAATGGGCCCCACATAGTCCTCCATGCACAATAATGGTCCCACGTAGTCCTCCATACAGACTAATGGGCCCCACAGTCCTCCATGCAGTATAATGGGCCGCATATAGTTCTCCATACAGTATAATGGGCCGCACATGTCCCCCATACAGAATAATGGACTCACATAGTCCTCCATAGAGCATAATGGTCCCACATAGTGCTCCATACAGTATAATAGCCCCACATAGTGCTCCATACAGAATAATGGGCCCCACATAGTCCTCCATATAGAATAATGGTCCCACATAGTCCTCCATACAGTATAATGCCCCACATAATCCTCCATACAGTATAATGGGCCTCACATAACCATCCATACAGAATAATGGGCCTCACATAGTCCTCCATACAGAATAATGTGCACCACATAGTCCTCCATACAGAATAATGTGCCCCACATAGTCCTTCATACAGAATAATGAGTCCCACATAGCCCTCCATACAGACTAATGGGCCCCACATAGTCCTCCATACAGACTAATGGGCCCCACATAGTCCTCCATACAGAATAATTGGCCTCACATAGACACTCCATACAGAATAATGGGCCTCACATAGTCCTCCATACAGACTAATGGGCCCCACATAGTCCTCTATATAGAATAATGGTCACACATAGTCCTCCATACAGACTAATGGGCCCCACATAGTCCTCCATACAGACTAATGGGCCCCACATAGTCCTCCATACAGAATAATAATTCCACACAGTCCTCCATACAGAATAATGGTCCCACACAGTCCACCATACAGAATAATGGCCGCCACATAGTCCTACATACAGTATAATGGGCCCAACATAGTCCTACATACAGTATAATGGGCCCCACATAGTCCTCCATACAGAATAATGGGCCTCACATAGTCCTCCATACAGAATAATGGTCCCACATCGTCCTCCATACAGAATAATGATCCCACATAGTCCTCCATACAGAATAATGGTCCCACATAGTGCTACATACAGAATAGAGGCCCCCACATAGTCCTCCAGACAGAATAATGGGCCCCACATAGTCCTCTATATAGAATAATGGTCACACATAGTCCTCCATACAGACTAATGGGCCCCACATAGTCCTCCATACAGACTAATGGGCCCCACATAGTCCTCCATACAGAATAATGATCCCACACAGTCCTCTATACAGAATAACGGTCCCACATAGTCCTCCATACAGAAACATGATCCCACACAGTCCTCCATACAAAATAATGGTCCCACATAGTGCTCCATACAGAATAATGGCCCCCACATAGTCCTCCATACAGTATAATGGGCCCCACAGTCCTTCATGCAGAATAATGGGGCTCACATAGTACTCCATGCAGAATAATGGTCCCACATAGTCCTCCATACATAATAATGGCCCCCACATAGTCCTCCATACAGACTAATGGGCCCCACATAGTCCTCCATACAGACAAATAGGCCCCACATAGTCCTCCATACAGACAAATGGGCCCCACATAGTCCTCCATACAGACTAATGGGCCCCACATAGTCCTCCATACAGACTAATGGGCCCCACATAGTCCTCCATACAGACTAATGGGCCCCACATAGTCCTCCATACAGAATAATAATTCCACACAGTCCTCCATACAGAATAATGGTCCCACACAGTCCACCATACAGAATAATGTCCGCCACATAGTCCTACATACAGTATAATGGGCCCAACATAGTCCTACATACAGTATAATGGGCCCCACATAGTCCTCCATACAGAATAATGGGCCTCACATAGTCCTCCATACAGAATAATGGGCCTCACATAGTCCTCCATACAGAATAATGGTCCCACATCGTCCTCCATACAGAATAATGATCCCACATAGTCCTCCATACAGAATAATGGTCCCACATAGTGCTACATACAGAATAGAGGCCCCCACATAGTCCTCTAGACAGAATAATGGGCCCCACATAGTCTTCCATACAGAATAATGGTCACACATAGTCCTCCATACAGACTAATGGGCCCCACATAGTCCTCCATACAGAATAATGGGCCCCACATAGTCTTGCATGCAGAATAATGGGCCTCACATAGTCACTCCATACAGTGTAATGGGCTCCACATAGTCCTCCATACAGACTAATGGGCCCCACATAGTCCTCCATACAGACAAATGGGCCCCACATAGTCCTCCATACAGACTAATGGGCCCTACATAGTCCTCCATACAGAATAATGATCCCACACAGTCCTCCATACAGAATAATGATCCCACACAGTCCTCCATACAGAATAATGGTCCCACATAGTCCACCATACAGAATAATGGCCGCCACATAGTCCTACATACAGTATAATGAGCCCCACATAGTCCTACATACAGTATAATGGGCCCCACATAGTCCTCCATACAGAATAATGGGCCTCACATAGTCCTCCATACAGAATAATGGTCCCACATAGTCCTCCATACAGAATAATGGTCCCACATAGTCCTCCATACAGAATAATGGTCCCACATAGTGCTACATACAGAATAGAGGCCCCCACATAGTCCTCCATACAGTATAATGGGCCCACATAGTCCTCCATGCAGAATAATGGGCCTCACATAGTTCTCCATAAAGAATAATGGTCCCACATAGTCCTCCATACAGAATAATGGTCCCACATAGTCCTCCATACAGAATAATGGTCCCACATAGTGCTCCATACAGAATAATGGCCCCCACATAGTCCTCCATACAGTATAATGGGCCCCACATAGTCCTCCATGCAGAATAATGGGCCTCACAAAGTACTCCATACAGAATAATGGTCCCGCATAGTCCTCCATACAGAATAATGGCAACCACATACTCCTCCATACAGTATAATGGGCCCCACATAGTCTTCCATACCGAATAATGGGCCACATAGTCACTCCATACAGAATAATGGCCCCCACATAGTCCTCCATGCAGTATATTGGGCCCCACATAGTCCTCCATGCAGAATAATGGGCCTCACATAGTCCTCCATACAGAATAATGGTCCCACATAGCCCTCCATACAGAATAATGGTTCCACAGAGACCTCCATACAGTATAATGGCCCCACATAGTCCTACATACAGAATAATGGCCCCACATAGTCCTCCATACAGTATAATGGCCCCACATAGTCCTCCATACAGTATAATGGCCCCACATAGTCCTACATACAGAATAGTGGCCCCACATAGTCCTCCATACAGAATAATGGCCCCCACATAGTGCTCCATACAGTATAATGTGCCCCACATAGTCCTCTATACAGAATAATGGTCCCACATAGTCCTCCATACAGAATAATAGGCCCCACATAGTCCTTCATACAGACTAATGGGCCCCACATAGTCCTCCATATAGATTAATGGTCAAACATAGTCCTCCATACAGACTAATGGGCCCCACATAGTCCTCCATACAGACTAATGGGCCCCACATAGTCCTCCATACAGAATAATGATCCCCCACAGTCCTCCATACAGAATAATGGTCCCACATAGTCCTCCATACAGAATAATGGTCCCACATAGTGCTCCATACAGAATAATGGTCCCACATAGTGCTCCATACAGAATAATGGCCCCCACATAGTCCCCATACAGTATAATGGGCCCAACATAGTCCTCCATATAGAATAATGGGCCTCACATAGTCACTCCATACTGAATAATGGCCCCCACATAGTCCTCCATACAGACTACTGGGCCCCACATAGTCCTCCATACAGAATAATGGCCCCCACATAGTGCTCAATACAGTATAATGGGCCCCACATAGTCCTCCATACAGAATAATGGGCCTCACATAGTCACTCCATACAGAATAATGGGCCTCACATAGTCACTCCATACAGTGTAATGGGCTCCACATAGTCCTCCATGCAGAATAATGGGCCCCACATAGTCCTCCATACAGTATAATGGGCCCCACATAGTCCTCCATGCAGAATAACGGGCCTCACATAGTCCTCCATACAGAATAATGGGCCTCACATAGTCCTCCATACAGAATAATGGGCCCACATAGTCCTCCATACAGAATAATGGTCCCACATAGTCCTCCATACAGAATAATGGTCCCACATAGTCCTCCATACAGAATAATGGCCCCCACATAGTCCTCCCTACAGAATAATGATCCCACACAGTCCTCTATACAGAATAATGGTCCCACATAGTCCTCCATACAGAATAATGGTCCCGCATAGTGCTCCATACAGAATAATGACCCCCGCATAGTCCTCCATACAGTATAATGCGCACCACATGGTCCTCCATACAGAATAATGGGCCACATAGTCACTCCATACAGAATAATGGCCCCCACATAGTCCTCTATGCAGTATAATGGGCCCCACATAGTCCTCCATACAGAATAATGGTCTCACATAGCCCTTCGTACAGAATAATGGTCCCACATAGTCCTTCATACAGAATAATGACCCCACATAGTCCACCATACAGTATAATGGCCCCACATAGTCCTACATACAGAATAATGGCCCCTACATAGTCCTCCATACAATATAATGGGCCCCACATAGTCCTCCATACAGAATAATGGTCCCACATAGTCCTCCATACAGACAAATGGGCCCCACATAGTCCTCCATGTAGAATAATGGTCAAACATAGTCCTCCATACAGACTAATCGGACCCACATAGTCCTCCATACAGACTAATGGGCCCCACATAGTCCTCCATACAGAATAATGTTCCACATAGTGCTCCATACAGAATAATGGCCCCCACATAGTCCCCCATACAGTATAATGGGCCCCACATAGTCCTCCATACAGAATAATGGGCCTCACATAGTCACTCCATACAGAATAATGGCCCCCACATAGTCCTCCATATAGTATAATGGGCCCCACATAGTCCTCCATGCAGAATAATGGGCCCCACATAGTCCTCCATACAGTATAATGGGCCCCACATAGTCCTCCATGCAGAATAATGGGCCTCACATAGTCCTCCATACAGAATAATGGGCCCACATAGTCCTCCATACAGAATAATGGTCCCACATAGTCCTCCATACAGAATAATGGTCCCACATAGTCCTCCATACAGAGTAATGGCCTCCACATAGTCCTCGATACAGTATAATGGGCCACACATAGTCCTCCATACAGAATAATGGTCCCACATAGTCCTCCATACAGACTAATGGGCCCTACATAGTTCTCCATACAGAATAATGGTCACACATAGTCCTCCATACAGACTAATGGGCCCCACATAGTCCTCCATACAGACTAATGGGCCCCACATAGTCCTCCATACAGAATAATGATCCCACACAGTCCTCCATACAGAATAATGGTCCCACATAGTCCTCCATACAGAATAATGGTCCCACATAGTGCTCCATACAGAATAATGGCCCCCACATAGTGCTCAATACAGTATAATGGGCCCCACATAGTCCTCCATGCAGAATAATGGGCCTCACATAGTCACTCCATACAGAATAGTGGGCCCCACATAGTCCTCCATACATTATAATGGGCCCCACATAGTCCTCCATGCAGAATAAAGGGCCTCACATAGTCACTCCATACAGTATAATGGGCCCCACATAGTCCTCCATACAGAATAATGGGCCTCACATAGTCACTCCATACAGAATAATGGCCCCCACATAGCCGTCCATGCAGTATAATGGGCCCCCACATAGTCATCCATGCAGAATAATGGGCCTCACATAGTCCTCCATACAGAATAATGGTCCCACATAGTCCTCAATACAGAATAATGGTCCCACATAGTCCTCCACACAGAATAATGGTCCCACATAGTCCTCAATACAGAATAATGGTCCCACATAGTCCTCCACACAGAATAATGGTCCCACATAGTCCTCAATACAGAATAATGGTCCCACATAGTCCTCCACACAGAATAATGGTCCCACATAGTCCTCCATACAGTATAATGGCCCCACATAGTCCTACATACAGAATAATGGCCCCACATAGTCCTCCATACAGAATAATGGTCCCACATAGTGCTCCATACAGAATAATGGCCCCCACATAGTCCTCCATACAGTATAATGGGCCCCACATAGTCCTCCATGCAGAATAATGGGCCTCACAAAGTACTCCATACAGAATAATGGTCCCACATAGTCCTCCATACAGAATAATGGCAACCACATAGTCCTCCATACAGTATAATGGGCCCCACATAGTCTTCCATACCGAATAATGGGCCACATAGTCACTCCATACAGAATAATGGCCCCCACATAGTCCTCCATGCAGTATATTGGGCCCCACATAGTCCACCATGCAGAATAATGGGCCTCACATTGTCCTCCATAGAGAATAATGGTCCCACATAGCCCTCCATACAGAATAATGGTTCCACAGAGTCCTCCATACAGTATAATGGCCCCACATAGTCCTACATACAGAATAATGGCCCCACATAGTCCTCCATACAGTATAATGGCCCCACATAGTCCTACATACAGAATAGTGGTCCCACATAGTCCTCCATACAGAAAAATGCCCCCACATAGTGCTCCATACAGTATAATGGGCCCCACATAGTCCTCTATACAGAATAATGGTCCCACATAGTCCTCCATACAGACTAATGGGCCCCACATAGTCCTCCATATAGATTAATGGTCAAACATAGTCCTCCATACAGACAAATGGGCCCCACATAGTCCTCCATACAGAATAATGATCCCCCACAGTCCTCCATACAGAATAATGGTCCCACATAGTCCTCCATACAGAATAATGGTCCCACATAGTGCTCCATACAGAATAATGGCCCCCCACATAGTCCCCATACAGTATAATGGGCCCAACATAGTCCTCCATATAGAATAATGGGCCTCACATAGTCACTCCATACAGAATAATGGCCCCCACATAGTCCTCCATACAGACTACTGGGCCCCACATAGTCCTCCTTACAGAATAATGGTCCCACAAAGTGCTCCATACAGAATAATGGACCCCACATAGTCCTCCATACAGTATAATGGGCCCCACATAGTCCTCCATGCGGAATAATGGGCCTCACATAGTCCTCCATACAGAATAATGGTCCCACATAGTCCTCCATACAGAATAATGGTCCCACATAGTCCTCCATACAGAATAATGGTCCCACATAGTCCTCCATACAGTATAATGGGCCCCACATAGTCCTCCATACAGAATAATGGGCCTCACATAGCCACTCCATACAGAATAGTGGGCCCCACATAGTCCTTCATACATTATAATGGGCTCCACATAGTCCTCCATGCAGAATAATGGGCCTCACATAGTCACTCCATACAGTATAATGGGCCCCACATAGTCCTCCATACAGAGTAATGGGCCTCACATAGTCACTCCATACAGAATAATGCCCCCCACATAGCCTCCATGCAGTACAATGGGCCCCACATAGTCCTCCATGCAGAATAATGGGCCTCACATAGTTCTCCATACAGAATAATGGTCCCACATAGTCCTCAATACAGAATAATGGTCCCACATAGTCCTCAATACAGAATAATGGTCCCACATAGTCCTCAATACAGAATAATGGTCCCACATAGTCCTCAATACAGAATAATGGTCCCACATAGTCCTCCACACAGAATAATGGTTCCACATAGTCCTCCATACAGTATAATGGCCCCACATAGTCCTACATACAGAATAATGGCCCCACATAGTCCTCCATACAGAATAATAGTCCCACATAGTCCACAATACAGAATAATGGTCCCACATAGTCCTCCACACAGAATAATGGTTCCACATAGTCCTCCATACAGTATAATGGCCCCACATAGTCCTACATACAGAATAATGGCCCCACATAGTCCTCCATACAGAATAATGGCCCCCACATAGGCCTCCATACAGTATAATGGGCCCCACATAGTCCTCCATACAGAATAATGGTCCCACATAGTCCTCCATACAGACTAATGGGCCCCACATAGTCCTCCCTACAGGATAATGATCCCACACAGTCCTCCATACAGAATAATGGTCCCACATAGTCCTCCATACAGAATAATGGTCCCACATAGTGCTCCATACAGAATAATGGCCCCCGCATAGTCCTCCAAACAGTATAATGGGCCCCACATAGTCCTCCATACAGAATAATGGCCCCCGCATAGTCCTCCATACAGTATAATGGGCCCCACATAGTCCTCCATACAGAATAATGGGCCACATAGTCACTCCATTCAGAATAATGGCCCCCACATAGTCCTCTATGCAGTATAATGGGCCCCACATTGTCCTCCATACAGAATAATGGTCTCACATAGCCCTCCGTACAGAATAATGGTCCCACATAGTCCTTCATAGAGAATAATGGTCCCAAATAGCCCTCCATACAGTATAATGGTCCCAAATAGTCCTACATACAGAATAATGGCCCCACATAGTTCTCCATACAGAATGATGGCCCCCACATAGGCCTCCATACAGTATAATGGGCCCCACATAGTCCTCCATACAGAATAATGGTCCCACATAGTCCTCCACACAATATAATGGCCCCACATAGTCCTACATACAGAATAATGGCCCCACATAGTCCACCATACAGTATAATGGCCCCACATAGTCCTACATACAGAATAATGGCCCCTACATAGTCCTCCATACAATATAATGGGCCCCACATAGTCCTCCATACAGAATAATGGTCCCACATAGTCCTCCATACAGACAAATGGGCCCCACATAGTCCTCCATGTAGAATAATGGTCAAACATAGTCCTCCATACAGACTAATGGGACCCACATAGTCCTCCATACAGACTAATGGGCCCCACATAGTCCTCCATACAGAATAATGATCCCCCACAGTCCTCCATACAGAATAATGGTCCCACATAGTCCTCCATACAGAATAATATTCCATATAGTGCTCCATACAGAATAATGGCCCCCACATAGTCCCCCATACAGTGTAATGGGCCCCACATAGTCCTCCATACAGAATAATGGGCCTCACATAGTCACTCCATACAGAATAATTGCCCCCACGTAGTCCTCCATACAGTATAATGGGCCCCACATAGTCCTCCATGCAGAATAATGGGCCCCACATAGTCCTCCATGCAGAATAATGGGCCCCACATAGTCCTCCATACAGTATAATGGGCCCCACATAGTCCTCCATGCAGAATAATGGGCCTCACATAGTCCTCCATACAGAATAATGGGCCCACATAGTCCTCCATACAGAATAATGGTCCCACATAGTCCTCCATACAGAATAATGGTCCCACATAGTCCTCCATACAGAATAATGACCCCCACATAGTCCTCGATACAGTATAATGGTCCCACATAGTCCTCCATACAGACTAATGGGCCCTACATAGTCCTCCATACAGAATAATGGTCACACATAGTCCTCCATACAGACTAATGGGCCCCACATAGTCCTCCATACACACTAATTGGCCCCACATAGTCCTCCATACTGAATAATGATCCCACACAGTCCTCCATACAGAATAATGGTCCCACATAGTCCTCCATAGAGAATAATGGTCCCACATAGTGCTCCATCCAGAATAATGGCCCCCACATAGTGCTCAATACAGTATAATGGGCCCCACATAGTCCTCCATACAGAATAATGGGCCTCACATAGTCACTCCATACAGAATAATGGCCCCCGCATAGTCCTCCATACAGTATAATGGGCTCCACATAGTCCTCCATGCAGAATAATGGGCCCCACATAGTCCTCGATACAGTATAATGGGCCCCACATAGTCCTCCATGCAGAATAATGGGCCTCACATAGTCCTCCATACAGAATAATGGGCCCACATAGTCCTCCATACAGAATAATGGTCCCACATAGTCCTCCATACAGAATAATGGTCCCACATAGTCCTCCATACAGAATAATGGTCCCACATAGTGCTCCATACAGAATAATGGCCCCCACATAGTGCTCAATACAGTATAATGGGCCCCACATAGTCCTCCATACAGTATAATGGGCCTCACATAGTCACTCCATACAGAATAGTGGGCCCCACATAGTCCTCCATACAGACTAATGGGCCCTACATAGTCCTCCATACAGAATAATGGTCACACATAGTCCTCCATACAGACTAATGGGCCCCACATAGTCCTCCATACAGAATAATGATCCTACAAAGTCTTCCATACAGAATAATGGTCCCACATAGTCCTCCATACAGAATAATGGTCCCACATAGTGCTCCATACAGAATAATGGCCCCCACATAGTCCTCCATACAGTATAATGGGCCCCACATAGTCCTCCATACAGAATAATGGGCCTCACATAGTCACTCCATACAGAATAGTGGGCCCCACATAGTCCTTCATACATTATAATGGGCTCCACATAGTCCTCCATGCAGAATAATGGGCCTCACATAGTCACTCCATACAGTATAATGGGCCCCACATAGTCCTCCATACAGAGTAATGGGCCTCACATAGTCACTCCATACAGAATAATGCCCCCCACATAGTCCTCCATGCAGTATAATGGGCCCCACATAGTCCTCCATGCAGAATAATGGGCCTCACATAGTTCTCCATACAGAATAATGGTCCCACATAGTCCTCAATACAGAATAATGGTCCCACATAGTCCTCCACACAGAATAATGGTCCCACATAGTCCTCCACACAGAATAATGGTCCCACATAGTCCTCAATACAGAATAATGGTCCCACATAGTCCTCCACACAGAATAATAGCCCCACATAGTCCTGCATACAGAATAATGGCCCCACATAGTCCACCATACAGTATAATGGCCCCACATAGTCCTGCATACAGAATAATGGCCCCACAAAGTCCTCCATACAGAATAATGGCCCCTACATAGTCCTCCATACAATATAATGGGCCCCACATAGTCCTCCATACAGAATAATGGTCCCACATAGTCCTCCATACAGACAAATGGGCCCCACATAGTCCTCCATGTAGAATAATGGTCAAACATAGTCCTCCATACAGACTAATGGGACCCACATAGTCCTCCATTCAGACTAATGGGCCCCACATAGTCCTCCATACAGAATAATGATCCCCCACAGTCCTCCATACAGAATAATGGTCCCACATAGTCCTCCATACAGAATAATGTTCCACATAGTGCTCCATACAGAATAATGGCCCCCACATAGTCCCCCATACAGTATAATGGGCCCCACATAGTCCTCCATACAGAATAATGGGCCTCACATAGTCACTCCATACAGAATAATGGCCACCACATAGTCCTCCATACAGTATAATGGGCCCCACATAGTCCTCCATGCAGAATAATGGGCCCCACATAGTCCTCCATACAGTATAATGGGCCCCACATAGTCCTCCATGCAGAATAATGGGCCTCACATAGTCCTCCATACAGAATAATGGGCACACATAGTCCTTCATACAGAATAATGGTCCCACATAGTCCTCCATACAGAATAATGGTCCCACATAGTCCTCCATACAGAATAATGGCCCCCATATAGTCCTCCCTACAGATTAATGATCCCACACAGTCCTCTATACAGAATAATGGTCCCACATAGTCCTCCATACAGAACAATGGTACCACATAGTGCTCCATACAGAATAATGGCCCCCGCATAGTCCTCCATACAGTATAATGGGCCCCACATAATTCTCCATACAGAATAATGGGCCACATAGTCACTCCATACAGAATAATGGCCCCCACATAGTCCTCTATGCAGTATAATGGGCCCCACATAGTCCTCCATACAGAATAATGGTCTCACATAGCCCTCCGTACAGAATAATGGTCCCACATAGTCCTTCATAGAGAATAATGGTCCCACATAGTCCTCCATGCAGAATAATGGGCCTCACATAGTCCTCCATACAGAATAATGGTCCCACATAGTCCTCCATACAGAATAATGGTCCCACATAGTCCTCCATACAGAATAATGGTCCCACATAGAGCTCTATACAGAATAATGGCCCCACATAGTCTTCCCTACAGTATAATGGGCCCCACATAGTCCTCCATACAGAATAATGGGCCTCACATAGTCCTCCATACAGAATAATGGTCCCACATAGTCCTCCATTCAGAATAATGGTCCCACATAGTCCTCCATACAGAATAATGGCCCCCACATAGTCCTCCATACAGTATAATTGGCCCCACATAGTCCTCCATACAGAATAATGGTCCCACATAGTCCTCCATACAGACTAATGGGCCCTACATAGTCCTCCATACAGAATAATGGTCACACATAGTCCTCCATACAGACTAATGGGCCCCACATAGTCCTCCATACAGAATAATGATCCTACACAGTCTTCCATACAGAATCATGGTCCCACATAGTCCTCCATACAGAATAATGGTCCCACATAGTGCTCCATACAGAATAATGGCCCCCACATAGTCCTCCATACAGTATAATGGGCCCCACATAGTCCTCCATACAGAATAATGGGCCTCACATAGTCACTCCATACAGAATAGTGGGCCCCACATAGTCCTTCATACATTATAATGGGCTCCACATGGTCCTCCATGCAGAATAATGGGCCTCACATAGTCACTCCATACAGTATAATGGGCCCCACATAGTCCTCCATACAGAGTAATGGGCCTCACATAGTCACTCCATACAGAATAATGCCCCCCACATAGTCCTCCATGCAGTATAATGGGCCCCACATAGTCCTCCATGCAGAATAATGGGCCTCACATAGTTCTCCATACAGAATAATGGTCCCACATAGTCCTCAATACAGAATAATGGTCCCACATAGTCCTCAATACAGAATAATGGTCCCACATAGTCCTCCACACAGAATAATGGTCCCACATAGTCGTCAATACAGAATAATTATCGCACATAGTCCTCCACACAGAATAATAGTCCCACATAGTCCTCAATACAGAATAATGGTCCCACATAGTCCTCCACACAGAATAATGGTCCCACATGGTCCTCCATACAGTATAATGGCCCCACATAGTCCTACATACAGAATAATGGCCCCACATAGTCCTCCATACAGAATAATGGCCCCCACATAAGCCTCCATACAGTATAATGGGCCCCACATAGTCCTCCATACAGAATAATGGTCCCACATAGTCCTCCATACAGACTAATGGGCCCCACATAGTCCTCCCTACAGAATAATGATCCCACACAGTCCTCTATACAGAATAATGGTCCCACATAGTCCTCCATACAGAATAATGGTCCCACATAGTGCTCCATACAGAATAATGGCCCCCGCATAGTCATCCATACAGTATAATGGGCCCCACATAGTCCTCCATACAGAATAATGGGCCACATAGTCACTCCATACAGAATAATGGCCCCCACATAGTCCTCTATGCAGTATAATGGGCCCCACATAGTCCTCCATGCAGAATAATGGTCTCACATAGCCCTCCGTACAGTATAATGGTCCCACATAGTCCTTCATAGAGAATAATGGTCCCAAATAGCCCTCCATACAGTATAATGGTCCCAAATAGTCCTCCATACAGTATAATGACCCGACATAGTCCTGCATACAGAATAATGGCCCCACATAGTCCACCATACAGTATAATGGCCCCACATAGTCCTACATACAGAATAATGGCCCCACAAAGTCCTCCATACAGAATAATGGCCCCTACATAGTCCTCCATACAATATAATGGGCCCCACATAGTCCTCCAAACAGAATAATGGTCCCACATAGTCCTCCATACAGACAAATGGGCCCCACATAGTCCTCCATGTAGAATAATGGTCAAACATAGTCCTCCATACAGACTAATGGGACCCACATAGTCCTCCATACAGACTAATGGGCCCCACATAGTCCTCCATACAGAATAATGATCCCCCACAGTCCTCCATACAGAATAATGGTCCCACATAGTCCTCCATACAGAATAATGTTCCACATAGTGCTCCATACAGAATAATGGCCCCCACATAGTCCCCCATACAGTATAATGGGCCCCACATAGTCCTCCATACAGAATAATGGGCCTCACATAGTCACTCCATACAGAATAATGGCCCCCACATAGTCCTCCATACAGTATAATGGGCCCCACATAGTCCTCCATGCAGAATAATGGGCCCAACATAGTCCTCCATACAGTATAATGGGCCCCACATAGTCCTCCATGCAGAATAATGGGCCTCACATAGTCCTCCATACAGAATAATGGGCCCACATAGTCCTCCATACAGAATAATGGTCCCACACAGTCCTCCATACAGAATAATGGTCCCACAAAGTCCTCCATACAGAATAATGGCCCCCACATAGTCCTCCCTACAGAATAATGATCCCACACAGTCCTCTATACAGAATAATGGTCCCACATAGTCCTCCATACAGAATAATGGTCCCACATAGTGCTCCATACAGAATAATGGCCCCCGCATAGTCCTCCATACAGTATAATGGGCCCCACATAGTCCTCCATACAGAATATTGGGCCACATAGTCACTCCATACAGAATAATGGCCCCGACATAGTCCTCTATGCAGTATAATGGGCCCCACATAGTCCTCCATACAGAATAATGGTCTCCCATAGCCCTCCGTACAGAATAATGGTCCCTCATAGTCCTTCATAGAGAATAATGGTCCCAAATAGTCCTCCACACAGTATAATGGCCCCACATAGTCCTACATACAGAATAATGGCCCCACATAGTCCACCATACAGTATAATGGCCCACATAGTCCTACATACAGAGTAATGGCCCATACATAGTCCTCCATACAATATAATGGGCCCCACATAGTCCTCCATACAGAATAATGGTCCCACATAGTCCTCCATACAGACAAATGGGCCCCACATAGTGCTCCATGTAGAATAATGGTCAAACATAGTCCTCCATACAGACTAATGGGACCCACATAGTCCTCCATACAGACTAATGGGCCCCACATAGTCCTCCATACAGAATAATGATCCCCCACAGTCCTCCATACAGAATAATGGTCCCACATAGTCCTCCATACAGAATAATGTTCCACATAGTGCTCCATACAGAATAATGGCCCCCACATAGTCCCCCATACAGTATAATGGGCCCCACATAGTCCTCCATACAGAATAATGGGCCTCACATAGTCACTCCATACAGAATAATTGCCCCCACGTAGTCCTCCATACAGTATAATGGGCCCCACATAGTCCTCCATGCAGAATAATGGGCCCCACATAGTCCTCCATGCAGAATAATGGGCCCCACATAGTCCTCCATACAGTATAATGGGCCCCACATAGTCCTCCATGCAGAATAATGGGCCTCACATAGTCCTCCATAGAGAATAATGGCCCCACATAGTCCTCCATACAGAATAATGGTCCCACATAGTCCTCCATACAGAATAATGGTCCCACATAGTCCTCCATACAGAATAATGGCCCCCACATAGTCCTCTATACAGTATAATGGGCCCCACATAGTCCTCCATACAGAATAATGGTCCCACATAGTCCTCCATACAGACTAATGGGCCCTACATAGTCCTCCATACAGAATAATGGTCACACATAGTCCTCCATACAGACTAATGGGCCCCACATAGTCCTCCATTCACACTAATTGGCCCCACATAGTCCTCCATACTGAATAATGATCCCACACAGTCCTCCATACAGAATAATGGTCCCACATAGTCCTCCATACAGAATAATGGTCCCACATAGTGCTCCATACAGAATAATGGCCCCCACATAGTGCTCAATACAGTATAATGGGCCCCACATAGTCCTCCATACAGAATAATGGGCCTCACATAGTCACTCCATACAGAATAATGGCCCCCGCATAGTCCTCCATACAGGATAATGGGCTCCACATAGTCCTCCATGCAGAATAATGGGCCCCACATAGTCCTCCATACAGTATAATGGGCCCCACATAGTGCTCCATACAGAATAATGGTCCCACATAGTCCTCCATACAGAATAATGGCCCCCACATAGTCCTCCCTACAGAATAATGATCCCACACAGTCCTCTATACAGAATAATGGTCCCACACAGTCCTCCATACAGAATAATGGTCCCACATAGTGCTCCATACAGAATAATGGCCCCCGCATAGTCCTCCATACAGTATAATGGGCCCCACATAGTCCTCCATACAGAATAATGGGCCACATAGTCACTCCATACAGAATAATGGCCCTCACATAGTCCTCTATGCTGTATAATGGGCCCCACATAGTCCTCCATACAGAATAATGGTCTCACATAGCCCTCCGTACAGAATAATGGTCCCACATAGTCCTTCATAGAGAATAATGGTCCCAAATAGTCCTCCACACAGTATAATGGCCCCACATAGTCCTACATACAGAATAATGGCCCCACATAGTCCACCATACAGTATAATGGCCCCACATAGTCCTACATACAGAATAATGGCCCCTACATAGTCCTCCATACAATATAATGGGCCCCACATAGTCCTCCATACAGAATAATGGTCCCACATAGTCCTCCATACAGACAAATGGGCCCCACATAGTCCTCCATGTAGAGTAATGGTCAAACATAGTCCTCCATACAGACTAATGGGACCCACATAGTCCTGCATACAGACTAATGGGCCCCACATAGTCCTCCATACAGAATAATGATCCCCCACAGTCCTCCATACAGAATAATGGTCCGACATAGTCCTCCATACAGAATAATGTTCCACATAGTGCTCCATACAGAATAATGGCCCCCACATAGTCCCCCATACAGTATAATGGGCCCCACATAGTCCTCCATACAGAATAATGGGCCTCACATAGTTACTCCATACAGAATAATTGCCCCCACATAGTCCTCCATACAGTATAATGGGCCCCACATAGTCCTCCATGCAGAATAATGGGCCCCACATAGTCCTCCATGCAGAATAATGGGCCCCACATAGTCCTCCATGCAGAATGATGGGCCTCACATAGTCCTCCATGCAGAATAATGGGCGCACATAGTCCTCCATACAGAATAATGGTCCCACATAGTCCTCCATACAGAATAATGGTCCCAAATAGTCCTCCATACAGAATAATGGCCCCCACATAGTCCTCAATACAGTATAATGGGCCCCACATAGTCCTCCATACAGAATAATGGTCCCACATAGTCCTCCATACAGACTAATGGGCCCTACATAGTCCTCCATACAGAATAATGGTCACACATAGTCCACCATACAGACTAATGGGCCCCACATAGTCCTCCATACAGAATAATGGTCCCACATAGTCCTCCATACAGACAAATGGGCCCCACATAGTCCTCCATGTAGAATAATGGTCAAACATAGTCCTCCATACAGACTAATGGGACCCACATAGTCCTCCATTCAGACTAATGGGCCCCACATAGTCCTCCATACAGAATAATGATCCCCCACAGTCCTCCATACAGAATAATGGTCCCACATAGTCCTCCATACAGAATAATGTTCCACATAGTGCTCCATACAGAATAATGGCCCCCACATAGTCCCCCATACAGTATAATGGGCCCCACATAGTCCTCCATACAGAATAATGGGCCTCACATAGTCACTCCATACAGAATAATGGCCACCACATAGTCCTCCATACAGTATAATGGGCCCCACATAGTCCTCCATGCAGAATAATGGGCCCCACATAGTCCTCCATACAGTATAATGGGCCCCACATAGTCCTCCATGCAGAATAATGGGCCTCACATAGTCCTCCATACAGAATAATGGGCACACATAGTCCTTCATACAGAATAATGGTCCCACATAGTCCTCCATACAGAATAATGGTCCCACATAGTCCTCCATACAGAATAATGGCCCCCATATAGTCCTCCCTACAGATTAATGATCCCACACAGTCCTCTATACAGAATAATGGTCCCACATAGTCCTCCATACAGAATAATGGTACCACATAGTGCTCCATACAGAATAATGGCCCCCGCATAGTCCTCCATACAGAATAATGGGCCACATAGTCACTCCATACAGAATAATGGCCCCCACATAGTCCTCTATGCAGTATAATGGGCCCCACATAGTCCTCCATACAGAATAATGGTCTCACATAGCCCTCCGTACAGAATAATTGTCCCACATAGTCCTTCATAGAGAATAATGGTCCCACATAGTCCTCCATGCAGAATAATGGGCCTCACATAGTCCTCCATACAGAATAATGGTCCCACATAGTCCTCCATACAGAATAATGGTCCCACATAGTCTTCCCTACAGTATAATGGGCCCCACATAGTCCTCCATACAGAATAATGGGCCTCACATAGTCCTCCATACAGAATAATGGTCCCACATAGTCCTCCATTCAGAATAATGGTCCCACATAGTCCTCCATACAGAATAATGGCCCCCACATAGTCCTCCATACAGTATAATTGGCCCCACATAGTCCTCCATACAGAATAATGGTCCCACATAGTCCTCCATACAGACTAATGGGCCCTACATAGTCCTCCATACAGAATAATGGTCACACATAGTCCTCCATACAGACTAATGGGCCCCACATAGTCCTCCATACAGAATAATGATCCTACACAGTCTTCCATACAGAATAATGGTCCCACATAGTCCTCCATACAGAATAATGGTCCCACATAGTGCTCCATACAGAATAATGGCCCCCACATAGTCCTCCATACAGTATAATGGGCCCCACATAGTCCTCCATACAGAATAATGGGCCTCACATAGTCACTCCATACAGAATAGTGGGCCCCACATAGTCCTTCATACATTATAATGGGCTCCACATGGTCCTCCATGCAGAATAATGGGCCTCACATAGTCACTCCATACAGTATAATGGGCCCCACATAGTCCTCCATACAGAGTAATGGGCCTCACATAGTCACTCCATACAGAATAATGCCCCCCACATAGTCCTCCATGCAGTATAATGGGCCCCACATAGTCCTCCATGCAGAATAATGGGCCTCACATAGTTCTCCATACAGAATAATGGTCCCACATAGTCCTCAATACAGAGTAATGGTCCCACATAGTCCTCAATACAGAATAATGGTCCCACATAGTCCTCCACACAGAATAATGGTCCCACATAGTCGTCAATACAGAATAATTGTCGCACATAGTCCTCCACACAGAATAATAGTCCCACATAGTCCTCAATACAGAATAATGGTCCCACATAGTCCTCCACACAGAATAATGGTCCCACATGGTCCTCCATACAGTATAATGGCCCCACATAGTCCTACATACAGAATAATGGCCCCACATAGTCCTCCATACAGAATAATGGCCCCCACATAAGCCTCCATACAGTATAATGGGCCCCACATAGTCCTCCATACAGAATAATGGTCCCACATAGTCCTCCATACAGACTAATGGGCCCCACATAGTCCTCCCTACAGAATAATGATCCCACACAGTCCTCTATACAGAATAATGGTCCCACATAGTCCTCCATACAGAATAATGGTCCCACATAGTGCTCCATACAGAATAATGGCCCCCGCATAGTCATCCATACAGTATAATGGGCCCCACATAGTCCTCCATACAGAATAATGGGCCACATAGTCACTCCATACAGAATAATGGGCCACATAGTCACTCCATACAGAATAATGGCCCCCACATAGTCCTCTATGCAGTATAATGGGCCCCACATAGTCCTCCATGCAGAATAATGGTCTCACATAGCCCTCCGTACAGAATAATGGTCCCACATAGTCCTTCATAGAGAATAATGGTCCCAAATAGCCCTCCATACAGTATAATGGTCCCAAATAGTCCTCCATACAGTATAATGACCCGACATAGTCCTGCATACAGAATAATGGCCCCACATAGTCCACCATACAGTATAATGGCCCCACATAGTCCTACATACAGAATAATGGCCCCACAAAGTCCTCCATACAGAATAATGGCCCCTACATAGTCCTCCATACAATATAATGGGCCCCACATAGTCCTCCAAACAGAATAATGGTCCCACATAGTCCTCCATACAGACAAATGGGCCCCACATAGTCCTCCATGTAGAATAATGGTCAAACATAGTCCTCCATACAGACTAATGGGACCCACATAGTCCTCCATACAGACTAATGGGCCCCACATAGTCCTCCATACAGAATAATGATCCCCCACAGTCCTCCATACAGAATAATGGTCCCACATAGTCCTCCATACAGAATAATGTTCCACATAGTGCTCCATACAGAATAATGGCCCCCACATAGTCCCCCATACAGTATAATGGGCCCCACATAGTCCTCCATACAGAATAATGGGCCTCACATAGTCACTCCATACAGAATAATGGCCCCCACATAGTCCTCCATACAGTATAATGGGCCCCACATAGTCCTCCATGCAGAATAATGGGCCCCACATAGTCCTCCATACAGTATAATGGGCCCCACATAGTCCTCCATGCAGAATAATGGGCCTCACATAGTCCTCCATACAGAATAATGGGCCCACATAGTCCTCCATACAGAATAATGGTCCCACACAGTCCTCCATACAGAATAATGGTCCCACAAAGTCCTCCATACAGAATAATGGCCCCCACATAGTCCTCCCTACAGAATAATGATCCCACACAGTCCTCTATACAGAATAATGGTCCCACATAGTCCTCCATACAGAATAATGGTCCCACATAGTGCTCCATACAGAATAATGGCCCCCGCATAGTCCCCCATACAGTATAATGGGCCCCACATAGTCCTCCATACAGAATATTGGGCCACATAGTCACTCCATACAGAATAATGGCCCCCACATAGTCCTCTATGCAGTATAATGGGCCCCACATAGTCCTCTATGCAGTATAATGGGCCCCACATAGTCCTCCATACAGAATAATGGTCTCACATAGCCCTCCGTACAGAATAATGGTCCCTCATAGTCCTTCATAGAGAATAATGGTCCCAAATAGTCCTCCACACAGTATAATGGCCCCACATAGTCCTACATACAGAATAATGGCCCCACATAGTCCACCATACAGTATAATGGCCCACATAGTCCTACATACAGAATAATGGCCCATACATAGTCCTCCATACAATATAATGGGCCCCACATAGTCCTCCATACAGAATAATGGTCCCACATAGTCCTCCATACAGACAAATGGGCCCCACATAGTGCTCCATGTAGAATAATGGTCAAACATAGTCCTCCATACAGACTAATGGGACCCACATAGTCCTCCATACAGACTAATGGGCCCCACATAGTCCTCCATACAGAATAATGATCCCCCACAGTCCTCCATACAGAATAATGGTCCCACATAGTCCTCCATACAGAATAATGTTCCACATAGTGCTCCATACAGAATAATGGCCCCCACATAGTCCCCCATACAGTATAATGGGCCCCACATAGTCCTCCATACAGAATAATGGGCCTCACATAGTCACTCCATACAGAATAATTGCCCCCATGTAGTCCTCCATACAGTATAATGGGCCCCACATAGTCCTCCATGCAGAATAATGGGCCCCACATAGTCCTCCATGCAGAATAATGGGCCCCACATAGTCCTCCATACAGTATAATGGGCCCCACATAGTCCTCCATGCAGAATAATGGGCCTCACATAGTCCTCCATAGAGAATAATGGCCCCACATAGTCCTCCATACAGAATAATGGTCCCACATAGTCCTCCATACAGAATAATGGTCCCACATAGTCCTCCATACAGAATAATGGCCCCCACATAGTCCTCGATACAGTATAATGGGCCCCACATAGTCCTCCATACAGAATAATGGTCCCACATAGTCCTCCATACAGACTAATGGGCCCTACATAGTCCTCCATACAGAATAATGGTCACACATAGTCCTCCATACAGACTAATGGGCCCCACATAGTCCTCCATTCACACTAATTGGCCCCACATAGTCCTCCATACTGAATAATGATCCCACACAGTCCTCCATACAGAATAATGGTCCCACATAGTCCTCCATACAGAATAATGGTCCCACATAGTGCTCCATACAGAATAATGGCCCCCACATAGTGCTCAATACAGTATAATGGGCCCCACATAGTCCTCCATACAGAATAATGGGCCTCACATAGTCACTCCATACAGAATAATGGCCCCCGCATAGTCCTCCATACAGGATAATGGGCTCCACATAGTCCTCCATGCAGAATAATGGGCCCCACATAGTCCTCCATACAGTATAATGGGCCCCACATAGTGCTCCATACAGAATAATGGTCCCACATAGTCCTCCATACAGAATAATGGCCCCCACATAGTCCTCCCTACAGAATAATGATCCCACACAGTCCTCTATACAGAATAATGGTCCCACACAGTCCTCCATACAGAATAATGGTCCCACATAGTGCTCCATACAGAATAATGGCCCCCGCATAGTCCTCCATACAGTATAATGGGCCCCACATAGTCCTCCATACAGAATAATGGGCCACATAGTCACTCCATACAGAATAATGGCCCTCACATAGTCCTCTATGCTGTATAATGGGCCCCACATAGTCCTCCATACAGAATAATGGTCTCACATAGCCCTCCGTACAGAATAATGGTCCCACATAGTCCTTCATAGAGAATAATGGTCCCAAATAGTCCTCCACACAGTATAATGGCCCCACATAGTCCTACATACAGAATAATGGCCCCACATAGTCCACCATACAGTATAATGGCCCCACATAGTCCTACATACAGAATAATGGCCCCTACATAGTCCTCCATACAATATAATGGGCCCCACATAGTCCTCCATACAGAATAATGGTCCCACATAGTCCTCCATACAGACAAATGGGCCCCACATAGTCCTCCATGTAGAGTAATGGTCAAACATAGTCCTCCATACAGACTAATGGGACCCACATAGTCCTGCATACAGACTAATGGGCCCCACATAGTCCTCCATACAGAATAATGATCCCCCACAGTCCTCCATACAGAATAATGGTCCCACATAGTCCTCCATACAGAATAATGTTCCACATAGTGCTCCATACAGAATAATGGCCCCCACATAGTCCCCCATACAGTATAATGGGCCCCACATAGTCCTCCATACAGAATAATGGGCCTCACATAGTTACTCCATACAGAATAATTGCCCCCACATAGTCCTCCATACAGTATAATGGGCCCCACATAGTCCTCCATGCAGAATAATGGGCCCCACATAGTCCTCCATGCAGAATAATGGGCCCCACATAGTCCTCCATGCAGAATAATGGGCCTCACATAGTCCTCCATGCAGAATAATGGGCGCACATAGTCCTCCATACAGAATAATGGTCCCACATAGTCCTCCATACAGAATAATGGTCCCACATAGTCCTCCATACAGAATAATGGCCCCCACATAGTCCTCAATACAGTATAATGGGCCCCACATAGTCCTCCATTCAGAATAATGGTCCCACATAGTCCTCCATACAGACTAATGGGCCCTACATAGTCCTCCATACAGAATAATGGTCACACATAGTCCACCATACAGACTAATGGGCCCCACATAGTCCTCCATACAGAATAATGGTCCCACATAGTCCTCCATACAGACAAATGGGCCCACATAGTGCTCCATGTAGAATAATGGTCAAACATAGTCCTCCATACAGACTAATGGGACCCACATAGTCCTCCATACAGACTAATGGGCCCCACATAGTCCTCCATACAGAATAATGATCCCCCACAGTCCTCCATACAGAATAATGGTCCCACATAGTCCTCCATACAGAATAATGTTCCACATAGTGCTCCATACAGAATAATGGCCCCCACATAGTCCCTTATACAGTATAATGGGCCCCACATAGTCCTCCATACAGAATAATGGGCCTCCCATAGTCACTCCATACAGAATAATTGCCCCCACGTAGTCCTCCATACAGTATAATGGGCCCCACATAGTCCTCCATGCAGAATAATGGGCCCCACATAGTCCTCCATGCAGAATAATGGGCCCCACATAGTCCTCCATACAGTATAATGGGCCCCACATAGTCCTCCATGCAGAATAATGGGCCTCACATAGTCCTCCATACAGAATAATGGGCCCACATAGTCCTCCATACAGAATAATGGTCCCACATAGTCCTCCATACAGAATAATGGTCCCACATAGTCCTCCATACAGAATAATGGCCCCCACATAGTCCTCGATACAGTATAATGGGCCCCACATAGTCCTCCATACAGAATAATGGTCCCACATAGTCCTCCATACAGACTAATGGGCCCTACATAGTCCTCCATACAGAATAATGGTCACACATAGTCCTCCATACAGACTAATGGGCCCCACATAGTCCTCCATTCACACTAATTGGCCCCACATAGTCCTCCATACTGAATAATGATCCCACACAGTCCTCCATACAGAATAATGGTCCCACATAGTCCTCCATACAGAATAATGGTCCCACATAGTGCTCCATACAGAATAATGGCCCCCACATAGTGCTCAATACAGTATAATGGGCCCCACATAGTCCTCCATACAGAATAATGGGCCTCACATAGTCACTCCATACAGAATAATGGCCCCCGCATAGTCCTCCATACAGGATAATGGGCTCCACATAGTCCTCCATGCAGAATAATGGGCCCCACATAGTCCTCCATACAGTATAATGGGCCCCACATAGTCCTCCATGCAGAATAATGGGCCTCACATAGTCCTCCATACAGAATAATGGGCCCACATAGTCCTCCATACAGAATAATGGTCCCACATAGTCCTCCATACAGAATAATGGTCCCACATAGTCCTCCATACAGAATAATGGCCCCCACATAGTCCTCCCTACAGAATAATGATCCCACACAGTCCTCTATACAGAATAATGGTCCCACACAGTCCTCCATACAGAATAATGGTCCCACATAGTGCTCCATACAGAATAATGGCCCCCGCATAGTCCTCCATACAGTATAATGGGCCCCACATAGTCCTCCATACAGAATAATGGGCCTCACATAGACACTCCATACAGAATAATGGGCCTCACATAGTCCTCCATACAGACTAATGGGCCCCACATAGTCCTCTATATAGAATAATGGTCACACATAGTCCTCCATACAGACTAATGGGCCCCACATAGTCCTCCATACAGACTAATGGGCCCCACATAGTCCTCCATACAGAATAATAATTCCACACAGTCCTCCATACAGAATAATGGTCCCACACAGTCCACCATACAGAATAATGGCCGCCACATAGTCCTACATACAGTATAATGGGCCCAACATAGTCCTACATACAGTATAATGGGCCCCACATAGTCCTCCATACAGAATAATGGGCCTCACATAGTCCTCCATACAGAATAATGGTCCCACATCGTCCTCCATACAGAATAATGATCCCACATAGTCCTCCATACAGAATAATGGTCCCACATAGTGCTACATACAGAATAGAGGCCCCCACATAGTCCTCCAGACAGAATAATGGGCCCCACATAGTCCTCCATACAGAATAATGGTCCCACATAGTCCTCCATACAGTATAATGGGCCCCACATACTCCTCCATACAGTATAATGGGCCCCACATACTCCTTCATACAGTATAATGGGCCCCACATACTCCTCCATACAGTATAATGGGCCCCACATAGTCCTCCATACAGAATAATGGGCCCAACATAGTCCTCCATATAGAATAATGGGCCCCACAGAGTCCTCCATACACAGTAATGGGTCACAGAGTCCTCCATACACAATAATGGTCCCACGTAGTCCTCCAAACAGACTAATCGGCCCCACAGTCCTCCATACAGTATAATGGGCTGCATATAGTCCTCCATACAGAATTATGGACTCACATAGTCATCCATAGAGCATAATGGCCCCACATAGTGCTCCATACAGTATAATGGCCCCACATAGTGCTCCATACAGTATAATGGCCCCCACATAGTCCTCCATACAGTATTATGGGCCCCACATAGTCCTCCATACAGAATAATGTGCCACATAGTCACTCCATACAGAATAATGGCCCCCACATAGTCCTCCATGCAGTATAATGGGCCCCACATAGTCCTCCATGCAGAATAATCGGCCTCACATAGTCCTCCATAAAGATTAATTGGTCCACATAACCCTCCATACAGAATAATGGTCCCACATAGTCCTCCATACAGAATAATGGACCCACATAGTCCTCCATACAGAATAATGGGCCCCACATAGTCGTCCGTACAGAAGAATGGCCCTGCATAGTGCTTCACACAGTATAATGTCCCACATAATCCTCCATACAGTATAATGGGCCCCACATAGTCCTTCATACAGTATAATGGCCCCACATAGTCCTTCATACAGAATAATGGGTCCCACATAGTCCTCCATACAGAATAATGGGCCCCGCATAGTCCTCCATACAGAATAATGGGCCCCGCATAGTCCTCCATACAGAATAATGGTCCCACATAGTCCTCCATACAGTATAATGGGCCCCACATAGTCCTCCATGCACAATAATGGTCCCACGTAGTCCTCCATACAGACTAATGGGCCCCACAGTCCTCCATGCAGTATAATGGGCCGCATATAGTTCTCCATACAGTATAATGGGCCGCACATGTCCCCCATACAGAATAATGGACTCACATAGTCCTCCATAGAGCATAATGGTCCCACATAGTGCTCCATACAGTATAATAGCCCCACATAGTGCTCCATACAGAATAATGGGCCCCACATAGTCCTCCATATAGAATAATGGTCCCACATAGTCCTCCATACAGTATAATGCCCCATATAATCCTCCATACAGTATAATGGGCCTCACATAACCATCCATACAGAATAATGGGCCTCACATAGTCCTCCATACAGAATAATGTGCACCACATAGTCCTCCATACAGAATAATGTGCCCCACATAGTCCTTCATACAGAATAATGAGTCCCACATAGCCCTCCATACAGACTAATGGGCCCCACATAGTCCTCCATACAGACTAATGGGCCCCACATAGTCCTCCATACAGAATAATGGGCCTCACATAGACACTCCATACAGAATAATGGGCCTCACATAGTCCTCCATACAGACTAATGGGCCCCACATAGTCCTCTATATAGAATAATGGTCACACATAGTCCTCCATACAGACTAATGGGCCCCACATAGTCCTCCATACAGACTAATGGGCCCCACATAGTCCTCCATACAGAATAATAATTCCACACAGTCCTCCATACAGAATAATGGTCCCACACAGTCCACCATACAGAATAATGGCCGCCACATAGTCCTACATACAGTATAATGGGCCCAACATAGTCCTACATACAGTATAATGGGCCCCACATAGTCCTCCATACAGAATAATGGGCCTCACATAGTCCTCCATACAGAATAATGGTCCCACATCGTCCTCCATACAGAATAATGATCCCACATAGTCCTCCATACAGAATAATGGTCCCACATAGTGTTACATACAGAATAGAGGCCCCCACATAGTCCTCCAGACAGAATAATGGGCCCCACATAGTCCTCTATATAGAATAATGGTCACACATAGTCCTCCATACAGACTAATGGGCCCCACATAGTCCTCCATACAGACTAATGGGCCCCACATAGTCCTCCATACAGAATAATGATCCCACACAGTCCTCTATACAGAATAACGGTCCCACATAGTCCTCCATACAGAAACATGATCCCACACAGTCCTCCATACAAAATAATGGTCCCACATAGTGCTCCATACAGAATAATGGCCCCCACATAGTCCTCCATACAGTATAATGGGCCCCACAGTCCTTCATGCAGAATAATGGGGCTCACATAGTACTCCATGCAGAATAATGGTCCCACATAGTCCTCCATACATAATAATGGCCCCCACATAGTCCTCCATACAGACTAATGGGCCCCACATAGTCCTCCATACAGACAAATAGTCCCCACATAGTCCTCCATACAGACAAATGGGCCCCACATAGTCCTCCATACAGACTAATGGGCCCCACATAGTCCTCCATACAGACTAATGGGCCCCACATAGTCCTCCATACAGACTAATGGGCCCCACATAGTCCTCCATACAGAATAATAATTCCACACAGTCCTCCATACAGAATAATGGTCCCACACAGTCCACCATACAGAATAATGGCCGCCACATAGTCCTACATACAGTATAATGGGCCCAACATAGTCCTACATACAGTATAATGGGCCCCACATAGTCCTCCATACAGAATAATGGGCCTCACATAGTCCTCCATACAGAATAATGGGCCTCACATAGTCCTCCATACAGAATAATGGTCCCACATCGTCCTCCATACAGAATAATGATCCCACATAGTCCTCCATACAGAATAATGGTCCCACATAGTGCTGCATACAGAATAGAGGCCCCCACATAGTCCTCCAGACAGAATAATGGGCCCCACATAGTCTTCCATACAGAATAATGGTCACACATAGTCCTCCATACAGACTAATGGGCCCCACATAGTCCTCCATACAGAATAATGGGCCCCACATAGTCTTGCATGCAGAATAATGGGCCTCACATAGTCACTCCATACAGTGTAATGGGCTCCACATAGTCCTCCATACAGACTAATGGGCCCCACATAGTCCTCCATACAGACAAATGGGCCCCACATAGTCCTCCATACAGACTAATGGGCCCCACATAGTCCTCCATACAGAATAATGATCCCACACAGTCCTCCATACAGAATAATGATCCCACACAGTCCTCCATACAGAATAATGGTCCCACATAGTCCACCATACAGAATAATGGCCGCCACATAGTCCTACATACAGTATAATGAGCCCCACATAGTCCTACATACAGTATAATGGGCCCCACATAGTCCTCCATACAGAATAATGGGCCTCACATAGTCCTCCATACAGAATAATGGTCCCACATAGTCCTCCATACAGAATAATGGTCCCACATAGTCCTCCATACAGAATAATGGTCCCACATAGTGCTACATACAGAATAGAGGCCCCCACATAGTCCTCCATACAGTATAATGGGCCCACATAGTCCTCCATGCAGAATAATGGGCCTCACATAGTTCTCCATAAAGAATAATGGTCCCACATAGTCCTCCATACAGAATAATGGTCCCACATAGTCCTCCATACAGAATAATGGTCCCACATAGTGCTCCATACAGAATAATGGCCCCCACATAGTCCTCCATACAGTATAATGGGCCCCACATAGTCCTCCATGCAGAATAATGGGCCTCACAAAGTACTCCATACAGAATAATGGTCCCGCATAGTCCTCCATACAGAATAATGGCAACCACATACTCCTCCATACAGTATAATGGGCCCCACATAGTCTTCCATACCGAATAATGGGCCACATAGTCACTCCATACAGAATAATGGCCCCCACATAGTCCTCCATGCAGTATATTGGGCCCCACATAGTCCTCCATGCAGAATAATGGGCCTCACATAGTCCTCCATACAGAATAATGGTCCCACATAGCCCTCCATACAGAATAATGGTTCCACAGAGACCTCCATACAGTATAATGGCCCCACATAGTCCTACATACAGAATAATGGCCCCACATAGTCCTCCATACAGTATAATGGCCCCACATAGTCCTCCATACAGTATAATGGCCCCACATAGTCCTCCATACAGAATAGTGGCCCCACATAGTCCTCCATACAGAATAATGGCCCCCACATAGTGCTCCATACAGTATAATGTGCCCCACATAGTCCTCTATACAGAATAATGGTCCCACATAGTCCTCCATACAGAATAATGGGCCCCACATAGTCCTTCATACAGACTAATGGGCCCCACATAGTCCTCCATATAGATTAATGGTCAAACATAGTCCTCCATACAGACTAATGGGCCCCACATAGTCCTCCATACAGACTAATGGGCCCCACATAGTCCTCCATACAGAATAATGATCCCCCACAGTCCTCCATACAGAATAATGGTCCCACATAGTCCTCCATACAGAATAATGGTCCCACATAGTGCTCCATACAGAATAATGGTCCCACATAGTGCTCCATACAGAATAATGGCCCCCACATAGTCCCCATACAGTATAATGGGCCCAACATAGTCCTCCATATAGAATAATGGGCCTCACATAGTCACTCCATACTGAATAATGGCCCCCACATAGTCCTCCATACAGACTACTGGGCCCCACGTAGTCTTCCATACAGAATAATGGCCCCCACATAGTGCTCAATACAGTATAATGGGCCCCACATAGTCCTCCATACAGAATAATGGGCCTCACATAGTCACTCCATACAGAATAATGGGCCTCACATAGTCACTCCATACAGTGTAATGGGCTCCACATAGTCCTCCATGCAGAATAATGGGCCCCACATAGTCCTCCATACAGTATAATGGGCCCCACATAGTCCTCCATGCAGAATAACGGGCCTCACATAGTCCTCCATACAGAATAATGGGCCTCACATAGTCCTCCATACAGAATAATGGGCCCACATAGTCCTCCATACAGAATAATGGTCCCACATAGTCCTCCATACAGAATAATGGTCCCACATAGTCCTCCATACAGAATAATGGCCCCCACATAGTCCTCCCTACAGAATAATGATCCCACACAGTCCTCTATACAGAATAATGGTCCCACATAGTCCTCCATACAGAATAATGGTCCCACATAGTGCTCCATACAGAATAATGACCCCCGCATAGTCCTCCATACAGTATAATGGGCCCCACATGGTCCTCCATACAGAATAATGGGCCACATAGTCACTCCATACAGAATAATGGCCCCCACATAGTCCTCTATGCAGTATAATGGGCCCCACATAGTCCTCCATACAGAATAATGGTCTCACATAGCCCTCCGTACAGAATAATGGTCCCACATAGTCCTTCATACAGAATAATGACCCCACATAGTCCACCATACAGTATAATGGCCCCACATAGTCCTACATACAGAATAATGGCCCCTACATAGTCCTCCATACAATATAATAGGCCCCACATAGTCCTCCATACAGAATAATGGTCCCACATAGTCCTCCATACAGACAAATGGGCCCCACATAGTCCTCCATGTAGAATAATGGTCAAACATAGTCCTCCATACAGACTAATCGGACCCACATAGTCCTCCATACAGACTAATGGGCCTCACATAGTCCTCCATACAGAATAATGTTCCACATAGTGCTCCATACAGAATAATGGCCCCCACATAGTCCCCCATACAGTATAATGGGCCCCACATAGTCCTCCATACAGAATAATGGGCCTCACATAGTCACTCCATACAGAATAATGGCCCCCACATAGTCCTCCATATAGTATAATGGGCCCCACATAGTCCTCCATGCAGAATAATGGGCCCCACATAGTCCTCCATACAGTATAATGGGCCCCACATAGTCCTCCATGCAGAATAATGGGCCTCACATAGTCCTCCATACAGAATAATGGGCCCACATAGTCCTCCATACAGAATAATGGGCCCACATAGTCCTCCATACAGAATAATGGTCCCACATAGTCCTCCATACAGAATAATGGTCCCACATAGTCCTCCATACAGAGTAATGGCCTCCACATAGTCCTCGATACAGTATAATGGGCCACACATAGTCCTCCATACAGAATAATGGTCCCACATAGTCCTCCATACAGACTAATGGGCCCTACATAGTTCTCCATACAGAATAATGGTCACACATAGTCCTCCATACAGACTAATGGGCCCCACATAGTCCTCCATACAGACTAATGGGCCCCACATAGTCCTCCATACAGACTAATGGGCCCCACATAGTCCTCCATACAGACTAATGGGCCCCACAGAGTCCTCCATACAGAATAATGATCCCACACAGTCCTCCATACAGAATAATGGTCCCACATAGTCCTCCATACAGAATAATGGTCCCACATAGTGCTCCATACAGAATAATGGCCCCCACATAGTGCTCAATACAGTATAATGGGCCCCACATAGTCCTCCATGCAGAATAATGGGCCTCACATAGTCACTCCATACAGAATAGTGGGCCCCACATAGTCCTCCATACATTATAATGGGCCCCACATAGTCCTCCATGCAGAATAAAGGGCCTCACATAGTCACTCCATACAGTATAATGGGCCCCACATAGTCCTCCATACAGAATAATGGGCCTCACATAGTCACTCCATACAGAATAATGGCCCCCACATAGCCGTCCATGCAGTATAATGGGCCCCACATAGTCATCCATGCAGAATAATGGGCCTCACATAGTCCTCCATACAGAATAATGGTCCCACATAGTCCTCAATACAGAATAATGGTCCCACATAGTCCTCCACACAGAATAATGGTCCCACATAGTCCTCAATACAGAATAATGGTCCCACATAGTCCTCCACACAGAATAATGGTCCCACATAGTCCTCAATACAGAATAATGGTCCCACATAGTCCTCCACACAGAATAATGGTCCCACATAGTCCTCCATACAGTATAAAGGCCCCACATAGTCCTACATACAGAATAATGGCCCCACATAGTCCTCCATACAGAATAATGGCCCCCACAAAGGCCTCCATACAGTATAATGGGCCCCACATAGTCCTCCATACAGAATAATGGTCCCACATAGTGCTCCATACAGAATAATGGCCCCCACATAGTCCTCCATACAGTATAATGGGCCCCACATAGTCCTCCATGCAGAATAATGGGCCTCACAAAGTACTCCATACAGAATAATGGTCCCACATAGTCCTCCATACAGAATAATGGCAACCACATAGTCCTCCATACAGTATAATGGGCCCCACATAGTCTTCCATACCGAATAATGGGCCACATAGTCACTCCATACAGAATAATGGCCCCCACATAGTCCTCCATGCAGTATATTGGGCCCCACATAGTCCTCCATGCAGAATAATGGGCCTCACATTGTCCTCCATAGAGAATAATGGTCCCACATAGCCCTCCATACAGAATAATGGTTCCACAGAGTCCTCCATACAGTATAATGGCCCCACATAGTCCTACATACAGAATAATGGCCCCACATAGTCCTCCATACAGTATAATGGCCCCACATAGTCCTACATACAGAATAGTGGTCCCACATAGTCCTCCATACAGAAAAATGGCCCCCACATAGTGCTCCATACAGTATAATGGGCCCCACATAGTCCTCTATACAGAATAATGGTCCCACATAGTCCTCCATACAGACTAATGGGCCCCACATAGTCCTCCATATAGATTAATGGTCAAACATAGTCCTCCATACAGACAAATGGGCCCCACATAGTCCTCCATACAGAATAATGATCCCCCACAGTCCTCCATACAGAATAATGGTCCCACATAGTCCTCCATACAGAATAATGGTCCCACATAGTGCTCCATACAGAATAATGGCCCCCCACATAGTCCCCATACAGTATAATGGGCCCAACATAGTCCTCCATATAGAATAATGGGCCTCACATAGTCACTCCATACAGAATAATGGCCCCCACATAGTCCTCCATACAGACTACTGGGCCCCACATAGTCCTCCACACAGAATAATGGTCCCACAAAGTGCTCCATACAGAATAATGGACCCCACATAGTCCTCCATACAGTATAATGGGCCCCACATAGTCCTCCTTGCGGAATAATGGGCCTCACATAGTCCTCCATACAGAATAATGGTCCCACATAGTCCTCCATACAGAATAATGGTCCCACATAGTCCTCCATACAGAATAATGGTCCCACATAGTCCTCCATACAGTATAATGGGCCCCACATAGTCCTCCATACAGAATAATGGGCCTCACATAGCCACTCCATACAGAATAGTGGGCCCCACATAGTCCTTCATACATTATAATGGGCTCCACATAGTCCTCCATGCAGAATAATGGGCCTCACATAGTCACTCCATACAGTATAATGGGCCCCACATAGTCCTCCATACAGAGTAATGGGCCTCACATAGTCACTCCATACAGAATAATGCCCCCCACATAGTCCTCCATGCAGTACAATGGGCCCCACATAGTCCTCCATGCAGAATAATGGGCCTCACATAGTTCTCCATACAGAATAATGGTCCCACATAGTCCTCAATACAGAATAATGGTCCCACATAGTCCTCAATACAGAATAATGGTCCCACATAGTCCTCAATACAGAATAATGGTCCCACATAGTCCTCAATACAGAATAATGGTCCCACATAGTCCTCCACACAGAATAATAGTCCCACATAGTCCACAATACAGAATAATGGTCCCACATAGTCCTCCACACAGAATAATGGTTCCACATAGTCCTCCATACAGTATAATGGCCCCACATAGTCCTACATACAGAATAATGGCCCCACATAGTCCTCCATACAGAATAATGGCCCCCACATAGGCCTCCATACAGTATAATGGGCCCCACATAGTCCTCCATACAGAATAATGGTCCCACATAGTCCTCCATACAGACTAATGGGCCCCACATAGTCCTCCCTACAGGATAATGATCCCACACAGTCCTCCATACAGAATAATGGTCCCACATAGTCCTCCATACAGAATAATGGTCCCACATAGTGCTCCATACAGAATAATGGCCCCCGCATAGTCCTCCAAACAGTATAATGGGCCCCACATAGTCCTCCATACAGAATAATGGCCCCCGCATAGTCCTCCATACAGTATAATGGGCCCCACATAGTCCTCCATACAGAATAATGGGCCACATAGTCACTCCATTCAGAATAATGGCCCCCACATAGTCCTCTATGCAGTATAATGGGCCCCACATTGTCCTCCATACAGAATAATGGTCTCACATAGCCCTCCGTACAGAATAATGGTCCCACATAGTCCTTCATAGAGAATAATGGTCCCAAATAGCCCTCCATACAGTATAATGGTCCCAAATAGTCCTACATACAGAATAATGGCCCCACATAGTCCTCCATACAGAATGATGGCCCCCACATAGGCCTCCATACAGTATAATGGGCCCCACATAGTCCTCCATACAGAATAATGGTCCCACATAGTCCTCCACACAATATAATGGCCCCACATAGTCCTACATACAGAATAATGGCCCCACATAGTCCACCATACAGTATAATGGCCCCACATAGTCCTACATACAGAATAATGGCCCCTACATAGTCCTCCATACAATATAATGGGCCCCACATAGTCCTCCATACAGAATAATGGTCCCACATAGTCCTCCATACAGACAAATGGGCCCCACATAGTCCTCCATGTAGAATAATGGTCAAACATAGTCCTCCATACAGACTAATGGGACCCACATAGTCCTCCATACAGACTAATGGGCCCCACATAGTCCTCCATACAGAATAATGATCCCCCACAGTCCTCCATACAGAATAATGGTCCCACATAGTCCTCCATACAGAATAATATTCCATATAGTGCTCCATACAGAATAATGGCCCCCACATAGTCCCCCATACAGTATAATGGGCCCCACATAGTCCTCCATACAGAATAATGGGCCTCACATAGTCACTCCATACAGAATAATTGCCCCCACGTAGTCCTCCATACAGTATAATGGGCCCCACATAGTCCTCCATGCAGAATAATGGGCCCCACATAGTCCTCCATGCAGAATAATGGGCCCCACATAGTCCTCCATACAGTATAATGGGCCCCACATAGTCCTCCATGCAGAATAATGGGCCTCACATAGTCCTCCATACAGAATAATGGGCCCACATAGTCCTCCATACAGAATAATGGGCCCACATAGTCCTCCATACAGAATAATGGTCCCACATAGTCCTCCATACAGAATAATGGTCCCACATAGTCCTCCATACAGAGTAATGGCCTCCACATAGTCCTCGATACAGTATAATGGGCCACACATAGTCCTCCTTACAGAATAATGGTCCCACATAGTCCTCCATACAGACTAATGGGCCCTACATAGTTCTCCATACAGAATAATGGTCACACATAGTCCTCCATACAGACTAATGGGCCCCACATAGTCCTCCATACAGACTAATGGGCCCCACATAGTCCTCCATACAGACTAATGGGCCCCACATAGTCCTCCATACAGACTAATGGGCCCCACAGAGTCCTCCATACAGAATAATGATTCCACACAGTCCTCCATACAGAATAATGGTCCCACATAGTCCTCCATACAGAATAATGGTCCCACATAGTGCTCCATACAGAATAATGGCCCCCACATAGTGCTCAATACAGTATAATGGGCCCCACATAGTCCTCCATGCAGAATAATGGGCCTCACATAGTCACTCCATACAGAATAGTGGGCCCCACATAGTCCTCCATACATTATAATGGGCCCCACATAGTCCTCCATGCAGAATAAAGGGCCTCACATAGTCACTCCATACAGTATAATGGGCCCCACATAGTCCTCCATACATTATAATGGGCCCCACATAGTCCTCCATGCAGAATAAAGGGCCTCACATAGTCACTCCATACAGTATAATGGGCCCCACATAGTCCTCCATACAGAATAATGGGCCTCACATAGTCACTCCATACAGAATAATGGCCCCCACATAGCCGTCCATGCAGTATAATGGGCCCCACATAGTCATCCATGCAGAATAATGGGCCTCACATAGTCCTCCATACAGAATAATGGTCCCACATAGTCCTCAATACAGAATAATGGTCCCACATAGTCCTCCACACAGAATAATGGTCCCACATAGTCCTCAATACAGAATAATGGTCCCACATAGTCCTCCACACAGAATAATGGTCCCACATAGTCCTCAATACAGAATAATGGTCCCACATAGTCCTCCACACAGAATAATGGTCCCACATAGTCCTCCATACAGTATAATGGCCCCACATAGTCCTACATACAGAATAATGGCCCCACATAGTCCTCCATACAGAATAATGGCCCCCACAAAGGCCTCCATACAGTATAATGGGCCCCACATAGTCCTCCATACAGAATAATGGTCCCACATAGTGCTCCATACAGAATAATGGCCCCCACATAGTCCTCCATACAGTATAATGGGCCCCACATAGTCCTCCATGCAGAATAATGGGCCTCACAAAGTACTCCATACAGAATAATGGTCCCACATAGTCCTCCATACAGAATAATGGCAACCACATAGTCCTCCATACAGTATAATGGGCCCCACATAGTCTTCCATACCGAATAATGGGCCACATAGTCACTCCATACAGAATAATGGCCCCCACATAGTCCTCCATGCAGTATATTGGGCCCCACATAGTCCTCCATGCAGAATAATGGGCCTCACATTGTCCTCCATAGAGAATAATGGTCCCACATAGCCCTCCATACAGAATAATGGTTCCACAGAGTCCTCCATACAGTATAATGGCCCCACATAGTCCTACATACAGAATAATGGCCCCACATAGTCCTCCATACAGTATAATGGCCCCACATAGTCCTACATACAGAATAGTGGTCCCACATAGTCCTCCATACAGAAAAATGGCCCCCACATAGTGCTCCATACAGTATAATGGGCCCCACATAGTCCTCTATACAGAATAATGGTCCCACATAGTCCTCCATACAGACTAATGGGCCCCACATAGTCCTCCATATAGATTAATGGTCAAACATAGTCCTCCATACAGACAAATGGGCCCCACATAGTCCTCCATACAGAATAATGATCCCCCACAGTCCTCCATACAGAATAATGGTCCCACATAGTCCTCCATACAGAATAATGGTCCCACATAGTGCTCCATACAGAATAATGGCCCCCCACATAGTCCCCATACAGTATAATGGGCCCAACATAGTACTCCATATAGAATAATGGGCCTCACATAGTCACTCCATACAGAATAATGGCCCCCACATAGTCCTCCATACAGACTACTGGGCCCCACATAGTCCTCCACACAGAATAATGGTCCCACAAAGTGCTCCATACAGAATAATGGACCCCACATAGTCCTCCATACAGTATAATGGGCCCCACATAGTCCTCCATGCGGAATAATGGGCCTCACATAGTCCTCCATACAGAATAATGGTCCCACATAGTCCTCCATACAGAATAATGGTCCCACATAGTCCTCCATACAGAATAATGGTCCCACATAGTCCTCCATACAGTATAATGGGCCCCACATAGTCCTCCATACAGAATAATGGGCCTCACATAGCCACTCCATACAGAATAGTGGGCCCCACATAGTCCTTCATACATTATAATGGGCTCCACATAGTCCTCCATGCAGAATAATGGGCCTCACATAGTCACTCCATACAGTATAATGGGCCCCACATAGTCCTCCATACAGAGTAATGGGCCTCACATAGTCACTCCATACAGAATAATGCCCCCCACATAGTCCTCCATGCAGTACAATGGGCCCCACATAGTCCTCCATGCAGAATAATGGGCCTCACATAGTTCTCCATACAGAATAATAGTCCCACATAGTCCTCAATACAGAATAATGGTCCCACATAGTCCTCAATACAGAATAATGGTCCCACATAGTCCTCAATACAGAATAATGGTCCCACATAGTCCTCAATACAGAATAATGGTCCCACATAGTCCTCCACACAGAATAATAGTCCCACATAGTCCACAATACAGAATAATGGTCCCACATAGTCCTCCACACAGAATAATGGTTCCACATAGTCCTCCATACAGTATAATGGCCCCACATAGTCCTACATACAGAATAATGGCCCCACATAGTCCTCCATACAGAATAATGGCCCCCACATAGGCCTCCATACAGTATAATGGGCCCCACATAGTCCTCCATACAGAATAATGGTCCCACATAGTCCTCCATACAGACTAATGGGCCCCACATAGTCCTCCCTACAGGATAATGATCCCACACAGTCCTCCATACAGAATAATGGTCCCACATAGTCCTCCATACAGAATAATGGTCCCACATAGTGCTCCATACAGAATAATGGCCCCCGCATAGTCCTCCAAACAGTATAATGGGCCCCACATAGTCCTCCATACAGAATAATGGCCCCCGCATAGTCCTCCATACAGTATAATGGGCCCCACATAGTCCTCCATACAGAATAATGGGCCACATAGTCACTCCATTCAGAATAATGGCCCCCACATAGTCCTCTATGCAGTATAATGGGCCCCACATTGTCCTCCATACAGAATAATGGTCTCACATAGCCCTCCGTACAGAATAATGGTCCCACATAGTCCTTCATAGAGAATAATGGTCCCAAATAGCCCTCCATACAGTATAATGGTCCCAAATAGTCCTACATACAGAATAATGGCCCCACATAGTCCTCCATACAGAATGATGGCCCCCACATAGGCCTCCATACAGTATAATGGGCCCCACATAGTCCTCCATACAGAATAATGGTCCCACATAGTCCTCCACACAATATAATGGCCCCACATAGTCCTACATACAGAATAATGGCCCCACATAGTCCACCATACAGTATAATGGCCCCACATAGTCCTACATACAGAATAATGGCCCCTACATAGTCCTCCATACAATATAATGGGCCCCACATAGTCCTCCATACAGAATAATGGTCCCACATAGTCCTCCATACAGACAAATGGGCCCCACATAGTCCTCCATGTAGAATAATGGTCAAACATAGTCCTCCATACAGACTAATGGGACCCACATAGTCCTCCATACAGACTAATGGGCCCCACATAGTCCTCCATACAGAATAATGATCCCCCACAGTCCTCCATACAGAATAATGGTCCCACATAGTCCTCCATACAGAATAATATTCCATATAGTGCTCCATACAGAATAATGGCCCCCACATAGTCCCCCATACAGTATAATGGGCCCCACATAGTCCTCCATACAGAATAATGGGCCTCACATAGTCACTCCATACAGAATAATTGCCCCCACGTAGTCCTCCATACAGTATAATGGGCCCCACATAGTCCTCCATGCAGAATAATGGGCCCCACATAGTCCTCCATGCAGAATAATGGGCCCCACATAGTCCTCCATACAGTATAATGGGCCCCACATAGTCCTCCATGCAGAATAATGGGCCTCACATAGTCCTCCATACAGAATAATGGGCCCACATAGTCCTCCATACAGAATAATGGTCCCACATAGTCCTCCATACAGAATAATGGTCCCACATAGTCCTCCATACAGAATAATGACCCCCACATAGTCCTCGATACAGTATAATGGGCCCCACATAGTCCTCCATACAGAATAATGGTCCCACATAGTCCTCCATACAGACTAATGGGCCCTACATAGTCCTCCATACAGAATAATGGTCACACATAGTCCTCCATACAGACTAATGGGCCCCACATAGTCCTCCATACACACTAATTGGCCCCACATAGTCCTCCATACTGAATAATGATCCCACACAGTCCTCCATACAGAATAATGGTCCCACATAGTCCTCCATAGAGAATAATGGTCCCACATAGTGCTCCATCCAGAATAATGGCCCCCACATAGTGCTCAATACAGTATAATGGGCCCCACATAGTCCTCCATACAGAATAATGGGCCTCACATAGTCACTCCATACAGAATAATGGCCCCCGCATAGTCCTCCATACAGTATAATGGGCTCCACATAGTCCTCCATGCAGAATAATGGGCCCCACATAGTCCTCGATACAGTATAATGGGCCCCACATAGTCCTCCATGCAGAATAATGGGCCTCACATAGTCCTCCATACAGAATAATGGGCCCACATAGTCCTCCATACAGAATAATGGTCCCACATAGTCCTCCATACAGAATAATGGTCCCACATAGTCCTCCATACAGAATAATGGTCCCACATAGTGCTCCATACAGAATAATGGCCCCCACATAGTGCTCAATACAGTATAATGGGCCCCACATAGTCCTCCATACAGAATAATGGGCCTCACATAGTCACTCCATACAGAATAGTGGGCCCCACATAGTCCTCCATACAGACTAATGGGCCCTACATAGTCCTCCATACAGAATAATGGTCACACATAGTCCTCCATACAGAATAATGGGCCCCACATAGTCCTCCATACAGAATAATGATCCTACAAAGTCTTCCATACAGAATAATGGTCCCACATAGTCCTCCATACAGAATAATGGTCCCACATAGTGCTCCATACAGAATAATGGCCCCCACATAGTCCTCCATACAGTATAATGGGCCCCACATAGTCCTCCATACAGAATAATGGGCCTCACATAGTCACTCCATACAGAATAGTGGGCCCCACATAGTCCTTCATACATTATAATGGGCTCCACATAGTCCTCCATGCAGAATAATGGGCCTCACATAGTCACTCCATACAGTATAATGGGCCCCACATAGTCCTCCATACAGAGTAATGGGCCTCACATAGTCACTCCATACAGAATAATGCCCCCCACATAGTCCTCCATGCAGTATAATGGGCCCCACATAGTCCTCCATGCAGAATAATGGGCCTCACATAGTTCTCCATACAGAATAATGGTCCCACATAGTCCTCAATACAGAATAATGGTCCCACATAGTCCTCCACACAGAATAATGGTCCCACATAGTCCTCCACACAGAATAATGGTCCCACATAGTCCTCAATACAGAATAATGGTCCCACATAGTCCTCCACACAGAATAATGGTCCCACATAGTCCTCCACACAGAATAATGGCCCCACATAGTCCACCATACAGTATAATGGCCCCACATAGTCCTGCATACAGAATAATGGCCCCACAAAGTCCTCCATACAGAATAATGGCCCCTACATAGTCCTCCATACAATATAATGGGCCCCACATAGTCCTCCATACAGAATAATGGTCCCACATAGTCCTCCATACAGACAAATGGGCCCCACATAGTCCTCCATGTAGAATAATGGTCAAACATAGTCCTCCATACAGACTAATGGGACCCACATAGTCCTCCATTCAGACTAATGGGCCCCACATAGTCCTCCATACAGAATAATGATCCCCCACAGTCCTCCATACAGAATAATGGTCCCACATAGTCCTCCATACAGAATAATGTTCCACATAGTGCTCCATACAGAATAATGGCCCCCACATAGTCCCCCATACAGTATAATGGGCCCCACATAGTCCTCCATACAGAATAATGGGCCTCACATAGTCACTCCATACAGAATAATGGCCACCACATAGTCCTCCATACAGTATAATGGGCCCCACATAGTCCTCCATGCAGAATAATGGGCCCCACATAGTCCTCCATACAGTATAATGGGCCCCACATAGTCCTCCATGCAGAATAATGGGCCTCACATAGTCCTCCATACAGAATAATGGGCACACACAGTCCTTCATACAGAATAATGGTCCCACATAGTCCTCCATACAGAATAATGGTCCCACATAGTCCTCCATACAGAATAATGGCCCCCATATAGTCCTCCCTACAGATTAATGATCCCACACAGTCCTCTATACAGAATAATGGTCCCACATAGTCCTCCATACAGAATAATGGTACCACATAGTGCTCCATACAGAATAATGGCCCCCGCATAGTCCTCCATACAGTATAATGGGCCCCACATAATTCTCCATACAGAATAATGGGCCACATAGTCACTCCATACAGAATAATGGCCCCCACATAGTCCTCTATGCAGTATAATGGGCCCCACATAGTCCTCCATACAGAATAATGGTCTCACATAGCCCTCCGTACAGAATAATGGTCCCACATAGTCCTTCATAGAGAATAATGGTCCCACATAGTCCTCCATGCAGAATAATGGGCCTCACATAGTCCTCCATACAGAATAATGGTCCCACATAGTCCTCCATACAGAATAATGGTCCCACATAGTCCTCCATACAGAATAATGGTCCCACATAGAGCTCTATACAGAATAATGGCCCCACATAGTCTTCCCTACAGTATAATGGGCCCCACATAGTCCTCCATACAGAATAATGGGCCTCACATAGTCCTCCATACAGAATAATGGTCCCACATAGTCCTCCATTCAGAATAATGGTCCCACATAGTCCTCCATACAGAATAATGGCCCCCACATAGTCCTCCATACAGTATAATTGGCCCCACATAGTCCTCCATACAGAATAATGGTCCCACATAGTCCTCCATACAGACTAATGGGCCCTACATAGTCCTCCATACAGAATAATGGTCACACATAGTCCTCCATACAGACTAATGGGCCCCACATAGTCCTCCATACAGAATAATGATCCTACACAGTCTTCCATACAGAATAATGGTCCCACATAGTCCTCCATACAGAATAATGGTCCCACATAGTGCTCCATACAGAATAATGGCCCCCACATAGTCCTCCATACAGTATAATGGGCCCCACATAGTCCTCCATACAGAATAATGGGCCTCACATAGTCACTCCATACAGAATAGTGGGCCCCACATAGTCCTTCATACATTATAATGGGCTCCACATGGTCCTCCATGCAGAATAATGGGCCTCACATAGTCACTCCATACAGTATAATGGGCCCCACATAGTCCTCCATACAGAGTAATGGGCCTCACATAGTCACTCCATACAGAATAATGCCCCCCACATAGTCCTCCATGCAGTATAATGGGCCCCACATAGTCCTCCATGCAGAATAATGGGCCTCACATAGTTCTCCATACAGAATAATGGTCCCACATAGTCCTCAATACAGAATAATGGTCCCACATAGTCCTCAATACAGAATAATGGTCCCACATAGTCCTCCACACAGAATAATGGTCCCACATATTCGTCAATACAGAATAATTGTCGCACATAGTCCTCCACACAGAATAATAGTCCCACATAGTCCTCAATACAGAATAATGGTCCCACATAGTCCTCCACACAGAATAATGGTCCCACATGGTCCTCCATACAGTATAATGGCCCCACATAGTCCTACATACAGAATAATGGCCCCACATAGTCCTCCATACAGAATAATGGCCCCCACATAAGCCTCCATACAGTATAATGGGCCCCACATAGTCCTCCATACAGAATAATGGTCCCACATAGTCCTCCATACAGACTAATGGGCCCCACATAGTCCTCCCTACAGAATAATGATCCCACACAGTCCTCTATACAGAATAATGGTCCCACATAGTCCTCCATACAGAATAATGGTCCCACATAGTGCTCCATACAGAATAATGGCCCCCGCATAGTCATCCATACAGTATAATGGGCCCCACATAGTCCTCCATACAGAATAATGGGCCACATAGTCACTCCATACAGAATAATGGCCCCCACATAGTCCTCTATGCAGTATAATGGGCCCCACATAGTCCTCCATGCAGAATAATGGTCTCACATAGCCCTCCGTACAGAATAATGGTCCCACATAGTCCTTCATAGAGAATAATGGTCCCAAATATCCCTCCATACAGTATAATGGTCCCAAATAGTCCTCTATACAGTATAATGACCCGACATAGTCCTGCATACAGAATAATGGCCCCACATAGTCCACCATACAGTATAATGGCCCCACATAGTCCTACATACAGAATAATGGCCCCACCAAGTCCTCCATACAGAATAATGGCCCCTACATAGTCCTCCATACAATATAATGGGCCCCACATAGTCCTCCAAACAGAATAATGGTCCCACATAGTCCTCCATACAGACAAATGGGCCCCACATAGTCCTCCATGTAGAATAATGGTCAAACATAGTCCTCCATACAGACTAATGGGACCCACATAGTCCTCCATACAGACTAATGGGCCCCACATAGTCCTCCATACAGAATAATGATCCCCCACAGTCCTCCATACAGAATAATGGTCCCACATAGTCCTCCATACAGAATAATGTTCCACATAGTGCTCCATACAGAATAATGGCCCCCACATAGTCCCCCATACAGTATAATGGGCCCCACATAGTCCTCCATACAGAATAATGGGCCTCACATAGTCACTCCATACAGAATAATGGCCCCCACATAGTCCTCCATACAGTATAATGGGCCCCACATAGTCCTCCATGCAGAATAATGGGCCCCACATAGTCCTCCATACAGTATAATGGGCCCCACATAGTCCTCCATGCAGAATAATGGGCCTCACATAGTCCTCCATACAGAATAATGGGCCCACATAGTCCTCCATACAGAATAATGGTCCCACACAGTCCTCCATACAGAATAATGGTCCCACAAAGTCCTCCATACAGAATAATGGCCCCCACATAGTCCTCCCTACAGAATAATGATCCCACACAGTCCTCTATACAGAATAATGGTCCCACATAGTCCTCCATACAGAATAATGTTCCACATAGTGCTCCATACAGAATAATGGCCCCCACATAGTCCCCCATACAGTATAATGGGCCCCACATAGTCCTCCATACAGAATAATGGGCCTCACATAGTCACTCCATACAGAATAATGGCCACCACATAGTCCTCCATACAGTATAATGGGCCCCACATAGTCCTCCATGCAGAATAATGGGCCCCACATAGTCCTCCATACAGTATAATGGGCCCCACATAGTCCTCCATGCAGAATAATGGGCCTCACATAGTCCTCCATACAGAATAATGGGCACACACAGTCCTTCATACAGAATAATGGTCCCACATAGTCCTCCATACAGAATAATGGTCCCACATAGTCCTCCATACAGAATAATGGCCCCCATATAGTCCTCCCTACAGATTAATGATCCCACACAGTCCTCTATACAGAATAATGGTCCCACATAGTCCTCCATACAGAATAATGGTACCACATAGTGCTCCATACAGAATAATGGCCCCCGCATAGTCCTCCATACAGTATAATGGGCCCCACATAATTCTCCATACAGAATAATGGGCCACATAGTCACTCCATACAGAATAATGGCCCCCACATAGTCCTCTATGCAGTATAATGGGCCCCACATAGTCCTCCATACAGAATAATGGTCTCACATAGCCCTCCGTACAGAATAATGGTCCCACATAGTCCTTCATAGAGAATAATGGTCCCACATAGTCCTCCATGCAGAATAATGGGCCTCACATAGTCCTCCATACAGAATAATGGTCCCACATAGTCCTCCATACAGAATAATGGTCCCACATAGTCCTCCATACAGAATAATGGTCCCACATAGAGCTCTATACAGAATAATGGCCCGACATAGTCTTCCCTACAGTATAATGGGCCCCACATAGTCCTCCATACAGAATAATGGGCCTCACATAGTCCTCCATACAGAATAATGGTCCCACATAGTCCTCCATTCAGAATAATGGTCCCACATAGTCCTCCATACAGAATAATGGCCCCCACATAGTCCTCCATACAGTATAATTGGCCCCACATAGTCCTCCATACAGAATAATGGTCCCACATAGTCCTCCATACAGACTAATGGGCCCTACATAGTCCTCCATACAGAATAATGGTCACACATAGTCCTCCATACAGACTAATGGGCCCCACATAGTCCTCCATACAGAATAATGATCCTACACAGTCTTCCATACAGAATAATGGTCCCACATAGTCCTCCATACAGAATAATGGTCCCACATAGTGCTCCATACAGAATAATGGCCCCCACATAGTCCTCCATACAGTATAATGGGCCCCACATAGTCCTCCATACAGAATAATGGGCCTCACATAGTCACTCCATACAGAATAGTGGGCCCCACATAGTCCTTCATACATTATAATGGGCTCCACATGGTCCTCCATGCAGAATAATGGGCCTCACATAGTCACTCCATACAGTATAATGGGCCCCACATAGTCCTCCATACAGAGTAATGGGCCTCACATAGTCACTCCATACAGAATAATGCCCCCCACATAGTCCTCCATGCAGTATAATGGGCCCCACATAGTCCTCCATGCAGAATAATGGGCCTCACATAGTTCTCCATACAGAATAATGGTCCCACATAGTCCTCAATACAGAATAATGGCCCCCACATAGTCCTCCCTACAGAATAATGATCCCACACAGTCCTCTATACAGAATAATGGTCCCACATAGTCCTCCATACAGAATAATGTTCCACATAGTGCTCCATACAGAATAATGGCCCCCACATAGTCCCCCATACAGTATAATGGGCCCCACATAGTCCTCCATACAGAATAATGGGCCTCACATAGTCACTCCATACAGAATAATGGCCACCACATAGTCCTCCATACAGTATAATGGGCCCCACATAGTCCTCCATGCAGAATAATGGGCCCCACATAGTCCTCCATACAGTATAATGGGCCCCACATAGTCCTCCATGCAGAATAATGGGCCTCACATAGTCCTCCATACAGAATAATGGGCACACACAGTCCTTCATACAGAATAATGGTCCCACATAGTCCTCCATACAGAATAATGGTCCCACATAGTCCTCCATACAGAATAATGGCCCCCATATAGTCCTCCCTACAGATTAATGATCCCACACAGTCCTCTATACAGAATAATGGTCCCACATAGTCCTCCATACAGAATAATGGTACCACATAGTGCTCCATACAGAATAATGGCCCCCGCATAGTCCTCCATACAGTATAATGGGCCCCACATAATTCTCCATACAGAATAATGGGCCACATAATCACTCCATACAGAATAATGGCCCCCACATAGTCCTCTATGCAGTATAATGGGCCCCACATAGTCCTCCATACAGAATAATGGTCTCACATAGCCCTCCGTACAGAATAATGGTCCCACATAGTCCTTCATAGAGAATAATGGTCCCACATAGTCCTCCATGCAGAATAATGGGCCTCACATAGTCCTCCATACAGAATAATGGTCCCACATAGTCCTCCATACAGAATAATGGTCCCACATAGTCCTCCATACAGAATAATGGTCCCACATAGAGCTCTATACAGAATAATGGCCCCACATAGTCTTCCCTACAGTATAATGGGCCCCACATAGTCCTCCATACAGAATAATGGGCCTCACATAGTCCTCCATACAGAATAATGGTCCCACATAGTCCTCCATTCAGAATAATGGTCCCACATAGTCCTCCATACAGAATAATGGCCCCCACATAGTCCTCCATACAGTATAATTGGCCCCACATAGTCCTCCATACAGAATAATGGTCCCACATAGTCCTCCATACAGACTAATGGGCCCTACATAGTCCTCCATACAGAATAATGGTCACACATAGTCCTCCATACAGACTAATGGGCCCCACATAGTCCTCCATACAGAATAATGATCCTACACAGTCTTCCATACAGAATAATGGTCCCACATAGTCCTCCATACAGAATAATGGTCCCACATAGTGCTCCATACAGAATAATGGCCCCCACATAGTCCTCCATACAGTATAATGGGCCCCACATAGTCCTCCATACAGAATAATGGGCCTCACATAGTCACTCCATACAGAATAGTGGGCCCCACATAGTCCTTCATACATTATAATGGGCTCCACATGGTCCTCCATGCAGAATAATGGGCCTCACATAGTCACTCCATACAGTATAATGGGCCCCACATAGTCCTCCATACAGAGTAATGGGCCTCACATAGTCACTCCATACAGAATAATGCCCCCCACATAGTCCTCCATGCAGTATAATGGGCCCCACATAGTCCTCCATGCAGAATAATGGGCCTCACATAGTTCTCCATACAGAATAATGGTCCCACATAGTCCTCAATACAGAATAATGGTCCCACATAGTCCTCAATACAGAATAATGGTCCCACATAGTCCTCCACACAGAATAATGGTCCCACATATTCGTCAATACAGAATAATTGTCGCACATAGTCCTCCACACAGAATAATAGTCCCACATAGTCCTCAATACAGAATAATGGTCCCACATAGTCCTCCACACAGAATAATGGTCCCACATGGTCCTCCATACAGTATAATGGCCCCACATAGTCCTACATACAGAATAATGGCCCCACATAGTCCTCCATACAGAATAATGGCCCCCACATAAGCCTCCATACAGTATAATGGGCCCCACATAGTCCTCCATACAGAATAATGGTCCCACATAGTCCTCCATACAGACTAATGGGCCCCACATAGTCCTCCCTACAGAATAATGATCCCACACAGTCCTCTATACAGAATAATGGTCCCACATAGTCCTCCATACAGAATAATGGTCCCACATAGTGCTCCATACAGAATAATGGCCCCCGCATAGTCATCCATACAGTATAATGGGCCCCACATAGTCCTCCATACAGAATAATGGGCCACATAGTCACTCCATACAGAATAATGGCCCCCACATAGTCCTCTATGCAGTATAATGGGCCCCACATAGTCCTCCATGCAGAATAATGGTCTCACATAGCCCTCCGTACAGAATAATGGTCCCACATAGTCCTTCATAGAGAATAATGGTCCCAAATATCCCTCCATACAGTATAATGGTCCCAAATAGTCCTCTATACAGTATAATGACCCGACATAGTCCTGCATACAGAATAATGGCCCCACATAGTCCACCATACAGTATAATGGCCCCACATAGTCCTACATACAGAATAATGGCCCCACAAAGTCCTCCATACAGAATAATGGCCCCTACATAGTCCTCCATACAATATAATGGGCCCCACATAGTCCTCCAAACAGAATAATGGTCCCACATAGTCCTCCATACAGACAAATGGGCCCCACATAGTCCTCCATGTAGAATAATGGTCAAACATAGTCCTCCATACAGACTAATGGGACCCACATAGTCCTCCATACAGACTAATGGGCCCCACATAGTCCTCCATACAGAATAATGATCCCCCACAGTCCTCCATACAGAATAATGGTCCCACATAGTCCTCCATACAGAATAATGTTCCACATAGTGCTCCATACAGAATAATGGCCCCCACATAGTCCCCCATACAGTATAATGGGCCCCACATAGTCCTCCATACAGAATAATGGGCCTCACATAGTCACTCCATACAGAATAATGGCCCCCACATAGTCCTCCATACAGTATAATGGGCCCCACATAGTCCTCCATGCAGAATAATGGGCCCCACATAGTCCTCCATACAGTATAATGGGCCCCACATAGTCCTCCATGCAGAATAATGGGCCTCACATAGTCCTCCATACAGAATAATGGGCCCACATAGTCCTCCATACAGAATAATGGTCCCACACAGTCCTCCATACAGAATAATGGTCCCACAAAGTCCTCCATACAGAATAATGGCCCCCACATAGTCCTCCCTACAGAATAATGATCCCACACAGTCCTCTATACAGAATAATGGTCCCACATAGTCCTCCATACAGAATAATGTTCCACATAGTGCTCCATACAGAATAATGGCCCCCACATAGTCCCCCATACAGTATAATGGGCCCCACATAGTCCTCCATACAGAATAATGGGCCTCACATAGTCACTCCATACAGAATAATGGCCACCACATAGTCCTCCATACAGTATAATGGGCCCCACATAGTCCTCCATGCAGAATAATGGGCCCCACATAGTCCTCCATACAGTATAATGGGCCCCACATAGTCCTCCATGCAGAATAATGGGCCTCACATAGTCCTCCATACAGAATAATGGGCACACACAGTCCTTCATACAGAATAATGGTCCCACATAGTCCTCCATACAGAATAATGGTCCCACATAGTCCTCCATACAGAATAATGGCCCCCATATAGTCCTCCCTACAGATTAATGATCCCACACAGTCCTCTATACAGAATAATGGTCCCACATAGTCCTCCATACAGAATAATGGTACCACATAGTGCTCCATACAGAATAATGGCCCCCGCATAGTCCTCCATACAGTATAATGGGCCCCACATAATTCTCCATACAGAATAATGGGCCACATAGTCACTCCATACAGAATAATGGCCCCCACATAGTCCTCTATGCAGTATAATGGGCCCCACATAGTCCTCCATACAGAATAATGGTCTCACATAGCCCTCCGTACAGAATAATGGTCCCACATAGTCCTTCATAGAGAATAATGGTCCCACATAGTCCTCCATGCAGAATAATGGGCCTCACATAGTCCTCCATACAGAATAATGGTCCCACATAGTCCTCCATACAGAATAATGGTCCCACATAGTCCTCCATACAGAATAATGGTCCCACATAGAGCTCTATACAGAATAATGGCCCGACATAGTCTTCCCTACAGTATAATGGGCCCCACATAGTCCTCCATACAGAATAATGGGCCTCACATAGTCCTCCATACAGAATAATGGTCCCACATAGTCCTCCATTCAGAATAATGGTCCCACATAGTCCTCCATACAGAATAATGGCCCCCACATAGTCCTCCATACAGTATAATTGGCCCCACATAGTCCTCCATACAGAATAATGGTCCCACATAGTCCTCCATACAGACTAATGGGCCCTACATAGTCCTCCATACAGAATAATGGTCACACATAGTCCTCCATACAGACTAATGGGCCCCACATAGTCCTCCATACAGAATAATGATCCTACACAGTCTTCCATACAGAATAATGGTCCCACATAGTCCTCCATACAGAATAATGGTCCCACATAGTGCTCCATACAGAATAATGGCCCCCACATAGTCCTCCATACAGTATAATGGGCCCCACATAGTCCTCCATACAGAATAATGGGCCTCACATAGTCACTCCATACAGAATAGTGGGCCCCACATAGTCCTTCATACATTATAATGGGCTCCACATGGTCCTCCATGCAGAATAATGGGCCTCACATAGTCACTCCATACAGTATAATGGGCCCCACATAGTCCTCCATACAGAGTAATGGGCCTCACATAGTCACTCCATACAGAATAATGCCCCCCACATAGTCCTCCATGCAGTATAATGGGCCCCACATAGTCCTCCATGCAGAATAATGGGCCTCACATAGTTCTCCATACAGAATAATGGTCCCACATAGTCCTCAATACAGAATAATGGCCCCCACATAGTCCTCCCTACAGAATAATGATCCCACACAGTCCTCTATACAGAATAATGGTCCCACATAGTCCTCCATACAGAATAATGTTCCACATAGTGCTCCATACAGAATAATGGCCCCCACATAGTCCCCCATACAGTATAATGGGCCCCACATAGTCCTCCATACAGAATAATGGGCCTCACATAGTCACTCCATACAGAATAATGGCCACCACATAGTCCTCCATACAGTATAATGGGCCCCACATAGTCCTCCATGCAGAATAATGGGCCCCACATAGTCCTCCATACAGTATAATGGGCCCCACATAGTCCTCCATGCAGAATAATGGGCCTCACATAGTCCTCCATACAGAATAATGGGCACACACAGTCCTTCATACAGAATAATGGTCCCACATAGTCCTCCATACAGAATAATGGTCCCACATAGTCCTCCATACAGAATAATGGCCCCCATATAGTCCTCCCTACAGATTAATGATCCCACACAGTCCTCTATACAGAATAATGGTCCCACATAGTCCTCCATACAGAATAATGGTACCACATAGTGCTCCATACAGAATAATGGCCCCCGCATAGTCCTCCATACAGTATAATGGGCCCCACATAATTCTCCATACAGAATAATGGGCCACATAATCACTCCATACAGAATAATGGCCCCCACATAGTCCTCTATGCAGTATAATGGGCCCCACATAGTCCTCCATACAGAATAATGGTCTCACATAGCCCTCCGTACAGAATAATGGTCCCACATAGTCCTTCATAGAGAATAATGGTCCCACATAGTCCTCCATGCAGAATAATGGGCCTCACATAGTCCTCCATACAGAATAATGGTCCCACATAGTCCTCCATACAGAATAATGGTCCCACATAGTCCTCCATACAGAATAATGGTCCCACATAGAGCTCTATACAGAATAATGGCCCCACATAGTCTTCCCTACAGTATAATGGGCCCCACATAGTCCTCCATACAGAATAATGGGCCTCACATAGTCCTCCATACAGAATAATGGTCCCACATAGTCCTCCATTCAGAATAATGGTCCCACATAGTCCTCCATACAGAATAATGGCCCCCACATAGTCCTCCATACAGTATAATTGGCCCCACATAGTCCTCCATACAGAATAATGGTCCCACATAGTCCTCCATACAGACTAATGGGCCCTACATAGTCCTCCATACAGAATAATGGTCACACATAGTCCTCCATACAGACTAATGGGCCCCACATAGTCCTCCATACAGAATAATGATCCTACACAGTCTTCCATACAGAATAATGGTCCCACATAGTCCTCCATACAGAATAATGGTCCCACATAGTGCTCCATACAGAATAATGGCCCCCACATAGTCCTCCATACAGTATAATGGGCCCCACATAGTCCTCCATACAGAATAATGGGCCTCACATAGTCACTCCATACAGAATAGTGGGCCCCACATAGTCCTTCATACATTATAATGGGCTCCACATGGTCCTCCATGCAGAATAATGGGCCTCACATAGTCACTCCATACAGTATAATGGGCCCCACATAGTCCTCCATACAGAGTAATGGGCCTCACATAGTCACTCCATACAGAATAATGCCCCCCACATAGTCCTCCATGCAGTATAATGGGCCCCACATAGTCCTCCATGCAGAATAATGGGCCTCACATAGTTCTCCATACAGAATAATGGTCCCACATAGTCCTCAATACAGAATAATGGTCCCACATAGTCCTCAATACGGAATAATGGTCCCACATAGTCCTCCACACAGAATAATGGTCCCACATATTCGTCAATACAGAATAATTGTCGCACATAGTCCTCCACACAGAATAATAGTCCCACATAGTCCTCAATACAGAATAATGGTCCCACATAGTCCTCCACACAGAATAATGGTCCCACATGGTCCTCCATACAGTATAATGGCCCCACATAGTCCTACATACAGAATAATGGCCCCACATAGTCCTCCATACAGAATAATGGCCCCCACATAAGCCTCCATACAGTATAATGGGCCCCACATAGTCCTCCATACAGAATAATGGTCCCACATAGTCCTCCATACAGACTAATGGGCCCCACATAGTCCTCCCTACAGAATAATGATCCCACACAGTCCTCTATACAGAATAATGGTCCCACATAGTCCTCCATACAGAATAATGGTCCCACATAGTGCTCCATACAGAATAATGGCCCCCGCATAGTCATCCATACAGTATAATGGGCCCCACATAGTCCTCCATACAGAATAATGGGCCACATAGTCACTCCATACAGAATAATGGCCCCCACATAGTCCTCTATGCAGTATAATGGGCCCCACATAGTCCTCCATGCAGAATAATGGTCTCACATAGCCCTCCGTACAGAATAATGGTCCCACATAGTCCTTCATAGAGAATAATGGTCCCAAATATCCCTCCATACAGTATAATGGTCCCAAATAGTCCTCCATACAGTATAATGACCCGACATAGTCCTGCATACAGAATAATGGCCCCACATAGTCCACCATACAGTATAATGGCCCCACATAGTCCTACATACAGAATAATGGCCCCACAAAGTCCTCCATACAGAATAATGGCCCCTACATAGTCCTCCATACAATATAATGGGCCCCACATAGTCCTCCAAACAGAATAATGGTCCCACATAGTCCTCCATACAGACAAATGGGCCCCACATAGTCCTCCATGTAGAATAATGGTCAAACATAGTCCTCCATACAGACTAATGGGACCCACATAGTCCTCCATACAGACTAATGGGCCCCACATAGTCCTCCATACAGAATAATGATCCCCCACAGTCCTCCATACAGAATAATGGTCCCACATAGTCCTCCATACAGAATAATGTTCCACATAGTGCTCCATACAGAATAATGGCCCCCACATAGTCCCCCATACAGTATAATGGGCCCCACATAGTCCTCCATACAGAATAATGGGCCTCACATAGTCACTCCATACAGAATAATGGCCCCCACATAGTCCTCCATACAGTATAATGGGCCCCACATAGTCCTCCATGCAGAATAATGGGCCCCACATAGTCCTCCATACAGTATAATGGGCCCCACATAGTCCTCCATGCAGAATAATGGGCCTCACATAGTCCTCCATACAGAATAATGGGCCCACATAGTCCTCCATACAGAATAGTGGTCCCACACAGTCCTCCATACAGAATAATGGTCCCACAAAGTCCTCCATACAGAATAATGGCCCCCACATAGTCCTCCCTACAGAATAATGATCCCACACAGTCCTCTATACAGAATAATGGTCCCACATAGTCCTCCATACAGAATAATGGTCCCACATAGTGCTCCATACAGAATAATGGCCCCCGCATAGTCCTCCATACAGTATAATGGGCCCCACATAGTCCTCCATACAGAATATTGGGCCACATAGTCACTCCATACAGAATAATGGCCCCCACATAGTCCTCTATGCAGTATAATGGGCCCCACATAGTCCTCCATACAGAATAATGGTCTCACATAGCCCTCCGTACAGAATAATGGTCCCTCATAGTCCTTCATAGAGAATAATGGTCCCAAATAGTCCTCCACACAGTATAATGGCCCCACATAGTCCTACATACAGAATAATGGCCCCACATAGTCCACCATACAGTATAATGGCCCACATAGTCCTACATACAGAATAATGGCCCATACATAGTCCTCCATACAATATAATGGGCCCCACATAGTCCTCCATACAGAATAATGGTCCCACATAGTCCTCCATACAGACAAATGGGCCCCACATAGTGCTCCATGTAGAATAATGGTCAAACATAGTCCTCCATACAGACTAATGGGACCCACATAGTCCTCCATACAGACTAATGGGCCCCACATAGTCCTCCATACAGAATAATGATCCCCCACAGTCCTCCATACAGAATAATGGTCCCACATAGTCCTCCATACAGAATAATGTTCCACATAGTGCTCCATACAGAATAATGGCCCCCACATAGTCCCCCATACAGTATAATGGGCCCCACATAGTCCTCCATACAGAATAATGGGCCTCACATAGTCACTCCATACAGAATAATTGCCCCCACGTAGTCCTCCATACAGTATAATGGGCCCCACATAGTCCTCCATGCAGAATAATGGGCCCCACATAGTCCTCCATGCAGAATAATGGGCCCCACATAGTCCTCCATACAGTATAATGGGCCCCACATAGTCCTCCATGCAGAATAATGGGCCTCACATAGTCCTCCATAGAGAATAATGGCCCCACATAGTCCTCCATACAGAATAATGGTCCCACATAGTCCTCCATACAGAATAATGGTCCCACATAGTCCTCCATACAGAATAATGGCCCCCACATAGTCCTCGATACAGTATAATGGGCCCCACATAGTCCTCCATACAGAATAATGGTCCCACATAGTCCTCCATACAGACTAATGGGCCCTACATAGTCCTCCATACAGAATAATGGTCACACATAGTCCTCCATACAGACTAATGGGCCCCACATAGTCCTCCATTCACACTAATTGGCCCCACATAGTCCTCCATACTGAATAATGATCCCACACAGTCCTCCATACAGAATAATGGTCCCACATAGTCCTCCATACAGAATAATGGTCCCACATAGTGCTCCATACAGAATAATGGCCCCCACATAGTGCTCAATACAGTATAATGGGCCCCACATAGTCCTCCATACAGAATAATGGGCCTCACATAGTCACTCCATACAGAATAATGGCCCCCGCATAGTCCTCCATACAGGATAATGGGCTCCACATAGTCCTCCATGCAGAATAATGGGCCCCACATAGTCCTCCATACAGTATAATGGGCCCCACATAGTGCTCCATACAGAATAATGGTCCCACATAGTCCTCCATACAGAATAATGGCCCCCACATAGTCCTCCCTACAGAATAATGATCCCACACAGTCCTCTATACAGAATAATGGTCCCACACAGTCCTCCATACAGAATAATGGTCCCACATAGTGCTCCATACAGAATAATGGCCCCCGCATAGTCCTCCATACAGTATAATGGGCCCCACATAGTCCTCCATACAGAATAATGGGCCACATAGTCACTCCATACAGAATAATGGCCCTCACATAGTCCTCTATGCTGTATAATGGGCCCCACATAGTCCTCCATACAGAATAATGGTCTCACATAGCCCTCCGTACAGAATAATGGTCCCACATAGTCCTTCATAGAGAATAATGGTCCCAAATAGTCCTCCACACAGTATAATGGCCCCACATAGTCCTACATACAGAATAATGGCCCCACATAGTCCACCATACAGTATAATGGCCCCACATAGTCCTACATACAGAATAATGGCCCCTACATAGTCCTCCATACAATATAATGGGCCCCACATAGTCCTCCATACAGAATAATGGTCCCACATAGTCCTCCATACAGACAAATGGGCCCCACATAGTCCTCCATGTAGAGTAATGGTCAAACATAGTCCTCCATACAAACTAATGGGACCCACATAGTCCTGCATACAGACTAATGGGCCCCACATAGTCCTCCATACAGAATAATGATCCCCCACAGTCCTCCATACAGAATAATGGTCCCACATAGTCCTCCATACAGAATAATGTTCCACATAGTGCTCCATACAGAATAATGGCCCCCACATAGTCCCCCATACAGTATAATGGGCCCCACATAGTCCTCCATACAGAATAATGGGCCTCACATAGTTACTCCATACAGAATAATTGCCCCCACATAGTCCTCAATACAGTATAATGGGCCCCACATAGTCCTCCATGCAGAATAATGGGCCCCACATAGTCCTCCATGCAGAATAATGGGCCCCACATAGTCCTCCATGCAGAATAATGGGCCTCACATAGTCCTCCATGCAGAATAATGGGCGCACATAGTCCTCCATACAGAATAATGGTCCCACATAGTCCTCCATACAGAATAATGGTCCCACATAGTCCTCCATACAGAATAATGGCCCCCACATAGTCCTCAATACAGTATAATGGGCCCCACATAGTCCTCCATACAGAATAATGGTCCCACATAGTCCTCCATACAGACTAATGGGCCCTACATAGTCCTCCATACAGAATAATGGTCACACATAGTCCACCATACAGACTAATGGGCCCCACATAGTCCTCCATACAGAATAATGGTCCCACATAGTCCTCCATACAGACAAATGGGCCCCACATAGTCCTCCATGTAGAATAATGGTCAAACATAGTCCTCCATACAGACTAATGGGACCCACATAGTCCTCCATTCAGACTAATGGGCCCCACATAGTCCTCCATACAGAATAATGATCCCCCACAGTCCTCCATACAGAATAATGGTCCCACATAGTCCTCCATACAGAATAATGTTCCACATAGTGCTCCATACAGAATAATGGCCCCCACATAGTCCCCCATACAGTATAATGGGCCCCACATAGTCCTCCATACAGAATAATGGGCCTCACATAGTCACTCCATACAGAATAATGGCCACCACATAGTCCTCCATGCAGAATAATGGGCCTCACATAGTCCTCCATACAGAATAATGGGCACACATAGTCCTTCATACAGAATAATGGTCCCACATAGTCCTCCATACAGAATAATGGTCCCACATAGTCCTCCATACAGAATAATGGCCCCCATATAGTCCTCCCTACAGATTAATGATCCCACACAGTCCTCTATACAGAATAATGGTCCCACATAGTCCTCCATACAGAATAATGGTACCACATAGTGCTCCATACAGAATAATGGCCCCCGCATAGTCCTCCATACAGTATAATGGGCCCCACATAATTCTCCATACAGAATAATGGGCCACATAGTCACTCCATACAGAATAATGGCCCCCACATAGTCCTCTATGCAGTATAATGGGCCCCACATAGTCCTCCATACAGAATAATGGTCTCACATAGCCCTCCGTACAGAATAATGGTCCCACATAGTCCTTCATAGAGAATAATGGTCCCACATAGTCCTCCATGCAGAATAATGGGCCTCACATAGTCCTCCATACAGAATAATGGTCCCACATAGTCCTCCATACAGAATAATGGTCCCACATAGTCCTCCATACAGAATAATGGTCCCACATAGAGCTCTATACAGAATAATGGCCCCACATAGTCTTCCCTACAGTATAATGGGCCCCACATAGTCCTCCATACAGAATAATGGGCCTCACATAGTCCTCCATACAGAATAATGGTCCCACATAGTCCTCCATTCAGAATAATGGTCCCACATAGTCCTCCATACAGAATAATTGCCCCCACATAGTCCTCCATACAGTATAATTGGCCCCACATAGTCCTCCATACAGAATAATGGTCCCACATAGTCCTCCATACAGACTAATGGGCCCTACATAGTCCTCCATACAGAATAATGGTCACACATAGTCCTCCATACAGACTAATGGGCCCCACATAGTCCTCCATACAGAATAATGATCCTACACAGTCTTCCATACAGAATAATGGTCCCACATAGTCCTCCATACAGAATAATGGTCCCACATAGTGCTCCATACAGAATAATGGCCCCCACATAGTCCTCCATACAGTATAATGGGCCCCACATAGTCCTCCATACAGAATAATGGGCCTCACATAGTCACTCCATACAGAATAGTGGGCCCCACATAGTCCTTCATACATTATAATGGGCTCCACATGGTCCTCCATGCAGAATAATGGGCCTCACAGAGTCACTCCATACAGTATAATGGGCCCCACATAGTCCTCCATACAGAGTAATGGGCCTCACATAGTCACTCCATACAGAATAATGCCCCCCACATAGTCCTCCATGCAGTATAATGGGCCCCACATAGTCCTCCATGCAGAATAATGGGCCTCACATAGTTCTCCATACAGAATAATGGTCCCACATAGTCCTCAATACAGAATAATGGTCCCACATAGTCCTCAATACAGAATAATGGTCCCACATAGTCCTCCACACAGAATAATGGTCCCACATAGTCGTCAATACAGAATAATTGTCGCACATAGTCCTCCACACAGAATAATAGTCCCACATAGTCCTCAATACAGAATAATGGTCCCACATAGTCCTCCACACAGAATAATGGTCCCACATGGTCCTCCATACAGTATAATGGCCCCACATAGTCCTACATACAGAATAATGGCCCCACATAGTCCTCCATACAGAATAATGGCCCCCACATAAGCCTCCATACAGTATAATGGGCCCCACATAGTCCTCCATACAGAATAATGGTCCCACATAGTCCTCCATACAGACTAATGGGCCCCACATAGTCCTCCCTACAGAATAATGATCCCACACAGTCCTCTATACAGAATAATGGTCCCACATAGTCCTCCATACAGAATAATGGTCCCACATAGTGCTCCATACAGAATAATGGCCCCCACATAGTGCTCAATACAGTATAATGGGCCCCACATAGTCCTCCATACAGAATAATGGGCCTCACATAGTCACTCCATACAGAATAATGGCCCCCGCATAGTCCTCCATACAGGATAATGGGCTCCACATAGTCCTCCATGCAGAATAATGGGCCCCACATAGTCCTCCATACAGTATAATGGGCCCCACATAGTGCTCCATACAGAATAATGGTCCCACATAGTCCTCCATACAGAATAATGGCCCCCACATAGTCCTCCCTACAGAATAATGATCCCACACAGTCCTCTATACAGAATAATGGTCCCACACAGTCCTCCATACAGAATAATGGTCCCACATAGTGCTCCATACAGAATAATGGCCCCCGCATAGTCCTCCATACAGTATAATGGGCCCCACATAGTCCTCCATACAGAATAATGGGCCACATAGTCACTCCATACAGAATAATGGCCCTCACATAGTCCTCTATGCTGTATAATGGGCCCCACATAGTCCTCCATACAGAATAATGGTCTCACATAGCCCTCCGTACAGAATAATGGTCCCACATAGTCCTTCATAGAGAATAATGGTCCCAAATAGTCCTCCACACAGTATAATGGCCCCACATAGTCCTACATACAGAATAATGGCCCCACATAGTCCACCATACAGTATAATGGCCCCACATAGTCCTACATACAGAATAATGGCCCCTACATAGTCCTCCATACAATATAATGGGCCCCACATAGTCCTCCATACAGAATAATGGTCCCACATAGTCCTCCATACAGACAAATGGGCCCCACATAGTCCTCCATGTAGAGTAATGGTCAAACATAGTCCTCCATACAGACTAATGGGACCCACATAGTCCTGCATACAGACTAATGGGCCCCACATAGTCCTCCATACAGAATAATGATCCCCCACAGTCCTCCATACAGAATAATGGTCCCACATAGTCCTCCATACAGAATAATGTTCCACATAGTGCTCCATACAGAATAATGGCCCCCACATAGTCCCCCATACAGTATAATGGGCCCCACATAGTCCTCCATACAGAATAATGGGCCTCACATAGTTACTCCATACAGAATAATTGCCCCCACATAGTCCTCCATACAGTATAATGGGCCCCACATAGTCCTCCATACAGAATAATGGTCCCACATAGTCCTCCATACAGACTAATGGGCCCTACATAGTCCTCCATACAGAATAAAGGTCACACATAGTCCACCATACAGACTAATGGGCCCCACATAGTCCTCCATACAGAATAATGGTCCCACATAGTCCTCCATACAGACAAATGGGCCCCACATAGTCCTCCATGTAGAATAATGGTCAAACATAGTCCTCCATACAGACTAATGGGACCCACATAGTCCTCCATTCAGACTAATGGGCCCCACATAGTCCTCCATACAGAATAATAATCCCCCACAGTCCTCCATACAGAATAATGGTCCCACATAGTCCTCCATACAGAATAATGTTCCACATAGTGCTCCATACAGAATAATGGCCCCCACATAGTCCCCCATACAGTATAATGGGCCCCACATAGTCCTCCATACAGAATAATGGGCCTCACATAGTCACTCCATACAGAATAATGGCCACCACATAGTCCTCCATACAGTATAATGGGCCCCACATAGTCCTCCATGCAGAATAATGGGCCCCACATAGTCCTCCATACAGTATAATGGGCCCCACATAGTCCTCCATGCAGAATAATGGGCCTCACATAGTCCTCCATACAGAATAATGGGCACACATAGTCCTTCATACAGAATAATGGTCCCACATAGTCCTCCATACAGAATAATGGTCCCACATAGTCCTCCATACAGAATAATGGCCCCCATATAGTCCTCCCTACAGATTAATGATCCCACACAGTCCTCTATACAGAATAATGGTCCCACATAGTCCTCCATACAGAATAATGGTACCACATAGTGCTCCATACAGAATAATGGCCCCCGCATAGTCCTCCATACAGTATAATGGGCCCCACATAATTCTCCATACAGAATAATGGGCCACATAGTCACTCCATACAGAATAATGGCCCCCACATAGTCCTCTATGCAGTATAATGGGCCCCACATAGTCCTCCATACAGAATAATGGTCTCACATAGCCCTCCGTACAGAATAATGGTCCCACATAGTCCTTCATAGAGAATAATGGTCCCACATAGTCCTCCATGCAGAATAATGGGCCTCACATAGTCCTCCATACAGAATAATGGTCCCACATAGTCCTCCATACAGAATAATGGTCCCACATAGTCCTCCATACAGAATAATGGTCCCACATAGAGCTCTATACAGAATAATGGCCCCACATAGTCTTCCCTACAGTATAATGGGCCCCACATAGTCCTCCATACAGAATAATGGGCCTCACATAGTCCTCCATACAGAATAATGGTCCCACATAGTCCTCCATTCAGAATAATGGTCCCACATAGTCCTCCATACAGAATAATGGCCCCCACATAGTCCTCCATACAGTATAATTGGCCCCACATAGTCCTCCATACAGAATAATGGTCCCACATAGTCCTCCATACAGACTAATGGGCCCTACATAGTCCTCCATACAGAATAATGGTCACACATAGTCCTCCATACAGACTAATGGGCCCCACATAGTCCTCCATACAGAATAATGATCCTACACAGTCTTCCATACAGAATAATGGTCCCACATAGTCCTCCATACAGAATAATGGTCCCACATAGTGCTCCATACAGAATAATGGCCCCCACATAGTCCTCCATACAGTATAATGGGCCCCACATAGTCCTCCATACAGAATAATGGGCCTCACATAGTCACTCCATACAGAATAGTGGGCCCCACATAGTCCTTCATACATTATAATGGGCTCCACATGGTCCTCCATGCAGAATAATGGGCCTCACATAGTCACTCCATACAGTATAATGGGCCCCACATAGTCCTCCATACAGAGTAATGGGCCTCACATAGTCACTCCATACAGAATAATGCCCCCCACATAGTCCTCCATGCAGTATAATGGGCCCCACATAGTCCTCCATGCAGAATAATGGGCCTCACATAGTTCTCCATACAGAATAATGGTCCCACATAGTCCTCAATACAGAATAATGGTCCCACATAGTCCTCAATACAGAATAATGGTCCCACATAGTCCTCCACACAGAATAATGGTCCCACATAGTCGTCAATACAGAATAATTGTCGCACATAGTCCTCCACACAGAATAATAGTCCGACATAGTGCTCAATACAGAATAATGGTCCCACATAGTCCTCCACACAGAATAATGGTCCCACATGGTCCTCCATACAGTATAATGGCCCCACATAGTCCTACATACAGAATAATGGCCCCACATAGTCCTCCATACAGAATAATGGCCCCCACATAAGCCTCCATACAGTATAATGGGCCCCACATAGTCCTCCATACAGAATAATGGTCCCACATAGTCCTCCATACAGACTAATGGGCCCCACATAGTCCTCCCTACAGAATAATGATCCCACACAGTCCTCTATACAGAATAATGGTCCCACATAGTCCTCCATACAGAATAATGGTCCCACATAGTGCTCCATACAGAATAATGGCCCCCGCATAGTCATCCATACAGTATAATGGGCCCCACATAGTCCTCCATACAGAATAATGGGCCACATAGTCACTCCATACAGAATAATGGCCCCCACATAGTCCTCTATGCAGTATAATGGGCCCCACATAGTCCTCCATGCAGAATAATGGTCTCACATAGCCCTCCGTACAGAATAATGGTCCCACATAGTTCTTCATAGAGAATAATGGTCCCAAATAGCCCTCCATACAGTATAATGGTCCCAAATAGTCCTCCATACAGTATAATGACCCGACATAGTCCTGCATACAGAATAATGGCCCCACATAGTCCACCATACAGTATAATGGCCCCACATAGTCCTACATACAGAATAATGGCCCCACAAAGTCCTCCATACAGAATAATGGCCCCTACATAGTCCTCCATACAATATAATGGGCCCCACATAGTCCTCCAAACAGAATAATGGTCCCACATAGTCCTCCATACAGACAAATGGGCCCCACATAGTCCTCCATGTAGAATAATGGTCAAACATAGTCCTCCATACAGACTAATGGGACCCACATAGTCCTCCATACAGACTTATGGGCCCCACATAGTCCTCCATACAGAATAATGATCCCCCACAGTCCTCCATACAGAATAATGGTTCCACATAGTCCTCCATACAGAATAATGTTCCACATAGTGCTCCATACAGAATAATGGCCCCCACATAGTCCCCCATACAGTATAATGGGCCCCACATAGTCCTCCATACAGAATAATGGGCCTCACATAGTCACTCCATACAGAATAATGGCCCCCACATAGTCCTCCATACAGTATAATGGGCCCCACATAGTCCTCCATGCAGAATAATGGGCCCCACATAGTCCTCCATACAGTATAATGGGCCCCACATAGTCCTCCATGCAGAATAATGGGCCTCACATAGTCCTCCATACAGAATAATGGGCCCACATAGTCCTCCATACAGAATAATGGTCCCACACAGTCCTCCATACAGAATAATGGTCCCACAAAGTCCTCCATACAGAATAATGGCCCCCACATAGTCCTCCCTACAGAATAATGATCCCACACAGTCCTCTATACAGAATAATGGTCCCACATAGTCCTCCATACAGAATAATGGTCCCACATAGTGCTCCATACAGAATAATGGCCCCCGCATAGTCCTCCATACAGTATAATGGGCCCCACATAGTCCTCCATACAGAATATTGGGCCACATAGTCACTCCATACAGAATAATGGCCCCCACATAGTCCTCTATGCAGTATAATGGGCCCCACATAGTCCTCCATACAGAATAATGGTCTCACATAGCCCTCCGTACAGAATAATGGTCCCTCATAGTCCTTCGTAGAGAATAATGGTCCCAAATAGTCCTCCACACAGTATAATGGCCCCACATAGTCCTACATACAGAATAATGGCCCCACATAGTCCACCATACAGTATAATGGCCCACATAGTCCTACATACAGAATAATGGCCCATACATAGTCCTCCATACAATATAATGGGCCCCACATAGTCCTCCATACAGAATAATGGTCCCACATAGTCCTCCATACAGACAAATGGGCCCCACATAGTGCTCCATGTAGAATAATGGTCAAACATAGTCCTCCATACAGACTAATGGGACCCACATAGTCCTCCATACAGACTAATGGGCCCCACATAGTCCTCCATACAGAATAATGATCCCCCACAGTCCTCCATACAGAATAATGGTCCCACATAGTCCTCCATACAGAATAATGTTCCACATAGTGCTCCATACAGAATAATGGCCCCCACATAGTCCCCCATACAGTATAATGGGCCCCACATAGTCCTCCATACAGAATAATGGGCCTCACATAGTCACTCCATACAGAATAATTGCCCCCACGTAGTCCTCCATACAGTATAATGGGCCCCACATAGTCCTCCATGCAGAATAATGGGCCCCACATAGTCCTCCATGCAGAATAATGGGCCCCACATAGTCCTCCATACAGTATAATGGGCCCCACATAGTCCTCCATGCAGAATAATGGGCCTCACATAGTCCTCCATAGAGAATAATGGCCCCACATAGTCCTCCATACAGAATAATGGTCCCACATAGTCCTCCATACAGAATAATGGTCCCACATAGTCCTCCATACAGAATAATGGCTCCCACATAGTCCTCGATACAGTATAATGGGCCCCACATAGTCCTCCATACAGAATAATGGTCCCACATAGTCCTCCATACAGACTAATGGGCCCTACATAGTCCTCCATACAGAATAATGGTCACACATAGTCCTCCATACAGACTAATGGGCCCCACATAGTCCTCCATTCACACTAATTGGCCCCACATAGTCCTCCATACTGAATAATGATCCCACACAGTCCTCCATACAGAATAATGGTCCCACATAGTCCTCCATACAGAATAATGGTCCCACATAGTGCTCCATACAGAATAATGGCCCCCACATAGTGCTCAATACAGTATAATGGGCCCCACATAGTCCTCCATACAGAATAATGGGCCTCACATAGTCACTCCATACAGAATAATGGCCCCCGCATAGTCCTCCATACAGGATAATGGGCTCCACATAGTCCTCCATGCAGAATAATGGGCCCCACATAGTCCTCCATACAGTATAATGGGCCCCACATAGTGCTCCATACAGAATAATGGTCCCACATAGTCCTCCATACAGAATAATGGCCCCCACATAGTCCTCCCTACAGAATAATGATCCCACACAGTCCTCTATACAGAATAATGGTCCCACACAGTCCTCCATACAGAATAATGGTCCCACATAGTGCTCCATACAGAATAATGGCCCCCGCATAGTCCTCCATACAGTATAATGGGCCCCACATAGTCCTCCATACAGAATAATGGGCCACATAGTCACTCCATACAGAATAATGGCCCTCACATAGTCCTCTATGCTGTATAATGGGCCCCACATAGTCCTCCATACAGAATAATGGTCTCACATAGCCCTCCGTACAGAATAATGGTCCCACATAGTCCTTCATAGAGAATAATGGTCCCAAATAGTCCTCCACACAGTATAATGGCCCCACATAGTCCTACATACAGAATAATGGCCCCACATAGTCCACCACACAGTATAATGGCCCCACATAGTCCTACATACAGAATAATGGCCCCTACATAGTCCTCCATACAATATAATGGGCCCCACATAGTCCTCCATACAGAATAATGGTCCCACATAGTCCTCCATACAGACAAATGGGCCCCACATAGTCCTCCATGTAGAGTAATGGTCAAACATAGTCCTCCATACAGACTAATGGGACCCACATAGTCCTGCATACAGACTAATGGGCCCCACATAGTCCTCCATACAGAATAATGATCCCCCACAGTCCTCCATACAGAATAATGGTCCCACATAGTCCTCCATACAGAATAATGTTCCACATAGTGCTCCATACAGAATAATGGCCCCCACATAGTCCCCCATACAGTATAATGGGCCCCACATAGTCCTCCATACAGAATAATGGGCCTCACATAGTTACTCCATACAGAATAATTGCCCCCACATAGTCCTCCATACAGTATAATGGGCCCCACATAGTCCTCCATGCAGAATAATGGGCCCCACATAGTCCTCCATGCAGAATAATGGGCCCCACATAGTCCTCCATGCAGAATAATGGGCCTCACATAGTCCTCCATGCAGAATAATGGGCGCACATAGTCCTCCATACAGAATAATGGTCCCACATAGTCCTCCATACAGAATAATGGTCCCACATAGTCCTCCATACAGAATAATGGCCCCCACATAGTCCTCAATACAGTATAATGGGCCCCACATAGTCCTCCATACAGAATAATGGTCCCACATAGTCCTCCATACAGACTAATGGGCCCTACATAGTCCTCCATACAGAATAATGGTCACACATAGTCCACCATACAGACTAATGGGCCCCACATAGTCCTCCATACAGAATAATGGTCCCACATAGTCCTCCATACAGACAAATGGGCCCCACATAGTGCTCCATGTAGAATAATGGTCAAACATAGTCCTCCATACAGACTAATGGGACCCACATAGTCCTCCATACAGACTAATGGGCCCCACATAGTCCTCCATACAGAATAATGATCCCCCACAGTCCTCCATACAGAATAATGGTCCCACATAGTCCTCCATACAGAATAATGTTCCACATAGTGCTCCATACAGAATAATGGCCCCCACATAGTCCCTTATACAGTATAATGGGCCCCACATAGTCCTCCATACAGAATAATGGGCCTCCCATAGTCACTCCATACAGAATAATTGCCCCCACGTAGTCCTCCATACAGTATAATGGGCCCCACATAGTCCTCCATGCAGAATAATGGGCCCCACATAGTCCTCCATGCAGAATAATGGGCCCCACATAGTCCTCCATACAGTATAATGGGCCCCACATAGTCCTCCATGCAGAATAATGGGCCTCACATAGTCCTCCATACAGAATAATGGGCCCACATAGTCCTCCATACAGAATAATGGTCCCACATAGTCCTCCATACATAATAATGGTCCCACATAGTCCTCCATACAGAATAATGGCCCCCACATAGTCCTCGATACAGTATAATGGGCCCCACATAGTCCTCCATACAGAATAATGGTCCCACATAGTCCTCCATACAGACTAATGGGCCCTACATAGTCCTCCATACAGAATAATGGTCACACATAGTCCTCCATACAGACTAATGGGCCCCACATAGTCCTCCATTCACACTAATTGGCCCCACATAGTCCTCCATACTGAATAATGATCCCACACAGTCCTCCATACAGAATAATGGTCCCACATAGTCCTCCATACAGAATAATGGTCCCACATAGTGCTCCATACAGAATAATGGCCCCCACATAGTGCTCAATACAGTATAATGGGCCCCACATAGTCCTCCATACAGAATAATGGGCCTCACATAGTCACTCCATACAGAATAATGGCCCCCGCATAGTCCTCCATACAGGATAATGGGCTCCACATAGTCCTCCATGCAGAATAATGGGCCCCACATAGTCCTCCATACAGTATAATGGGCCCCACATAGTCCTCCATGCAGAATAATGGGCCTCACATAGTCCTCCATACAGAATAATGGGCCCACATAGTCCTCCATACAGAATAATGGTCCCACATAGTCCTCCATACAGAATAATGGTTCCACATAGTCCTCCATACAGAATAATGGCCCCCACATAGTCCTCCCTACAGAATAATGATCCCACACAGTCCTCTATACAGAATAATGGTCCCACACAGTCCTCCATACAGAATAATGGTCCCACATAGTGCTCCATACAGAATAATGGCCCCCGCATAGTCCTCCATACAGTATAATGGGCCCCACATAGTCCTCCATACAGAATAATGGGCCCCACATAGTCCTCCATACAGAATAATGGGCCACATAGTCACTCCATACAGAATAATGGCCCTCACATAGTCCTCTATGCTGTATAATGGGCCCCACATAGTCCTCCATACAGAATAATGGTCTCACATAGCCCTCCGTACAGAATAATGGTCCCACATAGTCCTTCATAGAGAATGATGGTCCCAAATAGTCCTCCACACAGTATAATGGCCCCACATAGTCCTACATACAGAATAATGGCCCCACATAGTCCACCATACAGTATAATGGCCCCACATAGTCCTACATACAGAAAAATGGCCCCTACATAGTCCTCCATACAATATAATGGGCCCCACATAGTCCTCCATACAGAATAATGGTCCCACATAGTCCTCCATACAGACAAATGGGCCCCACATAGTCCTCCATGTAGAGTAATGGTCAAACATAGTCCTCCATACAGACTAATGTGACCCACATAGTCCTGCATACAGACTAATGGGCCCCACATAGTCCTCCATACAGAATAATGATCCCCCACAGTCCTCCATACAGAATAATGGTCCCACATAGTCCTCCATACAGAATAATGTTCCACATAGTGCTCCATACAGAATAATGGCCCCCACATAGTCCCCATACAGTATAATGGGCCCCACATAGTCCTCCATACAGAATAATGGGCCTCACATAGTCACTCCATACAGAATAATTGCCCCCACATAGTCCTCCATACAGTATAATGGGCCCCACATAGTCCTCCATGCAGAATAATGGGCCCCACATAGTCCTCCGTGCAGAATAATGGGCCCCACATAGTCCTCCGTGCAGAATAATGGGCCCCACATAGTCCTCCGTGCAGAATAATGGGCCCCACATAGTCCTCCATGCAGAATAATGGGCCTCACATAGTCCTCCATGCAGAATAATGGGCGCACATAGTCCTCCATACAGAATAATGGTCCCACATAGTCCTCCATACAGAATAATGGTCCCACATAGTCCTCCATACAGAATAATGGCCCCCACATAGTCCTCCATACAGAATAATGGCCCCCACATAGTCCTCAATACAGTATAATGGGCCCCACATAGTCCTCCATACAGAATAATGGTCCCACATAGTCCTCCATACAGACTAATGGGCCCTACATAGTCCTCCATACAGAATAATGGTCACACATAGTCCACCATACAGACTAATGGGCCCCACATAGTCCTCCATACACACTAATTGGCCCCACATGGTCCTCCAAACAGAATAATGATCCCACACAGTCCTCCATACAGAATAATGGTCCCACATAGTCCTCCATACAGAATATTGGTCCCACATAGTGCTCCATACAGAATAATGGCCCCCACATAGTGCTCAATACAGTATAATGGGCCCCACATAGCCCTCCATACAGAATAATGGGCCTCACATAGTCACTCCATACAGAATAATGGTCCCCGCATAGTCCTCCATACAGTATAATGGGCTCCACATAGTCCTCCATGCAGAATAATGGGCCCCACATAGTCCTCCATACAGTATAATGGGCCCCACATAGTCCTCCATGCAGAATAATGGGCCTCATATAGTCCTCCATACAGAATAATGGGCCCACATAGTCCTCCATACAAAATAATGGGCCCACATAGTCCTCCATACAAAATAATGGTCCCACATAGTCCTCCATACAGAATAATGGTCCCACATAGTCCTCCATACAGAATAATGGCCCCCACATAGACCTCCCTACAGAATAATGATCCCACAGTCCTCTATACAGAATAATGGTCCCACACAGTCCTCCATACAGAATAATGGTCCCACATAGTGCTCCATACAGAATAATGACCCACGCATAGTCCTCCATACAGTATAATGAACCCCACATAGTCCTCCATACAGAATATTGGGCCACATAGTCACTCCATACAGAATAATGGCCCCCACACAGTCCTCTATGCAGTATAATGGGCCCCACATAGTCCTCCATACAGTATAATGGTCTCACATAGCCCTCCGTACAGAATAATGGTCCCACATAGTCCTTCATAGAGAATAATGGTCCCAAATAGTCCTCCATACAGTATAATGGCCCCACATAGTCCTACATACAGAATACTGGCCCCACATAGTCCACCATACAGTATAATGGCCCCACATAGTCCTACATACAGAATAATGGCCCCTACATAGTCCTCCATACAATAAAATGGGCCCCACATAGTCCTCCATACAGAATAATGGCCCCACATAGTCCTCCATGTAGAATAATGGTCAAACATAGTCCTCCATACAGACTAATGGGACCCACATAGTCCTCCATACAGACTAATGGGACCCACATAGTCCTCCATACAGAATAATGATCCCCCACAGTCCTCCATACAGAATAATGGTCCCACATAGTCCTCCATACAGAATAATGTTCCACATAGTGCTCCATACAGAATAATGGCCCCCACATAGTCCCCCATACAGTATAATGGGCCCCACATAGTCCTCCATACAGAATAATGGGCCTCACATAGTAACTCCATACAGAATAATGGCCCCCACATAGTCCTCCATATAGTATAATGGGCCCCACATAGTCCGCCATGCAGAATAATGGGCCCCACATAGTCCTCCATACAGTATAATGGGCCCCACATAGTCCTCCATGCAGAATAATGGGCCTCACATAGTCCTCCATACAGAATAATGGGCCCACATAGTCCTCCATACAGAATAATGGCCCCCACATAGTCCTCGATACAGTATAATGGGCCCCACATAGTCCTCGATACAGTATAATGGGCCCCACATAGTCCTCCATACAGAATAATGGTCCCACATAGTCCTCCATACAGACTAATGGGCCCTACATAGTTCTCCATACAGAATAATGGTCACACATAGTCCTCCATACAGACTAATGGGCCCCACATAGTCCTCAATACACACTAATTGGCCCCACATAGTCCTCCATACAGAATAATGATCCCACACAGTCCTCCATACAGAATAATGGTCCCACATAGTCCTCCATACAGAATAATGGTCCCACATAGTGCTCCATACAGAATAATGGCCCCCACATAGTCCTCCATACAGTATAATGGGCCTCACATAGTCACTCCATACAGAATAGTGGGCCCCACATAGTCCTTCATACATTATAATGGGCTCCACATAGTCCTCCATGCAGAATAATGGGCCTCACATAGTCACTCCATACAGTATAATGGGCCCCACATAGTCCTCCATACAGAGTAATGAGCCTCACATAGTCACTCCATACAGAATAATGCCCCCCACATAGTCCTCCATGCAGTATAATGGGCCCCACATAGTCCTCCATGCAGAATAATGTGCCTCACATAGTTCTCCATACAGAATAATGGTCCCACATAGTCCTCAATACAGAATAATGGTCCCACATAGTCCTCCACACAGAATAATGGTCCCACATAGTCCTCAATACAGAATAATTGTCCCACATAGTCCTCCACACAGAATAATAGTCCCACATAGTCCTCAATACAGAATAATGGTCCCACATAGTCCTCCACACAGACTAATGGTCCCACACAGTCCTCCATACAGTATAATGGCCCTACATAGTCCTACATACAGAATAATGGCCCCACATAGTCCTCCATACAGAATAATGGCCCCCACATAGGCCTCCATACAGTATAAAGGGCCCCACATAGTCCTCCATACAGAATAATGGTCCCACATAATCCTCCATACAGACTAATGGGCCCCACATAGTCCTCCCTACAGAATAATGATCCCACACTGTCCTCTATACAGAATAATGGTCCCACATAGTCCTCCATACAGAATAATGGTCCCACATAGTGCTCCATACAGAATAATGGCCCCCGCATAGTCCTCCATACAGTATAATGGGCCCCACATAGTCCTCCATACAGAATAATGGGCCACATAGTCACTCCATACAGAATAATGGCCCCCACATAGTCCTCTATGCAGTATAATGGGCCCCACATAGTCCTCCATACAGAATAATGGTCTCACATAGCCCTCCGTACAGAATAATGGTCCCACATAGTCCTTCATAGATAATAATGGTCCCAAATAGCCCTCCATACAGTATAATGGTCCCAAATAGTCTTCCATACAGTATAATGGCCCCACATAGTCCTGCATACAGAATAATGGCCCCACATAGTCCACCATAAAGTATAATGGCCCCACATAGTCCTACATACAGAATAATGGCCCCACAAAGTCCTCCATACAGAATAATGGCCCCTACATAGTCCTCCATACAATATAATGGGCCCCACATAGTCCTCCAAACAGAATAATGGTCCCACATAGTCCTCCATACAGACAAATGGGCCCCACATAGTCCTCCATGTAGAATAATGGTCAAACATAGTCCTCCATACAGACTAATGGGACCCACATAGTCCTCCATACAGACTAATGGGCCCCACATAGTCCTCCATACAGAATAATGATCCCCCACAGTCCTCCATATAGAATAATGGTCCCACATAGTCCTCCATACAGAATAGTGTTCCACATAGTGCTCCATACAGAATAATGGCCCCCACATAGTCCCCCATACAGTATAATGGGCCCCACATAGTCCTCCATACAGAATAATGGGCCTCACATAGTCACTCCATACAGAATAATGGCCCCCACATAGTCCTCCATACAGTATAATGGGCGCCACATAGTCCTCCATGCAGAATAATGGGCCCCACATAGTCCTCCATACAGTATAATGGGCCCCACATAGTCCTCCATGCAGAATAATGGGCCTCACATAGTCCTCCATACAGAATAATGGGCCCATATAGTCCTCCATACAGAATAATGGTCCCACACAGTCCTCCATACAGAACAATGGTCCCACAAAGTCCTCCATACAGAATAATGGCCCCCACATAGTCCTCCCTACAGAATAATGATCCCACACAGTCCTCTATACAGAATAATGATCCCACACAGTCCTCTATACAGAATAATGGTCCCACATAGTCCTCCATACAGAATAATGGTCCCACATAGTGCTCCATACAGAATAATGGCCCCCGCATAGTCCTCCATACAGTATAATGGGCCCCACATAGTCCTCCATACAGAATAATGGGCCACATAGTCACTCCATACAGAATAATGGCCCCCACATAGTCCTCTATGCAGTATAATGGGCCCCACATAGTCCTCCATACAGAATAATGGTCTCACATAGCCCTCCGTACAGAATAATGGTCCCACATAGTCCTTCATAGAGAATAATGGTCCCAAATAGTCCTCCACACAGCATAATGGCCCCACATAGTCCTACATACAGAATAATGGCCCCACATAGTCCACCATACAGTATAATGGCCCCACATAGTCCTACATACAGAATAATGGCCCCTACATAGTCCTCCATACAATATAATGGGCCCCACATAGTCCTCCATACAGACAAATGGGCCCCACATAGTCCTCCATGTAGAATAATGGTCAAACATAGTCCTCCATACAGACTAATGGGACCCACATAGTCCTCCATACAGACTAATGGGCCCCACATAGTCCTCCATACAGAATAATGATCCCCCACAGTCCTCCATACAGAATAATGGTCCCCCATAGTCCTCCATACAGAATAATGTTCCACATAGTGCTCCATACAGAATAATGGCCCCCACATAGTCCCCCATACAGTATAATGGGCCCCACATAGTCCTCCATACAGAATAATGGGCCTCACATAGTCACTCCATACAGAATAATTGCCCCCACGTAGTCCTCCATACAGTATAATGGGCCCCACATAGTCCTCCATGCAGAATAATGGGCCCCACGTAGTCCTCCATGCAGAATAATGGGCCCCACATAGTCCTCCATACAGTATAATGGGCCCCACATAGTCCTCCATGCAGAATAATGGGCCTCACATAGTCCTCCATACAGAATAATGGGCCCACATAGTCCTCGATACAGAATAATGGTCCCACATAGTCCTCCATACAGAATAATGGTCCCACATAGTCCTCCATACAGAATAATGGCCCCCACATAGTCCTCGATACAGTATAATGGGCCCCACATAGTCCTCCATACAGAATAATGGTCCCACATAGTCCTCCATACAGACTAATGGGCCCTACATAGTCCTCCATACAGAATAATGGTCACACATAGTCCTCCATACAGACTAATGGGCCCCACATAGTCCTCCATACACACTAATTGGCCCCACATAGTCCTCCATACTGAATAATGATCCCACACAGTCCTCCATACAGAATAATGGTCCCACATAGTCCTCCATACAGAATAATGGTCCCACACAGTGCTCCATCCAGAATAATGGCCCCCACATAGTGCTCAATACAGTATAATGGGCCCCACATAGTCCTCCATACAGAATAATGGGCCTCACATAGTCACTCCATACAGAATAATGGCCCCCGCATAGTCCTCCATACAGTATAATGGGCTCCACATAGTCCTCCATGCAGAATAATGGGCCCCACATAGTTCTCCATATAGTATAATGGGCCCCACATAGTCCTCCATGCAGAATAATGGGCCTCACATAGTCTCCATACAGAATAATGGGCCCACATAGTCCTCCATACAGAATAATGGTCCCACATAGTCCTCCATACAGAATAATGGTCCCACATAGTCCTCCATACAGAATAATGGTCCCACATAGTGCTCCATACAGAATAATTGCCCCCACATAGTGCTCAATACAGTATAATGGGCCCAACATAGTCCTCCATACAGAATAATGGGCCTCACATAGTCACTCCATACAAAATAGTGGGCCCCACATAGTCCTCCATACATTATAATGGACCCCACATAGTCCTCCATGCAGAATAATGGGCCTCACATAGTCACTCCATACAGTATAATGGGCCCCACATAGTCCTCCATACAGAATAATGGGCCTCACATAGTCACTCCATACAGAATAATGGCCCCCACATAGCCGTCCATGCAGAATAATGGGCCTCACATAGTCCTCCATACAGAATAATGGTCCCACATAGTCCTCGATACAGAATAATGGTCCCACATAGTCCTCCACACAGAATAATGGTCCCACATAGTCCTCAATACAGAATAATGGTCCCACATAGTCCTCCACACAGAATAATGGTCCCACATAGTCCTCAATACAGAATAATGGTCCCACATAGTCATCCACACAGAATAATGGTCCCACATAGTCCTCCATACAGTATAATGGCCCCACATAGTCCTACATACAGAATAATGGCCCCACATAGTCCTGCATACAGAATAATGGCCCCCACAAAGGCCTCCATACAGTATAATGGGCCCCACATAGTCCTCCATACAGAATAATGGTCCCACATAGTGCTCCATACAGAATAATGGCCCCCACATAGTCCTCCATACAGTATAATGGGCCCCACATAGTCCTCCATGCAGAATAATGGGCCTCACAAAGTACTCCATACAGAATAATGGTCCCACATAGTCCTCCATACAGAATAATGGCAACCACATAGTCCTCCATACAGTATAATGGGCCCCACATAGTCTTCCATACCGAATAATGGGCCACATAGTCACTCCATACAGAATAATGGCCCCCACATAGTCCTCCATGCAGTATATTGGGCCCCACATAGTCCTCCATGCAGAATAATGGGCCTCACATAGTCCTCCATAGAGAATAATGGTCCCACATAGCCCTCCATACAGAATAATGGTTCCACAGAGTCCTCCATACAGTATAATGGCCCCACATAGTCCTACATACAGAATAATGGCCCCACATAGTCCTCCATACAGTATAATGGCCCCACATAGTCCTACATACAGAATAGTGGTCCCACATAGTCCTCCATACAGAATAATGGCCCCCACATAGTGCTCCATACAGTATAATGGGCCCCACATAGTCCTCTATACAGAATAATGGTCCCACATAGTCCTCCATACAGACTAATGGGCCCCACATAGTCTTCCATATAGATTAATGGTCAAACATAGTCCTCCATACAGACAAATGGGCCCCACATAGTCCTCCATACAGAATAATGGTCCCACATAGTCCTCCATACAGAATAATGGTCCCACATAGTGCTCCATACAGAATAATGGTCCCACATAGTCCTCCATACAGAATAATGATCCCCCACAGTCCTCCATACAGAATAATGGTCCCACATAGTCCTCCATACAGAATAATGGTCCCACATAGTGCTCCATACAGAATAATGGCCCCCACATAGTCCCCATACAGTATAATGGGCCCAACATAATCCTCCATATAGAATAATGGGCCTCACATAGTCACTCCATACAGAATAATGGCCCCCACATAGTCCTCCATACAGACTACTGGGCCCCACATAGTCCTCCATACAGAATAATGGTCCCACAAAGTGCTCCATACAGAATAATGGACCCCACATAGTCCTCCATACAGTATAATGGGCCCCACATAGTCCTCCATGCAGAATAATGGGCCTCACATAGTCCTCCATACAGAATAATGGTCCCACATAGTACTCCATACAGAATAATGGTCCCACATAGTCCTCCATACAGAATAATGGTCCCACATAGAGCTCTATACAGAATAATGGCCCCCACATAGTCTTCCATAGAGTATAATGGGCCCCACATAGTCCTCCATACAGAATAATGGGCCTCACATAGTCCTCCATACAGAATAATGGTCCCACATAGTCCTCCATACAGAATAATGGTCCCACATAGTCCTCAATTCAGAATAATGGTCCCACATAGTCCTCCATACAGAATAATGGCCCCCACATAGTCCTCCATACAGTATAATTGGCCCCACATAGTCCTCCATACAGAATAATGGTCCCACATAGTCCTCCATACAGACTAATGGGCCCTACATAGTCCCCATACAGAATAATAGTCACACATAGTCCTCCATACAGACTAATGGGCCCCACATAGTCCTCCATACAGAATAATGATCCTACACAGTGTTCCATACAGAATAATGGTCCCACATAGTCATCCATACAGAATAATGGTGCCACATAGTGCTCCATACAGAATAATGGCCCCCACATAGTCCTCATTACAGTATAATGGGCCCCACATAGTCCTCCATACAGAATAATGGGCCTCACATAGTCACTCCATACAGAATAGTGGGCCCCACATAGTCCTTCATACATTATAATGGGCTCCACATAGTCCTCCATGCAGAATAATGGGCCTCACATAGTCACTCCATACAGTATAATGGGCCCCACATAGTCCTCCATACAGAGTAATGGGCCTCACATAGTCACTCCATACAGAATAATGCCCCCCACATAGTCCTCCATGCAGAATAATGGGCCTCACATAGTTCTCCATACAGAATAATGGTCCCACATAGTCCTCAATACAGAATAATGGTCCCACATAGTCCTCAATACAGAATAATGGTCCCACATAGTCCTCCACACAGAATAATAGTCCCACATAGTCCACAATACAGAATAATGGTCCCACATAGTCCTCCACACAGAATAATGGTTCCACATAGTCCTCCATACAGTATAATGGCCCCACATAGTCCTACATACAGAATAATGGCCCCACATAGTCCTCCATACAGAATAATGGCCCCCACATAGGCCTCCATACAGTATAATGGGCCCCACATAGTCCTCCATACAGAATAATGGTCCCACATAGTCCTCCATACAGACTAATGGGCCCCACATAGTCCTCCCTACAGAATAATGATCCCACACAGTCCTCTATACAGAATAATGGTCCCACATAATCCTCCATACAGAATAATGGTCCCACATAGTGCTCCATACAGAATAATGGCCCCCGCATAGTCCTCCAAACAGTATAATGGGCCCCACATAGTCCTCCATACAGAATAATGGGCCACATAGTCACTCCATACAGAATAATGGCCCCCACATAGTCCTCTATGCAGTATAATGGGCCCCACATAGTCCTCCATACAGAATAATGGTCTCACATAGCCCTCCTTACAGAATAATGGTCCCACATAGTCCTTCATAGAGAATAATGGTCCCAAATAGCCCTCCATACATTATAATGGTCCCAAATAGTCCTCCATACAGTATAATGGCCCCACATAGTCCTGCATACAGAATAATGGCCCCACATAGTCCACCATACAGTATAATGGCCCCACATAGTCCTGCATACAGAATAATGGCCCCACAAAGTCCTCCATACAGAATAATGGCCCCTACATAGTCCTCCATACAATATAATGGGCCCCACATAGTCCTCCATACAGAATAATGGTCCCACATAGTCCTCCATACAGACAAATGGGCCCCACATAGTCCTCCATGTAGAATAATGGTCAAACATAGTCCTCCATACAGACTAATGGGACCCACATAGTCCTCCATACAGACTAATGGGCCCCACATAGTCCTCCATACAGAATAATGATCCCCCACAGTCCTCCATACAGAATAATGGTCCCACATAGTCCTCCATACAGACTAATGGGCCCCACATAGTCCTCCATGCAGAATAATGGGCCTCACATAGTCCTCCATACAGAATAATGGGCCCACATAGTCCTCCATACAGAATAATGGTCCCACATAGTCCTCCATACAGAATAATGGTCCCACATAGTCCTCCATACAGAATAATGGCCCCCACATAGTCCTCCCTACAGAATAATGATCCCACACAGTCCTCTATACAGAATAATGGTCCCACATAGTCCTCCATACAGAATAATGGTCCCACATAGTGCTCCATACAGAATAATGGCCCCCGCATAGTCCTCCATACAGTATAATGGGCCCCACATAATCCTCCATACAGAATAATGGGCCACATAGTCACTCCATACAGAATAATGGCCCCCACATAGTCCTCTATGCAGTATAATGGGCCCCACATAGTCCTCCATACAGAATAATGGTCTCACATAGCCCTCCGTACAGAATAATGGTCCCACATAGTCCTTCATAGAGAATAATGGTCCCACATAGTCCTCCATGCAGAATAATGGACCTCACATAGTCCTCCATACAGAATAATGGGCCTCACATAGTCCTCCATACAGAATAATGGTCCCACATAGTCCTCCATACAGAATAATGGTCCCACATAGTCCTCCATTCAGAATAATGGTCCCACATAGTCCTCCATACAGAATAATGGCCCCCACATAGTCCTCCATACAGTATAATTGGCCCCACATAGTCCTCCATACAGAATAATGGTCCCACATAGTCCTCCATTCAGAATAATGGTCCCACATAGTCCTCCATACAGAATAATGGCCCCCACATAGTCCTCCATACAGTATAATTGGCCCCACATAGTCCTCCATACAGAATAATGGTCCCACATAGTCCTCCATACAGACTAATGGGCCCTACATAGTCCTCCATACAGAATGATGGTCACACATAGTCCTCCATACAGACTAATGGGCCCCACATAGTCCTCCATACAGAATAATGATCCTACACAGTCTTCCATACAGAATAATGGTCCCACATAGTCCTCCATACAGAATAATGGTCCCACATAGTGCTCCATACAGAATAATGGCCCCCACATAGTCCTCCATACAGTATAATGGGCCCCACATAGTCCTCCATACAGAATAATGGGCCTCACATAGTCACTCCATACAGAATAGTGGGCCCCACATAGTCCTTCATACATTATAATGGGCTCCACATAGTCCTCCATGCAGAATAATGGGCCTCACATAGTCACTCCATACAGTATAATGGGCCGCACATAGTCCTCCATACAGAGTAATGGGCCTCACATAGTCACTCCATACAGAATAATGCCCCCCACATAGTCCTCCATGCAGTATAATGGGCCCCACATAGTCCTCCATGCAGAATAATGGGCCTCACATAGTTCTCCATACAGAATAATGGTCCCACATAGTCCTCAATACAGAATAATGGTCCCACATAGTCCTCCACACAGAATAATGGTCCCACATAGTCCTCAATACAGAATAATTGTCGCACATAGTCCTCCACACAGAATAATAGTCCCACATAGTCCTCAATACAGAATAATGGTCCCACATAGTCCTCTACACAGAATAATGGTCCCACATAGTCCTCCATACAGTATAATGGCCCCACATAGTCCTACATACAGAAAATGGCCCCACATAGTCCTCCATACAGAATAATGGCCCCCACATAGGCCTCCATACAGTATAATGGGCCCCACATAGTCCTCCATACAGAAAAAGGTTCCCACATAGTCCTACATACAGACTAATGGGCCCCACATAGTCCTCCCTACAGAATAATGATCCCACACAGTCCTCTATACAGAATAATGGTCCCACATAGTCCTCCATACAGAATAATGGCCCCCGCATAGTCCTCCATACAGTATAATGGGCCCCACATAGTCCTCCATACAGAATAATGGGCCACATAGTCACTCCATACAGAATAATGGCCCCCACATAGTCCTCTATGCAGTATAATCGGCCCCATATAGTCCTCCATACAGAATAATGGTCTCACATAGCCCTCCGTACAGAATAATGGTCCCACATAGTCCTTCATAGAGAATAATGGTCCCAAATAGCCCTCCATACAGTATAATGGTCCCAAATAGTCCTCCATACAGTATAATGGCCCCACATAGTCCTGCATACAGAATAATGGCCCCACATAGTCCACCATACAGTATAATGGCCCCTACATAGTCCTCCATGCAATATAATGGGCCCCACATAGTCCTCCAAACAGAATAATGGTCCCACATAGTCCTCCATACAGACAAATGGGCCCCACATAGTCCTCCATGTAGAATAATGGTCAAACATAGTCCTCCATACAGACTAATGGGACCCACATAGTCCTCCATACAATATAATGGGCCCCACATAGTCCTCCAAACAGAATAATGGTCCCACATAGACCTCCATACAGACAAATGGGCCCCACATAGTCCTCCATGTAGAATAATGGTCAAACATAGTCCTCCATACAGACTAATGGGACCCACATAGTCCTCCATACAGACTAATGGGCCCCACATAGTCCTCCATACAGAATAATGATCCCCCACAGTCCTCCATACAGAATAATGGTCCCACATAGTCCTCCGTACAGAATAATGTTCCACATAGTGCTCCATACAGAATAATGGCCCCCACATAGTCCCCCATACAGTATAATGGGCCCCACATAGTCCTCCATGCAGAATAATGGGCCTCACATAGTTACTCCATACAGAATAATGGCCCCCACATAGTCCTCCATACAGTATAATGGGCCCCACATAGTCCTCCATGCAGAATAATGGGCCCCACATAGTCCTCCATACAGTATAATGGGCCCCACATAGTCCTCCATGCAGAATAATGGGCCTCACATAGTCCTCCATACAGAATAATTGGCCCACATAGTCCTCCATACAGAATAATGGTCCCACACAGTCCTCCATACAGAATAATGGTCCCACAAAGTCCTCAATACAGAATAATGGCCCCCACATAGTCCTCCCTACAGAATAATGATCCCACACAGTCCTCTATACAGAATAATGGTCCCACATAGTCCTCCATACAAAATAATGGTCCCACATAGTGCTCCATACAGAATAATGTCCCCCGCATAGTCCTCCATACAGTATAATGGGCCCCACATAGTCCTCCATACAGAATAATGGGCCACATAGTCACTCCATACAGAATAATGGCCCCCACATAGTCCTCTATGCAGTATAATGGGCCCCACATAGTCCTCCATACAGAATAATGGTCTCACATAGCCCTCCGTACAGAATAATGGTCCCAAATAGTCCTTCATAGAGAATAATGGTCCCAAATAGTCCTCCATACAGTATAATGGCCCCACATAGTCCTACATACAGAATAATGGCCCCACATAGTCCACCATACAGTATAATGGCCCCACATAGTCCTACATACAGAATAATGGCCCCTACATAGTCCTCCATACAATATAATGGGCCCCACATAGTCCTCCATACAGAATAATGGTCCCACATAGTCCTCCATATAGACAAATGGGCCCCACATAGTCCTCCATGTAGAATAATGGTCAAACATAGTCCTCCATACAGACTAATGGGACCCACATAGTCCTCCATACAGACTAATGGGCCCCACATAGTCCTCCATACAGAATAATGGTCTCACATAGCCCTCCGTACAGAATAATGGTCCCACATAGTCCTTCATAGAGAATAATGGTCCCAAATAGTCCTCCATACAGTATAATGGCCCCACATAGTCCTACATACAGAATAATGGCCCCACATAGCCCACCATACAGTATAATGGCCCCACATAGTCCTACATACAGAATAATGGCCCCTACATAGTCCTCCATACAATATAATGGGCCCCACATAGTCCTCCATACAGAATAATGGTCCCACATAGTCCTCCATACAGACAAATGGGCCCAACATAGTCCTCCATGTAGAATAATGGTCAAACATAGTCCTCCATACAGACTAATAGGCCCCACATAGTCCTCCATACAGAATAATGATCCCCCACAGTCCTCCATACAGAATAATGGTCCCACATAGTCCTCCATACAGAATAATGTTCCACATAGTGCTCCATACAGAAAAATGGCCCCCACATAGTCCCCCATACAGTATAATGGGCCCCACATAGTCCTCCATACAGAATAATGGGCCTCACATAGTCACTCCATACAGAATAATTGCCCCAACGTAGTCCTCCATACAGTATAATGGGCCCCACATAGTCCTCCATGCAGAATAATGGGCCTCACATAGTCCTCCATGCAGAATAATGGGCCCCACATAGTCCTCCATACAGTATAATGGGCCCCACATAGTCCTCCATGTAGAATAATGGGCCTCACATAGTCCTCCATACAGAATAATGGGCCCACATAGTCCTCCATACAGAATAATGGTCCCACATAGTCCTCCATACAGAATAATGGTCCCACATAGTCCTCGATACAGAATAATGGCCCCCACATAGTCCTCGATACAGTATAATGGGCCCCACATAGTCCTCCATACAGAATATTGGTCCCACATAGTCCTCCATACAGACTAATGGGCCCTACATAGTCCTCCATACAGAATAATGGTCACACATAGTCCTCCATACAGACTAATGGGCCCCACATAGTCCTCCATACACACTAATTGGCCCCACATAGTCCTCCATACTGAATAATGATCCCACACAGTCCTCCATACAGAATAATGGTCCCACATAGTCTTCCATACAGAATAATGGTCCCACATAGTGCTCCATACAGAATAATGGCCCCCACATAGTGCTCAATACAGTATAATGGGCCCCACATAGTCCTCCATACAGAATAATGGCCCCCGCATAGTCCTCCATACAGTATAATGGGCTCCACATAGTCCTCCATGCAGAATAATGAGCCCCACATAGTCCTCCATACAGTATAATGGGCCCCACATAGTCCTCCATGCAGAATAATGGGCCTCACATAGTCCTCCATACAGAATAATGGGCCCACATAGTCCTCCATACAGAATAATGGTCCCACATAGTCCTCCATACAGAATAATGGTCCCACATAGTCCTCCATACAGAATAATGGCCCCCACATAGTCCTCCCTACAGAATAATGATCCCACACAGTCCTCTATACAGAATAATGGTCCTACATAGTCCTCCATACAGAATAATGATCCCACACAGTCCTCCATACAGAATAATGGCCCCACATAGTCCTCCATACAGAGTAATGGGACCCACATAGTCCTCCATACAGTATAATGGCCCCACAGAGTCCTCCATACAGAATAATGGGACCCACATAGTCCTCCGTACAGTATAATGGCCCCACATAGTCCTCCATACAGAATAATGGACCCCACATAGTCCAGCATTCAGAATAATGGGCCCTATATAGTCCTCCATACAGTATAATGGCCCCCACATAGTCCTCCATACAGTATAATGGCCCCACATAGTCCTCCATACAGAATAATGGTCTCACATAGTCCTCCATACAGAATAATGGTCCCACATAGTCCTCCATACAGAATAATGGTCCCCATAGTGCTCCATACAGAATAGTTGCTCCCACATAGTCCTCCATACAAAATAATGGGCCTCACACATTCCTCCATACAGAATAATGGTCCCACATAGTCCTCCATACAGAATAATGGTCCCACATAGTTCTCCATTCAGAATAATGGTCCCACATAGTCCTCCATACAGAATAATGGACCCCACATAGTCCTGCATACAGAATAATGGGCCCTATATAGTCCTCCATACAGAATAATGTGCCTCACCTAGTCGCTCCATAGAGAATAATGGTCCCACATAGTCCCCCATACAGAATAATGAATAATGAGCCCCATATAGTCCTCCATACAGAATAATAGGCCCCACGTAGTCCTCCATACAGTATAATGGCCCCACATAGTCCTCCATACAGAATAATGGGACCCACATTGTCCTCCATACAGTATAATGGCCCCACATAGTCCTCCATACAGAATAATGGACCCCACATAGTCCTGTATACAGAATAATGGGCCCTATATAGTCCTCCATACAGAATAATGGGCCTCACCTAGTCGCTCCATAGAGAATAATGGTCCCACATAGTCCTCCATACAGAATAATGAATAATGAGCCCCACATAATCCTCCATACAGAATATTAGGCCCCACATAGGGGTGGTGGTTCTGGTGTCGTGGGCCAAATAAAACCATCCTGCGGGCCAGAGTTTGACATGTGATATATAGTGTATATTAAAGTATTTTTTTCACAGAGAAGATGTATTTTCCCCCTTAATATTAGATGTGCTTTAAAAACAACTCTTCTTAAAAATGAACAAACAAATCAAAGCAACTCCACTGTATGTGATAACAACTCCGGTGGCGTGATAACACTGTGTATTTGGTTATATATATATATATATATATATATATATATATATATATATATATATATATATATATATATATATATATATATATATATATATATATATATATATACACAGTGCTGGACAAAAGTATTGGCACCCCTGCAGTTTTGTCAGATAATACTCAGTTTCTTCCTGAAAATGATTGCAATCACAAATTCTTTGGTATTATTATCTTCATTTTATTTGCTTGCAAGGAAAAAACACAAAAGAGAATGAAGCAAAAATCAAATCATTGATCATTTCACACAAAACTCTAAAAAAGGGCCGGACAAAAGTATTGGCACCCTCAGCCTAATACTTGGTTGCACAACCTTTAGCCAAAATAACTGCGAACAACTGCTTCCGGTAACCATCAATGAGTTTCTTACAATGCTCTGCTGGAATTGTAGACCATTCTTCTTTGGCAAACTGCTCCAGGTCCCTGATATTTGAAGGGTGCCTTCTCCAAACTGCCATTTTGAGATCTCTCCACAGGTGTTCTATGGGATTCAGGTCTGGACTCGTTGCTGGCCACCTTTTTCGTCTCCAGTGCTTTCTCTAAAACCATTTTATAGTGCTTTTGGAAGTGTGTTTTGGGTCATTGTCCTGCTGGAAGACCCATGACCTCTGAGGGAGACCCAGCTTTCTCACACTGGGCCCTACATTATGCTGCAAAATTTGTTGGTAGTCTTCAGACTTCATAATGCCATGCACACGGTCAAGCAGTCCAGTGCCAGAGGTAGCAAAGCAACCCCAAAACATCAGGGAACCTCCGCCATGTTTGACTGTAGGGACCGTGTTCTTTTCTTTGAATGCCTCTTTTTTATTCCTGTACACTCTATGTTGATGCTTTTTCCCAAAAAGCTCTACTTTTGTCTCATCTGACCAGAGAACATTCTTCCAAAACGTTTTAGGCTTTCTCAGGTAAGTTTTGGCAAACTACAGCCTGGCTTTTTTATGTCTCAGGGTAAGAAGTGGGGTCTTCCTGGGTATGCTACCATACAGTCCCTTTTCATTCAGACGCCGACGGATAGTACAGGTTGACACTGTTGTACCCTCGGACTGCAGGGCAGCTTGAACTTGTTTGGATGTTAGTCGAGGTTCTTTTTCCACCATCCGCACAATCTGGCGTTGAAATCTCTTGTTAATTTTTCTTTTCCGTCCACATCTAGGGAGGCTAGCCACAGTGCCATGGGCTGTAAACTTCTTGATGACATTGCGCTCGGAAAACACAGGAACATTCAGGTCTTTGGAGATGGACTTGTAGCCTTGAGATTGCTCATGCTTCCTCACAATTTGGTCTCTCAAGTCCTCAGACAGTTCTTTGGTCTTCTTTCTTTTCACCATGCTCAATGTGGTAGACACAAGGACACAGGACAGAGGTTGAGTCAACTTTAATCCATGTTAACTGGCTGCAAGTGTGATTTATTTATTGCCAACACCTGTTAGGTGCCACAGGTGAGTTACAGGTGCTGTTAATTACACGAATTAGAGAAGCATCACATGATTTTTCAAAGGGTGCCAATACTTTTGTCCACCCCCTTTTTAGGTTTGGTGTGGAATTATATCCAATTTGGCTTTAGGACAATTCTTTTTGTGTTTTTTTCATTGAAGACAAATTAAATGAAGATAATAATACCAAAGAATTTGTGATTGCAATCATTTTCAGGAAGAAACTGAGTATTATCTGACAGAATTGCAGGGGTGCCAATACTTTTGGCCAGCACTGTATATATATATATATATATATATATATATATATATATATATATATATATATATATATATATATATATATATATATATATATATATATATATATATAAAAGCATATACACACGCAAAGGTAAAGGTTAGCTAGATCACGGAGGACTCTCTTCAGCTCCCTATTATACCATGCCTTGCCGCGGAGATTTGCACCCAATATTACGCAAATGGCGCCCCCGCTCATATCACCCTGTTATGCCCTAATGATCCCTATCAAATAAACTGGATCTATTAAGTCACGATAACGCCACATAGAACATGTATATGTTCATTTTTATTTAAGTGGTGAAAAAAAAATCCAAAGTTTTGTTCAAAAAAAAAAGTAGCCATTTTCTGAGACCCGTAGCTTCTCCATTTTTCGATAACTGGGGCCGGGTGAGGGGTTATTTTTTGTGCGTCGAGCTGATGTTTTTATTGATACCATTTTGGGGTAGATACGATGTTTTGATCGCCCGTTATTGCATTTTATTGCAATGTTGTGGCGACCAAAAAAATGTAATTCTGGCGTTTTGATTTTTTTTTTTTTCCTCATTATGCCGTTTACCGATCGGATTACCTTAATTCTTTTTATAAATTGATAGATCAGACGATTCTGAATGCGGCAATACAAAATATGTGTATATTTATTTATTTATTTTTATTGTTTTGAATGGGGCAAAAGGGGGTGATTTAAACTTTTATATTTTTATAATATTTAAAAAAAATTTATTTTTTTTTTACTTTACACATGCTTCTATAGCCTCCATGGGAGACTAGAAGCTGCTATCGTCGGATCCCCTGTGTGTAGCAGAAATGCTCACTGGCTATGAGCGCTGACCGCTGGGCGGCGCTCATAGTCTTCCGGCAATGACAACCGCAAGGGTCTCCTGCAGACCCTGGGCTGTCAATCCAACCCATCGGCGACCCACGGTCATGTGACACGGGCGCCAAAGGGCAGGACTTATGACGTCCTTCCGCCGCAGCCATACAGAGATTGACAGTGGCATTTAACATGTTAACAGCCGCGGTTGGATCGCAATTCCACCCTGCTTCTCCTGCCAGTCATACCCCTCCTGCCGCCACTGAGCTAAACCAGTCTATATTCAAGGCAGAAAAGAAACAATAACACATTAAAGGACTTTTTCAGCACTGAATGACTGTTCAACACTAGCACGGGCACTTGGTGCACCCTTGGTGTGGCCAAAAAGTTTAATACTCCTTTCCCCCTGCTTGTTTTTCATCGACCTCCGCCTCCCCTTTTATTTTGATTGACAGCTTTGGCTTTACAGAGCCAGGGAAGGGTGAAAATCTAAATAGAAAACAAATAGGTGGGAAGGTGCACTGAACTATTTGGCCACGTCAAGGGTGCACCGAGCACCTGTACTTGGTTTGAACAGTCATTCAGTTCTGTCAGACTCCCTTTAAATGGAGATTGCCACCCCAAAAATACAAGTATAAGAAAACACACTCATACAAACAAAATCATGCCTTTATTGTATAAATGTGTCCCTATGTTGCCCACAAAATCTCCAATCTGCCGAAAAGCGGCAGCCAGGGTCGTATTTCTGTCCAACCACTACACTGATGCCTTCACACTGTGGCAGTCGTTGCACTGGTTTCCCATTCAATTCATTGTACAATATAAACTACTCTCTTCTCACTCACAAATCTCTCCACAGTTCTGCACCACCATATACAGTTGTGCTCATAAGTTTACATACCCCGGCAGAATTTTTCCTTTCTTGCCCTTGTTTCGGAGAATATGAATGATAACAAAAATATTTTCTCCACTCATGGCTATTGGTTGGGTGAAGACATTTATTGTCAAACTACTGTGTTTTCTCTTTTTAAATCTTAATGACAACCAAAAACATCCAAATTACCCTGATGAAAAGTTCACATACCCTGGTGATTTTGGCCCGATAACATGCACAGAATTTGACACAAATGGGTTTGAATGGCTACTAAAGGTAACATCCTCACCTGTCACCTGTTTGCTTGTAATCAGTCTGGGATCCAGACAGACTTTTGCATCTTTCATACAGCCACTGACGTTTCCGGATTGTGAGTCATGGGGAAAGCAAAAGAATTGTCAACGGATCTACAGGAAAAGGTAGTTGAACTGTATAACACAGGAAAGGGATACAAAAAGATATCCAAGGAATTGATAATGCCAGTCAGCAGCGTTCAAACTGTGATTAACAAATGGAAAATCAGGAGCTCTGTAAAAACCAAACTACGGTCAGGTAGACCAACAAAAATTTTGGCCACAACTGCTAGGAAAATTGTTCGGGATGCAAATAAAAACCCACAAATAACATCAGCTGAAATTCAGGACACTCTGAAAACTAGCGGTGTGGCTGTTTCAAAATGCACAATAAGGAGGCACTTGAAGAAAAATGGGTTGCATGGTCGAGTCACCAGAAGAAAGCCATTACTGCGCAAAGGCCACAAAGTATCTAGCCTACAATACGCCAAACAGCACAGAGACAAGCCTCAAAACTTCTGGAACAAGGTAATTTGGAGTGATGAGACCAAAATTTTACTTTTTGGCCACAACCATAAACGTTACATTTGGAGAGAGGTCAAAAAGGCCTATGATGAAAGGAACACCATTCCTACAGTAAAGCACGGAGGTGGATTACTGATCTTTTGTGGATGTGTGAGCTACAAAGGCATAGGAAACTTGATAAAAGTTGAAGGAAAGATGAATGCAGCATGTTATCAGCAAATACTGGAGGCAAATTTGCACTCATCAGCCCGGAAGCTGCACATGGGACGTACTTGGACAATCCAACATGACAACAATCAAAAACACAAGGCCAAGTCAACCTGTCATTGGCAACAGCAGAACAAAGTGAAGGTTCTGGAGTGGCCATCTCAGTCTCCTGACCTCAATATCATATCATTGTGATCTCAAGCGCACAGTTCATGCTAGACAGTCCAGGAATTTACAGGAACTGGAGGATTTTTGCCAAAAAGAATGGGCAGCTTTACCATCTGAGAAAATAAAGAACCTCATCCACAACTACCACAAAAGACTTCAAGCTGTCATTGATGCTAGAGGGGGCAATACACAGTATTAAGAACTGGGGTATGTGAACTTTTGATCAGGGACATTTGGATGTTTTTGGTTGTCATTAAGATTCAAAAAGAGAAAACACAGTAGCTTGACAATAAATGGCTTCACCCAACCAATAGCCATGAGTGGAGAAAAAGTTTTTTTGTTATCTTTCATATTCTCTGAAACAAGGCTAAGAAAGGAAAAATTCCGCCGGTGTATGTAAACTTTTGAACACAACTGTATATCCTCCGTCATCTGAAGTCAACCACCCTACCACTGATCTGTTTCGCAACTGATCTAAGACTAAAATCCTCCATAAGCCGAACCTCCCACTTCCATGTCCAATACTACTCTCACACTACGTCATTTTTCTGGAATCCACTACCCCGGATGATCCGATTAACCCCTTTACCCCCGAAGGTGGTTTGCACGTTAATGACCAGGTCAATTTTTACAATTCTGATCAGTGTCATTTTATGAGGTAATAACTCTAGAACGCTTCAACGGATCCCACTGATTCTGAGAATGTTTGACATATTGTAATTTATGATAGTGGTAAAATTTATTTGATATCGCTGGCGTTTATTTCTGAAAAAAATCGGAAATTTGGTGAAAATTTTGCAATTTTTAAACTTTGAATTTTCATGCCCTGAAATCAACGAGATATGTCACACAAAATAGTTAATAAATGACATTTCCCACATGTCTACTTTACATCAGCAATGAATTTATCTAGGTATGTGGGGAGCACCTTGAACACCCAGGTGCTTCACAGAAGTTTATAACATTGAGCCGTAAAAATGAAATTTTCACATTTTTCCACAAAAATGTTTTTTAGCCCCAAATTTTGCATTTTCAAAAGGGTAACTGACGAAATTGAACCATACCATTTGTTGTACAATTTCTCCTGAGTAAGCCGATACCCTATATGTGGGGGAAAAACACTGTTTGGGCGCATGGCAGGGCTCGAAAAGGAAGGAGCACCATTTGACTTTTTGAATGTAAAATTTCGCGTTTGGAGAGCCCCTGATGTGCCTAAACAGTGGAAACCCCCCACAAGTGACCCTATTTTGGAAACTAGATCCCTCAGGGAATTTATCTAGATGTGTGGTGAGCACTTTGAGCCCCCAAGTGTTTCACTAAAGTTTATAACGTAGAGCCGTGAAAATAAAAAAATCATGTTTTTTCCACAAAAATGATCTTTTAGTCCCAATTTTTTTATTTTCACAAGGGTAACAGGAAAAATTGGACCTCAAAAGTTGTTGTACAATTTCTCCTGAGTACGCTGATACTCTATTTGTGGGAGAAAACTACTGTTTGGGCGCACGGCAGGGTTCAGAATGGAAGGAGTGACTTTTTGGAATGTAGACTTTGATGGAATGGTCTGCGGGCGTCATGTTGCGTTTGCAGAGTACCTGATGTGCCTAAACAGTGGAAATGCCCAACAATGCCCCATTTTTGGAAACTAGACCACCCAATGAATTTATCTAGGTGTGTGGTGAGCACCTTGAACCCCCAGGTGCTTCACAGAAAATTATAAGGTTGACTTGTGAAAATAAAAAATAAAACATTTTTTTTTACACAAATGTTATTTTAGCCCCCAAAAAATATTTTCACAAGGTTAACAGGAGAAAGTGGATCCTAGATATGTTGTGCAATTTCTCCTAAGCACGCAGATACCCCATATGTGGTCAAAAACTACTTTTGAGGCACAGTGCAAAGCTCAGAATTGAAGAAGCGCCATATTGGAGTTCATATTTTGCTGGGCTGGTTTGACGGTGCCATGTCACATAGGCAGAGCCCCTAAGGTGCCAGAACAGCAGAACCCTCCATAAGAGACTCCATTTTACAAACTACACCTCTCAATGAATTCATCTAGGGGTGCAATGAGCATGTGCCTCACAGAATTTTACAAAATTGGGTGGTGAAGAAAGAATAATTAAATTTTTACCACCAAAGTTTTGTTTTAGCCCAAGATTTTACATTTTCACACTGGGAAATGGGTAAAAATGGCACCAAAATTTGTCACACGATTTTTGCTGAATGTAGAAATACCCCATATGTGGCTGTACAGTACTGCTTAGCCACACGGCGAGACTTGGGAGGGACGGAGCGCTATTTGCCTCCTGGAGCGCAGATTTTCCTAGACTAGTATGCGAACTCCATATACAGAGACCCTAAGTGCTAAAAGAGCAGAATCCCCCCTCAAGTGACCCAATTTGGAAATTATACCCCTTTGGGAATTTATCTACAGGTGTGGTGAGGATTTTAACTGCATGGGTGTTTTCCAGAAACAAGCAGCAGTGGATGTTGCTGAGTGAAAATTGCAAACTGCCGTTGTAGTGACCAGTACGTTGTAGTGACCAGTATATTATGCCCAGCTCGTGCTTCTGGAGACATGCACCCGTAAATTTTGACGTGCTCTCATCGCTACAGAAATGTCAAACATGTGGACGCTAACTGCTGTTTAGGCACACTGTGGGGCTCAAAAGGGAGGTGGGCATTTGTATTTGGGAGCACAGAATTTGCTGAATTTCTTTTGGGGGGCAAGGGCCATTTCGCTTTTCCAGAACCTTTTTGCTACTAGTAACATGGAAGCCCCCTATATTTCCGTTAACAAATGACGGACCTGAGTGGGGACATGCTTTTTTTGTGGATTGAGTCAAAGCTTTTATTGTGATCCAAAATGTTATGTAAAATGTTCCCATTTATCCTGTGCTTTACGATGAGCACTGATATTGGGGTTTCCATTTAAATCTCCAAGTGACATAATTCACATGAAACCCCCGAGAAATTCATTCACTATAATGAGGCAGCAGAGTTAGGCCTCTTTCACACATCAGAGTGTCCGATACGTGTGGTGACAGTTTCCACACGTACCGGAGATACATACACATGCAGACCCATTCAAATGAATGGGTCTGTGCACATGTCAGTGTGTTTCCACGGACCGTGTGTCCGTGGGCAAAACACGTTGACATGTCCGTTTTTTTCGCGCTGCACAGGCCACAAAACGTCCTACAGTGATGGCACACAGATGACATCCGTGTGTCATCAGTGAGACATGTACCGGCACCTGGGAATCAGCATACAGTTAGGCTATGTTCTCACATGTTGTGTTTTTTTTCCAGTCAGAAAACTGCAACAAAACTGATCTCTGGCAGAAAATCAGCTGCGTCAAATCTGCAGGTTTTGCTGTGTTTTTGATGCGTTTTTTTCACTGTCCTTTTGTCTTTATTTATGCATGTACATAAAGTTCTGTGGAAAAAAAGAACCCCATTCTATTTTGCCATCAAAAACGCTGAAAAAATGTACCTGCTTTTTCGGTGCGTTTTTTCAGCATTTTTTTCACCACCCATTACTTCCTATGGGTGTAAAAACGCTGAAAGAAGTGACATGCTCTATTTTCCAAGAACACAACCAAGGCACAAAATACGCAGCAAAAAAACCACAAGATGTGGGAACAGAGAATTCTGGTTTCTCGCGATCAGCGCGAGCAAGGGACAATGATGAGAGTAGAATTCTGCTCCTGCTGTGTCCTGGTGTAAAAATAAGAATAAAATAAAAAAAATCATTATACTCACCTGTCCGAAGATGTCACCCGCTATAATCCACCTGACAGCTCACGCAGAGGGGAGAATGACTCGCTCCAGTGAGTGAGCCCCAGAGCTGCGCTCAGTGAGCGGGACCCGCTCGCTGCAGCGAGTCATTCTCCCCGGCTCCTCAGTGGGAGCGGTCAGATGGGTTACAGCACGGGACATCTTCAGACAGGTGAGTATAAGGATTTTTTTTATTTTATTCTTATTTTTACACCAGGACACAACGGGAGCAGACTACTACACTCAACATTGTCCCTTGCTCGTGCTAATCACAGTGCTGGCAGGGGACAATGATGAGGGCAGAGTTCAGCACCCGGCACTTCGGAACAGCACTAACTGTACCGCTGATTCCTAGGCGCCGGTATGTGTGCTCCTGATGCGGCACACGGTTGCTACACAGGTGCACACGGACACATATCTCCGGTACTGTTTTTTCCGGTACCGGAAATATCAGGAAGTGTGAAACCGGCCTTACTCTGGACTCTGTCTGGCCTCCGTTTAGCGGTGTCCTTTTTTTCAGAGGTTCACAAAACTGTGGCCAACGGCACTTTTATGCACGCCTAATAAAAAGACGGATACCGTCGGATCACAGGCCAGATGGCGTCCACGGTGCCTCCATCTGTCTCATTACAAGGAATCTTCCACCGGGGGTTCCGTCTGAATTACGTATTTCAGAGATTGACACAGAAACCCCGGTGTAAGCGCTCAGCACAGAGCGCAGGATTAATGTAAGATCTTTGGGAGGCAGAATGAACAAATCAGCAGAAGGTGAAGAATTGGTTTTATTTATTTTTTACATTCCATTCCTCGTGCGGTATAAGTGATTAGACAACTTTATTCTTTGGGTCAGTGCGATTACAGTGATACTAGATTTATATCGGGTTTTCATGTTTGGCTACTGTCAAACACTAACAAACGTTTTTTGTTTTTTTTGCAAAGACTAGTTTTTGCATCACCATATTTTGAGAGCTATAATTTTTCCATATTCCTGCCGACAGTCATGTAAGCGCTTGTTTTTTGCGGGACAAGTTGAAGTTTTTATTGGTACCATTTTCAGGCACATGACATTTTTTGGTCGCTTTCTATTCCGATTTTTGGGAGGCAGAATAAACAAAAACCAACAATTCAGGAATTGTTTTCGGTTTTGTTTTTTTATGCCGTTCCGCGTGTGGTGAAATGGATAAGGCAGCTTTATTCTTGTGGTCAGTACATTTACAGCGATACTACATTTATATAGTTTTTTTGTGTTTTGGCGCTTTTACATAATAAAAACTATTTTATAGAAAAAATATATTTTTTGCATCGCTTTATTCTGAGAGCTATAACTTTTTTATTTTTCAGCTGTTCGAGCTGTATAGTGGCTTGGTTTTTGCAGGACAAGATGACGTTTTCAGCGGTACCATTTTTATTTACATTTGTCTTTTTGATCATGTTTTATTCCACTTTTTGCTCTGCGGTATGATGATAAACCACCATTTTTTTCTTCATTTTTTATTTTTTACCGTTGTGACAGAGTCACTGGTGTTATATGTGAAGGGAGTGGTTTTGTGTGAATGACATAGATGGGAGGGAAGTCATTCACCATACCTCCCCTTCGGGGTGTGGCTGAGCAAGGTTAAATGCTCAGTCCCTGTTTTTTTACTGTGGTTGGAAGTTTGGAATAACAAGTCTCCAGGCTGTGTAACTTCAGCTCAGGAGGAGCTGAAGTGTGTTGAAAAGTGGTGCAGGCAGAACCTGCACACATATGGACTGTGTTATCTTTTGTTTTGTGTTTTACCTTTATGCCAGCAAGGCTGAGTTTATTTTGCTTAAGTCTGCAGTGCTTTATGCGGATATAATAAACCTGCAGATGAAACCGTTCTTATGTCTACTTCCGACTGCAGCCGAGTGAGTCATCTTGCCACAGTTGGTGTGAGAGTGCGAGCAAGATTCCAGGAACACATGTACCTACCACAGAGATCGGTGGATGTCCTGGGTAAAGACCGCCAACCTGCCAGAGATGTCCAGCAGCATGGAGGAACTCCTCAAGCACCTGCTCCAGAGCCAACAACAGCAACATCAGCAGCACTTGCTGAGCCAACAGAACATGCAGCAGCATCGGCAGCTTCTACACCAGCAATGGGAGCAGCAGCAGAGCCAGTAGATTCAGCAAGAGACCAAGGAGTGATGAGATAGTGGAACAGATGTTCCAGGGCCATACTAACAGAGGGTGTTACATATGGCCCATTCACATGTTCTGAGGGGACACCTGGGGGTCGAAAAGACTCAGGAGAGGATATTGAGGTTTTATTGGCCAGGGTGTTACTGGGAGATCCTAAACTATTGTAGGTCCTGCCCCACCTGCCGGATAACCGCCCCCTCTTCCCACTTCCGTTGTCCTATAATCCCTCTACCTGTGATAGAAATCCCCTTTGAGAGGATTGCCATGGACCTAGTGGGCCCCTTAGAAAAATCGGCACGGGGCCACCAATACATCCTGGTGGTCATGGACTATGCGACCCGGTACCCGGAAGAGGTACCCCTAAGGAACTCGTCAAGTAGGAGCATAGCCCAGGAACTTGTCCATATATTTGCCAGAACCGGACTGCCGAAGGAGATACTATCCCCGTTTGAGCCTCTGTATGGACGACATCCGCGAGGGCTCCTGGATATTGCCAAGGAAACCTGGGAAGCCGAGGTTATGCCCCACTGGAGCATCATAGAACATGTCACCCAGATGCAGGAGAGAATGGCGAAAGTGATGCCTATCGTGAAGGTGCATCTCCTCCAGGCACAGGAGGCCCAGGCCAAGGGTCTATAACCGATCAGCGAGGCTGAGGCAGTTACAGCCTGGGGATCGGGTTCTGGTGCTTATTCCCACCATAGAGAGCAAGTTCCTGGCCAACTGGCAAGGTCCGTATGAGGTGATGGAGAAACTCAGCGAAGTGAACTACAAAGTCCACCAGCCTGGCAGACAAAAACCGCACCAAGTATACAATGTGAACTTGCTCAAGTTATGGTAAGATTGGGAAACATTGGGGGCTCCTTGTTTGGGAGCCAGTTTCAATGCCAAAGTAGAGCACGTCACGATAGCAGAGACTCCATCGCCGGCACAGAAGCAACAGTGTAGAGAGCTGCTGCAACGGAACCGTGATCTATTCTCGGAGTTGCCGGGGAGTACGCAGGTGGTCGAGCATGACGTCCTGACAGAAGCGCTTGTTAGGGTAAACCATAAGCCCTATAGGATTCCTGAAGCCCGCCGTGAGGTGATCTCAACCGAGGTGAAGAAGATGCTGGACCTCGGTGTGATTGAGGAATCAGAGAGCGGTTGGTAGCATCCCATCGTTCACGTGCCAAAGCCCGACGGGGAGTGGAGATTTTGTAACGACTTCCGGAGGCTGAATGAGGTATCCAAGTGTGACTCGTACCCAATGCCCCGCGTCAATGAACTCATCGAGAGGCTTGGACCTGCGAGGTATATTACCACCCTCGACTTGACGAAGGACTACTGGCAGATCCCCATGTCCCAGAGGGCCAAGGAGAAGACGACTTTCTCAACGCCTGATGGGTGTTTTCAATACACCTGAATGCCTTTCGGACAGCAGGGGCCCCAGCCACCTTCCAGAGGGCCATGGATCGGATCCTCGGCCCACATAAGAAGTATTCCGCAGTCTACCTTGATGACATTGTCGTCTTTAGCCCACACTGTGCTAGCCGTCTGACAAAAGGTACAGGCAATTCTGGATGCTTTGAGGACGGCGGAATTTACTATAAAGCCGAAAAAATGTGCCATTGGAAAGGAGGAGGCCAAGTACTTAGGCTATGTCGTCGGAAAAGGCGAAATTAAGCCACAGGTCAATAAAATCGAGGCAATTCATAACTGGCCGCAACCGCTCTCCAAGAAGCAGATGAGAGTGTTTCTTGGAATCGTGGGATACTACCGGCGGTTTATCCCAAATTTTGCCATGGTTGCCGCACCACTCACAGACCTTCTGAAAGGCACCAAATCAACGATGGTGAAATGTACGGTTGAAAGTGAGATGGCGTTCCAACAGCTGAAGCTGGTGCTGTGTAAGCAGTCAGTCCTGGTCGCACCTGACTTTACTAAAGAATTTGTGGTTCAGACAGACGCCTCAGAAGTTGGCCTAGGAGCTGTGCTGCCCCAAGAGATAAATGGTGAAGAGCATCTCATCCTGTATATGAGCTGGAAGCTCTCGTCCTGCGAGAAAAATTATGCCATTGTGGAGAAAGAGTGCTTAGCCATAAAAGGGGCCATAGACACGCTAAGATATCACCTACTTGGCCGAAAGTTTAAACTAGTGTCAGATCATGCCCTTTTGAGATGGTTGAGGGAAAAGAAGAGTAAAAATGCCTGGCTTACTAGGTGGTTCTTAGGTCTCCAAGACTTTAATTTTCATGTTGAGGTTAGACCCAGAAAGTTACACGCTAATCGTGATGCCCTCTCCAGAATTCCGTTTGGTGTCTGAAGGTGCCCAAACCCCCGGCTTTGGGCAGAGGGGGGAAATATGTGACAGAGTCACTGGTGTTATATATGAAGGGAGTGGTTTTGTGTGAATGACAGAGACGGGAGGGAAGTTATTCACCATACTCCCCCCTCAGGGTGTGGCTGAGCAAGGTTAAATGCTCGGTCCCTGTTTTTTTTTCTGTGGTTGGAAGTTTGGAGTAACAAGTCTCCAGGCTATGTAACTTCAGCTCAGGAGCTGAAGTGTGTTGAAAAGTGGTCCAGGCGAACCCGCACACATATGGACTGTGTTATCCTTTGTTTTGTGTTTTACCTTTATGCCAGCAAGGCTGAGTTTATTTTGCTGAAGTCTGCAGTGCTTTATGCGGATGTTAATAAACCTGCATACAAAACCGTTCCTGTGTCTACTTCCGACTGCAGCCAAGTGAGTCATCTTGCCACACCGTGTTCACTAAAAGGGTTAACCAGTGGGACAGTTTTATAGGTCAGGTCGCTCGTACTAATTATATATATATATATATATATATATATATATATATATTGTAATGCAGCGCCTTGCGGCATTACTGTAATGGTCTAGGGTGTGACTGGTCACATGACTGTGACATCAGCACAGGTCCTGTGTGCGTTGGAAGATATATAAACCCTGGTAGTTTTGAGACAGGGTGTGTAAGGCGTGAGGCCTGTTCCCGTGTGGGACACCACTAGCGTGTGAGGCCTAGTGAGGCCTGGTGAAGCCTGAAAGGCGGAGGCTGGATCCTTAGGTGTAAGCGATCCCAGTAGCCTTGGAGGGCCAGAGGCTTCGAAGGCAAGAGTCCTGGAAGGCAAAGGCTGGATGTGAGGTGAGACCACATACCAGTAGCCTTTGAAGGAACGAGGGCTGGAGACCCCCATCTGGGAAGCCGTAAAGCCACAGTGGTGGCAGAATAAGTCTGAAGCAGCTAAAACCCGGCAAAGGTAAAACACTGCTTGATGTGGACATTTCTATAAGTGACTTTGCTGGGGGCTGTAACTGGAGCCAATTGGGCTTGTCTGCCACTTGAAAGGCTCCTGGACATTATATGTAATATGTCGGCGAGCCACTGAGTTGGACTCGGTTATAGCAGTTATGATGTATAATAAACTGCTGGAGTGTGAAAACTGGAAAAACGTGGCTGGTGTGCTGTGTATTTATTTATTTTTTTAAATATTTTTACAACCTTTTTATTCACTTTTTTACTGAGACTGGGACTTTCACTTTCTACAGTCTGATCGCAGTTATAAGGCATAGCAGGGCAGGATGTAAGGCAGTTATAAGGAATAGCAGGGCAGGATCACTGCTGTACCTTATAATCTGTCAGTCCTGCAGACACAAGATAGTTTGATCATGTGCAGTGCATGATCAAACTATCTTGCTAGTGCCTGGTGACCCGGATGTCTCCGATCCAAGAGAAGAGGGGCTTTTGTCCCTCGCTAAATGCTGCGATTGCAGCATTTAGGGGGTTAAAGTGCCGGGAGTGGTGCGTGCACTGCTCCTGGCACTGAGTGCTGGGTGTCTGCTGTCAGAATCAGAGGACACCCGGCGGCAATCGCGCCCGCACACTAAGACATTATAAAACGTACCTGGTCATTAAAGCCCAGGGCACAGGGACGTATTATTAGGACTAAAGTCAGAAAGGGTTTAGTGCCTAGTCCCCATATTTTTAAGCATGCTTTAAAAACATTTCTTTAGACAGGCCGCTCACTTCACATCACTAGCCTAACTCTCACTTGTTCCCACTTTCTAAATTTTTCTCAGAATCTGCTCCTTCCTATTCATCTGTGTCCATATCCTCCATGCCCCCAGTAGCACTTGGTATCTGCACTTAGACAGATCCTGGCTGGTGACCGGATCATGCAGCTTATTTAAGTACCCTATTTATTATAATGATGGCTGGACCGTACATAACAAGCACTTTCTACCTATTATGTTCCCCCTATTTCCTTATAGATTGTAGCTTGTGAGCAGGATCCTCGCTCCTCCTGTAACTGTGGAACTATGTGATTTCTTTATTGCCTGTACAAGTTCCCACTTAATTGTAAAGTGCTGCGGAATATGTTGGCGCTATATAAATAATAATAATGATTTTTTATAATAATATATATATTTTTTTATTATTATTAGTACCTAAACAGGTGATTGTGAAAGAGAGAGGCACCATCTACTGGTGTATGTGGTGGTCCTGATCTGTGTGTATAGAAGTATTGTGTTCCTTGATGAGTATAGGGCAGATGACAAAGTTAACTCTTGCACATGTGAAGGTCGGAGATGTGAGGCCATTACAAACCATTGAGAATGATTCAGAAAATAATCATGGTAAGAACAATTATTGTATCACCTTACACTTTAATGAAAGATTTTACAGTTCAAATGCCGTATACAGGAGTAGAATATACACAAAACACCATTTCATTGATGACATCATCTTATCTGTACAATATACATATATTAGGTAATCAGTGCTTCTGGAAGTCTGGCATTGGTGCCTAAAGGTTTATACACACTTCGCAGTTATGTTGCGATTTTCTGGAATCATATCAAGAACAGCTACATGACTACCATATGTGAATAAACCTTAATGGGAACCTGACATCAGGTTCTTCCCAAATAGCACCTGTAAGCCCTATGTGACAGCATTTTAGAATGCTTTCTATATGTCCCCAATGCGCTTTCCATAAAACAAAAAATAACTTTTATTACACTCGAGTACTGGGCGGTCCGGTCCGATGGGCGTTGCTGTTCTTGATCTGGCGCCTCTTCTCTTCTTGCTTCATGTGGAGGACGCGTTCTACTTCATCCATAGTGTCCTCAGCATCGCGCCCCTGTGCAGTCACACTTCTCTGTCCTGCTGAGGGCAGAGCAAAGTACTATAATGTGCATGTGCAGGGAAAGGCCAAAGAGCGCTGGCGCATGCGCACTACAGTACTTTGCTCTGCCCTCGGAAGGACAGATAAGTGTGCCTGTGCAGTGGTGCGATGCTGAGGACACTGTGGGTGACGTAGAACGCGCCGGATCAAGAACAGAGACGCCCATTGGACCAGACCGCCCGTAAGTGAGTGTAATAAAAGCTACTTTTTGTTTTATGAAGAGCGCATTGGGGACATATAGCATTCTAGAATGCTGTCACATAGGGCTTACAGGTGCTGACCCTACTTTATATGGGAAAAACCTGGTGACCGGTTCCCTTTAAAGGGGTTTTCTAAATTTCTTTCCTCTGGAACACACCGCTCTATGCATCCCAGCTACCTTCTTTCTGGGGGCAGTTCGCTCCTGAAGATTCACTGTTCAGACTGGCTGTATGGTCATGTCGTTGGTCTGAAGCCTCCGCAGCATCGGAGGAGCACTGAGGCGCTTAAGCGATCTGACCAGCTTCAGGGCTGCGCTTACAAGCTGTATAGTAAACAGCTTTCATTCCTTCCTAGAAAACATGTCACCGCTGCAGTCTATCAGGAAACCTAAGCAATGAGCAGTAAACTAGAGAATTAAACATCCCTCTGATCTTGAGAACGGGGAGGAATTTTAATAAGAGGTAAATTGCAAAGTTGCTTGTATTTACATCCACTTTGCAATTTTACCTATTTAAGAAGTTAACACAACTGCTCTTAAATTTCCCATTCATGTATGAATAACATGTATCAGCTTACATTACAAAAATAAATACATTTAGCTTTACATTTACACTGTAAGATGGTTTATTCCTACTAAGCATATGCACTGCTGGGTAGGGGACTTTAAGACATGTTCAAACATAACTTTGTGACCGCAGACATTGCATTATGCCGCCCATTCATTGTGGGCTTGTGCATCCCTAAACAACGGAATTCACACATGCCCCTGATGAACCATTAATTAAGCAAACTAAGTCTAAAACATTCAACTCTGGACCCCATTCAGCCTCCTTTCTTTCACGGTCTGTCTTTTTAGCAATGTACAATAGTGTAGTCTACCATGCTATTGTGTCAGACTTAAAAAGTGGAATCCAAAGCTGCATGTTTTGGACTTCATTTGTCTAATTGAAGTCAATGGACTTGTCTAAATCACATTTTTGACATGTTTTGATAGTCATAACCTGACAGCATAACTCGGTAGAGTTCTCGGTTCTTGTGGAGAAATTCAACTCTGAGGTGTATGCAAATAATGTGACAAGTGCTCCAAGGAAGGAACCAGTCCTGGCAAAAGCTTCAGTTTTCCTCGCTAATCCCGGCCTAACGTTTCCACCATTGTGATGGGCACTAAAATCTTGGGCAAGATTTCTGTTCCTGTCTAGAGGGAGGAATTTGGGAGGTTAAGGAAGAAAGTTGGAGCTCTTTCCATGACTAGGACCACCCTTCAAGCCCTAGCCAGATCAGCAGCATTATTAAAAAAAAGGTGTTTTCTTCTACAATCAATATCTGCGGCCACAAGGTACATTTGGCCACATCCCATACCTGGCACTGTAGATAGTTCTGTAGGCAAAAACTATCTGATTGCCCGCGGATATGAGGATAATGATGATTCCGTGTAGATCATAATCATCTGTAGGACCATGAAATGGCCCTACATGGTCTGTAGCTGGTAAGCTTTAGGTCCTTTCTTTAGGAGATATCCCTGGTCATTCAGTGAGCCAACAAAACTTTCAAAGTCTGGAACCTGAGAGGAAACAAATTAGAGAAAATAATTGATACAGCAATGCTGGTGACGTCACCATTACCTCCTGCATTTCTAGTAAAATTTCAATGTTAAAATCTACATCAAAAATTCGCACTGGCTTCCAATTTCCCAACGAATCTATATTTAAACTACTAATACTGACCTATACGACTGGCCATAATCTGTCTCATCCATACATCTACGTAATCTCCCGATACCTTACCACATGTAATCTCCTTTTCTTACAAGACCTTCTTCTCTCCAAGGCCTCTAAGATTTTTCCTGAGAATTCCCCATCCTCTAGAGATCAGTGCCTTAGCACGTACGATTGTCTTTCACATTTGAAACTTTTAGACGCAATCTGAAAACTCTTCTCTACAGGATGCCACCTCACTACCAGCGGAGCTGCCACCTCACTACCAGCAGAGCTGCCACCTCACTACCACCGGAGGAGCTGCCACCTCACTACCACCGGAGGAGCTGCCACCTCACTACCATCGGAGCTGCTCCACTCCCCCAACCTACTGTCTCTTTCACTTATTCTGTGGAGATTTTGAGTGCAGTTTATATGCGCTCTAAAGACATTCCTATAACTTACAGCCTCAATGCTGGCCATACACTTTGTATGGCCCTCTGACAGTCTAACGTGTCATTGAGGTTTGAAGATTTGTCATGTTGGATTTCAACATGCTTTTTTTTGTTCCTCCAGGAAATAAAGCAATGCTAGAAATGTATGGTAGGTGATGAATATTTGGGGAGATGACGGTCAGGGAAACAACTGGCCAATACATACAATCAAAATCAGTGTATGTTCACACAGAGATTTACATGCAGTTTTTCAGCAAGCACTGAAATCCACATAAAAAACTTTCACAAACTACCTCCTATTGTTTTAAATTGGAGATCTGTGTTGCTCTTCGCGCAGCTGCAGAGCTTTTTGAAAACTGCTTAAATAAGTGACTTCACGGTGGCTTCAGCCATAATAATTCTGTGGGGATTAGCCCCACTGAATGCAGCTAATCCATGTGCAGCCCTGCCACAGTTCAAACGGGTTGTCCTCGGATTTCCTCCATAAATTCTGCTGCAAACACACACCCAATTTTTCTCAAGTGAAAAAACTTGTGTGTGAACATGTCTGTACTGTACTCCTGCCATCTGATCTACCATAAGTAACTGCTTTATGGTCACAGGATCCAGTAAATTATTGTCACTCTCTTTCCCAGACTCCAAAGACTCCAGCCTGTAGTTATATAGTCCGACATCCCCTTCCCTTTTCAGAGAACGAGGACATATATTTATTTTTAATTTCGGAGACCATGGAGGGGAGTCTAATGTGTCGCACTACCTGTATCTGCAGCTCCCTTGCAATCTGTCGAAGCTGTTGATAATCGAATAGATTATTGTAGGTTCTTTCTGCGATCCTATTAAGCGCGGAAACAAACTTCTTTGCTTGTGATCGATTACTCATTCCAGAGCCGTGCTGAGATCTGTTGAAATCTAATTTCCCAAACTCATCCGAATACGTTCCCAGTAGACTATAGGGGATAAAAACATTGATTTATGAAGAAAGAAAGTAACGATGGGATTACTCTCTGCAATCATAGCTAGAAATGACCACCAATAATAGTAATGACTAACATCAGCAAGGAAGCGGCAACATCTGCCCATCTTGCCCCTCTGAAACAACCAGCGCTCCCCACCACCCGTATGGTCTCCTCATGTGTCCCTGTGCACATATCCTTCCAGGGAATGAGGAACAGAACACATGATGCAAATAATACATTAGCAATAAATATTCTTCATGACCCATCCAATCACGTAACATATTCCCTAGGCTGGATACTACAAGGATGAACAAAGACAACCAGAAAATGTGAAGCAGAAAGGAAAAGTGAGTGGTAAGATGACTTTCTAGGGCTCTTATCTCTTTGTTCTAGTGAATACGGTAACATCGTAGTGATAAACAGTCAATGTCGGTGACGAAACATCCGGCTCATACACACGAGCGGATGCCTAATCTGCATGGAAAGTGCCCACATTACAACTCGGCGTACGTAGATACAGCAGTACATGTATAGTCCTGTTACACGTGTGGAAAACTGCATGTAAAAGATGGATTCTAAATATAATTGTGCCATGAAAGTTGTATGAACAGATCAAGGACTTTAATGGGGTTTTTCCATCTTATAAAGTGCATTTTGCTAGGACATGCCTTCACTTGGGACCCTCCCTGGTCCTGAGAGAGAAAAAGATGCTGCACTTTTGTAATTCTGAGTCTTCATCGAAGTTCTCCTGGTAAAGCAGCGCTCTCGGCCACCCGGCTGCTCTAGTAACTGCAGCTGGTCCTATCGACTTCAATGGGGCCATTCTGCAGTTCCCTGTACAATGCGATGCAGGAGTCAAAAAGAGTGAAGGGAACATATTGCTAAATTAGAGCAACTAGACCTCTGCAAGGAAACCAGTACCTTCCAAGAGAAGAAGAAAAGCTGAACTCAATGGGCCCGATTCATCAAGACCGGCGTCGTTCATACTTGTTCATTAATCTGTAGCTTCTGAAGAGTGGCGTGCACAACGCCAAAAATCTTACTCCAGTCAGGTACTGGAGTGTGATTTCTGAAGTAGGGAACACCACAGCTCATCATGAATTAGAGCTGTGACATTACGCCCCTGCCGTGCCTCGTCCCATCCAATCTCCTTCCATTTTGTCACAGTTGGAAAAACAGGCATGAAAAACGCCAATAGTAACAAAAATTTGGCGCAATTCCAATTTGCATCTAAATTTTGTGACTTTTCAAAGCTTTTACGCCAGAATTCTGGTGTGAAAGCTTTGATGAATCGGGCCCAATGTTTTTTTTACTTGTATAATCTGTTCATCAGACTCATGATCATTCTTGTATTTCCAATGTCCCAACTCTTCCTACTTTTATAACCGCTCTCATTAACAGTTTAGAAAAAGGTGTGTTTCTTATGAGAATGACATTCTATTTCAAAAATTATGTTTGCAGTTCTATAAGAAAAAGGAGTTGTCATTAACTAATCAGATGCAATGTATAAATTAATCAAGTAAAATTGAGAATGTGGAAAACTGGTTACCTGTATTTCATTATTTGCACCACATCTTCAGCGTCTTCTTTGGTGGCGTCTTCCCTCAGTTCTAATCTGGCCCGGGCCTGTGTAAAATACAAGACGTTTAACTTTTTGCAAATAAATTATCCTATAGTAATTTAATTAAATGTAACAGGAATAGAAGTGTGGACTACTATAGTCACATTTATGAAGACAACCTCTGCCCATATGCAATATTAGAAGGTATGGACATCATAGAGAGGTTTGTCAGCTTAGGACCCATCTCTATAAGCCTGAACAGAGAGCTCCTCTGTATAAGTAATCTGTGTTTGGGCACACAGAATCATAGCATGTTAGAGTTGGAGGGGACCTCCAGGGTCATCGTGTCCAACCCCCTGCTCTATGCAGGATTCACGAAGCCATCTCAGACAGATGTCTGTCCATCCTCTGTTTGAAGACTTCTATTGAAGGAGATCTCACCACCTTTCGGGGCAGTCTGTTCCACTCATTGATCATCCTCACTGTCAAAAAGTTTTTTCTAATATCTATTCTGTATCTTCTCCCTTTCAGTTTCAGTCCATTGCTTCTAGTCTTAGTCTTTCTTTGTGCAAATGAGAATAAGGATGATCCCTCTACACTGTGACATCCCTTCAGATATTTGTAGACAGCTATTAAGTCTCCTCTCAGTCTTCTTTTTTGCAAGCTAAAAATTGCCAGATCATTTAACCGTTCCACGTAGGACATAGTTTGCAGTCCGCTCACCATCCTGATAGCTCTTCTCTGACCTTGCTCCAGTTTTTCGATGTCTTTTTTAAAAAGGTGGTGCCCAGAACTGGACACAATTCTTTTATCACATGGACAGCTATTCATCTATTTGGCCACCATGTAATACTATAGACTGACTTTGGCTTCCCTGGCAAAATCAGATGTTTGCTGCTGGTGGAAGGAGAGAGACCCGGATCAGCCGACTGCCCTAATGGTGTCATTCTGAAAGTGATTGTCTCAGATGACTGCAAAAATAAGTTTGCTTTTGCTGTACTGGGAGAGCCAGGTATCTATCACTAGAGATGTAGACCGCTGTGCCAATATTTTGTTTTAATAATAGTAAACAAATATTGTATCATTGTGTAATTGTAATAATTGTGTAATTGTAATGTGGTGTTGTATCTGCACCTCTGTTAATCGTATTAAGGACTCCAGTTGTCTGGTTGTTATAGGAGTGCTGTCTATGCCCTGGTTCTGTTTCCTGAGCTCCAGGTAGAAGTTCTGGAGAACCTGAGCTGCATCCAGTGACAATTTTGGCTGGACATACTGTCGGGCATAACCAATGTACTTTCTTAACAGCTGATGTGGAATTGCATCAATATGTTCCCCGGGCCAAACCTAGAGAAAAACAAAGCAGCTTGTTATTTTCTTACATTACATTTATTAATTAGATGTTGTGTATATGGTTTGTATTGTATTATTTTACATTTAACAATACCTTTAATCTCTCTTTCAATGGCCTGTCAGAAGTCACCTCTAGGACAGAGATGTTGGAGTCCTGTGTGTCTGCCCGCGTTACACTCGCACCGCTTATAACGTGCTTGGACCCGGACCTCATGGCCATGACATGTTCTGACAGTAAATGATCGTGGTCTTCATTAGGGGTATCAAGCAGGATGAACACCAAATCAAACCGTGACAGTAAAGCGCTTCCCATTCTGCGGAACAAATAGCATCATCTTAGTAAATATCGCCATCTTAACATTACACATTTTCTGCAATAATATTATATAGTTTGGCCTCTCTCTACCACAGGTTATGATTGAGAGACGTGCAAGGGGAGCTGCCTGGGAGAGAACATGCCAAAAACATGTTCCCGAAGGTAAATGAACATTACAGGCATCATCTGCTTTTTATTGTCACAGTGAAGCATGAAACCTCAGCCTGCTCAATGCTCGGCAATAGGCTGTAGATGACCGGCCTTCTTCCACGATGAGCAGGGCACCTGATGATAGTTTTTTTTTATTTTCAGGAAGGTAATCATGATCTTAGAACTAGGTTTCTGTACTTCCTTCTGATGTGGAATGAACTTGATCTTAAAAAGCACCTGTATTTTTGCCAATTAAATGTCACGGGTGTGTCAGATGTGATAGACAGTGCCCTACAGTTGGTTGTAGGAGATCTCTTCGTTTGGCATTACAGACACCTTCTTAGATGTGTCTCACTCTATGACCCAGCAGCTACCTCCCTCCGGCTAACTGACACCCAGGCTTGGGTGTTTAAATACTTCCTGTTTGCTATAGGGAGGTGCTAGTGATATTCACATGACCCCTAGTGAAGGCTTGGAGCTGTTGCAATCTGCTTACTTCCTCTTTGGTGCTAAGAGGCCGTGTGTGTAATCTCTCTGAGGTCGGCTCAAGCTAAGTTACTTCCCCCGTGTCTGTCTCCCCTTGCTGTCTTTAGTTGTTAGTGGGGACTGACTAGCGCTCATCCCCTCCGTTCCCTAGGCAGACCCTAGCTCTAGGGAGATACAGAGTTTAAGGTTCCTGATCGGCGATTGGTGAGAAACCAATATAGGGACGGGAGGGAAGACAGGGTGATATCAGATCAGCCTAGGACGTCTCCACCTCCTCTTTCCTTAGTGTCTGGGCTCCCTTCCCCTCATCCCTTCGTGTTGCACTTTGTCTTTCCTACACTGTGCATGACATTAAAAGGGTTTTCTGCTTTATGCTCCAAGAGAAAAAGCCTGCAGTCTCTCTATGTAAATGCAGAATCATGACAGTGTGTGATGTGCACATGGTCACGATTCCCCTGTATGCCCTGAACAAGTTGGTGGTCACATGACAGCATGAATGTGATTTGCATACTTGCGCTCATGTGCTGACTAGTTTCATCTGGTTTCTCTAATATAATAGAACTGAAAGAATGCAAATCGCATACATGTGGTCCCATGACCGCCCACACGCTCAGGGATTACAGGGGAATCGTGATACTGCACACTGTCACGATTCGGCCTTCTGATGTCACATAGAGCAACTGTAGACTTTTCACTTCAGCCCAGAAAACCCCATTAAAATCAGATACTAATATATATTATTTTTTTATTTTCTGATTGTTAATTTTTATTCTATTTTCTGTACATGAGGACGGGGGCTGCCATCTTGCCGGAGTTGCAGTTAAAACGGTATTTCCATTGTGATATTTATGGCAGAACAACACAATAGGTGATAGATTTGGGTCAGAGCTTTGGAACGTGCATTTATCTTGAGAACTGGAATGGAGAGGCGGCTGCACATGCACGGCTCTCTCTATTTGTTTCTAAGGGAATTCCAAAAATTAGCTAGCATGCCCCTGCTAGAGAGCATCTTACAGAAAATGTCCTCATCATTTATTTCTTATGTCTTCTGGACAGTTAGGAAACATTTAGTAAAAATAAGTGGTGTTCTGACACATATGACATATAGCAATATCTTTTATCAGCTTGAAGTCGCATCAATTGACCTGTAGGTGTCACTGTTGCAATGGTTTTGCTTCATTCTACTGGCTAACACGGTACAAAAATATATGTTTTCCTTGTAGGTAAGGAATACAATTACACACGTGGTCAAAATTGTAGGTACCCCTCGTTTAATGAAAGAAAAACCCACAATAGTCACAGAAATAACTTGAATCTGACAAACCTTTTGATGCAATCAGTGCAATCAAACGATTCCTGTAACTGTCAATGAGACTTCTGCACCTCTCGACAGGTATTTTGGCCACTCCTCATGAGCAAACTGCTCCAGTTGTCTCGTGTTTGAAGGCTGCCTTTTCCAGACGGCATGTTTCAGCTCTTTCCAAAGATGCTCAATAGGATTTAGGTCAGGGCTCATAGAAGGCCACTTCACAATAGTGCAATGTTTTCCTCTTAGCCATTCTTGGGTGTTTTTAGCTGTGTGTTTTGGGTCATTATCCTGTTGCAAGACCCATGACCGGCGACTGAGACCAAGCTTTCTCACACTAGGCAGCACATTTCTCTCTACAATCCCTTGATAGTCTTGAGATTTCATTGTACCCTGCACAGATTCAAGACACCCTGTGCCAGATGCAGCAAAGCAGCCCCAGAACATAACAGAGCCTCCACCATGTTTCACAGTAGGGACAGTGTTCTTTTCTTGATATGCTTCATTTTTCCATCTGTGAACATAGAGCTGATGTGCCTTGCCAAAAAACTTCCATTTTTGTCTCATCTGTCCATAGGACATTCTCCCAGAAGCTTTGTGGCTTGTCAACATGTAGTCTGGTAAATTTCAGTCTGGCTTTTTTATGATTTTTTTTTAACAGTGGTGTTCTCCTTGGTCGTCTCCCACAAAGTCCACTTTGGATCAAAACAACGACGGATGGTGCGATCTGACACTGATGTTCCATGAGCATGAAGTTCACCTTTAATCTCTTTAGAAGTTATCCTGGGTTCTTTTGTTACCATTCGTATTATCCATCTCTTTGATTTGTCATCAATTTTCATCCTGCGGCCACATCCATGGAAGTTGGCTACAGTCCCATGGATCTTAAATTTCTGAATAATATGTGCAACTGTATTCACAGGAACATCAAGCTGCTTGGAGGTGGTCTTATAACCTTTACCTTTAACATGCTTGTCTATAATTGTCTTTCTAATCTCCTGAGACAACTCTTTCCTTTGCTTCCTCTGGTCCATGTTGAGTGTGGTACACACCATGTCACCAAACAGCACAGAGTATCTGAAGCCCCATATACAGGCCCACTGACTGATTACAAGATTGTAGACACCTGTGATGCTAATTAGTGGACACAACTTGATTTAACACAGAGGTCTCAAACATGCGGCTCCTGAGGCTGCTTTATGCGGCCCGCAGGCACCACAGAGTCAGACCCCTTGATGATCCCGACCTGGTCCAGGAGGAAACCCCGACAGCAGAACTGCATTGCCGCTCACTGCGCAGAGACAGTCTCCCAGCACAGCATTACCAATGACAGCCACCGGCTAATCAGAGGCCAGCAGCTGACATTTGCGAGCCGGCGCAGTGGCGTATGACGTCACTGCAATCGATGGGGGACATAGCCACAGCATGGGGACATCGATGGCGGACATAGCCACAGCATGGGGACATCGATGGTGGACATAGCCGCAGCATGGGGACATCGATGGTGGACATAGCCACAGCATGGGGACATCGATGGGGGGACATAGCCACAGCATGAGGACATCGATGGGGGACATAGCCACAGCATGGGGACATCGATGGGGGACATAGCCACAAGATCAGGACCTGGATGGGGACATGGCCACAAGATCAGGACCTGGATGGGGACATATCTACAATATGGGGACATATCTACAATATGGGGACCTGGATGGGGACATATCTATAATACGGGGACATACCTACAATATGCGGACCTGGATGGGGACATAGCTACAATATGGGGACCTGGATGGAGACATATCTACAATATGGGGACCTGGATGGGGACATATCTCTAATATGGGGACATATCTACAATATGAGGACCTGGATGGCGACATATCTATAATATGGGGACATACCTACAATATGCGGACCTGGATGGGGACATAGCTACAATATGGGGACCTGGATGGAGACATATCTACAATATGTGGACCTGGATGGGGACATATCTCTAATATGGGGACATATCTACAATATGAGGACCTGGATGGCGACATATCTATAATATGGGGACATACCTACAATATGCGGACCTGGATGGGGACATAGCTACAATATGGGGACCTGGATGGAGACATATCTACAATATGGGGGCAGATCTACAATATGGGGACCTGGATGGGGACATAGCCACAATATGGGGACCAGTATGGGCACATTACTACAAGATGGGGACCGGGATGGGGCACATTACTACAAGATGGAGACCAGGATGGGGCACATTACTACAAGATGAGGACCAGGATGGGCACATTACTACAATATGGGTAACAGGATGGGCACATTACTACAATATGGGGAACAGGATGGGCACATTACTACAATATGGGGAACGTGATGGGCACATTACTACAAGATTAGAACCAGGATGGGCACATTACTACAAGATTAGGACCAGGATGGGGCACATTACTACAAGATGGGGAACGGGATGGGCACATTACTACAAGATGGGGACCAGGATGGGGCACATTACTACAAGATGGGGAACAGGATGGGCACATTACTACAAGATGAGGACCAGGATGGGCACATTACTACAATATGGGGAACAGGATGGGCACATTACTACAAGATGGGGAACAGGATGGGCACATTACTACAAGATGGGGAACGGGATGGGCACATTACTACAAGATGGGGAACGGGATGGGCACATTACTACAATATGGGGAACAGGATGGGCACATTACTACAATATGGGGAACAGGATGGGCACATTACTACAATATGGGGAACAGGATGGGCACATTACTACAATATGGGGAACAGGATGGGCACATTACTACAATATGGGGAACAGGATGAGCACATTACTACAATATGGGGAACAGGATGGGCACATTACTACAATATGGGGAACAGGATGGGCACATTACTACAAGATTAGAACCAGGATGGGCACATTACTACAAGATTAGGACCAGGATGGGCACATTACTACAAGATTAGGACCAGGATGGGCACATTACTACAAGATTAGGACCAGGATGGGCACATTACTACAAGATTAAGGCCAGGATGGGGCACATTATTACAAGATGGGGAACGGGATGGGCACATTACTACAAGATGGGGAACGGGATGGGCACATTACTACAAGATGGGG